>NC_137083.1:60919901-61607149 GCF_951640355.1 Cnephaeus nilssonii
TAATTAAGCTGTCCCAGAGTGGGAGTTTTAGATAATTCTTTAGGTATTTTATAGCTTGTTTCCCTTCTGGGTTACACTGAATTGGGTCAGGTCAATTTGACTTTGATATATAGAGGCTGGGCCATTAATGAAAAATTTGGAACCCAATTGTGACAATATCCAGTCAAACCCAGGAATCCTCTAAGCTTGCTTTCTTTGTTTTGGAAGAGGAAAAGATAGGATTCCTCTGAATATTTCAGGGTTAATTAGTAGCCCATTTTTAGAGATGAGATGGCCAAGGTCCGTGGTCGGCAAACTGTGGCTCGAGAGCCACATGCGGCTCTTTGGCCCCTTGAGTGTGGCTCTTCCACAAAATACCACGGCCTGGGCGAGTCTATTTTGAAGAAGTGGCATTAGAAGAAGTTTAAGTTTAAAAAATTTGGCTCTCAAAAGAAATTTCAATCGTTGTACTGTTGATATTTGGCTCTGTTGACTAGTGAGTTTGCCAACCACTGTCCTAGAGCATACAAGTAAATTATTCACATATTAGATTAGAGTGAAATCTTGTAAAATCTTTAGAAAAAAATTTAACATCATTTAAATAAGCTTTTAATATCTAAGAGAAATAGGTGGGACTCTTTGTATATCTCTAAGGCATTACTGTTTAAGTAAACTTGTAATCTTCCCAGGTGAAAGCAAAGACGTATTGACTGTCTTTTTCTACTGGAATGCTGAAAAAGGCACTACACAAATCTATTGCTGAAAGCTGTTGGCAGTCCACAGGCATAGCTGATAATAGGTTATGTGAATTTGGAACCACGGGATGTTTGGGAATAATTGTTTTATTTATAGCTATGAGATTTTCTACTAATCTCCCGTCTTTGAGTTTCCTTATTGGAAGGATAGGAAAATTATAGTGGCTCTTGCATGGAATTGTAAGCCCCTTTAAAAAAGTAATCTTGTATATTGGGCTTAATTCCAGCTTGTGCATATAGAATATTGGTGATTGGAAAAGGCCTGTAGTTGCATTGGAATGTCCTGTAACAAGCATTCAGTTCCCCTTGTGGAGGGAGGTTTCTTTAAAATCATTATTTTCCCAATTGGTTCAGTATCTGATTTATTTACTTCTAAATACACTTCACCCTCCTGGAAAAAGGATAGTGGGCATCATTGGTTTGAAGAAAATCCTGCCCTATCAGGTGAATTGAAGCAGATTTGATCAGCAAATATATGTATATTTCCGTAACATTCACTAGTTAGAAGGGGACAGGTTCTCCCTTCCTCTCTGAAATCAATAAAAAAGAAAAAAAAAACAGACATTGGTTGATTAGATATCCCTACCATTTGCACAGAAGCTTTACTCCATCTTAGGTGTGGTTAGAACAGATAAAGTAGCCCCAGTATTTCAAGGACCTTAGTAATTCCCCCCTTTTTATGGTAAGTTTTAATTTTTCTTAAACTATCAGTAAAGAGAAGGGGAAACACCCTTAGAGCAAACCTGTGCTTGTTTCTCTCTCTTTTTAAATTTTCTCTTTATAAATCCTATTTCAGCTTCCTATAGTCCTTTTTAAGGTGACCTGGCTTTCTACAGATTCCTCTGTAGTTTCCCAGCAGACCGTATTTAGCAGTTCTGTTGCCAGAAACCAGTAGGCATATTAATTGGAATAGGTCAGAATAGCCAGGATTACATGTTCTAACAGTTAAATTAAATTCCTTTACAAACCCATCAGTGTCCTGGAGAAAATCAGGGAACAGTTGCTGGTTCCTCTCTGCCAGAGACCAGATTTTCTGCAAAAGGAGCTGCTAGAATCCCTGGATTATCCTTGTCTGAATTCCTATTCTCATTTCCCCTTAGGTCAGTGGAGAGTGCTAGTGCAGGAGATACAGAGGAGATAGAAGGGAAGGAGGAAGGGAGGGGTAGGTAAGTCAGGACAAGGAAGCTCAGAGAGCAAATATAGTGGAGCTGTGGAAGGTGGAAGAATGAGAAGTTGGCATTTATTAGCTTCAAAAGCCTTCTTTAGTTCAGAGCCAGTCTCTAAAATTTCTTATTTCTTTTAAAAACAATTTATCTATGCTCTTCCTAGAAGCTTCCAATTTCCTAATCAAGATATGTTTTCCATTCATTCAGTTTAATTTTAGAGCCGGCATTTTCTAATTTTGCATGCAAAATTAAGTGCCTAAAGAAAACTGCATTTTTGGCCATTTTAAGTTGATATCATTTCTAGTTAAATACTCTGATTTCTGTTAAGTATTCACAAGTAAAGGCTTCCTACCAGGTGTATTAATGGAGTCTGGGGTTTGAGAGTTTCTGGCCTTTCAGTTTTTTGTTTGTTTGTTTGTTTGTTTAGTCCTCACGTGAGGATATGTTTTTATTTATTTTAGAGAGGTGTGAGAGAGAAATATCGGTTGGTTGCCTCCTGTACATGCCCGAACAACTGGGGATCGAAAACACAACCTGGGTATGTGCTCTAACTGGGAATCGAACCCATGATCTTTTGGTGTATGGAATGATGCTCCAACCAACTGAGCCACATTGGCCAAGGCATTATTTTGGGAGCTGTAGACTCTGAATAAATCTCTAGGGATAGTGTGTAGTGCAAGCATGTCAAACTTGCGGTCCGTGGGCCGCATGTGGCCCACAACGAATATTTTTGCGGCCCAGCCAATATAACGCTATGTAAAAAATTTTGTAACTTAAATTTTACAATATCCTGTTATACATAATTATTAATAACGAACTATAACGTCCGCTAATGACTGATTACTATAATCGTGTTGCATTCATTTTCTTTACGCGCCTTATGTGCAGGCACACCATTTCTCTCCACTAATACTAGCAGCGAATATTTTAGCAGGCGATTGCCATGTCATTAGTCTTGTACTGACTTGTTTGGTGTGCACAACAGGAAATATTTTGCTTTTGGAGAACAAGAAAAATAGGTTTATTTGCATTATGCTTATGAATTTGTGCAGTTATTCAGTGTCTGGTAAGTTAATGTTAAAGAAAAAATATTAATTTTTATTAAAATGTCCTCTTATGTTAACGATGACTTATTTATTGCAGCCCTTTGTATTCATCATGTCTCTATCGAAATAAACCTACGTTTCTATGAAAATTGAAGCTTTTGTTTTTTTGCGGCCCACATAAACTTAAACCTTGTTTATTTGGTCCATGTTAGTTAGCCTTTGAGTTTGACATGCTTGGTGTAGTGGGTCTAAGTGTGCTGTTTATTGGTTGAGTTCCACAGGGATCTCACCTCTGGAGCTACATCAAACCTCTTATGTGCTTTTGTTTCTCTCCCCAGCTGTCTAATACAGCTGTGAGGACTCAGAGTGCTAGGTGACCAACCTAGACAAGTGCATCCCTGGACAAGTCAATTTAATTACAGTTGAGTTGGAATTACCTATGGGGCTCCTGCATGTCATGGGTAATGCCCCCTGACACCTCTACAAAGATTCTTAGTCAACTATGAATATCCGAGATTCAGGCTGGAGTGAGTATGTGCCCTTTATCTTCAGAGAAGAACAAGTTCAGGCTGTCATTTGTCAGCAAAAGGTTTTTGTTCAGACTCTCAGAAAGCAATTCCAATGGAATAGCCAAAGTTAAAAACCAGCCACCCATTTTTCCTTCAGTCCTGCCTTTGCCTGGGTCCTCGCAACCCTTAACCTTTAGTTCCACCTTGAGGATTGAAAACAACAACAAAAAAAATAAGGCAGCTCAAATAAAATCAGGGTCTCTTACTTTAAGACAGGGAGGTCTGGAATTCCAAGCAAAACTCGCCCAAGTCCACCCGATGCAAAATTAGGAGCTGGTAGGTCACAAGGGGCCCCTGCTGGTACCTCGTTGAGTCTAGTTCAGCAAGGTGGTCTGGGTGGGCTTCTTCAGGATCCTGCTATGCCAAGTGAATGTCAACATAAGAAAAATCCAAAGCTGTAAGAATTTTTGTGAGTTTATTTGAGCCAAACTGACAATTACTGCCAGGGAGTAACACCTCAACATACTGAGAAAATACTCCGGAAAATGGCAGTTTTGCACCTTATTTTATACATGACAATCATTAAGGGAGGTGTAAGTGGGTTACATGAAATCCATTGGTGATAGATTAGGGAGGTGGGAGAAAGGAAAGCGGTGGAGGAGGTACCTCTGGAATTGGATAAACAGTAAAATGAGAGACATTTCTTTTCCATAGGTGGGTACAGGATAGTTAACAATCAACAACACCATAACAGTAACAGTGAGAGGATGTGTGGTCTCTGCTCTGGTATGGTGGTTGTGTTTTGAGGAATATGGAGGGGGAAGGAAATTACTTTGTAATTCCAAAGGCATGTTATCCTAGATGCAAAAAGAGACAGGCTACTGCCCTAGCCGGTTTTGCTCAATAGTTAGAGCGTTAGCCCGAGGACTGAAGGGTCGTGGGATCAGTTCTGATCAAGGGCACATTCCTTGGTTGCAGGCTGGATCCCGAGCTGGGTTGGGATGTATGTGAGAGGCAATCAATCGATGTATCTCTCTCATAATGATGTTACTCTCTCTGTCTTTCCCCTTCCCTTCCACTCTAAAAAAAAAAAAAAAAAAAGGTGAAGATTGATCTTTGTTAGGATAAAATACTGCTCTAGGACATGAGTACCCATCATAAATTGCTTTTAGTTAGAAAGTTTAATTTCAGACCATCCTATGTAGTTACTTTAGGTCTTTGAATTTTTAAGGCTACCACTGAAGTCTCCCCTGAGCTTGTCAGGTGTAGTATGTGGCCCCTTTTCATCCACACTGTGATATGTTGAGATTTGGGAGATTCTGGGGATGGGGTGAAGATGTATGTACGGGTTAATTTTGCCTATGAGAGGGATGTAGCCCTGCTGACACATGATTTTATTTTAGCCCAGTGAGACCTATGTTGGACTTCTAGCCCACAGAACTATAAAATAAAACATTTTTGTTGTTTTTAGACTCTGATTGTGGTCATTTGTTACAGCAGATGTAGAAAACTAATATAGTCGATGGCCGTTAATTGCGTTAGTTTGGTAAGAAACCAAGGAGATTAAAAAAACCTGAAGGCATGCCCTTCACAACTGAATATACTAGTATATAGATGGCCAATAAGCACATGGAAATATACTTAATATAAATAATTGTGAGGGAAATGCAATTTAAAACCTCAATGAGATATTATTCTATACCCACTAAAATGATTGAAATAACAAAGCCTGGCAATACCAAAATCAAAAAGCCTGCTTCACTATCAGGTATATGGAACAGTTGAAACGCTCATACATTGTAGGTGGGAATGTAGTGTTGATGTAAGAACATTCAAACTGTGTAGAGAATTTTTATAAGTTTATTTGAGCCAAACTGCTGACATTTGCGGGGGAGCATGATTGTAAATGCCCCAGAGCAGTGATTTTCAACCGTTTTCATCTCATGGCACACATAAACTACTAAAATTCTGCGCCACACCAAAAAAATATACTTTTGCCCATCAGACAATACAAATAGGTGTAATTTAAAGAAAAAGGGTATAATTTTGATTCATTGACACTGGACAGCTGTTGTGTTGGCTGTTGTCATTTTTTTTTATGATCTAAGGGCAAAGAGGTCAGTACCCCTGACTAAATAATCAGATATTGCATATTTTAAAAATTCTTATGGCATATCAGTTGAAAAATCACTGCTTCAGAGAATAACAGTCTTGCAGTTTCTTTTATGCGTTTGAAATTAAGGTGGGCAAGTAAGGAAGATTACGTCAGGGGTGGGGAACGTTCGGGCCGAGGACTGTATAAGGTCCCTGAAATCATTTGGTCTGCCCCTGCCAAGGCAACCACAAGTGGGACTCAAAATTCAATAAATCTAGGAGCTTTTTTCATAGCAATATAAATTTATATGAAGTGAATTATATTAAGCCAATGATGTTATAAATACCCAAATGGTCCTTGGCAGAAGAAAGGTTCTCCACTGCTAGAGTACAGGAAGGTGGGAGAGAGCAAGGTGGGGATTGCATTATAGGACAGTTTTCAAGATTATGTGCTCTCTTGAGGGCGGTTAGGCTTATTTTAAAGATGTGTTAACCTAGATGGACAGAAACAATGGCCAGGCTTGCTTAAAGCAAAGATAAATCCTTTTTCTTTTCTTTTTTTCCCCAGAGAGAGGAAGGGAGAGGGAGAGAGAGATAGAAACATCAATGATGAGAGAAAAATCGATCAGCTGCCTCCTGCATGTCCCCCACCGGGATCTAGCCTGACACCTGGGCATGTGCCCTGACTGGGAATCAAACCATGACCTCCTGGTTCATGAGTCAACGCAAGAAAAACTTTTTATTAGAAAGTTATATGCCTGGGGCATGACTATTCACCATGACCTGCCCAATTAGGAATTTACGATCAGATCACCCTGTGAGGTTAATTTCCATAGAACCCCCTTTTTTGTCCACAGTAAAATGGCACAATTGTCTTAGAAAAACTTTACCCATTTCTTAAACATATACCTGCTCTGTGACCAGTAATCCCATTGCTAGATTTTACACAACAAAAATAAAAATATATGGTCACAGAAAAGACTAGAAGCTGATTATTTATAATCCTTATTTGTGGTTGCCTTAAACTGGAAACAACCCAAAAGTTCATCAACAGGCTAATGGGTAAACAAATTGTGGTATATTAATACAGTGGACTACTCCTCGGCAATAAAAAGGAACAAATTGCTTATTCGGGCAACAACACGAATAAATGTCTAAACATTATGTTGGAACAAAAGAAAACAGGTGATTCTATTTATGTAATTCTAAGACCAGCCAAAACCCAGCTTTGGTGATAGAAACCAGAAGTCTGGTGGGTTGGGGGGAATTGACTGGAAGTAGGCATGAGAGAATTTTCTGAGATGATGGAATTGCTCAGTGTTTTATTTTGAGTGGAGGTTACATGAGTGATCACTATTGCTAAAAGACATCTAACTGAGCACTTAAGCTGTGCATTTTTATTATGTATAAAGTATAACTCATTTAAAAACAAACAAAAACATGAGATTTGGTTAGGTAAGGATGGTCATCTATATTAACAGTCTGGTCATCACACTTTACCCCTGTCTGATGAGACAACCCAGGAAAGATGCACCTGAAGATTGCTTAGAATCCGGAATTGAGTTTTGAGGAAGGATCTGTCACTCACATTAGGGAGTAGCAGTGGCTGGGGCTTGGGTATCAGTGTGTGATAGGTTACATCCATAGTCTCAGAAAATAAATGAACAGTTCATAAACCATGATTTAGGAGGAAATATATTGATTGTAGAAACTGTTGTCTGGCAGGCAGTTTTGAAGTCAATTGTTGGGATACTGTGAGGATTTGGGTAGGAGGAGGACAATAGTCTGAGGTTCCTGAGGGAATAAGAAGCTAAGTTCATCCGCTTACTTGGAAAGAGATATTCCAGCCTGAAACAGCTTTTCTACTTGAATGGTCGCCAGCTTTCTGGGCTTCCCTTAGCCCAGTCCAGTTAAGACATAAAATTAATCATCACGGTGGGTTTTATGGGTGTTGAGAACCTTTCTGTATGCCGCTTCCCTTCCCTCTCATGCCCAGTTGACAAGGAGACTGCCCTGATTTATTTGGATTAATACCTATTCTCTTTTAAAATGAAATTGTGGAAGATTTTTGAGAAATGATGATGAATATTATGCCAAGTCTTAAAACTTCCTTCTCCAAAGCCTAATAAAATGAGTAACTATGAATAAAAGGGAAAGCTGGGGGACTTCTAATTCTAGCTGAGATCGAGTAAGGACACTGCAGGCTAACTCTCCCGTGATTACAACAAGTCGACTGGATTAAAGTACAAAAAGCAGATACCGAAGGCCCCTGAAAAGGGAATACAGTAATAGCAGGTGAATTTGGGGAGAAAAAACAGTAATTAATGAATAACCAAGATGGTAACAGTGAGTTTCATGGTTATTTTTCCTCTTCATACTCTGGGTTTGACCCAAGGGCAGGCTAAACAGGGGAACTGTATATTGACAGGGTCAACAAAGACAGAGAGAAGCCCATCTCTTTGGCCTGAGCACCAGGTGGAGAAAGGCCCCTATAAGCCGAAGAGCATGGGGGAGAATCCTTGTTTGTTTTAGTTTTTCTCTGTTTACTTTCGGGTCCTGCCCTGAGGCCAGCCCCAATTGTGAAACAACTTTACTGTGGTCTGAGTAGTATTGCAGACACCTAAAAACCAAGATGAAATCTGTCCCTGAGGAAAGGGAACCTTTGTGTGAAGATTGGGGGAAAATCCACATTTTTAATTTTTTTTTTTTGGTCTTCTACTTCTATGTCTTCAGGACCTACTTGCACAGATTTGTGCAGATGTACAGGGAGCTAAAACTGAGAGAATCCCATATGCCTGACTAGAAGAACTGGGAAAAGGAGTCCTTGAGAGACAGAGTATGGGAGCAATGACATGCACAAAAGGCCAGGCAGAACTTGTGATCTGAAGCTAACTGGGTGGAATGCTTGCTGAAACAAAAGGCAACATTCCTCAGAGACTTTTAACAGGACCCAGTCTCCTGACAATATTAAAAATGTCCAGCTATAATCCAATATTAGTCAACCTGGAAAGACTGACCAATTCTCAAGAGAAAAGGCAATCAATAGATGCCAACCCCCAAATTACCTAGATTTGGGGGTAAAAACTTTAAAGCAGCTAGTGCAGCCATGCTCCATAAAGGTGAACACTCTTAAGATGAATAGAAAGTAATTCTTAGCAGAGAGCTATATGTAAAAAGAACTAAATGAAAATTTTAGAAATGACAAAGTGTTGCAGAAGACCAAAGAAAAACCAAGCGACGCTTTAAAGAAAAGGAGGGACACTGTTTAATATGCCACGGACTCAGGGAATAGCCTTCCAAATCTGAGTGAAGAAACATGCGGGGGGCTTTCCTTTATATCTCCCTGTGGTCTTTGTCCCACAAATATGGATAATGCTTCCGGTCCTTTTCGGGGCCTTGCAAGAAGGCCCCCAGGTGTTGGGGGTCTCTAGGCCATATCTGATGGTCTGGCCTGGAGCCAGCGTTAATAACCCTCCCTCCAGGGCAGTGCACTGTTCACAGTTTTATGGCCTCTGCAACAGGTTCTGCAAGACCAGCTTCTGGGAAAGAGGTAGTGACTTAATTATAGGTTATCAAGAATAGACACTGAGCTTGCTGGCATGGATTCCACTTGCTATCCCCCAAATATCAGGGTTCCATTGGAATTAGCCCTTTTTAGCCTTCTCAAAAGTACAATATGTGAAATAAAAGTCATTGACTGGCCTCAATAACAGAATGGCTTTGTCAGAGGAAAGGGTCAATGAGTTTGAAGATAATTCAGTGAAATAATCCCAACTGAGAACAAAGAGGAATAAGTAAAATAAGCCTCCTGTTTGCTTTTTGTTTTTTAAACATTTTTTTTATTGATTTCAGAGAGAAATGAAGAAGGAGAGAGATAGAAACATCAATGAGGAGAGAGAATCATTGATTGGCTGCCTCCTGCACGCCCCTCACTGGGGATCGAGCCTGCAACCCAGGTGTGTGCCCTTGACCAGGATCGAACCTGGGACCCTTCATTCCGCAGGCCAACACTCATCCACTGAGTCAAACCAGCTAGGACAGCCTCCTGTTTTTAAAAGCTCTTTTGCTGGGCACAGCATTCTGGGTTGACAGGTTTTTTTGTTTTCTTTCACTCCTGTAAAATTGTATTGATCGCTCTAGGGATCATTCTAGTATCATTTCCCTTCAGCCTGGAACACTTAATTTAATATTTTCTTAGAAATATTTCATTTAATAATTGTGACAAATACTCTTCGTTTACCTTCATCTGAGGAAGTAAGTCTTTATTTCACTTTTACTCCTAAAAAATATTTTTAGTAGCTATGGAATTCTGGGTTGTCAGTTTCTTCTGTTTCAGCATTTAAAAGATGGTGTCCCATTCATTGTCTTCTGACATCTGTGTTTTCTGATGAAAAATCTACAGTATTTTCAGATAAGTTCCCCTATCTGTAATGTGCCATTTTTTCCTACTGCTGTCAAGAGTTTTCCTTTATTTTTGGTTTCAGCAGTTTTGTTAGGTACTTGGGTGTGGAATTCTTTGCGTTTGTTTTGTATATGATTCACTAAGCTGCTTGAAACCAGAAAGTTATGTCTTTCTCCAAATTTGGAAGTTTTCAAACATTATTTCTTTAAAAAATTTATTTTTGGCACCAATCCCTTTTCTCCTCTTCTTCAGGTATTCCAATGACATTGATATATTCCCATAGGACATAAAGTTAACATACAAAAATCAGTAGCCTTCATGTAAACAAACAACACACAGAACCCCACTACAACAACACATAAGATTAAATACTTAGGAATAATTTTGGCAATAAATGCACAAAAATTATATGAAGTAAAAAAATTTTAAGCCCTGAAAGATTCAAAGTATACTTGAACAAATGTAAAGATACCTGCTGTTTTTGAATAGGTCAACATTATAAAGATTTTAATCCTCCCTAAATTAATTTATAAATTCATTGTAATCCCAGTAAAAAAAAATAGGCTTTATTATGGAGTTAGAAAATTTGATACTAAAGTTCATGTGGAAAAGCAAACAGGTAGGAGATAACTGGAAAAGGAAAACCATGAGGGAGGATTAATTCTCCCAGTCTGTAAATATTAAGGCCTGTAAAGTGAAAACAGTGTGGTGGTACTGACACATGAATAGACAGATACACCACTGGAATAAAATATCTGATGACTTTGTAATGTTTCACCTCTGCCATGCTGATCTGCATTTTCCAGAATTCTCTGATACAAATGGAAAGTACAGAATTAGTCCCAAATATACATGGAAATTTAGTATATGACAAAGGTGGCCTCTCTCTCTCTACTCACTGGGGTAAACTTGTATTTTTCAATACATGATGCTGGGACAACTGAGTAGCCACTTGGAAAAGTTAAAATCAGATCCACATTTTACATCATACACATGAATAAGCTCTAAATGGATAGGAAATATAAATTAAAAAGTAAAACCAGACAAGTACTAGAAGAAAACATGAGTGTATTCCTCTTTAACAATGGTGTAAGGAAAAGCTTTGTTAATTTTGACTAAAATTCCAGGGACAATGAAAGAAAAGATTGATAAATTTGATTATATAATTTTTAAAAAATTACATGGGGAAAACCACTGTAAAATATAGGATGAATAAGGGGCTTTCAGCAGTCCAAGTTGTGGTACACAGTTATTCTTAATTTATTGCCATGGCGTTCTATACGACATTGCCATGCATTTCATGGCAAAAGCGGCATGACAGTGGCTCAAGACTAGGAGATCCAATAGTTTTACCATGTTCTGCTTCTAGGAGCAGACACCCCATGATGGGATAGCCTACTGCAGTGGTCGGCAAACTGCGGTTCACGAGCCGCGGTTTGCCGCTCTGTTGACTAATGAGTTTGCCGATCACTGGGATAGGGACTTAATCACAAGGAACAACAGCCTGTAATTATTGGACTCGAGAGCGTAGGTCAGTGATCGGCAAACTCATTAGTCAACAGAGCTGCAAACCGCGTCTCGCGAGCCGCATGTGGCTCGTGAGCCGCAGTTTGCCGACCACTGGCCTACTGAATACTCACTGAGGTAGTAGGCTGCAGATAGGACCCTGTTAGGTTGGGAATTCTCTTCCAGGATGCAGGCCAGGCTATGGTACTGTCATCAATAGATACATTTGGTTATTTAAAATATATAGATACCTAAAATTTTTTTAAAAATCTGCCAGATTCTCAAGTTATGTTATTAAGTAAAAAAGGAAGGTACCAGAAGAGTGGAGACCCATTAGCATGCATTTTAATAAGTCTCTGTGGTTTTCCATATATTTTTAAAACTGTGGTACTATATAGGCTAGGGTGCATGAGGGGAGATTTAGACTTGATATTTTTTTACCTTTATGAATATTTTGAAAGTGTACCTGTTACATAAATGAAATACTTTAATAATTGAAAAAAGAATGAAATTGAAGGACTAACAGTTATTCACAACTTTCTCTTCTTGGTGTCCTAATGGAGTATGTTGGAGGTGTGGCCATTTTGATTACATGAGGGGAGCTGAGCAAGGGAGATGGGTAGTCATGTTGGGGGTAGTGTCAGTGCACGAGGATGAGAGAAGGAAGGGCAATAGGGTGAATAACAGAAAGGCCAAACACCTCTTTAAAGTGTAGGCATGGAATTGAGTAGCTCAGTCCACACTACTCTGGCCTGTTTTTGAAATGAGGCAGAAAAGTGTAAAGTCATTGAAAATTGTTATTTTAGAAAGCCATGCCTGAGAGAGTGACCTCATCATTTCAGTCAGTTGCTTTAATTATTTTTTTTTAATTTATTGATTTGAGAGAGAGAAATAAAAGAAACATCGATTTGTCGTTTTATTTGTTTATACATTCATTGGTCGATTCTTGTATGTGCCCTGACCAGGTATTAAACCTGCAGCCTTCCTGTAGCAGGACGATGCTCTAACCAACTGAGCTACCCACTGTGTCAGTGTCACCTCTGCCATGTCAGGGCCAGTCAGTTTCTTTTAGAGTTATGTCTGATATGGTGGGTTTTTAAGATTTGGGGAGATTTCAGCCCAGGGCTCTGAATACTATCTCTTATTTATTTATTTATTTATTTATTTATTTATTTATTTATAAAGGTTTATTTTTCAAAATGGACTGCCGGTGAGATCTATTGTTCATGAATCTTCTCCAGCAGCTGGGGCGTCCCCACCTTTGGTGTTTCTGGTGTAAATCACGTGAGCTCTGTGCTTTGAGACTAGTTTAATAAGTCCTTTACTAAGGAGCTCCCGAAGGGCTGCCCTGGCCAAGGAGCCGCCAATCTTCAGCTTCTCGGAGACCACAGCTGGGGTTATAAGCTAGCAGTTGGGAACTTCCTTACAGAGCTTGTCATATGTGGCTTTGTCAAACACGACCAGATTATTGAGCTTGTCCCGAACTTTGCCTTTGGGCTACTTCTTTTTTTTGGCCTTGCCCCCCGACTTGTTCACGGGGTCTTTGTCTTTCCTGGCTGCCTTCCCAGCATCTTTCTTCTTCTTCTTGTCCTTGGGCGGCATCGCGGGACTCGGAGAGCAGGGATGTGCTGCTGCCTCGCCAAGATGTCAGCCCGAG
Source organism: Cnephaeus nilssonii (assembly GCF_951640355.1). Lineage (NCBI taxonomy): Eukaryota > Metazoa > Chordata > Mammalia > Chiroptera > Vespertilionidae > Cnephaeus > Cnephaeus nilssonii. The sequence goes on from NC_137083.1 coordinate 60,933,016, forward strand.
AGCTCATCTTTATTTTTTATTTAAAAAAATATTTTTATTGATTTCAGAGAGGAAGGGAGAGGGAGAGAGAGACAGAAACATCAGTACCAGTGATGAGAGAGAATCATTGATCGGCTGCCTACTGCACGCCCCACACTGGGGATCGAGCCTGCAATCTGGGCATATGCCCTGACCGGGAATCAAACTGTGACCTCCTGGTTCATAAGTCATTGCTTAACCACTGAGCCACGCCTGCTGAGCATCTTTAATTTTTATGCCAATTGTCAGTATCTAAAATACGATTTGTGTGGTTATTTCTCTCTGTTACCGCTAGAATATAAGCTCCATGAAGGCAAAGACTTTGTTTTGCTCACTGCTGTATTCTTAAGATTTAGAACAGTCTTCTACCCAATAATTTTAATGTTTAATCAAAAAGGACAATAAATATTTTTTGACTCAATAGCTGTGTTGAGATAATTATGGGGATAAGTGGAATTAGCTAAGGCTGAACTCCACAAGAGGGAAGACTTGACTCTAATTGATCTCACAGTAACTAATTTGATTTTTCTCAGTCTCACCAAGGACATGACAGGAAAGGAAGATGTGTACCGAGGCCCGGCTATCAGGGCTCTCTGCAGAATCACTGATGTAAGTTCTCCTTGTTTTGCTGAGGTGTCAAGCGGGGGTGGGGGGGTAGGGGGTGTCTCTGTTTATCTGCAGGAGGCCATGTGAAGTGAGTAGGATTCCCTAGTCTGACTCTGTGAAACAGGCACACCTTGTTTTATTGCGCTTCGCAGATACTGCATTTTTATTTAGACATAATGCTATTCTTACACACTTAATGACTACAGTATAGTGTAAACATAGATTTTATATACTCTGGGAAACCAAAAAAATTCGTGTGACTTGCTCTATTGTGATATTTGCATTATTGCGTGGTCTGGAACCTGCAGTATCTCCGAGATATGTCTGTGTGAGAGAAGCGGGACCACCAGGAAGGCTTTTGTGGTTCCAGGCTTCTTTTCTTTCCGATTGTTTTTTCCTTTTGTTTATTTAGATTAGTCTATTTCTTTCTCTATTTGCCCTCATAGACTTTTGTTATAGCCAGGGCACATTGCTTACAGGAAACAAAATACCATTTGAATTTAGCTTTAAAAAGAAGTGTTCTTACAGAATATAGAGCACTCAGAATTTGAGGTAAAACTTAAAACCAGATGCCAGCGCAAGAAAGGAATTCAGCGGCAAGATTTCTTAGAAACTTACTGTTATGATCCATCATTTACCAGGCTCAAGCCTTGTCATTCAAATAGTTAAGGAAGAGAACCTGGTTAGTCATCAGCCAGCCCAGCAGCTTGTATACACCTGTATCTGAGTCAGGTGTTTTACCTGACTCAGTCTGTTAATCTGGAGAGATGAGGGTATATAGTGTGTTAGGCTGTCCATTTCTTGGAACTGTGAGTAGGAAAGGTTAAAATGGAGGGCAGGCTGAGCATTGATAAGTAAATTGAATAATATTTCAGGTATACTAATGCATGGGTACATGTTTGTAATCCTCTCAAGTTTTAAAACTTGAGCAGGATCAAATGGTAAATCTGGATTCTAGAAGGAATAATAGAAATGCTTTAATATTTTAATAAAACAATACTCAGCTATTTTATTGCGGTTATTTTTGTTTTTAGTATTAAGTTGGTGACATAAGACTTGACGATACCAGTGCTAGTAATAGGACTCTCTAGCTAAAAAACTTTTAGTCTGTTTACGTATCTTCATAGGCCAGCACCTTTCCAGTGCTAAGCTTTCTTCCATTTACATTAAAAAGAACTTTATTTTCAGAGGATTTTGTATTGAGAGCTCACTATAGTAGTATATCAAACATTTAATTATGTATATAAAATAATCAGAGATTATACTTATAAGACTCTCTGGGATCCATAAAATAGATCCCTTTCCCATAGAGGAATATTCAGGACTTCAAAAGCACCTTTCGTCCTCATCTAGGAGTTTCCTTTACAACAACCTTGGTAGGTTGAACCCTGCTTATGTATTTCTTCAAATTGGAGCTCTTCACTTCAAGACAGTTTATTTCATTGTTGAATAGTTATTTGTCTTCCTTACATATAAATGTCCCTCCTTGAAGTTCCCACTCCGTTGTCTGGGTTCTGCTGGATGGGCTATGATTGCTCTATTATATGCTAATCCTTTTTAATGCAGTCTAAATATTTACACAGAAACTAATATATGACTGGTTTTCGTAAATTATTTTGAAGTGGTAATAATAGCGTGAAAATGTTTTGCTTCAACAACTTTTCTCTCTGAATTTTATTAGGGAACATTGCTGCAGGCCATTGAAAGATACATGAAGCAGGCCATTGTGGATAGAGTCCCCAGTGTATCCAGCTCAGCATTGGTATCTTCCTTAGTAAGTGAACAAGACAGTGGCTGCCTAGTTCTTATGCATGGTACAGTTTCTAGTTGCAAAAGCATAGTGATTCTCTCACAAATGAAACATTTAAAAAATATGTGTATATCTCTCTTACTTTATCCAAGAATGTTTTATCTGCCAGGGGAGCATTGAGCAATTAAGTTAAAAACATGAAATTTTCATGGTTTTGTAAGGTTTTGGTAATCAGAAAGTTATATTTTACACATACTTAAGATGGGAGGTATGGATGAGGGAAAGACAGGGTTGATCTCTTATTTTTTTAAAAAAATTATTTATTTTAGATAGGAAGGGAGGGTGGGAGGGAGGGGAAGAAAGAGAGAGAGACAAATTAATTTGAACCTGCAGCCTTGGCCTAGAAGATGATGCTCTATCCCACTGAGCTACCCAGCCAGGGCTCTCAATCTCTTTTAAAATCTTCTGTTATGACCTGCACTTCTACCCCTTGCCTCTTGGTTCTCTACTTTCCTTGTTGCCCACAGTGTCCTTCAATCCAAAGTCTCCTGTCCCACTTCTAAATTTTCTCCCAGGAAGTAGCTTTTTCTTTCTCTTTTTTATCAAAACAAAATTTATTACTTAAATCTATCACACTGCATTTAATTAACATTGATTCCTAATATATAAGTGGATTCAATCATCTGAATCACAGGAGTATCTGGTTCTGGAATATAATTGACCAAGAGGATATAGTGGTTCTCTGATTTTTTTTTCTTTCTAGGTGAGTTTCCTCGAAGTAAAACTTATATTGTTAACATTATTTAAGTATTATCCATCCCTTCTTGTCCCTCCCCTCTTCTTACTTTCTTTTACTCATCTCTCTTGGCCTACAGACATATACATTACTCACCTTTCTAGGGGATCTTAGAGAAAGTACTTTTGGTTTTATTAGAAATAGACTTATTAAGCTACAAAGTTGTTTCTTTCTTTCTTTCTTTCTTTCTTTCTTTCTTTCTTTCTTTCTTTCTTTCTTTCTTTCTTTCGAAATGTCTTTTGGAAAAGGAACTCATGCTTCTAAACTTGCAGTGACCATGCATTATCTATTCTCATTTTTTTTCTGCCCTTAGCACCTGATGAAGATAAGCTATGATGTAGTTAAGCGCTGGGTCAATGAAGCCCAAGAAGCTGCTACAAGTGATAATATTATGGTCCAGGTATGGATATTGAATCATTTTAGCTTCTGTCTCAAGATCAGCTTTCTTTAACCCTACATTGTAGGGGCAATTTATTGATTTCCAAAAAATGAGTATTAGCTAAAGGCTAATATTAAGCAGCCTGTGAGTGCATATTCTCAAGTAGGTATCCCACTAATTATGATTACTACCATAGGCCCTGCTAGTGTTCAATTGAAGCTGTATGAAGGCTAGAGAAAACTTCTTAATATTCAGTAGTAGTTTGAGAGGCTCATTCCAAAGGTCCTTCACAGTGCATTTCAATCCTTTATTTGAAAAATAAATTGTGAAGAAGGATGTTCAATTCCAGGCTTTTCAGGCCTTGATTATAGTAAACATTATAACAACAGTAAAGAGTAATTTTTACATTATGAAACTTTAGTACCATTTTGTTGGAAAGATCTCCTTTTGATATTCATTAGGCTGCTCCTAATTAAAAGGAACAAGATTAAATCCTTAACTGGCAATTTCATGTAAAGTACCCCATTTGTGTTTGAGAGGGTACTTATTTATCCCCTTTCTGTGTTTATAACTTCTCATGTTAGCATATTCAGTTATGAGGAGACACAGTAGTTATTTTTCTCATGGGAAATATCTCACTCTCCTAATTCCACCATTGTGTTTTTATACAAAGTGCCATGATAATATCCGTGCACTCCTTAAGCCTTCTTCAGGAGATGGATCCCTTGACTTCTGACATGGTCACAGGTGATTTACCAGTAAAGCTCCTCAAAGGCCTGCCACACTGGTAAAGCCATGGACGTGAGACCTTTGTACTGAGGATGAGTGGGGCAAGGCTGACCTGCCAGATGTACCTTCAGATTGTATGTTACCTTCTTAATACTTGTCCAATCTAAATTTATACCTTCTGGGGATAAATTATCCTTTCAGTCTTGGCTGTGTTTGACTCATTGTGGAAAAAAAAGCTATTCTATCTGTATACTTTTGGCCTTGAGAATCTTTTTATAAAAATCTAGTTCCATATGATTCTACTTTCATGTAATTTTGTCTTCTTCCTACTCAGTTTTCTGTATGTTACATTCTTTTTCTTGTTCTTTAGTACCATGCACTGGGAGTCCTGTATCACCTTAAAAAGAACGATCGCCTTGCTGTTTCTAAGATGTTAAATAAATTTACAAAATCCGGTCTCAAATCACAATTTGCTTACTGCATGCTGATCCGAATTGCCAGTCGCTTACTAAAAGAAAATGAAGAGGGGTAAGTGTCTTCATCTAAACTTAAGTAATTTTTTCCTTTGCTAGTAAATATGCCTCAGAATTTATTTCCTTAATGAATATTTTTTGGGCATTGCTGACTTTACAGATTTCATATTTTCTGAATTAAAAAAAAAATCATGGCATTCCAAGTAACACAAATTTAAAAAAAAATTAATATATGCTCTGGTATATGCATTTGATAGATTATGATTGTTAATAGTATAATAACAAATTGACCCTAAACAAAAAATCCTTCCAAAGTTTGAAGAAAAAAAAAATCCTTAAATGTGGAAACTGGAAGTAACATTAAGAATCCTTTTTATCCCTTTTATTTTTATAAAAGAGACTATTGAAGTATTGCATTTTATTATTTATTTATTTAAATTTCTTAAAGGGCAGGAGGGAGAAAAATAGAATTACATATGTAAGGTTCTTATATTGTTCACTGTGGTAATATTAGGATAAATACTGTAATCTCTTGAGTACCCACTAAAAACACCTAAAAGATGTAATGTAAATGTTAACAGAGAAGATAAAATGGAATATCCAAAAATATTCAGTTGAGCTTCCTGCAGTGGTGGAGCAGCTTGGTCATATTAGCCCTCTTGCAAATAATGATTATGGTATAATCAGTATAAAACTATTATCATCCCCCCACCCCCCCACCCCCCCACCCCCCCAAAAAAAAAAACACAAAAAAAAAACAAGAAAACCCACAACTATTTGGAAGTTTTGGTGATTTGTGAAAAAGAGGCAAAAAACTGGAGGGAAGTTGATGCCTGAACAGCTCTATGCTGGGTGAGATTGGGTATTTCTGGGTAGTCTCCTAAGGGCAGTTCCCCATTCTCAGGTGGGATCACAGGAAGGTGTAGTATTTCCTGGACAGAGGGCTCAGAACACAGTTTGAGATTGGAGGAGGGATGAAAACTTAGGGTGGAAATCCTGGAAAGGAGGGAGCCAAAATGGGTGAGCCTCAAAATCGGTATTAAACTACAAAAATCCTTGGTTGGCCCATGAACTGCACATATAGGGGAAGACTCTAGGAAACCTGGCAAACAATAGTAGCTCTGAGCTGAAAGAACTGAGTAGAGAATTCAGTTGCCGCTCACCATGGAGGAGATAAAGTTTGGAGTTTGAACCTCGCCAGGTTGACTGCCTGGTAGAGAAACATCAATGCATTCTGGAGTCTTTACTTCGTGTCATTCCCAGTGTCTGTAGTCATGCACCACATAATGCTGTTTTGGTCAATGATGGACCAGATATGATGGATTATTATAAAGCTGAAAAATTCCTATTGCCTAGTGATGTCATAGCTGTCATAATGTGATAGCACAACACATTACTTGCATGTTTGTGGTGATGCTGATATAAACAAACCTACTACATTGCCAGTCATGTAAAAGTATAGCACATATAATTATGTACAGCACCTAATATTTGACAATGATATTAAACAACTATGTTACTGGTTCATGTATTTACTATACTTTTTTTGTTAGTTTTGGAGGCACTCTTTCTACTTATAAGGAAATAAGTTTGCAGTAAAACAGTATGTTATGCAGTAGCAGCTCATTTTTACTGGGTCTCTGGATTGCATTATTTTCTCTTGTGCTTGATTTAATTTGATGTTATTTTGTTCATCATGGCCGCTAAGCATACAGAATCCACTACTATTGTTGCCAGTAAGAAGTTATGTTGAGTGGTTGACCTAGAAATGAAATTGAAAGTGATTAAGGACTGTGAAGGTGGAAAGTCAGTGAAGGTGGAAAGTCATGATGGTTATTGCTCATCAGTCAGGCATGTCTCATCTATATAATAAAAGCCCAGCAACCATTAAGGCGGAACGACCAGAATGAGTGTTTGACCAGTCGCTACGATGCGCATTGATCACCAGGGGCCAGATGCCCAATGTAGGAGGAGGGGGAAGGGGATGCAGTGAGGCCTGGAGGCGCACACTATGACCCAGGGATCCCAGGAACTGCAAGCCCAGAGCTTGCTTTCCAATAAAAAGTAAACTGAAGAAAAAGAAAAGTGGCCTAATGCCGCCACCCTGGGAAGAACGGCTCCAGGAGGGAAAGACCTCCCCAGGCCCTGCCCAGCCTGTCCGGCATGCTGCAGGCTTGCAGTGACTCACCTGTGATGTACAGGAAGAGCAGCCCCTCCGACTCCAAAGCCGGTCACACCAACAGCTGCTCGCCGTCCGGCTCCATGGTGGAGGCATCGTTGCCAGGGCGCCTCAGCTCTGACTTCCAGCTTCTGGCTGCCCCTTTGTATACTATGTGTGTTTGGGGGCGTGGCTTCGGCCTCCCTGGCCAATAGTGCTGCAGCACAGCCAGAGAGTGGCAAGACACGGCCACTAGGGCTGGCTGGGCATTGATTTGGCCACTGACTGACATCCATGTGCAGTTACACTGTGTGTTTACATTTGTAGGGAAGCCCACTTCTGCCACCTGCCTCACCTTCTAGGTTAAGAAAGGCCCGCTGATCTCCGTGTTTCTCCTCCCGCCCGGAATCAAAACCTCTTGGGGATGAATGATCCCAGCGATGGCCCCAACACACGCTCAGTGTCACTGTCACAGACATTCCCAGTCATTACAGCCCGTTCCTCAACCCGCAGTGCCCTGCTCCACCCACTGCCACTCCTCGCCTGTCACCCCCTGAAGACTACCTTATGTTATCCTATCTGAAACGTGAGCAAGATCTCAAATGCCGCCTGTCAATAGCTCCCTTTCCCTACCTTTCTTCCTCTAAAAACCTTCATTTTAAAAATATATATTTGGTTGATTTCAGAGAGGGAAATAGAGATAGAAACATCAATGATGATAGAGAATCATTGATTGCCTGCCTCCTGCACGTTCCAAAGTGGGGATTGAAACCTCCCCCGGGTCCTCCCCACATCCCTCCCCTGTCCAGCAGGCCCCTGGTGGCGGCATGGCACCAAGGGAAGGAGTGGGGGGGGGGGAGGCGGGGAACCGTGGGGTGGCGGAGCGCCGAGGGCAGTGTTGGAGTCTGGCGTCTGTTTCTTCCATGCCTGGCCCAGCGACAGTCACCTCCTCTCCCGACCCCACCGGGGCCTTTGGTCCCAATCAGCCTGGCCCTGATTGCCTGCCAGGCCTAGGGACCCCACCCATGCATGAATTTCAAGCCTCTAGTCCTATATAATAAAAGCCTAATATGCAAATTGACCAAACAGCAGAACAACGGTGGTCGCTATGATGTACACTGACCACCAGGGGCAGACGCTCAATGCAGGAGCTGCCCCCAGCCTGCAGGCCTTGTCAACGGGGGCCCCCCCAATCGCCCCACCAGTTGCCCCAAAGAGGGAGGTGAGTGGTGGCAGTGGGGGAGGAGCCAGCGAGTGGCCAGCACCAGGCTGGCTAATGCGGGTGCCAGTGGGGGCCCCCCAATCACCATGCCAGTCTCCCCACAGATCGGCCTTGATTGCCAGCCAGGCCTAGGGACCCTACCTATGCATGAATTTTGTGCATCGGGCCTCTAGTTCCACTATAAGAAGAACAAGAACAGTGTCCTGGTTGGTTTGACTCAGTGGATAGAGTGTTGGCATGCAGACTGAAGGGTCATGGGTTCAGTTCCAGTAAAGGGCACATACCTTGGTTGCAGGCTTGATCCCTGGCCCTGGTCAGGGTATGTGTGGAAGGCAACCAATTGATGTGTCTCACATTGATGTTTATCTTTCTGTCTTTCCCTCTTCCACTCTCTGTAAAAATCAATGGAAAAGTATCCTTGGGTGAGAATTAACAAAAAAAAAACAAAACACGATCAGTGACAGATGCTGTTAAATGACTTGCTTTCTTGAAGGCAATTAGAATAACAAAAAATGTCAGACATGGAGAAACTTCTAATGACCTGGATTAAAAGTTAGACATAGAAGTGTACTCTTAGCACCATGATAATCATGGCCAAAGCAAAAAAAAATTTGTTTGTGATGTTGAAAGAAAAGGCTGGACATGACTGTTGCGTTGAATTTACCGCTAGCTCTGGGTGGTTTAAACCAGCGGTTGACAACCTTTCGGACCTCATGGACCACCAGTGGTCTGCAGATCACCCGTTAGCGACTGCTGGTTTAAAAGATTAAGAATGCAGTCGGGGAAGCTTCCTTATGTAATGGGAAAGGTGGGCATGCTTGAGTGGAGAGGAGAGGAGGGAGCAAGAAAGAAGCAGGGCCGTGGAGAAGAATTTTTGGAAATTCTAGATAAGCTGGTTGTGGAGAAAAATGACTTTCCAGAGCAAATATTCAATATGGATGAGACCTCTCTGTTCTGGAAACGGATGCCTGAAAGGACTTTCATCCATAGGAGACCAAGTCATTGCCAGGTTTCAAGGCTTTTAAGGACAGTATAACAGTCTGCTTGGGGCAGTGTTGCAGGCTGCAAAGGGAAACCCTTGGTGACCTGGCACAGTGAGAACCCCAATGCCTTCAAGCATATTGGTAAGCACACACTGCCAGCATACTACAGGGGCACTAAGAAGTCATGGATGACCCAGCTCCTCGTACAAGACATCCTCTTGAATTGCTGTGCCAGTGAAATGGAGAGGTACTGTTTGGAGAATAACATACCTTTCAAGATTTTGCTTATAGGACCTGGGATCCAAACCTTTTGGTTGTATTACATAGCATGCCAGCAGCAGGAATCTCCATGTGAGCTTCCATGGGTAGGGATTACCAGTCCCTCTGCTGGCATGATGGGGAGGAGCTGAGTCCAAGCTTTGTGGCTGACCAGAATTGATTGCCTTATACCAAGCATGTCAAACTCAAAGGCTAACACGGGCCAAATAAACAAGGTTTAAGTTTATGTGGGCCGCAAAAAAAACCACACACACAAAAGCTTCAATTTTCCTAGAAATGTAGGTTTATTTTGATAGAGACATGCTGAATACAAAGGGCTGAAATAAATGAGTCATCGTTAACATAAAATAATAGAACATTTTAATAAAAATTAATATTTTTTCTTGAACATTAACTTACCAGACACTGAATAACTGCACAAATTCATAAGCATAACGCAAATGAACCTATTTTTCTTGTTCTCCAAAAGAGAAATATTTCCTGTTGCACACACCAAACAAGTTAGTACAAGACTAATGACATGGCAAGCAACTGCTAAAATATTCTCTGCTAGTATTAGTGGTGAGGAATGGCACGCCTGTGCTTAAGGCGAGTAAGGGAAATGAATGCAACACGATTATAGCAATCAGTCATTAGCAAATGTTGTAGTTTGTTATTAATAATCCTATTTAATAAAGACAGAATATGCAAATCGATAGTAACTCCGCGACAAAGATGACAGTGCCCTCAGCCAATAAGGAGGGAATATGCAAATTGACACAACAAGGTGAGAGGTGGAAGGCGGCTCTGGGCTGGAGTGAATGCAGTGCTGGCAGCCAAGGGAAGGAAGGTCTATTCTTGCACGAATCTTCATGCATTGGGCCTCTATTTATGTATAACAGGATATTGTAAAAATTAAGTTACGAAATTTTTATTAAAACGTTTCTTACATACTATTATATTGGCTGGGCCGCAAAAATATTTGTTGTGGGCTGCATGTGGCCTGCTAGTTTGACATGCTTGCCTTACATATTTGGTTAAGTGCAGTTGTTTTGAGGTTCATAGGAATACAACTTCTTTTCTTGGTAGCCAGCTGATCAGTTTTGGATAAAATTATCCTTACCCCTCACTTGTTAAACTCACTTGTTAATTCTCAAAATTTCTCTGACAATTCTTTTGGGTTTTGTATGTATGTTATCATAGATGGCATTTCAAAAAATTATATTTTTTATTATAAACTCCTCTCTTAGTACTGTATTGCCTTTACCACAGCCCATAACTTTTGGTATGTCATGTTTTTGTTTGTCTTGTGGTCTTTTCTAATTTCCTTTTTGATTTCTTCTTTGACCCATTGGTTCAACAATGTGCTGTTGTTTAATTTCCATATATTTGTAAATTTTCTAGTTTTCTTTCTGTTAATTGATTTCTAGTTTCATTCCATTGTGGTTGAAAAAGATACTTGGTATGATTTAAATCTTAAATGTATTAAGACTTGTATTATGTGGCCTAACGTGATTTATCCTGGAAAATTCTGTGTGCACTTAAGAATGGAATGTTCTGTATGTAGGTCCATTTGATCATAGTGTTTCAGTTCATGAACAGAGACGGTTTCTCCATTTATTTAGACTTCACAGCAGGGTTTTGTAGTTTTCACTGTAAAAGTCCTGAATTATTTTTATTAAATTTATTTCGAAAAACTTTATTCGTTTTGATGCTATAATGAATAGAATTGTATTAATTTTGTTTTGGATTTATTGTTGCCAATAAATATAAATACAATTGAGTCTTGCATGTTGGTTTTGTATCTTGTAACCTTCGTATGGTCATTTACTTCTGTGTATGTGTTTTTCTTGGGATTTTCTATATACAGATTCATGTCATTTGTGAAAAAAGAGTTCTTCCTTTCCAAACTGGATATCTTTAATTAATTTCTTCCTCTCCTTCTTTCCCCCTCCCATCCCCGCTGCTCTAACATGAATTGACTTTTGTTAAACCAATTTTGCATTCCAGGGATAAATACCACTTAATTATGGTACATAATTCTTTTTACATATTGCTGGATTCAGTTAGTTGATATTTTGTGAGGAGTTTTGTATTTGTGTCAGGAGGGATATTGATCTGCAGTTTTTACATGAAAATTTGTTTTTGTTGTAACACTGGCATCACAACATTAGTTGGGAAGTAGTGTGCCCACCTCATTTATTTTCTAAAAGAGTTTGTGAAGGATTGGTATTATTTCTTTACATATTTGATCGAATTAACCAATGAAGTCATTGGAACCTGTGCTTTTCTTTGAAGGAAGATTTTAAATAACTAACTCATAGGTCTATTTAGATTTTGTATTTCTTCGTGAATCAGTTTTGGTAGTTTGGTATTTCTGGGGACTTGTCCATTTCATCTAAATTATTTAATTTGTTGGCATATAGTTTATTATATGCCTTTATAATCATTTAAATTCCTTTAAGGTCAGTAATTTGTGTGTTTTCTTGGTTGGTCTAGTTCAGTGGTCGGCAAACTCATTAGTCAACAGAGCCAAATATCAACAGTACAACGATTGAAATTTCTTTTGAGAGCCGAAAACCGACTTCTGCGCATGGGCCATGAAGTTTCAATCACACTTAGGTTGCCCAGCTGGGGTGGCTCAGTGGTTGAGCATCCGCCCATGCACCAAGATGTTGATTCCGGTCAGAGCACATCCCTGGATTGTGGCTTGTTCCCCAGTGTGGGGCGTGCAGGAGGCAGCTGATCAATTTTTCTCTCTCATCGATGTTTTTCTCTTTCCCTCTTCCTTCCTCTCTCTCTCAAATAAAAGCATATTTAAAAAAAGAAGAAGAAGATAAAAGGGGAAGGAACACTTCTCAACATGTTAAAAAAAACATTTAAGTTCTTTCCATGTCTTGGCTACCGTGTATAGTGCTGCAGTGAACATATGGATGCATATATCTTTACGAATAAATGTTTTCAAAATTTTCAGGTAGATACCCAGAAGAGGGATTGCTGGGTCATATTGTATCTCTATTCTTAATTTTTTGAGGAACTGCCATACTTTTTTACATAGAGGCTGACCTAATTTACATTCCCAGTAGCAGTGTATGAGGGTTCCTTTTTCTCCTCATCTTCTCCAACACTTTTTATTTCTTGCCTTATTGATAATAGCCATTCTAACAGGTGTGAAGTGGTATTTTATTGTCGTTTTAATTTCCCTATAGCTAGTAAAGTTGAGCATCTTTTCAAATATGTTAGCCATTTGTATGCCTTTTTGGGAAAAGTGTCTGTTCAGGTCCTCTGCCCATTTTTAAAATAAGATTGTTGGGCTTTTGTTTTTTAGTTCTTTATGTATTTTTGAATAAAAGCCCTTATAGGAGGAAATGTTTTTAAATCCCTTGTCCCATTTAGTTGGTTGCCTTTTTGTTTTTTTCTTAGGTTTTTATTTTTACACATTCTTGTGACATTTCTCTTTGTAGGGAACAGGAGGTTAGCAAGGTAAGCCTTTTAGATGAGTCCATTCTCTATATATTTTAAACAAACAGTATCAAGACAGCCAGTGGGAAGGTGAGAAACATTCCACAAATACGGTTATGTCTAAACAACAATAAATAGGAAAAGACAGTGTCCTCACCCCATCCAACCACAAAGTTGGTTTCCCTCGTCTCCAGGGTTTTGAAGGACACGGAGCTGTGGGGCGACCTGTCACAGCTATTCCTGGGTGACCCAGAGACTTGATAACCACCCACAGCTCACGATGCTATATAGGTAAATACTCTCGCGGGGTATTTCTCAAAGATGTGCGTTCCAACAGGGAGATAAGAATGAAGATCTAAGATATTTATTTTCCCAAAGAGAAGTGGATCCGCCTTTTTGTTTTGTTGTTTCTTCTGCTGTGCAGACCTTTTTAGTTTGATCTACTCCCATTCACTTATTTTAGCTTTTATTTCCCTGCCTCTGGGATCAAGTTCAATCCTCTGAGACCAAAGTCCATAAGTTTAATACCCATGTTTTTGTCAATGTATTTTATTGACTCAGGTCTTATATTAATGTCTTTAGTCATTTTTGAGGTAATTTTTGTGTATGATATCATATAGCAATCTTGATGTGGCTTTCCAATTTTTCCCATCACCACTTATTGAAGAGGCTTTCTTTTCTCTATTGTATGTTTTTGGCTCGTTTGTTGAAAATTAGTTGTCCAGCCGAAACCGGTTTGGCTCAGTGGATAGAGCGTCGGTCTGCGGACTGAAAGGTCCCAGGTTCGATTCCGGTCAAGGGCATGTACATTGGTTGCGGGCACATCCCCGGTAGGGTGTGTGCAGGAGGCAGCTGGTCGATGTTTCTCTCTCATCGATGTTTCTAGCTCTCTATCCCTCTCCCTTCCTCTCTGTAAAAAATCAATAAAATATATATTAAAAAAAAATTAGTTGTCCATATACATGCAAATTTATTTCTGGACTTTCAGTTCTGTTCTATTGTCTGGGTGTCTGTTTTTGTGCCAATACTATAGTGTTTTGATTATTGTAGCTTTGTAGTATAAGTTGAGGTCAGGGAGTGGAATACCTCCGGCTTTGTTCTTTTTTTCTTAGGATTGCTTTTGGCTATTTGGGATCTTTTGTGGTTTCATACAAATTAGATAATTTTTTCTATTTCTTTGAAAAATGTCATTTTGCTCTGATCTTTATTATTTATTCTTTTTGCTGTGGACTTCGTTTACTCTTCTTTTTATAATTTCTTAATTGTGGAAGCCTAGGTTATTGATTTTGAGACCTTTCTTCATTTTTGGTATAGGTGTTCAAAGTTATAAATTCCTCTCCAAGCATTGCTTTAGCTACATGTCATAAATATTGACTTGTGTTTTATTTTCATTCAGTTTCAAATATTTGGTCACTTTCCATTTGATTTATTATTGTTATTATTAATAGAGGCCCAATGCACATAATTTGTGCAAGGGATTCGGCCCTCACAGCTGCAGCGGCTGCCTTGGCTCTTGCAGCCTGGCTTCGTCCAGAAGGTCATCCGGAAGGACGTCCAGAAGGTTGTTCGGCTGTCTGGTCTAATTAGCATATTATGCTTTTATTATCATAGACTAGAGGCCCGCTGCACAAAATTCGTGCAAGTGTAGGTCTTCCTTCCCCCAGCTGCTGGCACTGGCTTCCCTCTGGCACTCGGGACCTGGGCTTCCCTCCGGCTGCCAGCAGGCACCTGGGACCCGGGCTTCCCTCACAGCCCCAGCTTTATCCAGAAGGACGTTGGTCTAATTATCATATTACGCTTTTATTATTATAGATTTTAATCAAAAGCATCTTTATTTTTGTTTAAACAATTAAAACAGTAAAGTAGAAATGAAAGTTACTTAGCAATTCCAGGGAGACGATCCTAACAGCTTGATGGATTAGAGACCTGAACTTTTAAGTGGGATAGATTGTGACTTTTCCTTTACCAGGTTAGGGAATTTTTCTGCCATTATTTCTTCAAACACTTTCTCTATGCCTTTCTCCCTTTCTGCCTCTTTTGGCACACCTACTATTTTAATATTGTTACATTTCACATTGTCCCACAGCTCCCTTTAGATGCCCTCCTGTTTTTTAATTGTTTTTTTCTTTTTGGTTCTCTGAGTGATATTTTCAACTCTGTCTTTTAATTCACTGATTCAATTCTCAGCTTCTCCTAATCTGCTGTGTATTCCTTCCAGTGTGTTCTTTATTTGTGTTATGTCATTCTTTATCTCAGACTGTTCGTTTTTCAAAGTTATCTTTTTTCATGCTGTTGAGCATGTTTACCATCATTACTCTGACCTTTGTTTCAGATAAATTTCTTATCTCTGCTTCATTTATCTCTTCTTTTGGAGAATTCTCTAGTTCTTTCATTTGGGGGTTGTTTCTTTATCTCCTCATTTTGGCTTTCTGTTTGGGTTTGTGACTACATATTAGGTAGATCCTTTCCAAGCATGTCAAACTCACGGCCAGTGGGCTGCATGCCTCACCGGCTGCCGATTGGACATGCTTGCTCTACACCTCTCAATCTCTAGTGCAGGACAGTGTTAAAGGCTGTTTCTGACTAATTAGATCAGACATCGAGTCAAAGCCTCCAGAGACCACCTCTGCCTATAGACTGATTGGATTCTGACTTGAATTGCCCCCAGGCAATCATCCTCTGGTGTGGGGAGAGTTGTTTTCAACAAGGTGGGGCAGTTGCTTCTGCCTGGAGGCTCTTAAGTGGCCTCAGGGTAAGGTGTTTTCCAATAGGGTGTGTCAAATGTCTTCTCTCCCTGGCGAGGCAGATGTCTATGTGGGAAAGATGTCCTCCACTATGTGAGGGAATGACTCAGCCCTGGAAACTTGGGGTGTTTGCCTTCTGAGTTCTATCCCCCAAGTCCCCAGTCCTGGCTTCTGCTCTCACAGCTCCAGTCCACTTCACCCTCCCTCTGCCGGAGCACAAGGTGGGTAGCTCCACAGGGAGTTTAGTGCATTGGCCCTTTAAGAGGGAGCCCGAATTTTTAGCTATTACTCCCTGGCAGACAGCACCCCACTGCTTTTCACAGATATGTGAGTACTCTCCTCAGTTTTGGTGCTCTCTGCTGGGGGGCCCAACTTGGGGATTAGATCCCAGAGTTCTCAGTGGCAACCCCCCACAGCTGAGATATCTCTCCAGGTCTTTGGGACTTTAGTTGCTACCTGTAGGTGCCTGGCCAGCCCTTTCCTGATTTATTCTTGATCCATGTGTTACTTAGACATACATTGTTTAATTTCCAAATATTTTGGTATTTCCCCAATTTATTTCTTGTGGACCTATAATTTTTTCTTTTTGTTGACTTATATTTTAATTCCGTTATGGTTGGGGAACATACTTTGATGATTTCTGTCCTTCTAAATGTATTGAAACGTGTTTTATGATTGGCATTTGATCTATCCTTACGAACTGTCCATATGCACTTGAAAACTGTGTATTTACAGTCATTGGGTTGAATGTTCTAGGTTGAGTTGGCCATTATGTTTTTCAAATCTTCTGTATGCTTGATGATTTTCTGCCCAGCTGTTGTATATGTATAGATATCTCCAATTATTATTGTTAAATGATCTATAATCCCCTTTCATTTTGTCAAGTTTTGATTCATGTATTTTGATGCTCTGATGTTAAATGTGAGTATATATTTATCATTGTTATAGTATACTGATACAGTGACCTCTTTCTCATTATGAAATGTCTCTTTATCTCTTGTACTATTTTTGTCTTAAATTCTATTTTATCTGATGTTAATATAGCCACTTCTGATCTTTTATGATTACTGTTTGCATGATATATTTTCCTTTCACCCTATTTGTATCTTTGAATCTAATGTGAGTTACTTCTGGGTAGTGTATAACTGGATTTTGCTTTGATTGGGATGCTTAGTTATATTTATCTTTGCCATTTTTTATTTGTTTTATGTAAGTCTCCTGTCTTTTTTGTTTCTCTCTTCCTCTTTGCCTACTTCTTTTGTGTTAAGTAAACATTTTCAGCATATCATTTTAATTTCTCTGTCAATATTTTTACTTTTTTCCCATTTTTTCTTAGTCATTACTCTAGGGATTAGAATATACATTTTAATTTGCTACTTCAGATTAATACTAACTTAATTCTAGTAAAGTAGAACCTTTGCTTAAATATAGTTCCATGTTCTCCCTGCTCCTGTTTGCTATTGTCATGTGTATTACATGTGTATGTGTAATAAATCCAACAATGTAGTATTATAATTATTGCTTCATACAATTTTATGTCTTTTTAAAACAGTTAAGAGAAATGAAAATAATGTATCTATATTATCTTTTATATCACTTCACATATTTACCATTTCTAGTCTCTCTATTTCTCCTTGATTATTCATTTCACTGTTTAGAATCAATAGTTCAGTCTAAATCAGATCTATTAGCAGTGCATTCTCATTTATTGTTTATCTGGGGATGTCTGTTTTCAGCCTTCATTTTTTTGTAGGATAGTTTTGCTGGATATAGAATTCTTGTATTTTTATATCAGCACTTTGAATATGACATTCTACTACCCTCTTGTCCATCATTTTAGGTGAAATGTCAGCCATTAATTGTATTGATGCTCCTCTATGCAAGGTGATCAGTAGCTTTTATCTTGTATCAAATTTTTCTTTGTTGTATGTTTTCAGCAGTTTGTGCCTATCTGTGTGGGATCCTTTTGTATTTATGTTGCTTTGGATTTGTTGAGCTTCTTAGGTGCATAAATTAATGGTTTTCATCAAATTTAGGAAGTTTTTAGCCACTATTTTTTCAGATATTCCTTTAGTCCCTTTGTCTCTCTCCTTTCCTTCTGAGACTCCTATTGTGCAAATGTTGCTACACTTGGTCCTATTCCACAGGTCTCTAAACCTTCGTTCTTTTTCTTCATTCTTTTTAAAAATTTTTCCTCAGCTGGTTTATTATCTAGGTTACTTAACTTAAAGTTTAATGGTTCTTTCTACTGTCAGTGCAAATCAACTGTTGAACTGCAGATTTGAATTTCTGACTCAAGTTATTATACTTTCCAAATCCAGAATTTCTATTTGGTTCTTTTTAAGAACTCATTTCTATCTCTATATTAATAATCTCTTTGGTGAGGCATGATTGTCATGCCTTTAATTCCCTTTTATTCTCTAGACATAGTTTCCTTTACTTCTTTGAACATATTTATATTAGTTGACCTAAAGTTTTTGCCTAGTAAATCCAACATGTAGGCTTCCTCAGGAATAATGTTCATTGACCATTTCACTTTCCCCTCCCCTCTTCAATACATTGCTATTTCTGTGTATCATAAATTTTTGTCAAAAATTGGATATTTTAAATTATTTGATGTGAAAATTCGGATATTCAGATTTCCCCTTCCCCTATCCTCAGAGTTTGTTATTGTTGCTGTTTGTTATTGCTGTTTGTTTACTGACTTTCCTGGGCTAATTCTGCAGCCTTTATTCTTTATCATGTGCAGTCATTGAAGTCTTTGCTTGGTTATCTGAATCGTCAGATAATGATTTGACATATTTTCTTAAATGCTTTAAACCAGCATGTCTTTCACCCTTTTCCAATGGGCATTTTGTGTGTTGGGGCATGCCTTCCATGCTCTTGCAGTTTATAACTCTGCCTTAGGCTTCACTTCCTGCTTGCTCAGAACCTCAAAGTCAAGCATAGGTGAAAAATTAGGGCTCTGTCAATCTTTCCTGGGCATCTGCACAGCCTTCCACATGTGCATGGCCTTTTAGATCCCCAGGAATATGTCAGAAATTATCAAAGCCCACTATGGACATCTTATGCCTCAGATTTTCCTTTTAAGTTTTTTTGTGTGCAGATTTTTGTTTGTCCCAACTGGAATCACTGCCTCTGGCAAATACAATGTTAAACAATTGCCATGGTTTTGAGGGACAAACTCCCTGTGGATACAGGGCTTTTTTCACTAAATGAGCTGTGAGTCAGATGAAATAAAGATTAGCTCCATGAATGGGACTTTTCTAGGGAGCACTAGTCTGGTCAAATAGTAACAGTTCTTAGGGGCATGTTTTTTGAGGGAGCTCCAAATATATTTGCCTCCTCCAGTGGCTGCTGGGCTTCTGGCTTTTTTAGTTATTAGGATTGTTGCAAGCCTTTGCTAATTTCTAGAGTGCTGAAAACGTTGATTTTGAACATTTATGCCAGTGTTCTTACTGGTTTTTATGGAGGAATGGATTTTCAGAGGTCCTTCATCCATAATTCTAAAAGTGCTTTTCAATCTGTCTGTTTTCAACTACTGTGCATATCTCCTCTGATGTTTTTGATGTCCAATGATGATCTATTTATATTTATTGACAGCCATGAAAGTCCATTCTTTGATTTCATTGAGAGCTGCTTGCGAAATAAACATGAAATGGTTATTTATGAAGCTGCTTCAGCTATCATTCATCTTCCTAACTGTACTGCAAGGGAGCTGGCACCTGCCGTTTCAGGTTGGTTATATATTAGATAGCTGGTTTTTGTTTCTATCCTTACGTTTGTTTTAAGCTCCAAAGGTCTTCAGAAGAGGTATTAGGAATGATTTTTGAATCTTAGCTCTGTATATATAGATAGCCTTTGCATTCTGATATGTAGATGATTATTTTAGTTGCTTTACTTCTTTTTCTGAAGTTTCCCCATATAAAACATTTTAAAAATAACTTTAATGCCTTCAGTTATTTTTAATGTTTAAAAAACCCATTTGCTCTTATAACTATAAACTAGAGGCCCGGTGCACGAAATTCATGCACTGGGGAGGGGGGCTGTCTCTAAGCCCAGCCCAGCCTGCACCCTCTCCAATCTGGGACCCCTTGGGGGATGTCCCTCTCACAATCTGGGACTGCTGGCTCCCAACTGCTTGCCTGCCTGCCTGCCTGCCTGCCTGCCTGATTGCCCCTAACCATTTCCCTGCCAGCCTGATCGATGCCTAACTGCTCCCCTGCCGGCCCGATTACCCCGAACTGCCCTCCCCTGCAGGCCCGATTGTCCCCAACTGCCCTCCCCTACTGGCCCGATAACCCCCAACTGGCTTCCCTTGCTGGCTTGGTCACCCCTGACTGCCCTCCACTACCGGCCTGGTCGCCCCTAACTGCCCTCCCATGCTGGCCTGGTCTCCCCCAACTGCCCTCCTCTGCAGGCCTGGTCCCCCGCCCAACTGCTCTCCCCTGCAGGCCTGGTTGCCCCCAACTGCCCTCCCCTGCCAGCCTCGTCACCCCCAACTGCCCTCCCCTGCTGGCCTGATCGCCCACAACTACCCTCCCCTGGCGGCCATCTTTGACCACATGGGGGCGGCCATCTTGTGCAAGGGTGTGAGGGTCAATTTGCATATTACCTCTTTATTATATAGGATAAAACACGTTTGCTCTTATAAATATTCCTACCACTCAAATACTGATGGGTATATTAATCCTTTGTATTCTCTATTTAAAGTTTTTATACCTCAACGAAATGTGCTTTTTCTATTTTTGATGACACATTTTTCATGTGAAATTTTGATGCTGTGACCTAATTTCCTTATGCATATTTTGAATATGATTGTTCATGCACTATATTTTCAAATATATGCTCTATGATGAAATGAGCTATAGTCACAGTGATCTTTTTTCTTTTCCAGTCCTTCAGTTGTTCTGTAGCTCTCCGAAGCCAGCTTTGAGATATGCAGCTGTGAGGACCTTGAACAAGGTAGGTCATTTATATCAATGTTTGATTGAGAAACATTAATTGTGAAGTATTTGGCTTTCTCTACAAGGTTAGTAAATATGATTTATTAGCTTTAGTTCTGTAGCATCTCACATATTTGTGGCCTTAGATATGGCCATTTTCATTGTCATTCAACTAAAGATTATAATTCATTTCTGACTTCTAAACACTTTATAGTGCCACATTGTCCAATATGATGACCTTTAGCCATAAGTGGCTGTTTCCATTTAAATTAAAATGAAATAAAATAAAAAATTCAGTTCCTCAGTTACTAGTCACACCTCAAGTGCTCAGGAGCCATATGTGGTTAGTGACTATCCCATTGGATGGTGTGGATATAGAACATTTCTATCATTGCAGAAAGTTCTCTTGGATATGCTGGTCTATAGTAGCAACATCCAATAGAAACAAAATGGAGTCACATACGAAAATTTATATTTTATAATAAACACATGAAAAAAATTTTTAAAGATGAGATTAATTTTAATAATACATTTTATTTACCCTAATATGTGTGTGTGTGTATATATATATTAAAATTAAATATATATATACACACACATTTTATATATATATAAAAAATGTCATATTAACATGTAATCAGCATAGCATTTTAAAAGATATATTTTGCTTTTTAGTTATTTCATTCTAAATCTTACACATCTAGTGTTATTTTTTAAAAATATATTTACAGTATATCTCAACTTGAACTAGCCACATTTCAAATGCTTAGTAGTCACATGTGGTTATTGACTACCATGTAGCATGGTTCTAGAGGCTACATTACAGAATAAGTTAACTAACCATAAAAATTTTAAATGAAAGTTTAATATAGTAGAAGACTCGTCATAAGGTGGTAAGTGATTGGTTATGGGTTAATTATATGAACAATTGGAGGACAGAGAAGTTTAGAGCAGCCAAGGAATAGCAATGTGAATTGTATTCAAAGAGTTGGTATAGGTCCACATTCCTTCATCTGTGATCTTGGAGCCAGATGTGTCTCAGAATTCTCTATTTTGTGAAATTTAGTAAGGTTCTATGATGCTTTCTCTTATATATTAACCCCCTTGAGCCTGGAGCTGTAACCCACCATTAGACACATTAAAATTTCTGCATGATACTTATGGTTATCGTTGGTAAGTGGGATACATTAAGACTTAATTAGTTTTACAGTAGTTTGGGTCATATTTTGCTGTTAAGTGAGTTTTGAGGCAATACTTTGCTGTTTTCAGATTTTTTATTGCTATAAGCAGAGAGGTAAATGGCACCTACAAAAAGAAACAGAAGAATGGCAGACATGTTTTAGTGACCATGAGCAATACAGTTTGGATGGAATTTGTGTGCTTACATACCGAAGTGTTTTCTAAGTGATAAGATATTAACAGTCTTTGAACAGTATTTACCACATGAGGTCCTGTTTTCAGAGACCCTAACATCTACTCGAATGGATATCAATGTGCACAGGTACTATCAGGAAAAACAGGCCAACTGTAATAAAAGACAAGACTGTAATATTATTATAAAGATTATACACACCTGGGAAGAAAAAGTGCTATGCTGTTCTGTGACTATGATTGTTAATCATTTATCAAATGATATATCTTTTAAATTGGAAACATTCTTTTTGAAACAATTTTAACCTGTATTGTCCCATTCAGGTTTTCAAAAGCCACTTACCTTAAGTTATAATTTCTATTTTTCTCTTCTTCTTCTTCTTTTTTTTTTAATTCTGGTTTTTATCAATAGTAATTTGCTTAATATTTTTCTTGCCCTTCCACAAGGTGGCAATGAAGCACCCCTCTGCTGTGACTGCCTGCAATCTAGACTTAGAAAACTTGATCACAGATTCAAATAGAAGCATTGCTACCCTGGCCATTACTACACTCCTCAAAACAGGAAGTGAGAGCAGTGTGGACCGACTCATGAAGCAGATATCTTCTTTTGTATCTGAAATCTCAGATGAGTTCAAGGTAAGAGTTTAAGTATGATCGTGTTTTCTTCCAATCTCTATGGCTTGCCTATTTCTTAACAATATCTTTTGATGAGCAAAAGTTTTAAATGTTTATGAAGTCTAATTTATTAATATTTTTTTGTTTCATAGTTATTGCTTTCTGTGTCCTGAGAAACCTTTGGCTACTTCTACATCTTAACGATATTTTCTTACGTTTTATTCTTAATATTTTGTGGTTTTAGCTTTTATATTTTGGTCTGTGATCTAACTTGAATTAATATTTGTGTATTGTGTGTGATAAGTTCAGTATTTTCCCATACCAATATCCAGTCATTCCAGCATCATTTGTTTAAAAGACATA
Source organism: Cnephaeus nilssonii (assembly GCF_951640355.1). Taxonomy (NCBI): domain Eukaryota; kingdom Metazoa; phylum Chordata; class Mammalia; order Chiroptera; family Vespertilionidae; genus Cnephaeus; species Cnephaeus nilssonii. The sequence continues at coordinate 60,955,889 of NC_137083.1, forward strand.
TTGGCATGCCTGGACATCTTTGTCTGAAAAGCAGATAACCATAGACTTGTAGGTATATTTCTGGGCTCCTTATCATATTCCATTGATCTATTTATCAGTACTATGCCAGTACTCACTGTATTTTTTTATAGTTTTATGGGTACCTCTTAAATGTCAAGTAGTGAAGTAGTGTGGTCTTTCAACTTTGTCCTTCTTTTTAGTAATCTGGTTTCTTTGCATTTCCATATAAAATTTAGGACCATTTTATAATTTCTATAAAACAAAGCCTGTTAGGATTATGATTGGAATAGTGTTGAATCTATAAATTAATTTGGGAAGAACTGACATTTTAATGGTATTAATTCTTCTAGTTCATGAATATGGTATACCTTTCTCTTTATTTATTCTGAGCAGTGTTTTGTAGCATTCATTCTAGAGGTCTTGCACATCTTTTGTTGAATTTATATCTGAATATTTTATGCTTATGACTCTATCTTATTAAAATTTCTATTTCATTGTTTGCTACCAGTATATTAAAAAATCTCTCTCTCTCTCTCTCTCTCTCTCTCTCTCTCTCTCTCTCTCTCTCTCTCTCTCTTTTACTTTCCTATAACTTGGTATCCCTGTAAAGTACCCTTATCAGTTCTAGTAGTTGCTCTATACATCCCTTAGGATTGTCTATATATAATCATATTATCTGTTAATAGAGACAGTTTTACTTTTTCATTTCCAATCCAAAAGCTTTTCCTTTTTCTTGCCTTATTAAAATGGCTAGGACTTCCAGTACATTGTTGAATATAACTTGTGAAAATGTGTTAGAGATAATCAGAAGAATAATAAATTTCATCTAGAAGAATTAAAATAGAAAAATTTTATTCTTTTTGTCTTATTTCTCAAAGAGTATAATTGACCTTGTTTACTTTCTTATAGGATATATCTAGTCTTTCAAAAGACAAGCCTAGCCTGTATATTTAAGCAGACATCCTGAATCTTTGGGAAACCTATGAAGATCATTTTGTAGTATAGCTTATTGAATGAATTTCCTGTACTTGAGCATTTAGAGTTTGCAGTATTTTGCAATTACAAAGAATGCTACAGTGGATAACCTTGTGCATTTGTTTCCTTGAAATGTTAGCGGTGTAGTTAGGGTTAATCCCTAGGAGTCCATATGCTAGGTTGAAGGGTAAATAAATACGTAGTTTTGTAGAGAAAGCTACCTGCCAGCACTGTATGAGTGTCAGTTTCCCCTTAGTCTCACCAATGGAGTGTGTTACATTTTGATGTTTGGCCAACCTGATGGATGAGAAAGGGTATTTCAATGTAGTTTTAATTTGGATTTATTTTGTTATGAGGGAAGTTAAACATCTTTTCTTATATTTTAGGATCATTTAATATTTCTTTTTAAATATTGTCTGCTCATATATTTTTTCCATTTTTATAGGCGTTTTGGTTTTTTGTTTCCCTATTTAAAGGTTTTTTTGTATATGTATATTAGGGATATTGGTTCTTTATCTATGAAATATGTTACATTTTTTCCCAGTTTGCCATTTGTCTTTTGACTTTTTTATGACATCTTTTGTCATGCAAAAGTTTATTTTGCTGTAGTCAAATTTGTCAATATTTTCTTTTACTGCTCTGACTTTTAAATAATAGAAAGCCTTTCCCTTCAGATTATAGAATCTTAATGGGTGAATAAGAATTCACCTATGTTTTCTTCTGGTATGTTTTGGTTTCATGTTACATTTAGATCTCTGATCTGTTGGATTTTATTATGTATGAAATGAGAAATGGATCTAATCTCATTCTTTTTCAATAACTATCCTGTTGCTCCCACCCCCAATTTTTATTCAATAGACTGTTTTTGCTTGTTATTTAAAATACCACCTTTAACATATACTAAAGTACTATATGTACTTGGGTCTATTTTTGGGCTATCTATTCTATTACGTTGTTCTCTTTATTCATAAATCACTACCACATACTATTTTAAATATAGGAGCTTTGCAGAATGTATTAATATTTATTAGCTGCTTCTCATAATTCTTTATTTTCATTGTTTCCCTAGCTAGTGTATATTTTTCCTTATGAATTAGTGTTAACTTGTCTAGCTTCATAAAAATATCTCCTTGGCGTTTTTATTGGGATCACATTAATTTATAAATGAACTCAATGTTGAAACATTTTAACCAAGACAGGGATGTCTTATAATTTGTTTAAGTCTACTTTTGTGCCTTACAAAATGTTTAATAGTATTTTTATATTAGTTTTGAAAGTCTTAAATGCTTTTCCTAACTATATTATTTTGTTGTTGTTATGATATATGTTTTAACCCATTTTATCTTTTAACTAGTTATTTTTCTTGCAATGATTAGTATTGTTTTTTTGCATTTTAATTTTATATCCTACTACCTTGTTGAATTATTGTATTTAGTTTTATTATTGCTTCCCTAGGATTTCCAGGTATATTGTCATATCATCTGTAAATAAAGATAGTTTTGTCTTTTATTTTACAATTCTTATTGCTCTAATTGTTTTCTCTTGTCTAATTGCATTGGCTAATAACTCCATAATAATGTTAAATAATAGTCGATAGTGGCATCCTTATATTATTTCTGACCTTAATGGGAATGACTCTTGGTGGTCTCTGTTTAGTAATATGTTGATATTAGGATTTGAGGTGTGAGTATGTAAAATGGAACTATCCATCCATTTCTATTTTTTTTCAAGAATTTTTATTAGGAATGGGTGTTGGATATTTATCAAAGTCTTTTCAGCATCTATGGATATAATCATATGATTTTTCTTTACTGATTCATTAATATATGCATTATATTAACTAATTTTCTAAAGTTGAACCATTATTGCATTCTTGGTATAAATCCTATTTCATCATGAAATATTATTTTCTTACTATAGTGTTGGAGTCTATTAGCTAATCTATCACTTAGAATTTTTGCATCAATATTTATAAATGAATTCCATCTAAAGTTTTTCTTTTTGCATGTATACCATCTTTATTACGTTTTGGTATTATTGCTTCGTAAAAAAATTGTATATTTGCTGTGGCCAGGTGGCTCAGTTGATTGGCGCATCATCCCATACACCAAAAGGTTGTGGATTCAATTCCTGGTTAAGGCACATTACCTAGGTTGTGGATTTGATCCCTGGCAGGGTGCATACAGGAGGCAACTGATTGATTGTTTTTCTTCATTTTCTATGTTCTGAAATGATGTGTATAGATTGGGACTATCTGGTTGTTGAGAAACAATTCCCAGTTCTCCAGGAGTTTTCTTGCATTTCTGCACATCTTGCAAGTTAGGCCTTTGTTTCCTACTGTCCCAGCTTTGTTCCCTTTGTGTAGTGCAAGGTATCTCCCAACCTTAGAAAATATAGTGTCTCCCTGTATAGGGCATATTTCCATACAGCTCTAGAAGACAAAGCTACTGTTCCCTGTAGAGCAAAAAGCAAACATGCTCACTGTCCAGTATAAGAAAAATACTGTTTCCCTTCAGAACAGAAGATCAGCTTGCTTATTGCCCACTGTAAAATATTCAAGTGCCATACCTCAGGGTTCTTCTCCTGTAATGCAACCCGAACTGCAGGTCTCGGTGTTATCTGCCCTTTTTTGCATTGCCCTGTGGGGATTGGGCCTCAGGAAACTGGTTCCAAATACTGGTACTATAGCTACTGCTGTTGCAATGAGTAATTTACTGTCTTTCATCTCTAATCCTGGAGTCTTATGTTTTCTCCTAGCATTAATTGTAGCAGACTAACTTGTTAGCTTGCAAGTAGGGTAACATCTCACACCCTTCTCACTTGACACTGGTCTTTAAAGTTGTGGTAAAATTGTTGCAGAAGACCAAAGACAAACCAAGCAACGCTTTTAAAGAAGAGGAGGGACACTGTTTAAAATACACCGGTGGACTCAGGGAATAGCTTTCCAAATCTGAGTGAAGAAACATGCATGGGGCTTTCCTTTATATCTCCTTGTGGTCTTTGTCCCACAAATATGGATTATGCTTCCAGTCCTTTTCGCAGGCCTTGCAAGAAGGCCCCCAGGTGTTGGGGGTCTCCAGGCCATATCTGATGGTCTGGCCTGGCACCAGCGTTAATAACCCTCCCTCCGGGGCAGTGCACTGTTCACAGTAACAGGTTCTGTAAGACCAGTATCTGGGAAGGAGGTAGTGACTTAATTATAGGTTATCAAGAATGTACACTGAGCTTACTGGCATGGATTCAGATCACTAGCCTCAAATATCAGGGTTACATTGGAATTAGCCCTTTTTAGCCTTCTCAAAATTATCCTAGAAACCATTTTGTGAAGTAGTTCTATAGTAACGTTTTCTATTTCTTCTATGGAAGTCAGTCTATTTAAGCTTTTAATCTTTACTGTTCACTTTAAAAATTTTATGTGCTTATTTATTTGGAGCAAAGGAATGGGGTCTCTTGAATGAACTTTTTATTTTCCCTTGTGGTCTCCTGGCTTATCTTTGATGAAGAACCATTGCAATTTTGAATAACTATAGCACCTTCTTAGCTTACAGTAAATAAAGTATGCTTAGTAGCTAAAGTTATAAAGATGAACGTCCTTTCTGTGTTGGTTTTTTTATGGTTGGTAGTAGTACAGTCATTATAAATGTGAATGGCCTTTCTGTTTGTTTTTCTGCAGGTGGTGGTTGTACAGGCAATTAGTGCTCTCTGTCAGAAATACCCGCGAAAGCACGGCGTCATGATGACTTTCCTCTCCAACATGCTCCGAGATGATGTAGGTGGACTAGTTTGTAATCATAGGAAGTTGTTCTCTTAAATTCTTACTATTCCCATTAAATGTCATAGTATTTAAAGCAGCATGTGTCTCTCAAATAGTGAGCTTACTTCTGGTTGCTGACTTATCATTACTAAACATGCTATTGCTCTAGCTTTCCCTACAGAAAAAACACTTCTGTTTCTTTCATAAAGGAAGGGAAGTGAAATTTTAATACTATAAGCATAAGCCTTGGAGTATAAGCATTTCTCCAAAAAGCATCCTCAGAACGAATGGCAGTCTTCTCTTTTGCCAGGGAGGCTTCGAATATAAACGGGCCATTGTGGACTGCATCATCAGCATTGTGGAAGAGAACCCTGAGGCTAAAGAAGCAGGTCTAGCCCACCTCTGTGAATTCATTGAGGACTGTGAGCACACTGTTCTGGCTACAAAGATTCTACACTTGCTGGGCAAAGAGGGCCCCAGAACGCCTGCTCCCTCCAAGTATATCCGCTTTATTTTCAATAGGGTCGTACTGGAAAATGAGGCCGTTAGAGCTGGTAAGTCATTGGAACACTGATAATGATGTAACTGCTGATCTTTTGAAATGCGTAACTCAAGGGGGTGGTGATGACATTGGAAAATGAAGCTGCCAGGTCTACTTGATGGTGGGATCCTGGAGCATACTGAGGCCCTCGACTTACAGCTCTTTCTCTCTAGTCCAGTGTCCATCCTGATTTCTGCCTTATATTAGAGACAAATAACCCGTGACTTTCAGTATGACAGGAATATCAGATGGCATCATCTACTTTTTCAGAGTTACTGCCTTAAATGTGCATGAGTGTCTGTGAAATTTGTGTGTGTCTATATGTTTTTAAGTATCTTTTAAAACAGGTCTTAGGCATATTTTTACTTCCTACTCCCAATGGTTTCTTCCTCTTAGCATATGAACAAGTCTAGATCGCTTGTATTAAAAATATAAACCTCCTTTGATCAGTTGTCTCTTATTTAGTTAGCTACTTCCTATACTTACCCTGTCTGATAAACTTGAAATAGCCTTTCATGAACTTATTTCCCATTTTCTCTTCAACTCACTATAATCTAGCTCTCTTCCTTAAAAATCCTCTAACACTATTTTAAAAATATATCACTTATAAGCTAGCTGGAAAATCAAGTTAGATACTGTAATGTTTTTATCTTTGTTCACCTCTCAGTCAGTTTAATGTACTATTGACTAAACTCTCCCTTGGCTTCCACAATAGCCTGCATCTTTCCATCACTCCTCAGTCTTATTTATAGAGCTTCTCTTCCATTCCCTAAAATAATAGTTTTCTTAGGGGTTTATCGTCTTTCCATACACACTTATTCTGGTGATCATTTTCAGAGCTCTATTTATAGGCGGTGACATTGCAGTCATGTCTCTTTCCTGAACTTTTATGTCCAACTATCTAAGGCACTTCTAATTCAACTTAAAATTCAAGCTCACCCAAACCTTTTATCATTCATTCTGTTGCAAAGGCAGAAACTTATTCTACTGTTTTATAATCTCCACCTGTTCTTTGGCAAAATTTTATCAATTCTGACTCTTTAATATTCCTTCATTCTCTTTTTTCTTCATTTTCATGGGTGCTGTTTTAGGCTCTCCTTCATTTCCAGTGCCAACTAGTGTGGCTGCTTCCAGTGTCATACAGATCCAGTCTGTACTCAACACTCTTCTACAGAAATGGACTTGCATTTAAAATCTGCTTATAAATTTAGTGTAGCGCACTTTGCTGCACATACACAAATTCATCCTCTATTTAACATCCTATGTAATAAAAGGGTAATATGCAAATTGTCCCCTCGACCAGGAGTTCCACCAGAGATCGACCAGAGGGCAAGGCCAGCCTGCCAACTGCCTGCGGCCCCTCCCCCCCCACTGTGCACAAATTCATGCACCAGGCCTCTAGTCTATACTAATAATCTATATTAATAAAAAGGTAATATGCTAATTAAACCAGACATCTTTCGGACATCCTTCCGGATGTCTTTCCGGACATCCTTCCAGATGTCCTTCCAGACAAAGCCATGGTGGTAGGGCTGAGGCAGAGGCAGTTAGGGGCGATCAGGTTGGCAGGGGACAGCGGTTAGGGGGATCCGGCCAGCAGGGTAGAGCAGTTAGGGCGATCAGGCCGGCAGGGGAACAGTTAGGGGTGATCAGGCAGGCAGAGGTGGTTATGGGTGATCAGGCAAGCAGGGGAATAGTTAGGGGCATCGGGCAAGCAAGCAGAGTAGTTATGGGTGATCAGGCAAGCAGGCAGAATGGTTAGGGGCGATCAGGCAGGCAGGCAGGTGAGCCGTTAGGAGCCAGCAGTCCTAGATTACAAAAGGGTGCAGGCCGGGCTGAGGGATCCCCTCTCCAATGCATGAATTTTGTGCACTGGGCCTCTAGTCCTTTAATAAGAACAGAGGCTAAACCACAACCTATTTTTGTTTTATCTTTAGTCTCACACTTGTCTCCTCCTGCTCTCAAACATGGGATCCTATTCTTCAGCCTTCCTCACCTGTGTCTAGATCCATTATGACACTATGCTTTCTTCTCTGGACTGAGGGCCTTTGCACTTGTCATTCTCTCTGCCTTTAATACTATTTTCCTTTCATTTTCCTCTGGTTAACGCTACTTGTTCTTCAATATTTAGCTCAAGTAATGTGTTAACTTCTTTTCTTCACCAATTCTGATATAAGTTTCTTTCTCTCTATTCACTTAGCTTCCTGGATATGGTTCTAACGTGGACTTACTGTGCTGTGTTGTAGTCATCTTTTACTTACCTGTCATTCCCACTAGAGTACAACTCCTTCATGTCAGGAGCTATTTCTTCTATCTTTCTTTCCCCAGAACCTATCATAATTCCTTACAAAAGTTATGTGAGCAATAAATCTTTATTGAATTAAGTGAATTTTAATAATAGAGCATCTTTTTATGCTTGGAGCTGGTTGTTTGAGATTATGGCTTAATTATATCAGTGTGATATATAAGAGGTTGTAGTGGAAATGGAGGAGTGCTCATAAAAAGAAATTGATATGATTTTTCCTATAATGCATAGAGGATTTTCCTATTCATAGCTCTCTTGGGCCTGCAGATTTCTGTTTATGCTTAAATGGATCAAAGAAATAAAATCAAGACACAATAAAACAATAAGAGTTTATTCCCTTTGAACATGGGTAAACTCTAATTTTTTGAATGATTATTACTTAATGCAAGAAACCAATATTTACGTTGCTTCATTTTATGCTTCATTATAGCTGCTGTGAGTGCTTTAGCTAAATTTGGGGCTCAGAATGAGAATCTCCTCCCAAGCATCCTTGTACTCTTACAAAGGTAAGTAAAAGAATGTCATTTGGGGGGGGGGGGATCTTTTTTCTTTTTTTTTTAATAAGACCTGCCATATGGCTGAATAGAGTTCCTCATTGTGCCATATCAAATGCATTGCAGGACCTAAGAATAGAGCTGATAGAGAAAGTGAGGGGCAAATGGCATTTTTGTTCTCTTCTAATTTTGTGTATGCTAAGTACATATAAAATTTGACTTTGAATTTCTCTTTGTATGAGTTTGAGAAAGTGACTTAAAGGTATATGCCTCAATTTGTATATTAGGGGCTAACTTCAAAGTGATTCACTAAGTAGAGTTACAAATTTCAGCTTCTCATGGTCTCTGTGACTCCCTATTTGATGAGGAAAAGACTTGATGTGAGCAAAAACTGTGATTATATCTTGTTATTAAAACATAAAAATTACAAACCAAAGGCTGGCTGGTTTAAATGAACAATGCCTGGATTTTGAGTGCTTTTTAGAGTCCTTAGAAAGTCTAGCATTCCCATTTTTTAATTATAAAGAAGTCTAAGTCTTTATCAGTATCATGTGGTTGCAGACCCAAGAAAAGACTCCAAACTGCTATCTTAAATTATTGAGTTCTTCCTAATTATTTTTTTAACTCTTTATTATTGAAAGTATTACATGTCTCTCTCCCCTCCCCCCCCACCCCCACCCCCCCCCGTTGTCTTCTCCCAGCCTGCCCCTGCCCCCCAGCCCTGGCCTTCACAGCCCCCCCATTGTCTATATACATTAGTTATGCTTATATGCATACAACTTCTTTGGTTGATCTCTTCCCTGCAAGATCCTCCCACCCGCCACCCTCCCCTGCCTTCCCTCTGAGGTTTGAGGGTCTGTTTGATCATTTTTATGTCTGGATCTATTTTTGTTTGTCAGCTTATGTTGTTCATTATATTCTACAAATGAGTGAGATCATGCGATACTTATCCTTCTCTTCCTATTTATTTTAATGCCTACTTATATAGTGCTTATTTACCAATTGAGAGCAGTGCCCAAGATTTATGGTGATTTTAGGATCCTCTGTTGGCTGTTGTTGAGTTCTTTTAAATAAAGGTAGTGGTGTCACATAGCCTGATTGTGTTCTTTAGACGTGGTGGTAAAGCTCTTGGTAATCTTTAGGGTGCTGTTTGACATGCCTATTTGTATCCTTTGGACAGGTGTATGATGGATACTGATGATGAGGTACGAGACAGAGCTACTTTCTATCTGAATGTACTGCAGCAGAAGCAGATGGCATTGAATGCTACATATATCTTCAATGGTCAGTGAGAGCCATGGATGTAGACAAATATACTTTTGGTATCTTGGAAGCATGTCTTAAGATGATTTGCATATGAGCTGACTTGACTAAGCAAAATGCTTGTTTTATGCCTTTGACTGCACTTCCATTTCTAGGGAAATCTGAAGTATGTAAAAGCCCAAAGAATATTGCTTGCTCCTGATCCTCCTTAAGCTCCTTCTTGGATGAGTTTACCCTTTCTCCCATTTCTTATGCTACTAGAGGCTTGGTACACAAAATTTGTGCACTGGGGGGAGGGTCCCTCAGCACAGCCTGCGTCCTCCCGTGTCCGGGAGCCCTCGGAGGATGTCCAACTGCCGGCTTAGGCCCACTCCCTGGGGATTGGGCCTAGGCTGGCAGTTGGACATCCCTCTCGCAGTCCTGGAGCCCTCGCTTACTACTCCTGCCTGCTCGCTATTCCTTATCGCTCAGCTCACTGCTCCTTAGTGCTGCCATGGAGGCCAAAGAGGCTCCTGCCACCGCCGCTGCACTCACCAGCTATGTGCCCAGCTTCTGGCTTAGCGGCACTGTGGGAGCGCACTGACCACCAGGGGGCAGTTCCTGCGTTGAGCGTCTGCCCCCTGGTTGTCAGTGCGCATCATAGTGACCAGTAGTTCTGATCATTTCGCTGTAATGGTCACTTAGGCTTTTATTATATAGATTATATAGATCATTGTTCCCACATGGCTAAGTTGCTCTCTTTTAGGGATGGTACTTATATTTTGTTGAAAATTTTTATGCTCTGCTCCCATGCTTCCTTAGATGAAAGTATAAGAATGTTTTATATAAGAGCCTTTACTTTTAATTTCTTATGTTATAGAGTCTGTGGTTATATTTTCCCCTCCTTCAGAAAGAGTAGGTAAACAGTATAAATCTGGGCCTATCTGGATCCTAGCATTGGCAAGAAGTTATAATGCTGAGATTTCTCTGTTTTATAGGTCTGACAGTGTCTATACCAGGGATGGAAAAAGCTTTACATCAGTATACATTGGAGCCTTCAGAAAAGCCCTTCGACATGAAATCTATTCCTCTTGCTATGGCTCCTGCCTTTGAACAGAAAGCAGGTAATGGGACCACTTCACTCTGTTAGTGTTTCTATGTTTAAGTAGTGTCATTAGCACATTTTCTCTAATGCATCCTTTGTTCGCTTAATTGTCACTCTGTATTTCTAAATCTTTTTAGAAGTGTGGTGGATGATACTTTAAATTAGGTTTTAAATTATTTTCCTGGTTTTCACATAAAAGCTCAAATATGAAGTGTGACCAGATTGAAAGTTTTTATTTTTCCGTGCTCAGTATTGCAGCATCTGAAGTTAGCTCTCATCTGAAGTTAGTGTCTCAGAGCAGCAATTTGCTGTCACCTCCTGTTTTTATTTTCTGAAGTTGGTAATTTCTTAATTTTACTATTGGAGGTTTGTCTTGAAAGAATGTATGGGACAAGATCATAAAAAAATGTTCCCAAGGGGTAGCTAACTATAAAATTAAGGAAGGAAGGAAGGAAGGAAGGAAGGAAGGAAGGAAGGAAGGAAGGAAGGAAGGAAGGAATGTTTAATGGTCAGAACTGAGAAAGAATAATCTTAACTTTGAACCTTTTCAGTTTTTCTGTTGATACTGTACAAGTAATTTTTCCTATTTGAATCATGAGAAGACTTGTTTTATAAATAGTTCCTTTTTTTTAAGAATTTTTTTGGTACATTCTCACCCATTTAAAGCAAATACTATATTTTAGGGCTTACTTTATTATGTTCACTAAATACATTTTAATTTGAACATCTCTCTAAAAAAAGGTGACAGAAGCCTACTGGTGTTTTTAGCAATGGCTTCTTTTATGTCTGCTAGAAATTTCTGCCCTGATGTCTTTCTATCTGCATTTTAAGCTTGATAGTGGGAGGAAAGCTCACTTGATTGCTCATATCTGTCTTTTTAGAAATCACACTTGTGGCTACTAAGTCAGAGAAGTTGGCTCCTTCCAGGCAAGACATTTTCCAAGGTATGATAAATTGATGGTTGGAAGTAATAGTCTGCACTGTAGGCATTATAAATATAACTAAGTGCACTACTTTCATTCAGTTTGATGAATTCCAAGTGCAGGAAATCTTTGTGTGGCTGAATATTTGTTGTTATAGGTGATAGTTGCTGTTATAGGTTATAGTTGCTGGGGCTACCTGAAGTCCATGGGACATTACAATTGCCAAAGCTAATGTGTTAACTGGGAATGTTGTTCTTCATATCCTAGTTGACAGGGAACTCAAATTCTAAGAAATTAGGAATATAAGGTTTTGTGCTTTTAGTAATTGAGTATATAAACTCATAAAATATTAATTTATTAAAGCTTGGGGATATATCAGAGTTTAATTATTAGTTAGGTGATGGAAACTTAAAACATTGTAAGCATCTAGAATAATGTCCTAGATTATTCTCATTTTGGGTCATTGTCTCATCTTGTTTTCTTCCTTATTTCCTTTTTTCTTGATAGAACAATTGGCTGCTATTCCTGAGTTCATGAATCTGGGACCCTTGTTCAAATCTTCTGAGCCTGTTCAGCTTACAGAAGCAGAGACTGAATACTTTGTTCGTTGTGTCAAGCACACGTTTACCAATCACATTGTGTTCCAGGTGAGATAAGTTCCCTACCCCGCCCCTAAGGGAGCTTACTGGGCTTGGAGACCAGTATTAACTCCCCTGTAATTTGTGATTCTAGTAGTTCCTTTTATAGAGAAGGGAAAGAACTTGGCAGCATTTCTGGTTTTCCTCCCCATGGCTACAGAGCTGCCTTCGTATGATGGGTTAAAACTAAAAGGACTTAAAAATAAAATATCTGGAAAAGTTTCACAACATAAAGTATAAGCTGCTAAAGAATAATCATCATTTAACATAGGGGTAAAAGCTTAGCTTCTAAGAATCAATTGAAATCCATTAAACATCTGCCATCTTGTTTGGTAGAACTAAGTCGCAGGAAAGAGAAAAAACAAGTGAATAATATAAGCCCCAAAGCCTCAATGATAAGGCTATCCCTATTACCTAAAGAAAAACCTTAGGAAGAGACCTGCAGTACTGTTTGGAGAGGAAAGGTATGGTGAATTCCAGAACTGAGTTATGGGTTATGCGTGGGAAGGAACAACTTGCTTGCAAACCGTTCTTGTCCTTCATAATATTTTTCTGTTTGCTGACTTTTCAGTTTGATTGTACCAACACTCTCAATGACCAGCTACTGGAGAAAGTGACAGTGCAGGTGGAACCATCAGATTCCTATGAAGTGCTGTGTTGTGTCCCAGTCCCCAGCCTCACTTATAATCAACCAGGAATATGTTACACTCTTGTTCGTTTGCCTGATGATGACTCTTCAGCAGGTACTAACGCGCAGAAGGAAAGAGATACTTACGTGATTAAGAATGCATTTCCACTTGAGCTCTTAAATGTCTGGACAATGTTTGGGGTTCAAGAATATGGTTCTTTTCTAGAATTAAATGTAATGACAGTGATGATGTATTTATAGTTACATAATTAGTGCTGCAGAAATATTATTTATAACTAAGCCTCTAAGTAAAATTTGCTGGACATTTAATCTTAAAAGAGAAACTGAATCCGTACAGGGGTAGCCCAGAAGGACTTCAGGCTTTCTGGTAGTAGAACAGTGTAACCACTGATAAGCGTTCATCTGCCTGATGTCTCCTATGAAGGAGCACGACCCACTTCTCTGTGGTGTTTCTTTCCAGGACATTGTAAGGGCTTTTTATTAGTAGATCCATGGCATTTTAAAACATATTGTTTGTGAGGGTCTGCCAGCAGTCGCCAACCTTTCGAACGTCACAGACCACCAGTGGTCCGTGGACCACCGGTTGGCGACCACTGCTATACCATAAGGCTGGCATCTAAGAGTATGTCTCAGTCCAGTAAATGTCTTAACATTTGTGTATCCACGTTGGAGAAAGGCTTTATAATTCTTTCCTTGATTCATGAGGAGTCTGGGTAGGAATGAGGAGGGTAGCTTCTAGTGCCCATAATAGTATTTACAGGTTTGGGGATCTGAGGTCTTCTGACCTATCTCTTGCGAATGTCTAGTGTGTGTTCTTGATATATTTCCCCCATTTTCCCACCTGAGTGCTTCTTCTCTTTCCATATTCACTAAGGAGTATTCACAATGGTTACCTGGTTTTCACAGAAATAAGCACACACATTGCATTTATGTTTTAAACAACTTTTATTAGTAGTACTGGAAAAAACACTTTTTACTTCTAGTACAGGAAAAAGCAATTTTTACTTTTAGTACAGGAAAATACAATTTTTACTACTAGTACAGGAAAAACAATTTTTACTACTGATACAGGGAAAAATTTTACTACTAGTACAGGAAAAACAACAGATAATAGTTAACAAATATTGAGGAAGGTACACAGTTACAAGAAATCGTAAAAGTACTAGTGAATTGTTATCTCTGGTCATCATTCAATTACATTAGGGGCTTAACCTGCCTTCTTTTAGCCCCTTTCCAAGCTCCCTTTTTAGATGTTAGTTCTGGGAACCCCTGCCCAATCTTATCTGTGTTGGATGATAGACCAGGTTACTCACTCTAGCACGAGGTAGATTCAAATTGGCACTGTTGCTGGGTCTGAATCCCAGGTTGTTCCCTCTGACCCCTGGGTGCAGCCACCCTGGATCCATAACCCGCTGGGTTAGGAAGGCACTTTCCTATCTGGCCTCTAGGATTTCTCCTTCAAACTTGAGGCCGTCCAACTTTAACCTTTCATTACCTCCCTTATCCCTTAATGAGGTTTCTCTTGTTCCATTCCCTTTTAACTTCACTTTCTCTCCTGGTCTATTCCCCTCTAGTTAGACTTTTCTAAAGTATGTCCACCAGCCAGAAACATAGCTGGCTGTATCTTAAGTAAAAGTAGTTTTATTTACTCTTGTTCCAAACCAGTATCTGGGCCCAGTCTTAAAGTAGTCCCGTGGCTTCTGCCACCATCCTGGGATAATCTGCACTTTTATCAGTTTTTTCAAGTGGCCTCCTCTGCTTATTTCATAATTGTTCCTCCTGTGGTGCTTCTCACCAAGTTTCTGCTTTTTTAAGAAAAGCCATTACTTCACCACTTAATTTTAAAGGGAAGCAAAATGCTTGAACCCATCGAAGAATCAAGCTTTTCCCAAATGAGAACATTAGCTCTTCCCTTTCCAGGTTCACTTGGATAACTGATAACTTGGGTGCCTCACAGACCCCAGGGAATGTCTTAACAGAATACAGTAAATACAGTTTTACAATATCAAAATACATAAAACAACAGCATTGAAATTACAGCAATCACATACAGTTCGGGAGGAAATAACAACAACAACAACAACAACAATAGAAACTTTTCTACTAAGAGAGTAGGTACAGGGGAGGTTTTTCTGACCCCTCTGTAGTGAGGGGTTAATTTATTTTAAAAAACATGTATCTTACAAATTAGCCCAGAAGTTTCAACCTTTGATCTGCTGGCTATGGCCTCTTTTGCTTAATGGTTTGTTTGTATTTTATTAATAAAAATTTGACATTAGGAGAATGTTTTTTTCCCTATTAAATTCAAAGGGTTTGTTGATTTGGTGCTAAAAGTCCATTATAAACTCTTGTCATCCCATCTTGGAGAAAAGTCTCAACACTTGGACTTTTCAAACTGCTTTATATTTGACCCATCAGATCTACCTGCTTAAAAACAAATTCCTTTCTATTCCTTTGTTTTTGTCAGAAATTCTAAAATTTTTCATCTATGACCAATCCAAAATCTTTGCTGTACAATGAATAGAAGTAAAATACCAGGACATAGATGGTAATAAAAGTCTTTTACCCATCCCTTCCTTTTCCCATTGCAAATATTCCAATCACCTGAATATCTACACATCACCTCTACTTTGTCTCATCTCAGAAAATATATTTTCCTTATAATCAAAAGGGGGGGAAATAAATTATATAGATCATGATTTCCTTCAACTTGAAAATTATATAGCATAATAGAAAGAAATATAGGTAATAGAGCTACACAAATTGGGATTTGAATTCTAACTCTGCTCCATATAAACTGTATAACCATGGACAAGCTATTTGATCTCTGTAAGCCTTTCAGGATTGTTGAAAGGATGAAATATCATTAAATAAAGTCATTAGCATAGTGTCAGACATGTAGTAAATACTCAATAAACAGGAGCTATTTTTGGTTCAATTCTGGAACTATCTACTTTCTTCCATTATCCTCTTTAAAAAGTAAGTGTTCCACAGTTGAAGAGACATACACCCTCTAACATCATCCAGAAAACTATTCAATTATTATTATCTTTGCTGTGTCTTTAAACTTTCCCATTCTCCCTTACTTTATAAGTATACAAAAAATCTACACCATCTGAAAAATGTGCTTTAACCCAACATCAAGATAGCACAATAACTCCTTCCTTCAATTTATAGGTAGTTTGTGGAAAGAGTAACTCTCAATTCAATTAGTCCTACTTTTATATTCTAGCCTCTAACAATTACAAGTCCTAAACTGCGGGACCAATACCTACTCCAGGTAAACCCCAGGGTGCCACCACCTATTTTTCCAGGACATTTATCGGCTATGTCCATTGGCTCGCTGTCTGCCTGGTCCAGGGTCCTTTGACCCCATGCTCACATTCTTAACTCTCATGCCTATACCTCTACCACTCAGGCGCTCCTCTGCTCATGCTTCACCTCTCTGCCCAGCTCTCCTCTCTGCCCCTTCCACCCAGTGATTCTCACCCAAGGGTGCATGACCCCCCAAGGCGGCCTATGAGCAACATCTTTCATAGAAAAATACAGATAGAGATAGAGACCTTTGTGGGTCCACCATTATGAGATGGTGGTGGCTTACCTGGCCTTCTCTGTGACCTCTCCTCACCTGGCCAAGCCCTGCACTGACAGGGTTGTCCACAGGCTTTTTGCCACTTCTCCACACCTCATCCTCCTCTGACTTCATCCTAGCAGGCCGGCATTGCTCTTTTGCCTTACCCACTCTGTGATCTTCCCCTGGGTGGCTTCCATCATGCCCAGGTGTCACTCAGGGACTTAAAGTTCCTTCCTTCTCCTAGTCCCCACCCATGTTTCCCTATTTACCATACTTTCACTGCAGTGCATTTGAATCTGCTTACCTTAGGCCATAGCTCTTCGTGCTGGGGTCATCATCTATCCTGCTTTGCTTCTCTACTGCATACCTAGCAAGACAACTGTCCTTCCTGAGCCATGTGACATTTCTGCAGCCACAGTCTTTGCATCTCCTAGCTGAAAACCATGATGCTCTGTGTGCTCCTTAAGTCATTCCCCACCATCTTCACACCTCAGTGCAGTCTCCTTGGCCTCGATATACTGTCCTGCATCAGCACGCTTGCCCAATGGCCTCTGCTCACAGCCTGTGAACCCGGACTGTGATTTCCTCCCGGGAGGCAAATATCATCGCCCGTAACCTTTCCTGTTTCCATTGGGACCCCTTTGTTGCACATTCTTGGGACACAGCCTGTGGGGAGCCTCTTCCTCTCATTCACCTACCTCTACCTTATCATTCTAGGTCAGTGGTTCCAACCGTTCACAGTGGGACAATTTGGATTTAACGGGGCCGAAAAAACGAGTTATTAACAGTGCATTTCTTGCATTACTTGTGGTTCTAGAAGCATCATATATTAGTACAGTATAGAAATATCTGTTGTGACATATTGATGCAGTTCAGTTCCCTGTTATAGGTTTTAAAAGTTTATTTGCTATTATTTCATATTTCTTCGTAGTGTTATTTTTTAACATTTTGTGGGTTATTTCTTCGTCAGTACTTCAACTGTCCTTGTGTTCTTTCATTTTTCTCTTTCCTGGGTGCCATGTTCTTTGGGAGCTTGTTTAGACCAAGTCAATGGCCTTTGAGGTGTCCTCCACGCCAATAGGAGTTCACTTTTAGAATAATGGGAATTATATGTCACGGGCGAGGGCAAGCATCAGGATTTTAGAGATGCTTAGGTGGGGCATGGGCAAAACAAGGTTGGGAACCTCTGCTCTGGGTCTTTGGCCTTCAGCCCTCCCTCATGTCCCGTGCTACTTACCCATGCCTGACACCATGACGCTCACTCTCATCGTGTACAGAGCCCTTTACTGGGTCTTGCCTTCCACCCCTCTTCTCTCCTTCCTCTGCCAGCCATGGTCTCTCTCCCAGCTGATCCTTGCTTCTACTCTACAGCCCTTCAGGTGCTCTCTGATCACATCAGTCCACCCTAAATTGCGCCGTTGGTCACTCGTGTCTCCCTCAGCCTTTCTCCTCAAGAGACCCCAGTTTTCAGGACCAAAGCTTGGTGCTCCACTCCCTACTCACTCCAGGTGAACCCCAGGGTGGCACCCCCTATCCTTCCAGGACATTTCTCAGCTACATCCATTGGCTCACTCTCTCTGCCAGGTCCAGGGTCCATTGAGCCCATTCAGGCATTCTTGATTCTCATGCCTCCACCTCTACCACTCAGGCACTCCTCTGCTCAGGCTTCACCTCTCTGCCCAGCTCTCCTCTCTGCCCCTTCCACCCAGTGATTCTCACCCGAGGGTGCATGACCCCCCAAGGCGGCCTATCAGCAACCTCTTTGGGGTGTGTTTTTGTGTTTTCTTTTCGGAATGTTTTTTGGTTTTGTTGTTTGAAGCAGCGTGCTGCTCCCCCTTCAGATGGTGTGATAGGCCTCCCTTGGGGGTCATGCCCACCCCCCCCGGGTGAAACTCACCCCCCTCACCCCCGGGAAGAATCACTGCTGTGGAAGCCCAACCTGACTCCTGGGCCGCACTCATCCTTGGGCCTCTCGCCTTCCACTGGTTGCCATTGACACATGTTCCTGAAAGATCCCAGCGATGGCACCATTCTCACACTGCCCTGACACTGTCCTCTTGCAACCACCCCACTCCCATCCAAAAGCCAGTCTGAAAAACACCGTTATTTTTTCTGATGCCACCACCACAATCCCAACACACACACACACACATAAGCTACTCCTTCCTTCCTCCCTGCCCTTATGACTTTCATGCCTTGTGGAAGTACCTTTGTCCACAACCTGGTCCTTCTCAGCACTTGATATTGTCCCTTTTCTCTACCTTATCCCTCCTCCCAGAACACTGGCATGATCCTTCCACAAAGCCACGGTGGTCCTCTTCAGCCTTCCTGTGTTTTCCAACAAACAGACCTTTCCCTTCCCTCAAACCCACACCTGCTGGTAGTGCCCTCTCCGGGTAGATTCCCTGGTATTGCCCGGCAGCTCTTTCACCTGTCCTCCTCATGCCCACCACTTGACATGGAATCAAACCACAATCTCCATTAAGGACATGGTTATTCCTCTGCATAGAACTTGGCTACCGTTACCCAACCCCATCGGAAATGCCATGGATCTTAAGCCTGCCCTCCTCTCCAACCCTGGCACACCAGAAACGCCTACAGACACTACCGAATCCCACCTCGCCCTTCACACTGCTGGTCATAACTGTATGAACTTACTTCCACTGGGCACCTCTGAAGTCAGCCTAGATTCCTACTTGCCACCTCCCTCCTCTCTTCACTCTTCTTCTAGGTGCCAGCCCTGTCCCTTCCACTGTGCTCCACGCTCCATCCTTCCCTGGGTGTCCACCATCACTTTCTTTATCTCCTTCCACTCTCTCTGCATCGAGGCAATATTAGCTCACTCCTTCCCGAGACCACTCTTTCCGGATGCATAGTTTCACTTACCTCCTCCACCAGGGGAATCATTCTGCCTCTTCTGAAGGCCCCAGGCATCTAGTAAGCTCCATAAAGCCTGCTGATTACATACTTGTATTGGTTCATCCCTTCTCCCTAGTAGTGTGATCACTCTGGACACCTCCTCTCCCTACTCACGCTCTTCCCATGCCCTCAGCAGGCTTTCTTTCCTGAAACCATTCACCATCACTTAGTCCTTCCACGGACAGCCAGCCGCACTCCTTTGGCTTGGTTTTCCCATGGGCAGCCTCACATCATTCGCACTCTCTTGTCCTTCTTCATCCAGCCCTTGCCCACAGAACATTGGGGATCATGGCGCAACGTCCCGTCCTCTTCCTGCTCTCATCTTTACTCTTTCCACCTCTCCTTCATCTGAACCTGTCCATAACTCTCACCCTTCCAACTCCATTGACTCTGCCCACATCCCTCCTTTACCATCTTTTCCTCTTGGGCACACAACCCTCACAATACTCAACTGCAGATGTTAAGGACCGCCCTTCACTCTCGGTCCCATACTGACTTGTCCCCTTTTTGCAACCAGATACAGCCTACAAAGTAAGCGTTCCCCAGGCCCTGCCATCCCACCTCTTACTCTGTCCGTCTGTGTCCATCTGCTCGGCTGCCCAAATTACCTCCTAGAACTAGATCAATGACAACCCGCTGGTTTTTGTGATCTGCCACTGGACTCCAGGCACATGGGCCCCTGCTGTGGTCTCTGAGTCTAGCTGCCATGGTTTCTGTGCAGGGACAGCCTTGTCATACAACGCTGCACTGTTTCCTCTTCACCCCACTCATTGATTCCCTGCTTGCTCCTGAGGTCCCCGGGAGTTCCAATGCCTGGAACACAGCCTCTGGTATCTGCTCTGGACAGCTCTGTTCCTACCATCCTTCCTCACTTGGACTCATGCTACCCCTCTGGAGACCTGAGCTCTATCACCATCTCAATATTGGTATCTTTTTAATCCCCCACATCCGATTTTAGTCTGTGATTTCCAAACCTGAGTCCCTCTCACATTCTAGCGAGTCTAACACATATTCTATGCCAGCAGGTGGCCAACTCTTTTCCAATCGTCTTGGTTGACCCAACGCTCAAACCCAGGTACATCGTCTCATAGCTGTCTGAGATTACAGTCTCTCTCCCTCTTCCTCTATCTATATCTCTGTCACTGTCTTGTATCTGTCTCTGTCTCTGTCTCTATTTGTCTATCCGCCAGGGTGAAAATTGATCCTAGCTTATCCATTCGTGTTCCTATTTTCCACCCTTGGTCCAGCAACCCTCCCCTTGACTTCAAAGTCACATCGAAATTCCACCATGACCTGCTGGTCAGGTGAAGGATTGATTGGTCCTTCCATG
Source organism: Cnephaeus nilssonii (assembly GCF_951640355.1). Classification (NCBI taxonomy): domain Eukaryota; kingdom Metazoa; phylum Chordata; class Mammalia; order Chiroptera; family Vespertilionidae; genus Cnephaeus; species Cnephaeus nilssonii. The sequence goes on from NC_137083.1 coordinate 60,976,338, forward strand.
ACCTGTGCACCTCTCTTCAGGAGCAGTCCTCCTGCCCCCATTGCCAGCATTTTTATCTTCAAGAGGGTTCTACTGACTCCTTCTGCTGTCCCAAGGGCCTTACCTTTGTGGGTCCACCATTATGAGATCGTGGTGGCCTCCTGGCCGTCTCTGTGACCTCTCCTCACCTGGCCAAGTCCTGCACTGACAGGCTTGTCCACAGGCTTTTTGCCACTTCTCCACACCTCATCCTCCTCTGACTTCATCCTACCAGGCCGGCATTGCTCTTTTGCCTTACCCACTCTGTGATCTTCCCCTGGGTGGCTTCCTTCACGCCCAGGTGTCACTCAGGGACTTGAAGTTCCTTCCTTCTCCTAGTCCCCACCCATGTTTCCCTATTTACCATACTTTCACTTCAGTGTCTTTGAATCTCCTTATCTTATGCCGTAGCTCTTCGTGCTTGGGTCATCATCTATCCTGCTTTGCTTCTCTACTGCATACCTAGCAAGACAACTGTCCTTCCTGAGCCATGTGACATTTCTGCAGCCACAGTCTTTGCATATGATGGCTGAAAACCATGATGCTCTGTGTGCTCCTTAAGTCATTCCCCACCATCTTCACACCTCAGTGCAGTCTCCTTGGCCTCGATATACTGTCCTGCATCAGCACGCTTGCCCAATGGCCTCTGCTCACAGCCTGTGAACCCGGACTGTGATTTCCTCCCTGGAGGCAAACATCGTCCCCCGTAACATTTCCTGTTTCCATTGGGACCCCTTTGTTGCACATTCTTGGGACACAGCCCTTGGGGAGCCTCTTCTGCTCATTCCCCTACCTCTACCTTATCACTCTAGGTCAGTGGTTCCAACCGTTCACAGTGGGACAATTTGGATTTAACGGGGCCGAAAAAAACGAGTTATTAACAGTGCATTTCTTGCATTACTTGTGGTTCTAGAAGCATCATACACTAGTACAGTATAGAAATATCTGTTGTGACATATTGATGCAGTTCAGTTCCCTGTTATAGGTTTTAAAAGTTTATTTGCTATTATTTCATATTTCTTCGTAGTGTTATTTTTTAACATTTTGTGGGTTATTTCTTCGTCAGTACTTCAACTGTCCTTGTGTTCTTTCATTTTTTCTTTCCTGGGTGCCATGTTCTTTGGGAGCTTGTTTAGACCAAGTCAATGGCCTTTGAGGTGTCCTCCATGCCAATAGGAGTTCACTTTTGGAATAATGGGAATTAGACGTCACGGGCGAGGGCAAGCATCAGGATTTTAGAGATGCTTAGGTGGGGCATGGGCAACAAAAGGTTGGGAACCTCTGCTCTGGGTCTTTGGCCTTCAGCCCTCCCTCTTGTCCCGTGCCTGCTCACCCATGCCTGACACCATGATGCTCAGTCTCATCGTGCACAGAGCCCTTTACTGGGTCTTGCCTTCCACCCCTCTTCTCTCCTTCCTCTGCCAGCCATGGTCTCTCTCCCAGCTGATCCTTGCTTCTACTCTACAGCCCTTCAGGTGCTCTCTGAACACATCAGTCCTCCCTAAATTGCGCCGTTGGTCACTCGTGTCTCCCTCAGCCTTTCGCCTCAAGAGGCCTCAGTTCCAGGACCAAAGCTTGGTGCTCCACTCCCTACTGACTCCAGGTGAATCCCAGGGTGGCACCCCCTATCCTTCCAGGACATTTCTCGGCTACATCCATTGGCTCGCGCTGTCTGCCGGGTTCAGGGTCCATTGAGCCCATTCAGGCATTCTTGATTCTCATGTCTCCACCTCTAACACTCAGGCACTCCTCTGCTCAGGCTTCACCTCTCTGCCCAGCTCTCCTCTCTGCCCCTTCCACCCAGTGATTCTCACCCGAGGGTGCATGACCCCCCAAGGCGGCCTATCAGCAACCTCTTTGGGGTGTGTTTTTGTGTTTACTTTTCGGAATGTTTTTTGGTTTTGTTGTTTGAAGCAGCGTGCTGCTCCCCCTTCAGATGGTGTGATAGGTCTCCCTTGGGGGTCATGCCCACCCCCCCCCCCGGGTGAAACTCACCCCCCCCCCAACCCCCGGGAAGAATCACTGCTGTGGAAGCCCAACCTGACTCCTGGGCCACACTCATCCTTGGGCCTCTCGCCTTCCACTGGTTGCCATTGACACATGTTCCTGAAAGATCCCTGCGTTGGCACCATTCTCACACTGCCCTGACACTGTCCTCTTGCAACCACCCCACTCCCATCCAAAAGCCAGTCTGAAAAACACCGTTATTTTTTCTGATGCCACCATCACAATCCCAACACACACACACACACACACACATAAGCTATTCCTTCCTTCCTCCCTGCCTTTATGACTTTCATGCCTTGTGGAAGTACCTTTGTCCACAACCTGGTCCTTCTCAGCACTTGATATTGTCCCTTTTCTCTACCTTATCCCTCCTCCCAGAACACTGGCATGATCCTTCCACAAAGCCACGGTGGTCCTCTTCAGCCTTCCTGTGTTTTCCAACAAACAGACCTTTCCCTTCCCTCAAACCCACACCTGCTGGTAGTGCCCTCTCTGAGTAGCTTCCCTGGTATTGCCCTGCAGCTCTTTCACCTGTCCTCCTCATGCCCACCACTTGACATGGAATCAAACCACAATCTCCATTAAGGACATGGTTATTCCTATGCATAGAACTTGGCTACCGTTACCCAACCCCATCGGAAATGCCATGGATCTTAAGCCTGCCCTCCTCTCCAACCCTGGCACACCGGAAACGCCTACAGACACTACCGAATCCCACCTCGCCCTCCACACTGCTGACCATAACAGTATGAACTTACTTCCACTGGGCACCTCTGAAGTCAGCCTAGATTCCTACTTGCCACCTCCCTCCTCTCTTCAGTCTTCTTCTTGGTGCCAGCCCTGTCCCTTCCACTGTGCTCCACGCTCCATCCTTCCCTGGGTGTCCACCATCACTTTCTTTATCTCCTTCCACTCTCTCTGCATCGAGGCAATATTAGCTCACTCCTTCCCGAGACCACTCTTTCCGGATGCATAGTTTCACTTACCTCCTCCACCAGGGGAATCATTCTGCCTCTTCTGAAGGCCCCAGGCATCTAGTATGCTCCATGCCTGCTGATTACATACTTGTATTGGGTCATCCCTTCTCCCTAGTAGTGTGCTCACTCTGGACACCTCCTCTCCCTACTCACGCTCTTCCCATGCCCTCAGAAGGCTTTCTCTACTGAAACCATTCACCATCACTTAGACCTTCCATGGACAGCCAGCCGCACTCCTTTGGCTTGGTTTTCCCATGGGCAGCCTCACATCATTCGCACTCTCTTGTCCTTCTTCATCCAGCCCTTCCCCACAGAACATTGGGGATCATGGCGCAACGTCCCGTCCTCTTCCTGCTCTCATCTTTACTCTTTCCACCTCTCCTGCATCTGAACCTGTCCATAACTCTCACCCTTCCAACTCCATTGACTCTGCCCACATCCCTCCTTTACCATCTTTTCCTCTTGGGCACACAACCCTCACAATACTCAACTGCAAATGTTAAGGACCGCCCTTCACTCTCGGTCCCATACTGACTTGTCCCCTTTTTGCAACCAGATACAGCCTACAAAGTAAGCGTTCCCCAGGCCCTGCCATCCCACCTCTTACTCTGTCCGTCTGTGTCCATCTGCTCGGCTGCCCAAATTACCTCCTAGAACTAGATCAATGAAAACCAGCTGGTTTTTGTGATCTGCCACTGGACTCCAGGCACATGGGCCCATGCTGTGGTCTCTGAGTCTAGCTGCCATGGTTTCTGTGCAGGGACAGCCTTGTCATACAACGCTGCACTGTTTCCTCTTCACCCCACTCATTGATTCCCTGCTTGCTCCTGAAGTCCCCGGGAGTTCCAATGCCTGGAACACAGCCTCTGGTATCTGCTCTGGACAGCTCTGTTCCTACCATCCTTCCTGACTTGGACTCATGCTACCCTCTGGAGACCTGAGCTCTATCACCATCTCAATATTGGTATCTTTTTAATCCCCCACATCCGATTTTAGTCTGTGATTTCCAAACCTGAGTCCCTCTCACATTCTAGCGAGTCTAACACATATTCTATGCCAGCAGTTGCCCAACTCTTTTCCAATCGTCTCGGTTGACCCAACTCTCAAACCCAGGTACATCGTCTCATGGCTGTCTGAGATTACAGTCTCTCTCCCTCTTCCTCTATCTATATCTCTGTCACTGTCTTGTCTCTGTCTCTGTCTCTGTCTCTATTTCTCTATCATCCAGGGTGAAAATTGATCCTAGCTTATCCATTCGTGTTCCTATTTTCCACCCTTGTTCCAGCAACCCTCCCCTTGACTTCAAAGTCACATCGTACTTCCACCATGACCTGGTCAGGTGAAGGATTGATTGGTCCTTCCATGACCTGTGCACCTCTCTTCAGGAGCAGTCCTCCTGCCCCCATTGCCAGCATTTTTATCTTCAAGAGGGTTCTACTGACTCCTTCTGCTGTCCCAAGGGCCTTACCTTTGTGGGTCAACCATTATGAGATCGTGGTGGCCTCCTGGCCGTCTCTGTGACCTCTCCTCACCTGGCCAAGTCCTGCACTGACAGGGTTGTCCACAGGCTTTTTGCCACTTCTCCACACCTCATCCTCCTCTGACTTCATCCTACCAGGCCGGCATTGCTCTTTTGCCTTACCCACTCTGTGATCTTCCCCTGGGTGGCTTCCTTCACGCCCAGGTGTCACTCAGGGACTTGAAGTTCTTTCCTTCTCCTAGTCCCCACCCATGTTTCCCTATTTACCATACTTTCACTTCAGTGTCTTTGAATCTCCTTATCTTATGCCGTAGCTCTTCGTGCTTGGGTCATCATCTATCCTGCTTTGCTTCTCTACTGCATACCTAGCAAGACAACTGTCCTTCCTGAGCCATGTGACATTTCTGCAGCCACAGTCTTTGCATATGATGGCTGAAAACCATGATGCTCTGTGTGCTCCTTAAGTCATTCCCCACCATCTTCACACCTCAGTGCAGTCTCCTTGGCCTCGATATACTGTCCTGCATCAGCACGCTTGCCCAATGGCCTCTGCTCACAGCCTGTGAACCCGGACTGTGATTTCCTCCCTGGAGGCAAACATCGTCCCCCGTAACATTTCCTGTTTCCATTGGGACCCCTTTGTTGCACATTCTTGGGACACAGCCCTTGGGGAGCCTCTTCTGCTCATTCCCCTACCTCTACCTTATCACTCTAGGTCAGTGGTTCCAACCGTTCACAGTGGGACAATTTGGATTTAACGGGGCCGAAAAAAACGAGTTATTAACAGTGCATTTCTTGCATTACTTGTGGTTCTAGAAGCATCATACACTAGTACAGTATAGAAATATCTGTTGTGACATATTGATGCAGTTCAGTTCCCTGTTATAGGTTTTAAAAGTTTATTTGCTATTATTTCATATTTCTTCGTAGTGTTATTTTTTAACATTTTGTGGGTTATTTCTTCGTCAGTACTTCAACTGTCCTTGTGTTCTTTCATTTTTTCTTTCCTGGGTGCCATGTTCTTTGGGAGCTTGTTTAGACCAAGTCAATGGCCTTGAGGTGTCCTCCATGCCAATAGGAGTTCACTTTTAGAATAATGGGAATTATATGTCACGGGCGAGGGCAATCATCAGGATTTTAGAGATGCTTAGGTGGGGCATGGGCAACAAAAGGTTGGGAACCTCTGCTCTGGGTCTTTGGCCTTCAGCCCTCCCTCTTGTCCCGTGCCTGCTCACCCATGCCTGACACCATGATGCTCAGTCTCATCGTGCACAGAGCCCTTTACTGGGTCTTGCCTTCCACCCCTCTTCTCTCCTTCCTCTGCCAGCCATGGTCTCTCTCCCAGCTGATCCTTGCTTCTACTCTACAGCCCTTCAGGTGCTCTCTGAACACATCAGTCCACCCTAAATTGCGCCGTTGGTCACTCGTGTCTCCCTCAGCCTTTCGCCTCAAGAGGCCTCAGTTCCAGGACCAAAGCTTGGTGCTCCACTCCCTACTGACTCCAGGTGAATCCCAGGGTGGCACCCCCTATCCTTCCAGGACATTTCTCGGCTACATCCATTGGCTCGCGCTGTCTGCCGGGTTCAGGGTCCATTGAGCCCATTCAGGCATTCTTGATTCTCATGTCTCCACCTCTAACACTCAGGCACTCCTCTGCTCAGGCTTCACCTCTCTGCCCAGCTCTCCTCTCTGCCCCTTCCACCCAGTGATTCTCACCCGAGGGTGCATGACCCCCCAAGGCGGCCTATCAGCAACATCTTTGGGGTGTGTTTTTGTGTTTACTTTTCGGAATGTTTTTTGGTTTTGTTGTTTGAAGCAGCGTGCTGCTCCCCCTTCAGATGGTGTGATAGGTCTCCCTTGGGGGTCATGCCCACCCCCCCCCCCGGGTGAAACTCACCCCCCCCCAACCCCCGGGAAGAATCACTGCTGTGGAAGCCCAACCTGACTCCTGGGCCGCACTCATCCTTGGGCCTCTCGCCTTCCACTGGTTGCCATTGACACATGTTCCTGAAAGATCCTTGCGTTGGCACCATTCTCACACTGCCCTGACACTGTCCTCTTGCAACCACCCCACTCCCATCCAAAAGCCAGTCTGAAAAACACCGTTATTTTTTCTGATGCCACCATCACAATCCCAACACACACACACACACACACACACACACACATAAGCTATTCCTTCCTTCCTCCCTGCCTTTATGACTTTCATGCCTTGTGGAAGTACCTTTGTCCACAACCTGGTCCTTCTCAGCACTTGATATTGTCCCTTTTCTCTACCTTATCCCTCCTCCCAGAACACTGGCATGATCCTTCCACAAAGCCACAGTGGTCCTCTTCAGCCTTCCTGTGTTTTCCAACAAACAGACCTTTCCCTTCCCTCAAACCCACACCTGCTGGTAGTGCCCTCTCTGAGTAGCTTCCCTGGTATTGCCCTGCAGCTCTTTCACCTGTCCTCCTCATGCCCACCACTTGACATGGAATCAAACCACAATCTCCATTAAGGACATGGTTATTCCTATGCATAGAACTTGGCTACCGTTACCCAACCCCATCGGAAATGCCATGGATCTTAAGCCTGCCCTCCTCTCCAACCCTGGCACACCGGAAACGCCTACAGACACTACCGAATCCCACCTCGCCCTCCACACTGCTGACCATAACAGTATGAACTTACTTCCACTGGGCACCTCTGAAGTCAGCCTAGATTCCTACTTGCCACCTCCCTCCTCTCTTCACTCTTCTTCTTGGTGCCAGCCCTGTCCCTTCCACTGTGCTCCACGCTCCATCCTTCCCTGGGTGTCCACCATCACTTTCTTTATCTCCTTCCACTCTCTCTGCATCGAGGCAATATTAGCTCACTCCTTCCCGAGACCACTCTTTCCAGATGCATAGTTTCACTTACCTCCTCCACCAGGGGAATCATTCTGCCTCTTCTGAAGGCCCCAGGCATCTAGTATGCTCCATGCCTGCTGATTACATACTTGTATTGGGTCATCCCTTCTCCCTAGTAGTGTGCTCACTCTGGACACCTCCTCTCCCTACTCACGCTCTTCCCATGCCCTCAGAAGGCTTTCTCTACTGAAACCATTCACCATCACTTAGACCTTCCATGGACAGCCAGCCGCACTCCTTTGGCTTGGTTTTCCCATGGGCAGCCTCACATCATTCGCACTCTCTTGTCCTTCTTCATCCAGCCCTTCCCCACAGAACATTGGGGATCATGGCGCAACGTCCCGTCCTCTTCCTGCTCTCATCTTTACTCTTTCCACCTCTCCTGCATCTGAACCTGTCCATAACTCTCACCCTTCCAACTCCATTGACTCTGCCCACATCCCTCCTTTACCATCTTTTCCTCTTGGGCACACAACCCTCACAATACTCAACTGCAAATGTTAAGGACCGCCCTTCACTCTCGGTCCCATACTGACTTGTCCCCTTTTTGCAACCAGATACAGCCTACAAAGCAAGCGTTCCCCAGGCCCTGCCATCCCACCTCTTACTCTGTCCGTCTGTGTCCATCTGCTCGGCTGCCCAAATTACCTCCTAGAACTAGATCAATGAAAACCAGCTGGTTTTTGTGATCTGCCACTGGACTCCAGGCACATGGGCCCATGCTGTGGTCTCTGAGTCTAGCTGCCATGGTTTCTGTGCAGGGACAGCCTTGTCATACAACGCTGCACTGTTTCCTCTTCACCCCACTCATTGATTCCCTGCTTGCTCCTGAAGTCCCCGGGAGTTCCAATGCCTGGAACACAGCCTCTGGTATCTGCTCTGGACAGCTCTGTTCCTACCATCCTTCCTGACTTGGACTCATGCTACCCTCTGGAGACCTGAGCTCTATCACCATCTCAATATTGGTATCTTTTTAATCCCCCACATCCGATTTTAGTCTGTGATTTCCAAACCTGAGTCCCTCTCACATTCTAGCGAGTCTAACACATATTCTATGCCAGCAGTTGCCCAACTCTTTTCCAATCGTCTCGGTTGACCCAACTCTCAAACCCAGGTACATCGTCTCATGGCTGTCTGAGATTACAGTCTCTCTCCCTCTTCCTCTATCTATATCTCTGTCACTGTCTTGTCTCTGTCTCTGTCTCTGTCTCTATTTCTCTATCATCCAGGGTGAAAATTGATCCTAGCTTATCCATTCGTGTTCCTATTTTCCACCCTTGTTCCAGCAACCCTCCCCTTGACTTCAAAGTCACATCGTACTTCCACCATGACCTGGTCAGGTGAAGGATTGATTGGTCCTTCCATGACCTGTGCACCTCTCTTCAGGAGCAGTCCTCCTGCCCCCATTGCCAGCATTTTTATCTTCAAGAGGGTTCTACTGACTCCTTCTGCTGTCCCAAGGGCCTTACCTTTGTGGGTCAACCATTATGAGATCGTGGTGGCCTCCTGGCCGTCTCTGTGACCTCTCCTCACCTGGCCAAGTCCTGCACTGACAGGCTTGTCCACAGGCTTTTTGCCACTTCTCCACACCTCATCCTCCTCTGACTTCATCCTACCAGGCCGGCATTGCTCTTTTGCCTTACCCACTCTGTGATCTTCCCCTGGGTGGCTTCCTTCACGCCCAGGTGTCACTCAGGGACTTGAAGTTCTTTCCTTCTCCTAGTCCCCACCCATGTTTCCCTATTTACCATACTTTCACTTCAGTGTCTTTGAATCTCCTTATCTTATGCCGTAGCTCTTCGTGCTTGGGTCATCATCTATCCTGCTTTGCTTCTCTACTGCATACCTAGCAAGACAACTGTCCTTCCTGAGCCATGTGACATTTCTGCAGCCACAGTCTTTGCATATGATGGCTGAAAACCATGATGCTCTGTGTGCTCCTTAAGTCATTCCCCACCATCTTCACACCTCAGTGCAGTCTCCTTGGCCTCGATATACTGTCCTGCATCAGCACGCTTGCCCAATGGCCTCTGCTCACAGCCTGTGAACCCGGACTGTGATTTCCTCCCTGGAGGCAAACATCGTCCCCCGTAACATTTCCTGTTTCCATTGGGACCCCTTTGTTGCACATTCTTGGGACACAGCCCTTGGGGAGCCTCTTCTGCTCATTCCCCTACCTCTACCTTATCACTCTAGGTCAGTGGTTCCAACCGTTCACAGTGGGACAATTTGGATTTAACGGGGCCGAAAAAAACGAGTTATTAACAGTGCATTTCCTGCATTACTTGTGGTTCTAGAAGCATCATATTTTAGTACAGTATAGAAATATCTGTTGTGACATATTGATGCAGTTCAGTTCCCTGTTATAGGTTTTAAAAGTTTATTTGCTATTATTTCATATTTCTTCGTAGTGTTATTTTTTAACATTTTGTGGGTTATTTCTTCGTCAGTACTTCAACTGTCCTTGTGTTCTTTCATTTTTTCTTTCCTGGGTGCCATGTTCTTTGGGAGCTTGTTTAGACCAAGTCAATGGCCTTTGAGGTGTCCTCCTCGCCAATAGGAGTTCACTTTTGAATAATGGGAATTATATGTCACGGGCGAGGGCAAGCATCAGGATTTTAGAGATGCTTAGGTGGGGCATGGGCAACAAAAGGTTGGGAACCTCTGCTCTGGGTCTTTGGCCTTCAGCCCTCCCTCTTGTCCCGTGCCTGCTCACCCATGCCTGACACCATGATGCTCAGTCTCATCGTACACAGAGCCCTTTACTGGGTCTTGCCTTCCACCCCTCTTCTCTCCTTCCTCTGCCAGCCATGGTCTCTCTCCCAGCTGATCCTTGCTTCTACTCTACAGCCCTTCAGGTGCTCTCTGAACACATCAGTCCACCCTAAATTGCGCCGTTGGTCACTCGTGTCTCCCTCAGCCTTTCTCCTCAAGAGGCCTCAGTTCCAGGACCAAAGCTTGGTGCTCCACTCCCTACTGACTCCAGGTGAATCCCAGGGTGGCACCCCCTATCCTTCCAGGACATTTCTCGGCTACATCCATTGGCTCGCGCTGTCTGCCGGGTTCAGGGTCCATTGAGCCCATTCAGGCATTCTTGATTCTCATGTCTCCACCTCTAACACTCAGGCACTCCTCTGCTCAGGCTTCACCTCTCTGCCCAGCTCTCCTCTCTGCCCCTTCCACCCAGTGATTCTCACCGAGGGTGCATGACCCCCCAAGGCGGCCTATCAGCAACCTCTTTGGGGTGTGTTTTTGTGTTTACTTTTCGGAATGTTTTTTGGTTTTGTTGTTTGAAGCAGCGTGCTGCTCCCCCTTCAGATGGTGTGATAGGCCTCCCTTGGGGGTCATGCCCACCCCCCCCCCCCCGGGTGAAAGTCACCCCCCCCCAACCCCCGGGAAGAATCACTGCTGTGGAAGCCCAACCTGACTCCTGGGCCGCACTCATCCTTGGGCCTCTCGCCTTCCACTGGTTGCCATTGACACATGTTCCTGAAAGATCCCTGCGTTGGCACCATTCTCACACTGCCCTGACACTGTCCTCTTGCAACCACCCCACTCCCATCCAAAAGCCAGTCTGACAAACGCCGTTATTTTTTCTGATGCCACCATCACAATCCCAACACACACACACACACACACATAAGCTATTCCTTCCTTCCTCCCTGCCCTTATGACTTTCATGCCTTGTGGAAGTACCTTTGTCCACAACCTGGTCCTTCTCAGCACTTGATATTGTCCCTTTTCTCTACCTTATCCCTCCTCCCAGAACACTGGCATGATCCTTCCACAAAGCCACGGTGGTCCTCTTGAGCCTTCGTGTGCTTTCCAACAAACAGACCTTTCCCTTTCCTCAAACCCTCACCTGCTGGTAGTGCCCTCTCCGGGTAGATTCCCTGGTATTGCCCTGCAGCTCTTTCACCTGTCCTCCTCATGCCCACCACTTCATATGGAATCAAACCACAATCGCCATTAAGGACATGGTTATTCCTATGCATAGAACTTGGCTACCGTTACCCAACCCCATCGGAAATGCCATGGATCTTAAGCCTGCCCTCCTCTCCAACCCTGGCACACCAGAAACGCCTACAGACACTACCCAATCCCACCTCGCCCTCCACACTGCTGGTCATAACTGTATGAACTTACTTCCACTGGGCACCTCTGAAGTCAGCCTAGATTCCTACTTGCCACCTCCCTCCTCTCTTCACCCTCCTTCTTGGTGCCAGCCCTGTCCCTTCCACTGTGCTCCACGCTCCATCCTTCCCTGGGTGTCCACCATCACTTTCTTTATCTCCTTCCACTCTCTCTGCATCGAGGCAATATATGCTCACTCCTTCCCGAGACCACTCTTTCCGGATGCATTGTTTCACTTACCTCCTCCACCAGGGGAATCATTCTGCCTCTTCTGAAGGCCCCAGGCATCTAGTAAGCTCCATAATGCCTGCTGATTACATACTTGTATTGGGTCATCCCTTCTCACTAGTAGTGTGCTCACTCTGGACACCTCCTCTCCCTACTCACGCTCTTCCCATGCCCTCAGCAGGCTTTATTTCCTGAAACCATTCACCATCACTTAGACCTTCCATGGACAGCCAGCCGCACTCCTTTGGCTTGGTTTTCCCATGGGCAGCCTCACATCATTCGCACTCTCTTGTCCTTCTTCATCCAGCCCTTGCCCACAGAACATTGGGGATCATGGCGCAACGTCCCGTCCTCTTCCTGCTCTCATCTTTACTCTTTCCACCTCCCCTGCATCTCAACCTGTCCATAACTCTCACCCTTCCCACTCCGTTGACTCTGCCCACATCCCTCCTTTACCATCTTTTCCTCTTGGGCACACAACCCTCACAATACTCAACTGCAGATGTTAAGGACCGCCCTTCACTCTTGGTCCCATACTGACTTGTCCCCTTTTTGCAACCAGATACAGCCTACAAAGCAAGCGTTCCCCAGGCCCTTCCATCCCACCTCTTACTCTGTCCGTCTGCGTCCATCTGCTCTGCTGCCCAAATTACCTCCTAGAACTAGATCAATGACAACCCGCTGGTTTTTGTGATCTGCCACTGGACTCCAGGCACATGGGCCCCTGCTGTGGTCTCTGAGTCTAGCTGCCATGGTTTCTGTGCAGGGACAGCCTTGTCATACAACGCTGCACTGTTTCCTCTTCACCCCACTCATTGATTCCCTGCTTGCTCCTGAGGTCCCCTGGAGTTCCAATGCCTGGACCACAGCCTCTGGTATCTGCTCTGGACAGCTCTGTTCCTACCATCCTTCCTCACTTGGACTCATGCTACCCCTCTCGAGATCTGAGCCCTATCACCATCAATATTGGTATCTTTTTAATCCCCCACATCCGATTTTAGTCTGTGATTTCCAAACCTGAGTCCCTCTCATATTCTAACGAGTCTAACACATATTCTATGCCAGCAGGTGGCTAACTCTTTTCCAATCGTCTCGGTTGACCCAACTCTCAAACCCAGGTACATCGTCTCATGGCTGTCTGAGATTACAGTCTCTCTCCGTCTTCCTCTATCTATATCTCTGTCACTGTCTTGTCTCTGTCTCTGTCTCTGTCTCTGTCTCTATTTCTCTATCCACCAGGGTGAAATTTGATCCTAGCTTATCCATTCGTGTTCCTATTACCACCCTTGGTCCAGCAACCCTCCCCTTGACTTCAAAGTCACATCGTACTTCCACCATGACCTGGTCAGGTGAAGGATTGATTGGTCCTTCCATGACCTGTGCACCTCTCTTCAGGAGCAGTCCTCCTGTCCCCATTGCCAGCATTTTTATCTTCAAGAGGGTTCTACTGACTCCTTTGCTGTCCCAAGGGCCTTACCTTTGTAGGTCCACCGTTATGAGATGGTGGTGGCTTCCTGGCCTTCTCTGTGATGTCTCCTCACCTGGCCAAGTCCTGCACTGACAGGGTTGTCCCCAGGCTTTTTGACACTTCTCTACACCTCCACCTCCTCTGACTTCATCCTACCAGGCCGGCATTGCTCTTTTGCCTTACCCACTCGTGATATTCCCCTGGGTGTCTTCCATCACGCCCAGGTGTCACTCAGGGAATTAAAGTTCCTTCCTTCTCCTAGTCACCACCCATGTTTCCCTATTTACCATACTTTCATTGCAGTGCATTTGAATCTGCTTACCTGAGGCCATAGCTCTTCGTGCTGGGGTCATCATCTATCCTGCTTTGATTCTCTACTGCATACCTAGCAAGACAACTGTCCTTCCTGAGCCATGTGACAATTCTGCAGCCACAGTCTTTGCATCTCCTGGCTGAAAACCATAATGCTCTGTGGGCTCCTTAAGTCATTCCCCACCATCTTCACACCTCAGCGCAGTCTCCTTGGCCTCGATATACTGTCCTGCATCAGCACGCTTGCCCAATGGCCTCTGCTCACAGCCTGTCAACCCGGACTGTGATTTCCTCCCAGGAGGCAAACATCATCGCCCGTAACCTTTCATGTTTTCATTGGGACCCCTTTGTTGCACATTCTTGGGACACAGCCTGTGGGGAGACTCTTCCTCTCATTCCCATACATCTGCCTTATCACTCTAGGTCAGTGGTTCCAACCGTTCACAGTGGGACAATTTGGATTTAACGGGGCCGAATAAAACGAGTTATTAACAGTGCATTTCTTGCATTACTTGTGGTTCTAGAAGCATCATATACTAGTAGAGTATAGAAATATCTGTTGTGACATATTGATGCAGTTCAGTTCTCTGTTATAGGTTACAAAAGTTTATTTGCTATAATTTCATATCACTTCGTAGTGTTATTTTTTAACATTTTGTGGGTTATTTCTTCGTCAGTACTTCAACTGTCCTTGTGTTCTTTCATTTTTCTCTTTCCTGGGTGCCATGTTCTTTGGGAGCTTGTTTAGACCAAGTCAATGGCCTTTGAGGTGTCCTCCATGCCAATAGGAGTTCACTTTTGGAATAATGGGAATTATATGTCACGGGCGAGGGCAAGCATCAGGATTTTAGAGATGCTTAGGTGGGGCATGGGCAACAAAAGGTTGGGAACCTCTGCTCTGGGTCTTTGGCCTTCAGCCCTCCCTCATGTCCCGTGCCTGCTCACCCATGCCTGACACCAGGCCGCTCAGTCTCATCGTGCACAGAGCCCTTTACTGGGTCTTGCCTTCCACCCCTCTTCTCTCCTTCCTCTGCCAGCCATGGTCTCTCTCCCAGCTGATCCTTGCTTCTACTCTACAGCCCTTCAGGTGCTCTCTGATCACATCAGTCCACCCTAAATTGCGCCGTTGGTCACTCGTGTCTCCCTCAGCCTTTCTCCTCAAGAGGCCTCAGTTCCAGGACCAAAGCTTGGTGCTCCACTCCCTACTCACTCCAGGTGAACCCCAGGGTGCCACCCGCTATCCTTCCAGGACATTTCTCGGCTACATCCATTGGCTCGCGCTGTCGGCCAGGTCCAGGGTCCATTGAGCCCATTCAGGCATTCTTGATTCTCATGTCTCCACCTCTAACACTCAGGCACTCCTCTGCTCAGGCTTCACCTCTCTGCCCAGCTCTCCTCTCTGCCCCTTCCACCCAGTGATTCTCACCCGAGGGTGCATGACCCCCCAAGGCGGCCTATCAGCAACATCTTTGGGGTGTGTTTTTGTGTGTGTTTTTTTCCGAAATGTTTTTTGGTTTTGTTGTTTGAAGCAGCGTGCTGCTCCCCATCCAGATGGTGTGATAGGCCTCCCTTGGGGGTCATGCCCACCCCCCGGGTGAAACTCACCCCCCCCCCACCCCCGGGAAGAATCACTGCTGTGGAAGCCCAACCTGACTCCTGGGCCGCACTCATCCTTGGGCCTCTCGCCTTCCACTGGTTGCCATTGACACATGTTCCTGAAAGATCCCAGCGATGGCTCCATTCTCACACTGCCCTGACACTGTCCTCTTGCAACCACCCCACTCCCATCCAAAAGCCAGTCTGAAAAACACCGTTATTTTTTCTGATGCCACCACCACAATCCCAACACACACACACATAAGCTACTCCTTCCTTCCTCCCTGCCTTTATGACTTTCATGCCTTGTGGAAGTACCTTTGTCCACAACCTGGTCCTTCTCAGCACTTGATATTGTCCCTTTTCTCTACCTTATCCCTCCTCCCAGAACACTGGCATGATCCTTCCACAAAGCCACAGTGGTCCTCTTCAGCCTTCCTGTGTTTTCCAACAAACAGAACTTTCCTTTCCCTCAAACCCACACCTGCTGGTAGTGCCCTCTCTGGGTAGATTCCCTGGTATTGCCCTGCAGCTCTTTCACCTGTCCTCCTCATGCCCACCACTGCATATGGAATCAAACCACAATCTCCATTAAGGACATGGTTATTCCTCTGCATAGAACTTGGCTACCGTTACCCAACCCCATCGGAAATGCCATGGATCTTAAGCCTGCCCTCCTCTCCAAACCCTGGCACACCGGAAACGCCTACAGACACTACCGAATCCCACCTCGCCCTCCACACTGCTGGTCATAACAGTATGAACTTACTTCCACTGGGCACTTCTGAAGTCAGCCTAGATTCCTACTTGCCACCTCCCTCCTCTCTTCACTCTTCTTCTAGGTGCCAGCCCTGTCCCTTCCACTTTGCTCCACGCTCCATCCTTCCCTGGGTGTCCACCATCACTTTCTTTATCTCCTTCCACTCTCTCTGCATCGAGGCAATATTAGCTCACTCCTTCCCGAGAGCACTCTTTCTGGATGCATAGTTTCACTTACCTCCTCCACCAGGGGAATCATTCTGCCTCTCTGAAGGCCCCAGGCATCTAGTAAGCTCCATAAAGCCTGCTGATTACATACTTGTATTGGGTCATCCCTTCTCCCTAGTAGTGTGCTCACTCGGGACACCTCTTCTCCCTACTCACTCTCTTCCCATGTCCACAACAGGCTTTCTCTTCTGAAACCATTCACCATCACTTATTCCTTCCACGGACAGCCAGCCGCACTCCTTTGGCTTGGATTTCCCATGGGCAGCCTCACATCATTCGCACTCTCTTGTCCTTCTTCATCCAGCCCTTACCCACAGAACATTGGGGATCATGGCGCAAGGTCCCATCCTCTTCCTGCTCTCATCTTTACTCTTTCCACCTCTCCTCCATCTGAACCTGTCCATAACTCTCACCCTTCCAACTCCATTGACTCTGCCCACATCCCTCATTTACCATCTTTTCCTCTTGGGCACACAACCTCACAATACTCAACTGCAGATGTTAAGGACCGCCCTTCACTTCGGTCCCATACTGACTTGTACCCTTTTTGCAACCAGATACAGCCTACAAAGTAAGCGTTCCCCAGGCCCTGCCATCCCACCTCTTACTCTGTCCATCTGTGTCCATCTTATTTGCTGCCCAAATTACCTCCTAGAACTAGATCAGTGACAACCCGCTGGTTTTTGTAATCTGCCACTGGAGTCCAGGCACATGGGCCCCTGCTGTGGTCTCTGAGTCTAGCTGCCATGGTTTCTGTGCAGGGACAGCCTTGTCATACAACGCTGCACTGTTTCCTCTTCACCCCACTCATTGATTCCCTGCTTGCTCCTGAGGTCCCCGGGAGTTCCAATGCCTGGAACACAGCCTCTGGTATCTGCTCTGGACAGCTCTGTTCCTACCATCCTTCCTCACTTGGACTCATGCTACCCCTCTGGAGACCTGAGCTCTATCACCATCTCAATATTGGTATCTTTTTAATCCCCCACATCCGATTTTAGTCTGTGATTTCCAAACCTGAGTCCCTCTCACATTCTAGCGAGTCTAACACATATTCTATGCCAGCAGTTGCCCAACTCTTTTCCAATCGTCTCGGTTGACCCAACTCTCAAACCCAGGTACATCGTCTCATGGCTGTCTGAGATTACAGTCTCTCTCCCTCTTCCTCTATCTATATCTCTGTCACTGTCTTGTCTCTGTCTCTGTCTCTATTTCTCTATCATCCAGGGTGAAAATTGATCCTAGCTTATCCATTCGTGTTCCTATTTTCCACCCTTGGTCCAACAACCCTCCCCTTGACTTCAAAGTCACATCGTACTTCCACCATGACCTGCTGGTCAGGTGAAGGATTGATTGGTCCTTCCATGACCTGTGCACCTCTCTTTAGTATCAGTCCTCATGTCCCCATTGCCAGCATTTTTATCCTCAAGAGGGTTCTACTGACTCCTTCTTCTGTCCCAAGGGCCTTACGTTTGTGTGTCCACCATTATGAGATGGTGGTGGCTTACCTGGCCTTATCTGTGACCTCTCCTCACCTGGACAAGCCCTGCACTGACGGGGTTGTCCCCAGGTCTTTTGCCACTTCTCCACACCTCATCCTCCTCTGACTTCATTCTACTAGGCCGGCATTGCTCTTTTGCCTTACCCACTCTGTGATCTTCCCCTGGGTGGCTTCCTTCACGCCCAGGTGTCACTCAGGGACTTAAAGTTCCTTCCTTCTCCTAGTCCCCACCCATGTTTCCCTATTTACCATACTTTCATTGCAGTGCATTTGAATCTGCTTACCTGAGGCCATAGCTCTTCGTGCTGGGGTCATAGTCTATCCTGCTTTGCTTCTCTACTGCATACCTAGCAAGACAACTGTCCTTCCTGAGCCATGTGACAATTCTGCAGCCACAGTCTTTGCATCTCCTGGCTGAAAACCATAATGCTCTGTGTGCTCCTTAAGTCATTCCCCACCATCTTCACACCTCAGCGCAGTCTCCTTGGCTTCGATATACTGTCCTGCATCAGCACGCTTGCCCAATGGCCTCTGCTCACAGCCTGTGAACCCGGACTGTGATTTCCTCCCGGGAGGCAAACATCGTCCCCCGTAACCTTTCCTGTTTTCATTGGGACCCCTTTGTTGCACATTCTTGGGACACAGCCTGTGGGGAGCCTCTTCCTCTCATTCCCCTACCTCTGCCTTATCACTCTAGGTCAGTGGTTCCAACCGTTCACAGTGGGACAATTTGGATTTAATGGGGCCGAAAAAAACGAGTCATTAACAGTTCATTTCTTGCAATACTTGTGGTTCTAGAAGCATCATATACTAGTAGAGTATAGAAATATCTGTTGTGACATATTGATGCAGTTCAGTTCTCTGTTATAGGTTACAAAAGTTTATTTGCTATAATTTCATATCACTTCGTAGTGTTATTTTTTAACATTTTGTGGGTTATTTCTTCGTCAGTACTTCAACTGTCCTTGTGTTCTTTCATTTTTCTCTTTCCTGGGTGCCATGTTCTTTGGGAGCTTGTTTAGACCAAGTCAATGGCCTTTGAGGTGTCCTCCATGCCAATAGGAGGTCACTTTTGGAATAATGGGAATTATATGTCACGGGCGAGGGCAAGCATCAGGATTTTAGAGATGCTTAGGTGGGGCATGGGCAACAAAAGGTTGGGAACCTCTGCTCTGGGTCTTTGGCCTTCAGCCCTCCCTCATGTCCCGTGCCTGCTCACCCATGCCTGACACCATGATGCTCAGTCTCATCGTGCACAGAGCCCTTTACTGGGTCTTGCCTTCCACCCCTCTTCTCTCCTTCCTCTGCCAGCCATGGTCTCTCTCCCAACTGATCCTTGCTTCTACAGCCCTTCAGGTGCTCTCTGATCACATCAGTCCACCCTAAATTGCGCCGTTGGTCACTCGTGTCTGCCTCAGCCTTTCTCCTCAAGAAGCCTCAGTTCCAGGACCAAAGCTTGGTGCTCCACTCCCTACTGACTCCAGGTGATCCCCAGGGTGCCACCCCCTATCCTTCCAGGACATTTCTCAGCTACATCCATTGGCTCACGCTCTCTGCCAGGTCCAGGGTCCATTGAGCCCATTCAGGCATTCTTGATTCTCATGTCTCCACCTCTAACACTCAGGCACTCCTCTGCTCAGGCTTCACCTCTCTGCCCAGCTCTCCTCTCTGCCCCTTCCACCCAGTGATTCTCACCCGAGGGTGCATGACCCCCCAAGGCGGCCTATCAGCAACCTCTTTGGGGTGTGTTTTTGTGTTTTCTTTTCGGAATGTTTTTTGGTTTTGTTGTTTGAAGCAGCGTGCTGCTCCCCCTTCGGATGGTGTGATAGGCCTCCCTTGGGGGTCATGCCCACCCACCCACCCACCCCCGGGTGAAACTCACCCCCCCACCACCCCCGGGAAGAATCACTGCTGTGGAAGCCCAACCTGACTCCTGGGCCGCACTCATCCTTGGGCCTCTCGCCTTCCACTGGTTGCCATTGACACATGTTCCTGAAAGATCCCAGCGATGGCTCCATTCTCACACTGCCCTGACACTGTCCTCTTGCAACCACCCCACTCCTGTCCAAAAGCGAGTCTGAAAAACACCGTTATTTTTTCTGATGCCACCACCACAATCCCAACACACACACACATAAGCTACTCGTTCCTTCCTCCATGCCTTTATGACTTTCATGCCTTGTGGAAGTACCTTTGTCCACAACCTGGTCCTTCTTAGCACTTGATATTGTCCCTTTTCTCTACCTTATCCCTCCTCCCAGAACACTGGCATGATCCTTTCACAAAGCCACAGTGGTCCTCTTCAGCCTTCCTGTGTTTTCCAACAAACAGACCTTTCCCTTCCCTCAAACCCACACCTGCTGGTAGTGCCCTCTCTGGGTAGATTCCCTGGTATTGCCCTGCAGCTCTTTCACCTGTCCTCCTCATGCCCACCACTGCATATGGAATCAAACCACAATCTCCATTAAGGACATGGTCATTCCTATGCATAGAACTTGGCTACCGTTACCCAACCCCATCGGAAATGCCATGGATCTTAAGCCTGCCCTCCTCTCCAAACCCTGGCACACCGGAAACGCCTACAGACACTACCCAATCCCACCTCGCCCTCCACACTGCTGACCATAACAGTACGAACTTACTTCCACTGGGCACCTCTGAAGTCAGCCTAGATTCCTACTTGCCACCTCCCTCCTCTCTTCACCCTCATTCTTGGTGCCAGCCCTGTCCCTTCCACTGTGCTCCACGCTCCATCCTTCCCTGGGTGTCCACCATCACTTTCTTTATCTCCTTCCACTCTCTCTGCATCGAGGCAATATTTGCTCACTCCTTCCCGAGACCACTCTTTCCGGATACATAGTTTCACTTACCTCCTCCACCAGGGGAATCATTCTGCCTCTTCTGAAGGCCCCAGGCATCTAGTAAGCTCCATAATGACTGCTGATTACATACTTGTATTGGGTCATCCGTTCTCCCTAGTAGTGTGCTCACTGTGGACACTCCGCTCCCTACTCACGCTCTTACCATGCCCTCAGCAGGCTTTTTCTCCTGAAACCATTCACCATCACTTAGTCCTTCCACGGACAGCCAGCCGCACTCCTTTGGCTTGGTTTTCCCATGGGCAGCCTCACATCATTCGCACTCTCTTGTCCTTCTTCATCCAGCCCTTGCCCACAGAACATTGGGGATCATGGCGCAACGTCCCGTCCTCTTCCTGCTCTCATCTTTACTCTTTCCACCTCTCCTGCATCTGAACCTGTCCATAACTCTCACCCTTCCAACTCCGTTGACTCTGCCCACATCCCTCCTTTACCATCTTTTCCTCTTGGGCACACAACCCTCACAATACTCAACTGCAGATGTTAAGGACCGCCCTTCACTCTCGGTCCCATACTGACTTGTCCCCTTTTTGCAAGCAGATACAGCCTACAAAGTAAGCGTTCCCCAGGCCCTTCCATCCCACCTCTTACTCTGTCCGTCTGTGTCCATCTGCTCTGCTGCCCAAATTACCTCCTAGAACAAGATCAATGACAACCCGCTGGTTTTTGTGATCTGCCACCGACTCCAGGCACATGGGCCCATGCTGTGGTCTCTGAGTCTAGCTGCCATGGTTTCTGTGCAAGGGACAGCCTTGTCATACAACGCTGCACTGTTTCCTCTTCACCCCACTCATTGATTCCCTGCTTGCTCCTGAGGTCCCCGGGAGTTCCAATGCCTGGACCACAGCCTCTGGTATCTGCTCTGGACAGCTCTGTTCCTACCATCCTTCCTCACTTGGACTCATGCTACCCCTCTGGAGACCTGAGCTCTATCACCATCTCAATATTGGTATCTTTTTAATCCCCAACCATCCGATTTTAGTCTGTGATTTCCAAACCTGAGTCCCTGTCACATTCTAGCGAGTCTATCACATATTCTATGCCAGCAGGTGGCCAACTCTTTTCCAATCGTCTCGGTTGACCCAACTCTCAAACCCAGGTACATCGTCTCATGGCTGTCTGAGATTACATTCTCTCTCCCTCTTCCTCTATCTATATCTCTGCCTCTGTCTCTGTCTCTATTTCTCTATCCACCAGGGTGAAAATTGATCCTAGCTTATCCATTCGTGTTCCTATTACCACCCTTGGTCCAGCAACCCTCCCCTTGACTTCAAAGTCACATCGTACTTCCACCATGACCTGGTCAGGTGAAGGATTGATTGGTCCTTCCATGACCTGTGCACCTCTCTTCAGGAGCAGTCCTCCTGTCCCCATTGCCAGCATTTTTATCTTCAAGAGGGTTCTAGTGTCTCCTTCTGCTGTCCCAAGAGCCTTACCTTTGTGGGTCCACTATTATGAGATGGTGGTGGCTTCCTGGCCTTCTCTGTGACCTCTCCTCACCTGGACAAGCCCTGCACTGACAGGCTTGTCCACAGGCTTTTTGCCACTTCTCCACACCTCATCCTCCTCTGACTTCATCCTAGCAGGCCGGCATTGCTCTTTTGCCTTACCCACTCTGTGATCTTCACCTGGGTGGCTTCCTTCATGCCCAGGTGTCACTCAGGGACTTAAAGTTCCTTCCTTCTCCTAGTCCCCACCCATGTTTCCCTTATTTACCATACTTTCACTGCAGTGCATTTGAATCTGCTTACCTGAGGCCATAGCTCTTCGTGCTGGGGTCATCGTCTATCCTGATTTGCTTCTCTACTGCATACCTAGCAAGACAACTGTCCTTCCTGAGCCATGTGACATTTCTGCAGCCACAGTCTTTGCATCTCCTGGCTGAAAACCATAATGCTCTGTGTGCTCCTTAAGTCATTCCCCACCATCTTCACACCTCAGTGCAGTCTCCTTGGCCTCGATATACTGTCCTGCATCAGCACGCTTGCCCAATGGCCTCTGCTCACAGCCTGTGAACCCGGACTGTGATTTCCTCCCGGGAGGCAAACATCGTCCCCCATAACCTTTCATGTTTCCATTGGGACCCCTTTGTTGCACATTCTTGGGACACAGCCCTTGGGGAGCCTCTTCCTCTCATTCCCCTAACTCTGCCTTATCTCTCTAGGTCAGTGGTTCCAACCGTTCACAGTAGGACAATTTGGATTTAATGGGGCCGAAAAAAACGAGTTATTAACAGTGCATTTTTTGCATTACTTGTGGTTCTAGAAGCATCATATACTAGTACAGTATAGAAATATCTGTTGTGACATATTGATGCAGTTCAGTTCTGTGTTATAGGTTTTAAAAGTTTATTTGCTATTGTTTCATATCACTTCGTAGTGTTATTTTTTTAACATTTTGTGGGTTATTTCTTCGTCAGTACTTCAACTGTCCTTGTGTTCTTTCAATTTTCTCTTTCCTGGGTGCCATGTTCTTTGGGAGCTTGTTTAGACCAAGTCAATGGCCTTTGAGGTGTCCTCCACGCCAATAGGAATTCACTTTTGGAATAATGGGAATTATATGTCACGGGCGAGGGCAAGCATCAGGATTTTAGAGATGCTTAGGTGGGGCATGGGCAACAAAAGGTTGGGAACCTCTGCTCTGGGTCTTTGGCCTTCAGCCCTCCCTCTTGTCCCGTGCCTGCTCACCCATGACCGACACCAGGGCGCTCACTCTCATCGTGCACAGAGCCCTTTACTGGGTCTTGCCTTCCACCCCTCTTCTCTCCTTCCTCTGCCAGCCATGGTCTCTCTCCCAGATGATGTCCAGTCCCAGCTGATCCTTGCTTCTGCTCTACAGCCTTCCAGGTGCTCTTTGATCACATCAGTCCACACTAAATTGTCCCATTGCTCACTCGTGCCTGCCTCAGCCTTTCTCCTCAAGAGGCCTCAGTTCCAGGACCAAAGCTTGGTGCTCCACTCCCTACTGACTCCAGGTGAACCCCAGGGTGCCACCCCCTATCCTTCCAGGACATTTCTCGGCTACATCCATTGGCTCGCGCTGTCTGCCAGGTCCAGGGTCCATTGAGCCCATTCAGGAATTCTTGATTCTCATGTCTCCACCTCTACCACTCAGGCGCTCCTCTCCTCAGGTATCACCTCTCTGCCCAGCTCTCCTCTCTGCCCCTTCCACCCAGTGATTCTCACCCGAGGGTGCATGACCCCCCAAGGCGGCCTATCAGCAACATCTTTGGGGTGTGTTTTTGTATTTTCTTTTCAGAATGTTTTTTGGTTTTGTTGTTTGAAGCAGCGTGCTGTTCCCTCTTCAGATGGTGTTATAGGCCTCCCTTTGGGGTCATGCCCACCCCCCCCCCCCCCCGGGTGAAACTCACCCCCCCACCCCCGGGAAGAATCACTGCTGTGGAAGCCCATCCTGACTCCTGGGCCGCACTCATCCTTGGGCCTCTCGCCTTCCACTGGTTGCCATTGACACATGTTCCTGAAAGATCCCAGCGATGGCTCCATTCTCACACTGCCCTGACACTGTCCTCTTGCAACCACCCCACTCCCATCCAAAAGCCAGTCTGAAAAACACCGTTATTTTTTCTGATGCCACCACCACAATCCCAACACACACACACATAAGCTACTCCTTCCTTCCTCCCTGCCTTTATGACTTTCATGCCTTGTGGAAGTACCTTTGTCCACAACCTGGTCCTTCTCAGCACTTGATATTGTCCCTTTTCTCTACCTTATCCCTCCTCCCAGAACACTGGCATGATCCTTCCACCAAGCCACGGTGGTCCTCTTGAGCCTTCGTGTGTTTTCCAACAAACAGACCTTTCCCTTCCCTCAAACCCACACCTGCTGGTAGTGCCCTCTCTGGGTAGATTCCCTGGTATTGCCCGGAAGCTCTTTCACCTGTCCTCCTCATACCCACCACTTCACATGGAATCAAACCACTATCTCCATTAAGGACATGGTTATTCCTATGCATAGAACTTGGCTACCGTTACCCAACCCCATCGTAAATGCCATGGATCTTAAGCCTGCCCTCCTCTCCAACCCTGGCACACCGGAAACGCCTACAGACACTACCGAATCCCACCTCGCCCTCCACACTGCTGGTCATAACTGTATGAACTTACTTCCACTGGGCACCTCTGAAGTCAGCCTAGATTCCTACTTGCCACCTCCCTCCTCTCTTCACTCTTCTTCTAGGTTCCAGCCCTGTCCCTTCCACTGTGCTCCACGCTCCATCCTTCCCTGGGTTTCCACCATCACTTTCTTTATCTCCTTCCACTCTCTCTGCATCGAGGCAATATTTGCTCACTCCTTCCCGAGACCACTCTTTCCGGATGCATTGTTTCCCTTACCTCCTCCACCAGGGGAATCATTCTGCCTCTTCTGAAGGCCCCAGGCATCTAGTATGCTCCATAATGCCTGCTGATTACATACTTGTATTGGGTCATCCCTTCTCCCTAGTAGTGTGCTCACTCGGGACACCTCTTTTCCCTACTCACGCTCTTCCCATGTCCGCAGCAGGTTTTCTCTTCTGAAACCATTCACCATCACTTAGTCCTTCCACGGACAGCCAGCCGCACTCCTTTGGCTTGGTTTTCCCATGGGCAGCCTCACATCATTCGCACTCTCTTGTCCCTCTTCATCCAGCCCTTGCCCACAGAACATTGGGGATCATGGCGCAAGGTCCCGTCCTCTTCCTGCTCTCATCTTTACTCTTTCCACCTCTCCTTCATCTGAACCTGTCCATAACTCTCACCCTTCCAACTCCGTTGACTCTGCCCACATCCCTCCTTTACCATCTTTTCCTCTTGGGCACACAACCCTCACAATGCTCAACTGTTGATTTTAAGGACCGCCCTTCACTCTCGTCCCATACTGACTTGTCCCCTTTTTGCAACCAGATACAGCCTACAAAGCAAGGGTTCCCCAGGCCCTTCCAACCCACCTCTTACTTTGTCCGTCTGTGTCCATCTTTTTTGCTGCCCAAATTACCTCCTAGATCTAGATCAGTGACAACCCGCTGGTTTTTGTAATCTGCCACTGGACTCCAGGCACATGGGCCCCTGCTGTGGTCTCTGAGTCTAGCTGCCATGGTTTCTGTGCAAGGACAGCCTTGTCATACAACGCTGCACTGTTTCCTCTTCACCCCACTCATTGATTCCCTGCTTGCTCCTGAGGTCCCCGGGAGTTCCAATGCCTGGACCACAGCCTCTGGTATCTGCTCTGGACAGCTCTGTTCCTACCATCCTTCCTCACTTGGACTCATGCTACCCCTCTGGAGACCTGAGCTCTATCACCATCTCAATATTGGTATCTTTTTAATCCCCAACCATCCGATTTTAGTCTGTGATTTCCAAACCTGAGTCCCTCTCACATTCTTGCGAGTCTAACACATGTTCTATGTCAGCAGGTGGCCAACTCTTTTCCAAACATCTCGGTTGACCCAATTCACACACCCAGGTACATCGTCTCATGGCTGTCTGAGATTACAGTCTCACTCCCTCTTCCTCTCTATCTCTTTTTCTCTCTATATATCTATGTCTATTTTTCTATCCAACAGGGTTAAATTAGATCCTAGCTTATCCATTCATGCTCCTATTTTCCACTCTTGGTCTAACAAACCTCCCCTTGACTTCAAAGTCACATCGTACTTCCACCATGACCTGCTGGTCAGGTGAAGGATTGATGGGTCCTTCCATGACCTGTGCACCTCTCTTCAGTAGCAGTCCACCTGCCCCCATTGCCAGCATTTTTATCCCCACGAAGGGTCTACTGACTCCGTCTGCTGTCCTGAGGGCCTTACCTTTGTGCGTCCACCATTATGAGATGGTGGTGGCTTACCTGGCCTTCTCTGTGCCTTCTCCTCACCTGGCCAAGCCCTGCACTGACAGGGTTGTCCCCAGGCTTTTCCATGGGCCACTTCTCCACACCTCATCCTCCTCTGACCTCATCCCTCCTGGCCGGCATTGCTCTTTTCCCTTACCCGCTCTGGGATCTTCACCATGCTTGGGCTCCTTGTGCCACTCAGGGGCATGAAGTGCCTGCCTTCTCCTAGTCCCCATCCTTGTTTCCCTTCTTACCATTCTTTCGGTGCAGTGCGTTGGTCCCCTGTCCTTTCTCCCTTTTTTTTTTCCCTTGGAATTTGGCCCTTCTACTACGCTCTCCCACAGTTTGAATCTCCTCACCTGATGCCCTAGTTCTTCGGGCTGGGGTCATCATCTATCCTGCTTTGCTTCGCTACAGCATACCGAGCAAGACAACTGTCCTTCCTGAGCCATGTGACATTTCTGCAGCCACAGTCTGTGCATCTCCTGGCTGAAAACCATAATGCTCTGTGTGCTCCTTAAGTCATTCCCCACCATCTTCACACCTCAGCGCAGTCTCCTTGGCCTCGATATACTGTCCTGCATCAGCACACTTGCCCCATGGCGTCTGCTCACAGCCTGTGAACCCGGACTGTGATTTCCTCCCGGGAGGCAAACATCGTCCCCCGTAACCTTTCCTGTTTCCATTGGGACCCCTTTGTTGCACATTCTTGGGACACAGCCCATGGGGAGCCTCTTCCTCTCATTCCCCTACCTCTGCCTTATCACTCTAGGTCAGTGGTTCCAACCGTTCACAGTGGGACAATTTGGATTTAACGGGGCCGAATTGAGGAGAGTTATCAACAGTGTATTTCTTGCATTACTTGTGGCTCTAGAAGCATCATATACTAGTAAAGTATAGAAATATCTGTTGTGACATATTGATGCAGTTCAGTTCCCTGTTATAGTTTTTAAAAGTTTATTTGCTATTATTTCATATCACTTCATAGTGTTATTTTTTAACATTTTGTGGGTTATTTCTTCGTCAGTACTTCAACTGTCCTTGTGTTCTTTCAATTTTCTCTTTCCTGGGTGCCATGTTCTTTGGGAGCTTGTTTAGACCAAGTCAATGGCCTTGAGGTGTCCTCCACGCCAATAGGAGTTCACTTTTAGAATAATGGAAATATATGTCACGGGCGAGGGCAAGCATCAGGATTTTAGAGATGCTTAGGTGGGGCATGGGCAACAAAAGGTTGGGAACCTCTGCTCTGGGTCTTTGGCCTTCAGCCCTCCCTCTTGTCCCGTGCCTGCTCACCCATGCCTGACATCATGACGTTCAGTCCCATCGTGCACAGAGCCCTTTACTGGGTCTTGCCTTCCACCCCTCTTCTCTCCTTTCACTGCAAGCCATGGTCTCTCTCCCAGATGATCTCCAGTCCCACCTGATCCTTGCTTCTACTCTACAGCCCTTCAGGTGCTCTCTGATCACATCAGTCCAACCTACATTGGCCCATTGCTCACTCGTGTCTCCCTCAGCCATTCTCCTCAAGAGGCCTCAGTTCCAGGACCAAAGCTTGGTGCTCCACTCCCTACTC
This sequence comes from Cnephaeus nilssonii, assembly GCF_951640355.1. NCBI lineage: Eukaryota > Metazoa > Chordata > Mammalia > Chiroptera > Vespertilionidae > Cnephaeus > Cnephaeus nilssonii. The sequence continues at coordinate 61,004,215 of NC_137083.1, forward strand.
ACTCCAGGTGAATCCCAGGGTGCCACCCCCTATCCTTCCAGGACATTTCTCGGCTACATCCATTGGCTCGTTGTCTGTCTGATCCAGGGTCCTTTGACCCCATGCTCACATTCTTGACTCTCATTGCCTCCACCTCTACCACTGAGGCGCTCCTCTGTTTATGCTTCACCTCTCTGCCCAGCTCTCCTCTCTGCCCCTTCCACCCAGTGATTCTCACCCGAGGGTGCATGACCCCCCAAGGCGGCCTATCAGCAACATCTTTGGGGTGTGTTTTTGTGTTTTCTTTTCGGAATGTTTTTTGGTTTTGTTGTTTGAAGCAGCGTGCTGCTCCCCTTCAGATGGTGTGATAGGCCTCCCTTGGGGGTCATGCCCACCCCCACCCCCGGGTGAAACTCACCCCCCCCCCCCACCCCCGGGAAGAATCACTGCTGTGGAAGCCCAACCTGACTCCTGGGCCGCACTCATCCTTGGGCCTCTCGCCTTCCACTGGTTGCCATTGACACATGTTCCTGAAAGATCCCAGCGTTGGCACCATTCTCACACTGCCCTGACACTGTCCTCTTGCAACCACCCCACTCCTGTCCAAAGGCCAGTCTGAAAAACACCGTTATTTTTTCTGACGCCACCACCACAATGCTAACTCATTCACACACATAAGCTACTCCTTTCTCCATGCCTTTGACTTTCATGCCTTGTGGAAGTACCTTTGTCCACAACCTGGTTCTTCTCAGCACGTGATGTTTCCCCTTTTCTCTACCTTATCCCTCTTCTCATAGCCCTGCCATAATCCTTCTCCCTGTGCTCCTCTCAAGTGCCGGTGTGGTTTCCTCCAACCAGACCTTTCCCTTCCCCTATCCTGCAGCTGCTCTCCAGTGGACTCTCTGTCTGGATTCGCTGGTCTTGCCCTCACGCTCCTGTAACTGTCCTCTTCATGTCCACCACTTGACATGGAATCAGCCGGCAGTCTCCATTAAAGGAGGTGGTTATTCCCGTGCATGGAGCTTGGCTCCCTTCTCCCAACCCCATCCAAAATCCGATGTGTCTAAAGCCTGCCCTCCTCTCCAACGCTGCCACAACACAAATGCCTCCAGACTCGACACCAATCCCACCTCGGCCTCCATCCATGCTTCATCTAAGATGGAGAGCCTAGATGCAAGGTTCTGCCTTCACCATCCATTTTCACGCCACCCCAGCAGCCATTGCTCTCCACCCACTGCTCGCCATCCCTTTTCCTTCCCTCTTTCTCCACACACTTGCTGTCCCCAACAGTGTGAACTTACTTCTGCTGGGCACCCCTGAGGTCAGCCTGCATTCCTACTTGCCACCTCCCTCCTCTCCTCGCTCCCCTTCTCGGTGTCCAGCCTTGTCCCTTCCACTGTGCTCCAGTCTCCATCCTCCCCTGGGTGTCCACCATCGCTTTCTCTATCTCCTTCCACTCTCTCTGCATCGAGGCACCATTTACTCACGGCTTCCTGAGACCTTTCTTTCCGGATGCATTGTATCCCTTACCTCCTCCACCAGGGGAATCATCCTGCCTCTTCTGGCGGCCCCATGCATCTCTTCAGCTTCATAACGCCTGCTTCTTACGAACTTGTATTGGGTCATCCATTCTCCCTAGTAGTGTGCTCACTCTGGACACCTGTTCTCCCTCCTCACTCTCTTCCCATGTACTCTGCAGGCTCTTTCGTTCCTAAAACCATTCATTGTCAATTGGTGCTTCCCTCCTCAGCCAGCCACATGTTGTTGGCTTCCTTTTAGTGTTCCCATGGTCAGCCTCACCTGATTTGCTCTCTCTCGTTCCTCTTCTTCCAGCCCTTGCTCACCCAACAGTAGGGCTCAAGGTGCCACTTCCCCTCCTCTTTCTGCCCTCACCTTTACTGTGTCCATCTCTCTGCCATCTGACCCTGCCCACACCCTCCCGCCTCCAACTCCATTGACTCCTCCCACATCCCTCATTTGCCATCTTTTCCTCTTGACCACACAACACTCACCTGCAGACTTTTAGGACCTCCCCTCAATGTCTGTCCCATTCTGCCTTGTCCCCTGTTTTCCACCAGATACAGCCTCCCAGACAAGAGGTCCCCATCCCCTTCCACCCCACCCCTTCCTCTGTCCCTCTGTGTCCATCTGCTTTGCTGCCCACATTATCTCCTAGGACTAGACTGATGGCAACCCCCTCCAGGCACATGGGCCCATGCTGTGGTCTCTGAGTCTAGCTGCCATGGTTTCTGTGCAGGGACAGCCTTATCATACAACACTGCACTGTTTCCTCTTCACCCCACTCATTGATTCCCTGCTTGCTCATGAGATCCCCGAGAAGTTACAATGCCTAGACCACAGCCTCTGGTCTCTGCTCTGGACAGCTCTGTTCCTACCATCCTTCCTTAGTTCAGTCCTTGCTACCCCTCTGGAGATCTGAGCCCTATCACCATCTCAATATTGGTATCTTTTTAGTAACTCTACATTCCCATTTTCCTCTGTACTTTCAAACTTGAGTCCCTGTCACATAGTTGAGGGTCTGTGTCATGTTCTGTGCCAGCTGGTAGCCAACTCCTTTCCAATCGTCTCCCTTGACCGATCTCTCACACCTAGGTGCATCGTCTCATGACTGTCTGAGATTCCATTCTCTCTCCCTCTTCCTCTCTATCACTTTCTCTCTATCTCTGTCTCTATTTCTCTATCCACCAGGGTGAAAATTGATCCTAGCTTATCCATTCGTGTTCCTATTTTCCACCCTTGGTCCAGCAACCCTCTTCTTGACTTCAAAGTCACATCGTACTTCCACCATGACCTGCAGATCAGGTGAAGGATTGATTGGTCCTTCCATGACCTGTGCACCTCTCTTCAGGAGCAGTCCTCCTGCCCCTATTGCCAGCATTTTTATCCCCACGAAGGGTCTACTGACTCTGTCTGCTGTCCCGAGGGCCTTACGTTTGTGTGTCCACCATTATGAGATGGTGGTGGCTTACCTGGCCTTCTCTGTGACCTCCCCTCACCTGGCCAAGCCCTGCACTGACAGGATTGTCCCCAGGCTTTTCCATGAGCCACTTCTCCACACCTCATCCTCCTCTGACCTCATCGCACCAGGCCGGCATTGCTCTTTTCCCTTACCCGCTCTGGGATCTTCACCCTGCTTGGGCTCCTTGTGCCACTCAGGGGCGTGAAGTGCCTGCCTTCTCCTAGTCCCCATCCTTGTTTCCCTTCTTACCATTCTTTCGGTGCAGTGCGTTGGTCCCCTGTCCTTTCTCCCTCTTTTTTTCCCTTGGAATTTGGCCCTTCTACTACGCTCTCCCACAGTTTGAATCTCCTCACCTGATGCCCTAGTTCTTCGGGCTGGGGTCACCATCTATCCTGCTTTGCTTCGCTACAGCATACCTAGCAAGACAACTATCCTTCCTGAGCCATGTGACATTTCTGCAGCCACACTCTGTGCGTCTCCTGGCTGAAAACCTTAATGATCTGTGTGCTCCTTAAGTCATTCCCCACCTTCTTCACACCCCAGTGCAGTCTCCTTGGCCTCGATATACTGTCCTGCATCAGCACGCTTGCCCAATGGCCTCTGCTCACAGCCTGTGAACCCGGACTGTGATTTCCTCCCGGGAGGCAAACATCGTCCCCCGTAACCTTTCCTGTTTCCATTGGGACCCCTTTGTTGCACATTCTTGGGACACAGCCCTTGGGGAGCCTCTTCCTTTAATTCCCCTACTTCTGCCTTATCACTCTAGGTCAGTGGTTCCAACCGTTCACAGTGGGACAATTTGGATTTAACGGGGCCGAAAAAAACGAGTTATTAACAGTGCATTTCTTGCATTACTTGTGGTTCTAGAAGCATCATATACTAGTAAAGTATAGAAATATCTGTTGTGACATATTGATGCAGTTCAGTTCCCTGTTATAGGTTTTAAAAGTTTATTTGCTATTATTTCATATCACTTCGTAGTGTTATTTTTTAACATTTTGTGGGTTATTTCTTCATCAGTACTTCAACTGTCCTTGTGTTCTTTCAATTTTCTCTTTCCTGGGTGCCATGTTCCTTGGGAGCTTGTTTAAACCAAGTCAATGGCCTTGAGGTGTCCTCCATGCCAATAGGAGTTCACTTTTAGAATAATGGGAATTATATGTCACGGGCGAGGGCAAGCATCAGGATTTTAGAGATGCTTAGGTGGGGCATGGGCAACAAAAGGTTGGGAACCTCTGCTCTGGGTCTTTGGCCTTCAGCCCTCCCTCTTGTCCCGTGCCTGCTCACCCATGCCTGACACCATGACGCTCAGTCTCACCGTGCACAGAGCCCTTTACTGGGTCTTGCCTTCCACCCCTCTTCTCTCCTTCCTCTGCCAGCCATGGTCTCTCTCCCAGATGATCTTCAGTCCCAGCTAGACCTTCCTTCTGTTCTACAGCCCTTCAGGTGCTCTCTGATCACATCAGTCCTTCCTAAATTGCACCGTTGGTCACTCGTGCCTGCCTCAGCCTTTCTCCTCAAGAGGCCTCAGTTCCAGGACCAAAGCTTGGTGCTCCACTCCCTACTGACTCCAGGTGAATCCCAGGGTGCCACCCCCTATCCTTCCAGGACATTTCTCGGCTACATCCATTGGCTCGTTGTCTGTCTGGTCCACGGTCCTTTGACCCCATGCTCACATTCTTGACTCTCATGCCTCCACCTCTACCACTCAGGCGCTCCTCTGTTTATGCTTCACCACTCTGCCCAGCTCTCCTCTCTGCCCCTTCCACCCAGTGATTCTCACCCGAGGGTGCATGACCCCCCAAGGCGGCCTATCAGCAACCTCTTTGGGGTGTGTTTTTGTGTTTTCTTTTCGGAATGTTTTTTGGTTTTGTTGTTTGAAGCAGCGTGCTGCTCCCCCTTCAGATGGTGTGATAGGCCTCCCTTGGGGGTCATGCCCACCCACCCACCCACCCCCGGGTGAAACTCACCCCCCCACCACCCCCGGGAAGAATCACTGCTGTGGAAGCCCAACCTGACTCCTGGGCCGCACTCATCCTTGGGCCTCTCGCCTTCCACTGGTTGCCATTGACACGTTTTCCTGAAAGATCCCAGCGATGGCACCATTCTCACACTGCCCTGACACTGTCCTCTTGCAACCACCCCACTCCTGTCCAAACGCCAGTCTGACAAACACCGTTATTTTTTCTGACGCCACCACCACAATCCTAACGCACTCACACACATAAGATATTCCTTCCTCCCTGCCTTTATGACTTTCATGCCTTGTGGAAGTACTTTTGTCCACAACCTGGTCCTTCTCAGCACGTGATGTTTCCCCTTTTCTCTCCCTTATCCCTCTTCTCACAGCCCTGCCATAATCCTTCTCCCTGTGGTCCTCTCAAGTGCTGGTGTGGTTTCCTCCAACCAGACCTTTCCCTTCCCCTATCCTGCAGCTGCTCTCCAGTGGACTCTCTGTCTGGATTCGCTGGTCTTGCCCTCCCGCTCCTGAAACTGTCCTCCTCATGCCCACCACTTGACATGGAATCAGCCGGCAGTCTCCATTAAAGGAGGTGGTTATTCCCGTGCATGGAGCTTGGCTCCCTTCTCCCAACCCCATCCAAAATCCCATGGGTCTAAAGCCTGCCCTCCTCTCCAACGCTGCCACAACACAAATGCCTCCAGACTCGACACCGATCCCACCTTGGCCTCCATCCAGGCTTCATCTAGATAGAGAGCCTAGATGCAAGGTTCTGCCTTCTCCATCCATTTTCACGCCGCCCCAGCAGCCATTGCTCTCCACCCACTGCTCGCCATCCCTTTTCCTTCCCTCTTTCTCCACACACTCGCTGTCCCCAACAGTGTGAACTTACTTCTTTTGGGCACCCCTGAGGTCAGCCTGGATTCCTACTTGCCACCTCCCTCCTCTCCTCGCTCCCCTTCTCGGTGTCCAGCCTTGTCCCTTCCACTGTGCTCCAGTCTCCATCCTCCCCTGGGTGTCCACCATCGCTTTCTCTATCTCCTTCCACTCTCTCTGCATCGAGGCACCATTTACTCACGGCTTCCTGAGACCTTTCTTTCCGGATGCATTGTATCCCTTACCTCCTCCACCAGGGGAATCATCCTGCCTCTTCTGGAGGCCCCAGGCATCTCTTCAGCTCCATAACGCCTGCTTCTTTCGAACTTGTATTGGGTCATCCCTTCTCCCTAGTAGTGTGCTCACTCTGGACACCTGTTCTCCCTCCTCACTCTCTTTCCATGTACTCTGTAGGCTCTTTCTCTCCTAAAACCATTCATTGTCAATTGGTGCTTCCCTCCTCAGCCAGCCGCAGGTTGTAGACTTCCTTTTAATGTTCCCATGGTCAGCCTCACCTGATTTGCCCTCTCTCGTTCCTCTTCTTCCAGCCCTTGCTCACACAACAGTAAGGCTCAAGGTGCCACTTCCCCTCCTCTTTCTGCCCTCACCTTTACTGTGTGCATCTCTCTGCCATCTGACCCTGCCCACACCCTCCCCCCTCCAACTCCATTGACTCTGCCCACATCCCTCATTTGCCATCTTTTCCTCTTGACCACACAACACTCACCTGCAGACTTTTAGACCTCCCCTCAATGTCTGTCCCATTCTGCCTTGTCCCGTTTTCCACCAGATACAGCCTCCCAAACAAGAGGTCCCCAGCCCCTTCCACCCCACCCCTTCCTCTGTCCCTCTGTGTCCATCTGCTCTGCTGCCCAAATTACCTCCTAGAACTAGATCAATGACAACCCCCTGGTATTGACGATCTGCCACTGGACTCCAGGCACATGGGCCCATGCTGTGGTCTCTGAGTCTAGCTGCCATGGTTTCTGTGCAGGGACAGCCTTGTCATACAACGCTGCACTGTTTCCTCTTCACACCACTCATTGATTTCCTGCTTGCTCCTGAGGTCCCCGGGAGTTCCAATGCCTGGACCACAGCCTCTGGTATCTGTTCTGCTCAGCTCTGTTCCTACCATCCATCCTCAATTCAGTCCTTGCTACCCCTCTGGAGACCTGAGCCCTATCACCATCTCAATATTGGGATGTTTTTAATAACCCTACATTCCCATTTTCCTCTGTACTTTCAAACCTGCGTCCCTGTCACATGTTGAGGGTCTGTGTCATGTTCTGTGCCAGCTGTTGGCCAACTCCTTTCCAATTGTATCCTTTGACCCATCTCTTACACCCAGGTGCATCGTCTCATGACTGAGATTCCATTCTCTCTCCCTCTTCCTCTCTATCTCTTTCTCTCTCTCTATTTCTCTATCCACCAGGGTGAAAATTGATCCCAGCTTATCCATTCGTGTTCCTATTACCACCCTTGGTCCAGCAACCCTCTCCTTGACTTCAAAGTCACATCGTACTTCCACCATGACCTGCTGGTCAGGTGAAGGATTGATTGGTCCTTCCCTGTCCTGTGAACCTCTCTTAAGTAGCAGTCCTCCTGTCCCCATTGCCAGCATTTTTATCTTCAAGAGGGTTCTACTGACTCCTTCTGCTGTCCCAAGGGCCTTACCTTTGTGTGTCCACCATTATGAGATGGTGGTGGCTTACCTGGCCTTCTCTGTGGCCTCTCCTCACCTGGCCAAGCCCTGCACTGAGAAGGTTGTCCCCAGGCTTTTCCATGGGCCACTTCTCCACACCTCATCCTCCTCTGACCTCATCCCTCCTGGCCGGCATTGCTCTTTTCCCTTACCCGCTCTGGGATCTTCACCCTGCTTGGGCTCCTTGTGCCACTCAGGGGCGTGAAGTGCCTGCCTTCTCCCAGTCCCCATCCTTGTTTCCCTTCTTACCATTCTTTCGGTGCAGTGCGTTGGTCCCCTGTCCTTTCTCCCTCTTTTTTTCCCTTCGAATTTGGCCCTTCTACTACGCTCTCCCACAGTTTGAATCTCCGCACCTGATGCCCTAGTTCTTCGGGCTGGGGTCATCGTCTATCCTGCTTTGCTTCTCTACTGCATACCTAGCAAGACAACTGTCCTTCCTGAGCCATGTGACATTTCTGCAGCCACAGTCTGTGCATCTCCTGGCTGAACCCCATAATGCTCTGTGTGCTCCTTAAGTCATTCCCCACCTTCTTCACACCCCAGTGCAGTCTCCTTGGCCTTGATATACTGTCCTGCATCAGCACGCTTGCCCAATGGCCTCTGCTCACAGCCTGTGAACCCGGACTGTGATATCCTCCCGGGAGCAAACATCGCCCCCCCGTAACCTTTCCTGTTTCCATTGGGACCCCTTTGTTGCACATTCTTGGGACACAGCCCGTGGGGAGCCTCTTCCTCTCATTCCCCTACCTCTGCCTTATCACTCTAGGTCAGTGGTTCCAACCGTTCACAGTGGGACAATTTGGATTTAACGGGGCCGAATTGAGAACGAGAGTTATTAACAGTGTATTTCTTGCATTACTTGTGTTTCTAGAAGCATCATATACTAGTACAGTATAGAAATATCTGTTGTGACATATTGATGCAGTTCAGTTCTGTGTTATAGTTTTTAAAAGTTTATTTGCTATTGTTTCATATCACTTCGTAGTGTTATTTTTTAACATTTTGTGGGTTATTTCTTCGTCAGTACTTCAACTGTCCTTGTGTTCTTTCAATTTTCTCTTTCCTGGGTGCCATGTTCTTTGGGAGCTTGTTTAGACGAAGTCAATGGCCTTTTAGGTGTCCTCCACGCCAATAGGAGTTCACTTTTGGAATAATGGGAATTATACGTCACGGGCGAGGGCAAGCATCAGGATTTTAGAGATGCTTAGGTGGGGCATGGGCAACAAATGGTTGGGATCCTCTGCTCTGGGTCTTTGGCCTTCAGCCCTCCCTCATGTCCCGTGCCTGCTCACCCATCCCTGACACCATGGCGCTCACTCTTAGCGTGCAAAGAGACCTTTTCTGGGTCTTGCCTTCCACCCCTCTTCTCTCCTTCCTCTGCCAGCCATGGTCTCTCTCCCAGATGATCTCCAGTCCCAGCTGATCCTTGCTTCTACTCTACAGCCCTTCAGGTGCTCTCTGATCACATCAGTCCACCCTAAATTGCGCCGTTGGTCACTCGTGTCTCCCTCAGCCTTTCTCCTCAAGAGGCCTCAGTTCCAGGACCAAAGCTTGGTGCTCCACTCCCTACTCACTCCAGGTGAATCCCAGGGGGCCACCCCTATCCTTCCAGGACATTTCCCGGCTACATCCATTGGCTTGTTGTGTGACTGGTCCAGGGTCCTTTGACCCCATGCTCACATTCTTGACTCTCATGCCTCCACTTTACCACTCAGCGCTCCTCTGTTTATGCTTCACCTCTCTGCCCAGCTCTCCTCTCTGCCCCTTCCACCCAGTGATTCTCACCCGAGGGTGCATGACCCCCCAAGGCGGCCTATCAGCAACCTCTTTGGGGTGTGTTTTTGTGTTTTCTTTTCGGAATGTTTTTTGGTTTTGTTGTTTGAAGCAGCGTGCTGCTCCCCCTTCGGATGGTGTGATAGGCCTCCCTTGGGGGTCATGCCCACCCCCACCCCGGGTGAAACTCACCCCCCCACCCCCGGGAAGAATCACTGCTGTGGAAGCCCAACCTGACTCCTGGGCCGCACTCATGCTTGGACCTCTCGCCTTCCACTGGTTGCCATTGACACGTTTTCCTGAAAGATCCCTGCATTGGCACCATTCTCACACTGCCCTGACACTGTCCTCTTGCAACCACCCCACTCCTGTCCAAAAGCCAGTCTGACAAACACCGTTATTTTTTCTGACGCCACCACCACAATCCCAACACACACACACACACATAAGCTACTCCTTCCTCCCTGCCTTTATGACTCTCACCACTTGTGGAAGTACCTTTGTCCATAACCTGGTTCTTCTCAGCCCGTGATGATTCCCCTTTTCTCTACCTTATCCTTCTTCTCAAAGCCCTGCCATAATCCTTCTCCCTGTGGTCCTCTCAAGTGCTGGTGTGGTTTCCTCCAACCAGACCTTTCCCTTCCCCTATCCTGCAGCTGCTCTCCCGTGGATTCGCTGGTCTTGCCCTCTAGCTCCTGAACCTGTCCTCCACATGCCCACCACTTGACATGGAATCAGCCGTCAGTCTCCATTAAAGGAGTTGGTTATTCCCATGCATGGAGCTTGGCTCCCTTCTCCCAACCCCATCCAAAATCCGATGGGTCTTAAGCCTGCCCTCCTCTCCAATGCTGGCACAACAGAAATCCCTCCAGACTTGACCCCCGATCCCACCTCGGTCTCCATCCATGCTTCATCTTGGATAGAGTGCCTGGATGAATGGTTCTGCCTTCATCCATTTTCATGTTACTCCAGCATCCATTGCTCTCTACCCACAGCTATTTATTCCTTTTCCATCTCTCCTCCCCACACTAGCCGTCCCAACACTGTGAACTTACTTCTGTTGGGCACCCCTGAGGTCAGCCTGGATTCTTACTTGCCACCTCCCTCCTCTCCTCACTCCCCTTCTTGGTGTCCAGCCTTGTCCCTTCCACTGTGCTCCAGTCTCCATCCTCCCCTGGGTGTCCACCATCACTTTCTCTATCTCCTTTCACTCTCTCTGCATCGAGGCACCATTTGCTCACTCCTTCCGGAGACCTTTCTTTCCAGATGCATTGTATCCCTTACCTCCTCCACCAGGGAATCATCCTGCCTCTTCTGGAGTCCCCAGGTATCTAGTAAGCTCCATAACGCCTTCTGCTTATGAACTTGTATTGGGTCATCCCTTCTCTGTAGGGCTGTCCTCACTCTGGACACCTCTGCTCCCTGCTCACACTCTTCCCATGCCCTCAGCACGCTCTTTCTCTTTCGAAACCATTCACGGTCACTTGGTCCTTCCTCGGGTAGCCAGCCGCACCCCTTTGCCTTCCTTGTAGTTTTTTCATGGGCAGCCTTCACCTCATTTGCCCTCTCTAGTCCCTCTTCATCCAGCCCTTGCCCACACAACATTAGTGCGCATGACGCCATGTCCCCTCCTCTTCCTGTCTTCACCTTTACTTTTTCCACCTCTTCTCCATCTGACCCTGTCCATCACCCTTGCCTTTCTAACTCCCCTGATGCTATACATCCCCCATTTGCCATCTTTCCCTCTTGGCCCCACACCCCTCACAACCCTCACCTGCATAGTTTTAGGCCCTCCACTCACTCTCTGTCCCATTCTGCCTTGTCCCCTATTTTCCACCAGATGCAGCCTCCCAAACAAGAGGTTCCCAGCCCCTTACATCCCAGCCCTTTTCTATATCTCTATGCCCATGTTCTCTGCTGCCCACATTATCTCCTAGCAGTAGACCGATGACACCCCGCTGGTTTTGACGATCTGCCTCCCTTCTCTCCTTCCCTGTTGCCGAGTCTCTCTGAGCCGTGATAGCCCTCCACCCTTTGAAGCTAACCTGAATAAGCACAGCAGGGAAGCAGTGATCATTGTGAGATGTCACCTCTTCCTTAGGTCTCACAGGCTCTCCCACCATTCAGCTAATCATATCTGCTTCCCACCCACTGGACTCCAGGCACCTGGACCCATGGTGTAGTCTCTGATTCTAGCTCCCATGGTTTTTGTGCAGGGTCAGCCTTAATGTATGACGCTGCACTGTTTCCTCTTCACCCCACTTATTGTGCCCACTTTCCCTGCTTGTTCTGAGGACCCCAGGGGTTCTAATGCCTGGGCCTCGGCCCCTGGACTCTGCTTTGCTCAGCTCTGCTGTGCTCCTACCGTCCTGCCTCACGTCAGTCCAGGACACCCCTCAGGAGCTCTGAACTCTGCCAAGGTCCCAAGATTGCAATCTCTTTCATCAGGCCACCTTTCTATTTTCTACAGTGCTTTCCCAAACCTGAGTCCCTCTCACTTTCTTGAGATTCTCTCTTGTGTTCTGTGCCAGCTGGTGGCCATCTCCATTCCAATCGTCTCCCTTGACCCATCGCTCCTTCTGTGGTCCATGGTCTCATGGCTGCCTGAGATTCTAGTCTCTCTCCCTCTCTATGTCCCTCCCTCTATCTCTCTCTCCATTCACCAGGGTGGAGATTGATCCTTGCTTACCCACTCGTGGCCCTCTGTACCACTCTTGTTTCTAGGGACGCTCTGCTTGACCCTCAATCCTACTATCCCTACCCCCTGCCGGTTAGGTGAAGGATTCACTGGTCCTTTCCATGACCTCTGCTCCTCTCTTTACTTGCAATCCTCCTTCCCCCATTGCCAGCAATTTCATCCCCAAGAGGGATTTACTGACTTTGCTGTCCCGAAGTGCTTACCTTTGTGGGTACCTGTCCTTCTCTGTGACCTTACCTCATCTCACCAGGCCCTGCACTGACAGGGTTGTCCCCAGGCTTTTCCATGGGCCACTTCTCCACACCTCATCCTCCTCTGACCTCATCCCTCCTGGCCGGCATTGCTCTTTTGCCTTACCCGCTCTGGGATCTTCACCCTGCTTGGGCTCCTTGTGCCACTCAGTGGCGTGAAGTGCCTGCCTTCTCCTAGTCCCCATCCTTGTTTCCATTCTTACCATTCTTTCGGTGCAGTGCGTTGGTCCCCTGTCCTTTCTCCCTCTTTTTTTCCCTTGGAATTTGGCCTTTCTACTACACTCTCCCACAGTTTGAATCTCCTCACCTGATGCCCTAGTTCTTCGGCTGGGGTCATCATCTATCCTGCTTTGCTTTGCTACTGCATTACCGAGCAAGACAACTGTCCTTCCTGAGCCATGTGACATTTCTGCAGCCACACTCTGTGCATCTCCTGGCTGAAAACCATAATGATCTGTGTGCTCCTTAAGTCATTCCCCACATTCTTCACACCTCAGTGCAGACTCCTTGGCCTCGATATACTGTCCTGCATCAGCACGCTTGCCCAATGGCCTCTGCTCACAGACTGTGAACCCGGACTGTGATTTCCTCCCAGGAGGCAAACATCGTCCCCCATAACCTTTCCTGTTTCCATTGGGACCCCTTTGTTGCACATTCTTGGGACACAGCCTTTGGGGAGCCTCTTCCTCTAATTCCCCTACTTCTGCCTTATGACTCTAGGTCAGTGGTTCCAACCGTTCACAGTGGGACAATTTGGATTTAACGGGGCCGAAAAAAACGAGTTATTAACAGTGCATTTCTTGCATTACTTGTGGTTCTAGAAGCATCATACACTAGTACAGTATAGAAATATCTGTTGTGACATATTGATGCAGTTCAGTTCTCTGTTATAGGTTTTAAAAGTTTATTTGCTATTATTTCATATCACTTCGTAGTGTTATTTTTTAACATTTTGTGGGTTATTTCTTCATCAGTACTTCTACTGTCCTTGTGTTCTTTCAATTTTCTCTTTCCTGGGTGCCATGTTCTTTGGGAGCTTGTTTAGAACAAGTCAATGGCCTTGAGGTGTCCTCCACGCCAATAGGAGTTCACTTTTGAATAATGGGAATTATATGTCACGGGCGAGGGCAAGCATCAGGAGTTTAGAGATGCTTAGGTGGGGCATGGGCAAAAAAAAGGTTGGGAACCTCTGCTCTCGGTCTTTGGCCTTCAGCCCTCCCTCTTTTCCTGCGCCTGCTCACCCATCCCTGACACCATGACGCTCAGTCTCATCGTGCACAGAGCCCTTTACTGGGTCTTGCCTTCCACCCCTCTTCTCTCCTTCCTCTGCCAGCCATGGTCTCTCTTCCAGATGATCTCCAGTCCCAGCTAGGCCTTGCCTCTGTTCTACAGCCCTTCAGGTGCTCTTTGATCACATCAGTCCTCCCTAAATTGCCCCGTTGGTCACTCGTGCCTGCCTCAGCCTTTCTCATCAAGAGGCCTCAGTTCCAGGACCAAAGCTTGGTGCTCCACTCCCTACTCACTCCAGGTGAATCCCAGGGTGCCACCCCCTGTCCTTCCAGGACATTTCTCGGCTACATCCATTGGCTCGTTGTCTGTCTGGTCCAGGGTCCTTTGACCGCATGCTCAAATTCTTGACTCTCATGCCTCCACCTCTACCACTCAGGTGCTCCTCTGCTCAGGCTTCACCTCTCTGCCCAGCTCTCCTCTCTGCCCCTTCCACCCAGTGATTCTCACCAGAGGGTGCATGACCCCCCAAGGCGGCCTATCAGCAACATCTTTGGGGTGTGTTTTTGTGTTTTCTTTTCGGAATGTTTTTTGGTTTTGTTGTTTGAAGCAGCGTGCTGCTCCCCCTTCAGATGGTGTGATAGGCCTCCCTTGGGGGTCATGCCCACCCCGCCCCCGGGTGAAACTCACCCCCCCACCCCCGGGAAGAATCACTGCTGTGGAAGCCCAACCTGACTCCTGGGCCGCACTCATCCTTGGGCCTCTCGCCTTCCACTGGTTGCCATTGACACGTTTTCCTGAAAGATCCCAGCGATGGCACCATTCTCACACTGCCCTGACACTGTCCTCTTGCAACCACCCCACTCCTGTCCAAAAGCGAGTCTGAAAAACACCGTTATTTTTTCTGATGCCACCACCACAATCCTAACGCACTCACATACATAAGATACTCCTTCCTCCCTGCCTTTATGACTCTCATGTCTTGTGGAAGTACCTTTGTCCACAACCTGGTCCTTCTCAGCACGTGATGTTTCCCCTTTTCTCTACCTTATCCCTCTTCTCACAGCCCTGCCATAATCCTTCTCCCTGTGGTCCTCTCAAGTGCCGGTGTGGTTTCCTCCAACCAGACCTTTCCCTTCCACTATCCTGCAACTGCTCTCCAGTGGACTCTCTGTCTGGATTCGCTGGTCTTGCCCTCCCACTCCTGAAACTGTCCTCCTCATGCCCACCACTTGACATGGAATCAGCCGGCAGTCTCCATTAAAGTAGTTGGTTATTCCCGTGCATGGTCCCTTCTCCCAACCCCATCCAAAATCCCATGGGTCTAAAGCCTGCCCTCCTCTCCAACGCTGCCACAACACAAATGCCTCCAGACTCGACACCGATCCCACCTCGGCCTCCATCCATGCTTCATCTAACATAGAGAGCCTAGATGCAAGGTTCTGCCTTCTGCATCCATTTTCACGCCGACCCAGCAGCCATTGCTCTCCACCCACTGCTCGCCATCCCTTTTCCTTCCCTCTTTCTCCACACACTCGCTGTCCCCAACAGTGTGAACTTACTTCTGCTGGGCATCCCTGAGGTCAGCCTGCATTCCTACTTGCCACCTCCCTCCTCTCCTCGCTCCCCTTCTCGGTGTCCAGCCTTGTTCCTTCCACTGTGCTCCAGTCTCCATCCTCACCTGGATGTCCACCATCACTTTCTCTATCTCCTTCCACTGTCTCTGCATCGAGGCACCATTTACTCACGGCTTCGTGAGACCTATCTTTCCGGATGCATTGTATCCCTTACCTCCTCCACCAGGGGAATCATCCTGCCTCTTCTGGAGGCCCCATGCATCTCTTCAGCTCCATAACACCTGCTTCTCACGAACTTGTATTGGGTCATCCATTCTCCCTAGTAGTGTGCTCACTCTGGACACCTGTTCTCCCTCCTCACTCTCTTCCCATGTCCTCTGCAGGCTCTTTCTCTCCTAAAACCATTCGTTGTCAATTGGTGCTTCCCTCCTCAACCAGCCACATGTTGTTGGCTTCCTTTTAGTGTTCCCATGGTCAGCCTCACCTGATTCCCCCGCTCGTTCCTCTTCTTCCAGCCCTCGCTCACCCAACAGTAGGGCTCAAGGTGCCACTTCCCCTCCTCTTTCTGCCCTCACCTTTACTGTGTCCATCTCTCTGCCATCTGACCCTGCCCACACCCTCCCCCCTCCAACTCCTTTGACTCGACCCACATCCCTCATTTGCCATCTTTTCCTCTTGAGCACACAACACTCACCTGCAGACTTTTAGACCTCCCCTCAATGTCTGTCCCATTCTGCTTTGTCCCCTGTTTTCCACCAGATACAGCCTCCCAAACAAGAGGTCCCCAGCCCCTTCCACCCTACCCCTTCCTCTCTCCCTCTGTGTCCATCTGCTTTGCTGCCCACATTATCTCCTAGGACTAGACCGATGACAACCCCCTGGAATTGACGATATGCCACTGGACTCCAGGCACATGGGCCCATGCTGTGGTCTCTGAGTCTAGCTGCCATGGTTTCTGTGCAGAGACAGCCTTATCATACAACACTGCACTGTTTCCTCTTCACCCCACTCATTGATTCCCTGCTTGCTCCTGCGGTCCCCAGAAGTTACAATGCCTAGACCACAGCCTCTGCTCTCTGCTCTGGACAGCTCTGTTCCTACCATCCTTCCTCAATTCAGTCCTTGCTACCCCTCTGGAGACCTGAGCCCTATCACCATCTCAATATTGGTATCTTTTTAAAAACCCTACATTCCCATTTTCCTCTGTACTTTCAAACCTGAGTCCCTGTCACATAGTTGAGGGTCTGTGTCATATTCTGTGCCAGCTGGTGGCCAACTCCTTTCCAATCGTCTCACTTGACCGATCTCTCATACCCAGGTGCATCGTCTCATGACTGTCTGAGATTCCATTCTCTCTCCCTCTTCCTCTCTATCTCTTTCTATCTATCTCTATTTCTCTATCCACCAGGGTGAAAATTGATCCTAGCTTATCCATTCGTGTTCCTATTTTCCACCCTTGGTCCAGCAACCCTCTCCTTGACTTCAAAGTCACATCGTACTTCCACCATGACCTGCTGGTCAGGTGAAGGATTGTTGGGTCCTTCCATGTCCTGTGCACCTCTCTTCAGTAGCAGTCCACCTGCCCCTATGCCAGCATTTTTATCCCCACGAAGGGTCTACTGACTCCGTCTGCTGTCCCGAGGGCCTTACCTTTGTGTGTCCACCATTATGAGATGGTGGTGGCTTACCTGGCCTTCTCTGTGATCTCTCCTCACCTGGCCAAGCCCTGCACTGACAGGGTTGTCCCCAGGCTTTTTCATGGGCCACTTCTCCACACCTCATCCTCCTCTGACCTCATCCCTCCTGGCCGGCATTGCTCTTTTGCCTTACCCGCTCTGGGATCTTCACCCTGCTTGGGCTCCTTGTGCCACTCAGGGTCGTGAAGTGCCTGCCTTCTCCTAGTCCCCATCCTTGTTTCCCTTCTTACCCTTCTTTCGGTGCAGTGCCTTGGTCCCCTGTCCTTTCTCCCTCTTTTTTTCCCTTGGAATTTGGCCCTTCTACTACGCTCTCCCACAGTTTGAATCTCCTCACCTGATGCCCTAGTTCTTCGGGCTGGGGTCATCGTCTATCCTGCTTTGCTTCTCTACTGCATACCTAGCAAGACAACTGTCCTTCCTGAGCCATGTGACATTTCTGCAGCCACAGTCTGTGCATCTCCTGGCTGAACCCCATGATGCTCTGTGTGCCCCTTAAGTCATTCCCCACCTTCTTCACACCCCAGTGCAGTCTCCTTGGGCTTTATATACTGTCCTGCATCAGCACGCTTGCCCAATGGCCTCTGCTCACAGCCTGTGAACCCAGACTGTGATTTCCTCCCGGGAGGCAAACATCGTCCCCCGTAACCTTTCCTGTTTAAATTGGGACCCCTTTGTTGCACATTCTTCGGACACAGCCCGTGGGGAGCCTCTTCCTCTAACTCCCCTACCTCTGCCTTATCACTCTAGGTCAGTGGTTCCAACCGATCACAGTGGGACAATTTGGATTTAACGGGGCCAAATTGAGAACGAGAGTTATCAACAGTGTATTTCTTGAATTACTTGTGGTTCTAGAAGCATCATATACTAGTACAGTATAGAAATATCTGTTGTGACATATTGATGCAGTTCAGTTCTCTGTTACAGGATTTAAAAGTTTATTTGCTATTATTTCATATCACTTCGTAGTGTTATTTTTTAACATTTTGTGGGTTTCTTCCTCGTCAGTACTTCTACTGTCCTTGTGTTCTTTCAATTTTCTCTTTCCTGGATGCCATGTTCTTTGGGAGCTTCTTTAGACCAAGTCAATGGCCTTTGAGGTGTCCTCCTCGCCAATAGGAGTTCACTTTTGGAATAATGGGAATTATATGTCACGGGCGAGGGCAAGCATCAGGATTTTAGAGATGCTTAGGTGGGGCATGGGCAACAAAAGGTTGGGAACCTCTGCTCTGTGTCTTTGGCCTTCAGCCCTCCCTCTTGTCCCGTGCCTGCTCACCCATGACCGACACCAGGGCGCTCACTCTCATCGTGCACAGAGCCCTTTACTGGGTCTTGCCTTCCACCCCTCTTCTCTCCTTCCTCTGCCAGCCATGGTCTCTCTCCCAGCTGATCCTTGCTTCTACTCTACAGCCCTTCAGGTGCTCTCTGATCAAATCAGTCCACCCTAAATTGCCCTGTTGCTCACTCGTGTCTCCCTCAGCCTTTCTCCTCAAGAGGCCTCAGTTCCAGGACCAAAGCTTGGTGCTCCACTCCCTACTGACTCCAGGTGAATCCCAGGGGGCCACCCCCTATCCTTCCAGGACATTTCTCGGCTACATCCATTGGCTCGTTGTCTGTCTGGTCCAGGGTCCTTTGACCCCATGCTCACATTCTTGACTCTCATGCCTCCACCTCTACCACTCAGCGCTCCTCTGTTTATTCTTCACCTCTCTGCCCAGCTCTCCTCTCTGCCACTTCCACCCAGTGATTCTCACCCGAGGGTGCATGACCCCCCAAGGTGGCCTATCAGCAACCTCTTTGGGGTGTGTTTTTGTGTTTTCTTTTCGGAATGTTTTTTGGTTTTGTTGTTTGAAGCAGCGTGCTGCTCCCCCTTCAGATGATGTGATAGGCCTCCCTTGGGGGTCATGCCCACCCTCCCCCCCCCGGGTGAAACTCACCCCCCCCCCCCCCCGGGAAGAATCACTGCTGTGGAAGCCCAACCCGACTCCTGGGCCGCACTCATCCTTCGGCCTCTCGCCTTCCACTGGTTGCCATTGACACGTTTTCCTAAAAGATCCCTGCGTTGGCACCATTCTCACACTGCCCTGACACTGTCCTCTTGCAACCACCCCACTCCTGTCCAAAAGCCAGTCTGACAAGCACCGTTATTTTTTCTGACGCCACCACCCATTCCTAAAGCACTCACATACATAAGATACTCCTTCCTCCATGCCTTTATGACTCTCATGTCTTGTGGAAGTACCTTTGTCCACAACCTGGTCCTTCTCAGCCCGTGATGTTTCCCCTTTTCTCTACCTTATCCCTCTTCTCACAGCCCTGCCATAATCCTTCTCCCTGTGGTCCTCTCAAGTGCTGGTGTGGTTTCCTCCAACCAGACCTTTCCCTTCCCCTATCCTGCAGCTGCTCTCCAGTGGGCTCTCTGTCTGGATTCGCTGGTCTTGCCCTCCCGCTCCTGAACCTGTCCTCCTCATGCCCACCAGTTGACATGGAATCAGCCGGCAGTCTCCATTAAAGGAGTTGGTTATTCCCGTGCATGGAGCTTGGTCCCTTCTCCCAACCCCATCCAAAATCCCATGGGTCTTAAGCCTGCCCTCCTCTCCAATGCTGCCACAACACAAATGCCTCCAGACTCGACACCAATCCCACCTCTGCCTCCATCCATGCTTCATCTAAGATAGAGAGCCTAGATGCAAGGTTCTGCCTTCACCATCCATTTTCACGCCGCCCCAACAGCCATTGCTCTCCACCCACTGCTCGCCATCCCTTTTCCTTCCCTCTTTCTCCACACACTCGCTGTCCCCAACAGTGTGAACTTACTTCTGTTGGGCACCCCTGAGGTCAGCCTGCATTCCTACTTGCCACCTCCCTCCTCTCCTTGCTCCCCTTCTCGGTGTCCAGCCTTGTCCCTTCCACTGTGCTCCACTCTCCATTCTCCCCTGGGTGTCCACCATCGCTTTCTCTATCTCCTTCCACTGTCTCTGCATCGAGGCACCATTTACTCACGGCTTCCTGAGACCTTTTTTCCGGATGCATTGTATCCCTTACCTCCTCCACCAGGGGAATCATCCTGCCTCTTCTGGAGGCCCCATGCATCTCTTCAGCTCCATAACACCTGCTTTTTTCGAACTTGTATTGGGTCATCCCTTCTCCCTAGTAGTGTGCTCAAACTGTACACCTGTTCTCCCTCCTCACTCTCTTCCCATGTCCTCTGCAGGCTCTTTCTCTCCTAAAACCATTCATTGTCAATTGGTGCTTCCCTCCTCAACCAGCCGCAGGTTGCTGACTTCCTTTTAGTGTTCCCATGGTCAGCCTCACCTAATTTGCCCTCTCTCGTTCCTCTTCTTCCAGCCCTCGCTCACACAACAGTACGGCTCAAGGTGCCACTTCCCCTCCTCTTTCTGCCCTCACCTTTACTGTGTCCATCTCTCTGCCATCTGACCCTGCCCACACCCTCCGCCCTCTAACTCCATTGACTCCGCTCACATCTCTCATTTGCCATCTTTTCCTCTTGACCACACAACACTCACCTGCAGACTTTTAGGACCTCCACCTCAATATCTGTCCCATTCTGCCTTGTCCCCTGTTTTCCACCAGATACAGCCTCCCAAACAAGAGGTCCCCAGCCCCTTCCACCCCACCCCTTCCTCTGTCTCTCTGTGTCCATCAAGTTTGCTGCCCACATTATATCCTAGGACTAGACCGATGACAACTCCCTGGTTTTGACGATCTGCCACTGGACTCCAGGCACATGGGCCCATGCTGTGGTCTCTGAGTCTAGCTGCCATGGTTTCTGTGCAGAGACAGCCTTATCATACAACGCTGCACTGTCTCGTCTTCAACCCACTCATTGATTCCCTGCTTGCTCCTGAGGTCCCAAGAAGTTCCAATGCCTAGACCACAGCGTCTGGTCTCTGCTCTCCACAGCTCTGTTCCTACCATCCTTCCTCAGTTCCTTCCTTGCTAACCCTCTGGAGACCTGAGCCCTATCACCATCTCAATATTGGTATCTTTTTAATCCCCCCCACCTTCCCATTTTCCACTGTAGTTTCAAACCTGAGTCCCTGTCACATTGTTGAGGGTCTGTCTCATGTTGTGTGCCAGCTGTTGGCCAACTCCTTTCCAATTGTCTCCCTTGACCCATCTCTCACACCCAGGAGCATCGTCTCATGGCTGTCTGAGATTCCAGTCTCTCTCCCTCTTCCTCTCTATATCTTTCTCTCTCTCTGTCTCTGTCTCTATTTCTCTATCTACCAGGGTGAAAATTGATCCTAGCTTATCCATTCGTGCTCCTATTTTCCACTCTTGGTCTTACAACCCTCCCCTTGACTTCAAAGTCACATCGTACTTCCACCATGACCTGCTAGGTCAGGTGAAGGATTGATTGGTCCTTCCATGTCCTGTGCACCTCTCTTCAGGAGCAGTCCTCCTGCCCCCATTGCCAGCATTTTTATCCCCACGAAGGGTCTACTGACTCCATCTGCTGTCCCGAGGGCCTTACCTTTGTGTGTCCACCATTATGAGATGGTGGTGGCTTACCTGGCCTTCTCTTTGACCTCTCCTCACCTGGCCAAGCCCTGCACTGACAGGGTTGTCCCCAGGCTTTTCCATGGGCCACTTCTCCACACCTCATCCTCCTCTGACCTCATCTCACCAGGCCCTGTGCTGACAGGGTTGTCCCCAGGCTTTTCCATGGGCCACTTCACACCTCATCCTCCTCTGACCTCATCCCTCCTGGCCGGCATTGCTCTTTTGCCTTACCCGCTCTGGGATCTTCACCCTGCTTGGGCTCCTTGTGCCACTCAGGGGCGTGAAGTGCCTGCCTTCTCCTAGTCCCCATCCTTGTTTCCCTTCTTACCATTCTTTCGGTGCAGTGCGTTGGTCCCCTGTCCTTTCTCCCTCTTTTTTTCCCTTGGAATTTGGCCCTTCTACTACGCTCTCCCACAGTTTGAATCTCCTCACCTGATTCCCTAGCTCTTCGGGCTGGGGTCATCGTCTATCCTGCTTTGCTTCTCTGCTGCATACCTAGCAAGACAACTGTCCTTCCTGAGCCATGTGACATTTCTGCAGCCACAGTCTGTGCATCTCCTGGCTGAACCCCATGATGCTCTGTGTGCTCCTTAAGTCATTCCCCACCTTCTTCACACCTCAGTGCAGTCTCCTTGGCCTCGATATACTGTCCTGTATCAGCACGCTTGCCCAATGGCCTCTGCTCACAGACTGTGAACCCGGACTGTGATTTCCTCCCAGGAGGCAAACATCGTCCCCCGTAACCTTTCCTGTTTCCATTGGGACCCCTTTGTTGCACATTCTTGGGACACAGCCTGTGGGGAGCCTCTTCCTCTCATTCCCCTACCTCTGCCTTATCACTCTAGGTCAGTGGTTCCAACCGTTCACAGTGGGACAATTTGGATTTAACAGGGCCAAATTGAGAACGAGAGTTATCAACAGTGTATTTCTTGCATTACTTGTGGTTCTAGAAGCATCATATACTAGTACAGTATAGAAATATCTGTTGTGACATATTGATGCAGTTCAGTTCTCTGTTACAGGATTTAAAAGTTTATGTGCTATTATTTGATATCACTTCGTAGTGTTATTTTTTGTACATTTTGTGGGTTATTTCTTGGTCAGTACTTCAACTGTCCTTGTGTTCTTTCAGTGTTCTCTTTCCTGGGTGCCATGTTCTTTGGGAGCTTGTTTAGACCAAGTCACTGGCCTTTGAGGTGTCCTCCACGCCAATAGGAGTTCACTTTTGAATAATGGGAATTATACGTCACGGGCGAGGGCAAGCATCAGGATTTTAGAGATGCTTAGGTGGGGCATGGGCAAAAAATGGTTGGGAACCTCTGCTCTGGGTCTTTGGCCTTCAGCCCTCCCTCTTGTCGAATGCCTGCTCACCCATGACTGACACCAGGGCTCTCACTCTCATCGTGCACAGAGCCCTTTACTGGGTCTTGCCTTCCACCCCTCTTCTCTCCTTCCTCTGCCAGCCATGGTCTCCCAGATGTTCTCCAGTCCCAGGTAGGCCTTGCCTCTGTTCTACAGCCCTTCAGGTGCTCTCTGATCACATCAGTCCTCCCTAAATTGCCCCGTTGTTCACTCGTGTCTCCCTCAGCCTTTCTCCTCAAGAGGCCTCAGTGCCAGGACCACAGCTTGATGCCCCACTCCCTACTGACTCCAGGTGAATCCCAGGGGGCCACCCCCTATCCTTCCAGGACATTTCTCGGCTATATCCATTGTCTCGCTGTCTGTCCTGTCCAGGGTCCTTTGACCCCATGCTCACATTCTTGACTCTCATGCCTCCACCTCTACCACTCAGCGCTCCTCTGCTCAGGCTTCACCTCTCTGCCCAGCTCTCCTCTCTGCCCCTTCCACCCAGTGATTCTCACCCGAGGGTGCATGACCCCCCAAGGCGGCCTATCAGCAACCTCTTTGGGGTGTGTTTTTGTGTTTTCTTTTCAGAATGTTTTTTGGTTTTGTTGTTTGAAGCAGCGTGCTGCTCCCCCTTCAGATGGTGTGATAGGCCTCCCTTGGGGGTCATGCCCACCCCCCCACCCCGGGTGAAACTCACCCCCCCACCCCCGGGAAGAATCACTGCTGTGGAAGCCCAACCTGACTCCTGGGCCGCACTCATCCTTGGGCCTCTCGCCTTCCACTGGTTGCCATGGACACATTTCCTAAAAGATCCCTGCGTTGGCATCATTCTCACACTGCCCTGACACTGTCCTCTTGCAACCACCCCACTCCCATCGAAAAGCCAGTCTGAAAAACACCGTTATTTTTTCTGACGCCACCACCACAATCCTAACGCACTCACACACATAAGATACTCCTTCCTCCCTGCCTTTATGACTCTCATGTCTTGTGGAAGTACCTTTGTCCACAACCCGGTCCTTCTCAGCCCGTGATGTTTCCCCTTTTCTCTCCCTTATCCCTCTTCTCACAGCCCTGCCATAATCCTTCTCCTGTGGTCCTCTCAAGTGCTGGTGTGGTTTCCTCCAACCAGACCTTTCCCTTCCCCTATCCTGCAGCTGCTCTCCAGTGGGCTCTCTGTCTAGATTCGCTGGTCTTGCCCTCCCGCTCCTGAACCTGTCCTCCTGATGTCCACCACTTGACATGGAATCAGCCGGCAGTCTCCATTAAAGGAGTTGGTTATTCCCGTGCATGGAGCTTGGTCCCTTCTCCCAACCCCATCCAAAATCCCATGGGTCTTAAGCCTGCCCTCCTCTCCAACGCTGCCACAACACAAATGCCTCCAGACTCGACACCGATCCCACCTCGGCCTCCATCCATGCTTCATCTAAGATAGAGAGCCTAGATGCAAGGTTCTGCCTTCTCCATCCATTTCACGCCGCCCCAGCAGCCATTGCTCTCCACCCACTGCTCGCCATCCCTTTTCCTTCCCTCTTTCTCCACACACTCGCTGTCCCCAACAGTGTGAACTTACTTCTGCTGGGCACCCCTGAGGTCAGCCTGGATTCCTACTTGCCACCTCCCTCCTCTCCTCGCTCCCCTTCTCAGTGTCCAGCCTTGTCCCTTCCACTGTGCTCCAATCTCCAACCTCCCCTGGGTGTCCACCATCGCTTTGTCTATCTCCTTCCACTGTCTCTACATCGAGGCACCATTTACTCACGGCTTCCTGAGACCTATCTTTCCGGATGCATTGTATCCCTTACCTCCTACACCAGGGGAATCATCCTGCCTCTTCTGGCGGCCCCATGCATCTCTTCAGCTCCATAACGCCTACTTCTTACGAACTTGTGTTGGGTCTTCCCTTCTCTGTAGGGCTGTGCTCACTCTGGACACCTGTTCTCCCTCCTCACTCTCTTCCCTTGTCCTCTGCAGGCTCTTTCTCTCCTAAAACCATTCATTGTCAATTGGTGCTTCCCTCCTCAACCCGCCACATGTTGTTGGCTTCCTTTTAGTGTTCCCATGGTCAGCCTCACCTGATTCGCCCTCTCTCGTTCCTCTTCTTCCAGCCCTTGCTCACACAACCATAGGGCTCAAGGTGCCAATTCCCCTCCTCTTTCTGCCCTCACCTTTACTGTTTCCATCTCTCTGCCATCTAACCCTGCCCACACCCTCCCCCCTCCAACTCCATTGACTCTGACCACATCCCTCATTTGCCATCTTTTCCTCTTGAGCACACAACACTCACCTGCAGATTTTTAGGACCTCCCCTAAATGTCTGTCCCATTCTGCCTTGTCCCCTGTTTTCCACCAGATACAGCCTCCCAAACAAGAGGTCCCCAGCCCCTTCCACCCCACCCCTTCCTCTGTCCCTCTGTGTTCATCTGCTTTGCTGCCCACATTATCTCCTAGCTCTAGACTGATGGCAACCCCCTGGTTTTGACGATCTACTACTGGACTCCAGGCACATGGGCCCATGCTGTGGTCTCTGAGTCTAGCTGCCATGGTTTCTGTGCAGGGACAGCCTTATCATACAACACTGCACTGTTTCCTCTTCACCCCACTCATTGATTCCCTGCTTGCTCCTGAGGTTCCCAGAAGTTCTAAAGCCTAGACCACAGCCTCTGGTCTCTGTTCTGCTCAGCTCTGTTCCTACCTTCCTTCCTCAGTTCAGTCCTTGCTACCCCTCTGGAGACCTGAACCCTATCACCATCTCAATATTGGTATCTTTTTAATCCCCCCAACTTCCCATTTTCCTCTGTGCTTTCCCAACCTGAGTCCCTGTCACATGTTGAGGGTCTGTCTCATTTTCTGTGCCAGCTGGTGGCCAACTGCTTTCCAATCGTCTCCCTTGACCCATCTCTCACACCCAGGTGCATCGTCTCATGGCTGTGTGAGATTCCATTCTCTCTCCCTCTTCCTCTCTATCTCTTTCTCTCTATCTATCTCTATCTCTATTTCTCTATCCACCAGGGTGAAAATTGATCCTAGCTTATCGATTCGTTCTCCTATTTTCTACTCTTGGTCTGACAAACCTCCCCTTGATTTCAAAGTCACATCGTATTTCCACTATGACCTGCAGGTCAGGTGAAGGATTGATTGGTCCTTCCATGACCTGTGCACCTCTCTTCAGTAGCAGTCCACCTGCCCCCATTGCTAGCATTTTTATCCCCACGAAGGGTCTACTGACTCTGTCTGCTGTCCTGAGGGCCTTACCTTTGTGGGTCCACCATTATGAGATGGTGGTGGCTTACCTGGCCTTCTCTGTGATCTCTCCTCACCTGGCCAAGCCCTGCACTGACAGGGTTGTCTCCAGGCTTTTCCATGGGCCACTTCACACCTCATCCTCCTCTGACCTCATCCCTCCTGGCCGGCATTGCTCTTTTGCCTTACCCGCTCTGGGAACTTCACCCTGCTTGGGCTCCTTGTGCCACTCAGGGGCGTGAAGTGCCTGCCTTCTCCTAGTCCCCATCCTTGTTTCCCTTCTTACCATTCTTTCGGTGCAGTGTGTTGGTCCCCTGTCCTTTCTCCCTCTTTTTTTCCCTTGGAATTTGGCCCTTCTACTACGCTCTCCCACAGTTTGAATCTCCTCACCTGATGCCCAAGTTCTTCGGGCTGGGGTCATCGTCTATCCTGCTTTGCTTCTCTACTGCATACCTAGCAAGACAACTGTCCTTCCTGAGCCATGTGACATTTCTGCAGCCACAGTCTTTGCATCTCCTGGCTGAAAACCATAATGCTCTGTGTGCTCCTTAAGTCATTCCCCACCTTCTTCACACCCCAGTGCAGTCTCCTTGGCCTCGATATACTGTCCTGCATCAGCACGCTTGCCCAATGGTCTCTGCTCACAGCCTGTGAACCCGGACTGTGATTTCCTCCCGGGAGGCAAACATCGTCCCCCGTAACCTTTCCTGTTTCCTCTTCCTCTCTATCTCTTTCTCTCTATCTATCTCTATCTCTATTTCTCTATCCACCAGGGTGAAAATTGATCCTAGCTTATCGATTCGTTCTCCTATTTTCTACTCTTGGTCTGACAAACCTCCCCTTTGTTGCACATTCATGGGACACAGCCTGTGGGGAGCCTCTTCCTCTCACTCCCCTACCTCTGCCTTATCACTCTAGGTCAGTGGTTCCAACCGTTCACAGTGGGACAATTTGGATTTAACGGGGCCGAATTGAGAACGAGAGTTATCAACAGTGTATTTCTTAAATTACTTGTGGTTCTGGAAGCATCATATACTAGTACAGTATAGAAATATCTGTTGTGACATATTGATGCAGTTCAGTTCTCTGTTATAGGTTTTAAAAGTTTATTTGCTATTATTTCATATCACTTCGTAGTGTTATTTTTTAACATTTTGTGGGTTTCTTCCTCGTCAGTACTTCTACTGTCTTTGTGTTCTTTCATTTTTCTCTTTCCTGGGTGCCATGTTCTTTGGGAGCTTGTTTAGACCAAGTCAATGGCCTTTGAGGTGTCCTCCTCGCCAATAGGAGTTCACTTTTGGAATAA
Source organism: Cnephaeus nilssonii (assembly GCF_951640355.1). Lineage (NCBI taxonomy): Eukaryota > Metazoa > Chordata > Mammalia > Chiroptera > Vespertilionidae > Cnephaeus > Cnephaeus nilssonii. The sequence continues at coordinate 61,031,352 of NC_137083.1, forward strand.
TGGGAATTATATGTCACGGGCGAGGGCAAGCATCAGGATTTTAGAGATGCTTAGGTGGGGCATGGGCAACAAAAGGTTGGGAACCTCTGCTCTGGGTCTTTGGCATTCAGCCCTCCCTCTTGTCCCGTGCCTGCTCACCCATGACCGACACCAGGGCGCTCAGTCTCATCGTGCACAGAGCCCTTTACTGGGTCTTGCCATGCACCCCTCTTCTCTCCTTCCTCTGCCAGCCATGGTCTCTCTCCCAGATGATCTCCAGTCCCAGCTGATCGTTGCTTCTACTCTACAGCCCTTCAGGTGCTCTCTGATCACATCAGTCCACCCTTAATTGCCCCGTTGCTCACTCGTGTCTCCCTCAGCCTTTCTCCTCAAGAGGCCTCAGTTCCAGGACCAAAGCTTGGTGCTCCACTCCCTACTGACTCCAGGTGAATCCCAGGGGGCCACCCCCTATCCATGCAGGACATTTCTCGGCTACATCCATTGGCTCCTTGTCTATCTGGTCCAGGGTCCTTTGACCCCATGCTCACATTCTTGACTCTCATGCCTCCACCTTTACCACTCAGCGCTCCTCTGCTCAGGCTTCACCTCTCTGCCCAGCTCTCCTCTCTGCCCCTTCCACCCAGTGATTCTCACCCGAGGGTGCATGACCCCCCAAGGCGGCCTATCAGCAACCTCTTTGGGGTGTGTTTTTGTGTTTTCTTTTCGGAATGTTTTTTGGTTTTGTTGTTTGAAGCAGCGTGCTGCTCCCCCTTCAGATGGTGTGATAGGCCTCCCTTGGGGGTCATGCCGACCCCCCCCGGGTGAAACTCACCCCCCCCCCCAACCCCCGGGAAGAATCACTGCTGTGGAAGCCCAACCTGACTCCTGGGCCGCACTCATCCTTGGGCCTCTCGCCTTCCACTGGTTGCCATTGACACGTTTTACTGAAAGATCCCAGCGATGGCTCCATTCTCACACTGCCCTGACACTGTCCTCTTGCAACCACCCCACTGCTCTCCAAACGCCAGTCTGACAAACACCGTTATTTTTTCTGACGCCACCACCACATTCCTAACGCACTCACACACATAAGATACTCCTTCCTCCCTGCCTTTATGACTCTCATGTCTTGTGGAAGTACCTTTGTCCACAGCCTGGTCCTTCTCAGCCCGTGATGTTTCCCCATTTCTCTCCCTTATCCCTCTTCTCACAGCCCTGCCATAATCCTTCTCCCTGTGGTCCTCTCAAGTGCTGGTGTGGTTTCCTCCAACCAGACCTTTCCCTTCCCCTATCCTGCAGCTGCTCTCCCGTGGGCTCTCTGTCTTGATTCGCTGGTCTTGCCCTCCCGCTCCTGAACCTGTCCTCCTCATGCCCACCACTTGACATGGAATCAGCCGGCAGTCTCCATTAAAGGAGTTGGTTATTCCCGTGCATGGAGTTTGGTCCCTTCTCCCTACCCCATCCAAAATCCCATGGGTCTTAAGCCTGCCCTCCTCTCCAAGACTGCCACAACACAAATGCCTCCAGACTCGACACCGATCCCACCTCTGCCTCCATCCATGCTTCATCTAAGATAGAGAGCCTAGATGCAAGGTTCTGCCTTCTCCATCCATTTTCACACCGCCCCAGCAGCCATTGCTCTCCACCCACTGCTCGCCATCCCTTTTCCTTCCCTCTTTCTCCACACACTCACTGTCCCCAACAGTGTGAACTTACTTCTGCTGGGCACCACTGAGGTCAGCCTGGATTCCTACTTGCCACCTCCCTCCTCTCCTCGCTCCCCTTCTCGGTGTCCAGCCTTGTCCCTTCCACTGTGCTCCAGTCTCCATCCTCCCCTGGGTGTTCACCATCGCTTTCTCTATCTCCTTCCACTCTCTCTGCATCTAGGCACCATTTACTCATGGCTTCCTGAGACCTTTCTTTCCGGATGCATTGTATCCCTTACCTCCTCCACCAGGGGAATCATCCTGCCTCTTCTGGCGGCCCCATGCATCTCTTCAGCTCCATAACGCCTACTTCTTACGAACTTGTATTGGGTCATCCCTTCTCTGTAGGGCTGTGCTCACTCTGGACACCTGTTCTCCCTCCTCACTCTCTTCCCATGTCCTCTGCAGGCTCTTTCTCTCCTAAAACCATTCATTGTCAATTGGTGCTTCCCTCCTCAACCAGCCGCAGGTTGTTGGCTTCCTTTTAGTGTTCCCATGGTCAGCCTCACCTGATTCCCCCTCTCTCGTTCCTCTTCTTCCAGCCCTCACTCACACAACAGGAAGGCTCAAGGTGCCACTTCCCCTCCTCTTTCTGCCCTCACCTTTACTGTGTCCATCTCTCTGCCATCTGACCCTGCCCACATCCTCCGCCCTCCAACTCCATTGACTCCGCTCACATCCTTCATTGGCCATCTTTTCCTCTTGACCACACAACACTCACCTGCAGACTTTTAGGACCTCCCCTCAATGTCTGTCCCATTCTGCCTTGTCCCCTGTTTTCCACCAGATACAGCCTCCCAAACAAGAGGTGCCCAGCCCCTTCCACCCCACCCCTTTCTCTGTCCCTCTGTGTTCATCTGCTTTGCTGCCCACATTATCTCCTAGGACTAGACCGATGACAACTCCCTGGTTTTGACGATCTGCCACTGGACTCCAGGCACATGGGCCCATGTTGTGGTCTCTGAGTCTAGCTGCCATGGTTTCTGTGCATGGACAGCCTTATCATACAACGCTGCACTGTCTCGTCTTCAACCCACTCATTGATTCCCTGCTTGCTCCTGAGGTCCCAAGAAGTTCCAATGCCTAGACCACAGCGTCTGGTCTCTGCTCTCCACAGCTCTGTTCCTACCATCCTTCCTCAGTTCCGTCCTTGCTAACCCTCTGGAGACCTGAGCCCTATCACCATCTCAATATTGGTATCTTTTTAATCCCCCCCACCTTCCCGTTTTCCACTGTAGTTTCAAACCTGAGTCCCTGTCACATTGTTGAGGGTCTGTCTCATGTTGTGTGCCAGCTGTTGGCCAACTCCTTTCCAATTGTCTCCCTTGACCCATCTCTCACACCCAGGAGCATCGTCTCATGGCTGTCTGAGATTCCAGTCTCTCTCCCTCTTCCTCTCTATATCTTTCTCTCTCTCTGTGTCTGTCTCTATTTCTCTATCCACCAGGGTGAAAATTGATCCTAGCTTATCCATTCGTGCTCCTATTTTCCACTCTTGGTCTTACAACCCTCCCCTTGACTTCAAAGTCACATCGTACTTCCACCATGACCTGCAGGTCAGGTGAAGGATTGATGGGTCCTTCCATGTCCTGTGCACCTCTCTTCAGGAGCAGTCCTCCTGCCCCCATTGCCAGCATTTTTATCCCCACGAAGGGTCTACTGACTCCATCTGCTGTCCCGAGGGCCTTACCTTTGTGTGTCCACCATTATGAGATGGTGGTGGCTTACCTGGCCTTCTCTGTGACCTCTCCTCACCTGGCCAAGCCCTGCACTGACAGGGTTGTCCCCAGGCTTTTCCATGGGCCACTTCTCCACACCTCATCCTCCTCTGACCTCATCCCTCCTGGCCGGCATTGCTCTTTTGCCTTACCCGCTCTGGGATCTTCACCCTGCTTGGGCTCCATGTGCCACTCAGGGGCGTGAAGTGCCTGCCTTCTCCTAGTCCCCATCCTTGTTTCCCTTCTTACCCTTCTTTCGGTGCAGTGCGTTGGTCCCCTGTCCTTTCTCCCTCTTTTTTTCCCTTGGAATTTAGCCCTTCTACTACGCTCTCCCACAGTTTGAATCTCCTCACCTGATGCCCTAGCTCTTCGGCCTGGGGTCATCGTCTATCCTGCTTTGCTTCTCTACTGCATACCTAGCAAGACAACTGTCCTTCCTGAGCCATGTGACATTTCTGCAGCCACAGTCTTTGCATCTCCTGGCTGAAAACCATAATGCTCTGTGTGCTCCTTAAGTCATTCCCCACCTTCTTCACACCCCAGTGCAGTCTCCTTGGCCTCGATATACTGTCCTGCATCAGCACGCTTGCCCAATGGTCTCTGCTCACAGCCTGTGAACCCGGACTGTGATTTCCTCCCGGGAGGCAAACATCGTCCCCCGTAACCTTTCCTGTTTCCATTGGGACCCCTTTGTTGCACATTCTTGGGACACAGCCCTTGGGGAGCGTCTTCCTCTCATTCCCCTACCTCTGCCTTATCACTCTAGGTCAGTGGTTCCAACCGTTCAGTGGGACCATTTAGATTTAACGGGGCCGAAAAAAACGAGTTATTAACAGTGCATTTCTTGCATTACTTGTGTTTCTAGAGCATCATATACTAGTACAGTATAGAAATATCTGTTGTGACATATTGATGCAGTTCAGTTCTCTGTTATAGGTTTTAAAAGTTTATTTGCTATTATTTCATATCACTTCGTAGTGTTATTTTTTAACGTTTTGTGGGTTTCTTCTTCGTGAGTACTTCAACTGTCCTTGTGTTCTTTCATTTTTCTCTTTCCTGGGTGACATGTTCTTTGGGAGCTTGTTTAGACCAAGTCAATGGCCTTTGAGGTGTCCTCCACGCCAATAGGAGTTCACTTTTGGAATAATGGGAATTATATGTCACGGGCGAGGGCAAGCATCAGGACTTTAGAGATGCTTAGGTGGGGCATGGGCAACAAAAGGTTGGGAACCTCTGCTCTGGGTCTTTGGCCTTCAGCCCTCCCTCATGTCCCGTGCCTGCTCACCCATGCCTGACACCAGGGCGCTCAGTCTCATCGTGCACAGAGCCCTTTACTGGGTCTTGCCTTCCACCCCTCTTCTCCCCTTCCTCTGCCAGCCATGGTCTCTCTCCCAGATGTTCTCCAGTCCCAGCGAGGCCTTGCTTGTACTCTACAGCCCTTCAGGTGCTCTGTCATCACTTCAGTCCACCCTAAATTGCTCTGTTGCTCACTCGTGTCTCCCTAAGCCTTTTTCCTCAAGAGGCCTCAGTTCCAAGACCAAAGCTTGGTGCTCCACTCCCTACTGACTCCAGGTGAATCCAAGGGTGCCACCCTCTATCCTTCCAGGACATTTCTCGGCTACATCCATTGGCTCCTTGTCTATCTGGTCCAGGGTCCTTTGACCCCATGCTCACATTCTTGACTCTCATTGCCTCCACTTTTACCACTCAGGCGCTCCTCTGCTCAGGCTTCACCTCTCTGCCCAGCTCTCCTCTCTGCCCCTTCCACCCAGTGATTCTCACCCGAGGGTGCATGACCCCCCAAGGCGGTCTATCAGCAACATCTTTTGGGTGTGTTTTTGTGTTTTCTTTTCAGAATGTTTTTTGGTTTTGTTGTTTGAAGCAGCATGCTGCTCCCCCTTCAGAAGGTGTGATAGGCCTCCCTTGGGGGTCAGGCCCACCCCCACCCCCGGGTGAAACTCACCCCCCCCCCCTGGGAAGAATCAGTGCTGTGGAAGCCCAACCTGACTCCTGGGCCGCACTCATCCTTGGGCCTCTCGCCTTCCACTGGTTGCCATTGACACGTTTTCCTGAAAGATCCCAGCGTTGGCACCGTTCTCACACTGCCCTGACACTGTCCTCTTGCAACCACCCCACTCCCATCCAAAAGCCAGTCTGACAAACCCCGTTATTTTTTCTGACGCCACCACCACATTCCTAACGCACTCACACACATAAGATACTCCTTCCTCCCTGCCTTTATGACTCTCATGTCTTGTGGAAGTACCTTTGTACACAACCTGGTCCTTCTCAGCACGTGATGTTTCCCCTTTTCTCTCCCTTATCCCTCTTCTCACAGCCCTGCCATAATCCTTCTCCCTGTGGTCCTCTCAAGTGCTGGTGTGGTTTCCTCCAACCAGACCTTTCCCTTCCCCTATCCTGCAGCTGCTCTCCCGTGGACTCTCTGTCTGGATTCGCTGGTCTTGCCCTCCCGCTCCTGAACCTGTCCTCCTCATGCCCACCAGTTGACATGGAATCAGCCGGCAGTCTCCATTAAAGGAGTTGGTTATTCCCGTGCATGGAGCTTGGTCCCTTCTCCCAACCCCATCCAAAATCCCATGGGTCTTAAGCCTGCCCTCCTCTCCAACGCTGCCACAACACAAATGCCTCCAGACTCGACACCGATCCCACCTCGGCCTCCATCCATGCTTCATCTAAGATAGAGAGCCTAGATGCAAGGTTCTGCCTTCTCCATCCATTTCACGCCGCCCCAGCAGCCATTGCTCTCCACCCACTGCTCGCCATCCCTTTTCCTTCCCTCTTTCTCCACACACTCGCTGTCCCCAACAGTGTGAACTTACTTCTGCTGGGCACCCCTGAGGTCAGCCTGGTTTCCTACTTGCCACCTCCCTCCTCTCCTCGCTCCCCTTCTCGGTGTCCATCCTTGTCCCTTCCACTGTGCTCCAGTCTCCATCCTCCCCTGGGTGTCCACCATCACTTTCTCTATCTCCTTCCACTGTCTCTACATCGAGGCACCATTTACTCACGGCTTCCTGAGACCTATCTTTCCGGATGCATTGTATCCCTTACCTCCTCCACCAGGGGAATCATCCTGCCTCTTCTGGAGGCCCCATGCATCTCTTCAGCTCCATAACGCCTACTTCTTACGAACTTGTGTTGGGTCTTCCCTTCTCTGTAGGGCTGTGCTCACTCTGGACACCTGTTCTCCCTCCTCACTCTCTTCCCTTGTCCTCTGCAGGCTCTTTCTCTCCTAAAACCATTCATTGTGAATTGGTGCTTCCCTCCTCAACCCGCCGCAGGTTGTTGACTTCCTTTTAGTGTTCCCATGGTCAGCCTCACCTGATTCGCCCTCTCTCGTTCTTCTTCTTCCAGCCCTCGCTCACACAACAGTAGGGCTCAAGGTGCCAATTCCCCTCCTCTTTCTGCCCTCACCTTTACTGTTTCCATCTCTCTGCCATCTGACCCTGCCCACACCCTCCCGCCTCCAACTCCTTTGACTCGACCCACATCCCTCATTTGCCATCTTTTCCTCTTGACCACACAACACTCACCTGCAGACTTTTAGGACCTCCCCTCAATGTCTGTCCCATTCTGCCTTGTCCCCTGTTTTCCACCAGATACAGCCTCCCAAACAAGAGGTCCCCAGCCCCTTCCACCCCACCCCTTCCTCTGTCCCTCTGTGTTCATCTGCTTTGCTGCCCACATTATCTCCTAGGACTAGACTGATGGCAACACCCTGGTTTTGACGATCTGCCACTGGACTCCAGGCACATGGGCCCATGCTGTGGTCTCTGAATCTAGCTGCCATGGTTTCTGTGCAGGGACAGCCTTATCATACAACGCTGCACTGTTTCCTCTTCACCCCACTCATTGATTCCCTGCTTGCTCCTGAGGTCCCCAGAAGTTCTAATGCCTAGACCACAGCCTCTGGTCTCTGTTCTGCTCAGCTCTGTTCCTACCTTCCTTCCTCAGTTCAGTCCTTGCTACCCCTCTGGAGACCTGAACCCTATCACCATCTCAATATTGGTATCTTTTTAATCCCCCCAACTTCCCATTTTCCTCTGTGCTTTCCCAAACTGAGTCTCAGTCACATGTTGAGGGTCTGTCTCATGTTCTGTGCCAGCTGGTGGCCAACTGCTTTCCAATCGTCTCCCTTGACCCATCTCTCACACCCAGGTGCATCGTCTCATGGCTGTGTGAGATTCCATTCTCTCTCCCTCTTCCTCTCTATATCTTTCTCTCTCTGTGTCTCTATCTCTATTTCTCTATCCACCAGGGTGAAAATTGATCCTAGCTTATCCATTCGTTCTCCTATTTTCCACTCTTGGTCTAACAACTCTCCCCTTGACTTCAAAGTCACATCGTACTTCCACCATGACCTGCTGGTCAGGTGAAGGATTGATGGGTCCTTCCATGTCCTGTGCACCTCTCTTCAGTAGCAGTCCACCTGCCCCCATTGCCAGCATTTTTATCCCCACGAAGGGTCTACTGACTCTGTCTGCTGTCCCTAGGGCCTTACCTTTGTGTGTCCACCATTATGAGATGGTGGTGGCTTACCTGGCCTTCTCTGTGATCTCTCCTCACCTGGCCAAGCCCTGCACTGACAGGGTTGTCCCCAGGCTTTTCCATGGGCCACTTCACACCTCATCCTCCTCTGACCTCATCCCACCAGGTCGGCATTGCTCTTTTGCCTTACCCGCTCTGGGATCTTCACCCTGCTTGGGCTCCTTGTGCCACTCAGGGGCGTGAAGTGCCTGCCTTCTCCTAGTCCCCATCCTTGTTTCCCTTCTTACCATTCTTTCGGTGCAGTGCGTTGGTCCCCTGTCCTTTCTCCCTCTTTTTTTCCCTTGGAATTTGGCCTTTCTACTACGCTCTCCCACAGTTTGAATCTCCTCAACTGATGCGCTAGTCCTTCAGGCTGGGGTCATCATCTATCCTGCTTTGCTTTGCTACAGCATACCGAGCAAGACAACTGTCCTTCCTGAGCCATGTGACATTTCTGCAGCCACAGTCTGTGCATCTCCTGGCTGAACCCCATGATGCTCTGTGTGCTCCTTAAGTCATTCCCCACCATCTTCACACCCCAGTGCAGTCTCCTTGGCCTCGATATACTGTCCTCTATCAGCACGCTTGCCCAATGGCCTCTGCTCACAGCCTGTGAACCCGGACTGTGATTTCCTCCCGGGAGGCAAACATCGTCCCCCGTAACCTTTCCTGTTTCCATTGGGACCCCTTTGTTGCACATTCTTGGGACACAGCCCTTGGGGAGCCTCTTCCTCTCATTCCCCTACCTCTGCCTTATCACTCTAGGTCAGTGGTTCCAACCGTTCACAGTGGGACAATTTGGATTTAACGGGGCCGAAAAAAACGAGTTATTAACAGTGCATTTCTTGCATTACTTGTGGTTCTAGAAGCATCATATACTAGTACAGTATAGAAATATCTGTTGTGACATATTGATGCAGTTCAGTTCTGTGTTATATGTTTTAAAAGTTTATTTGCTATTATTTCATATTTCTTCGTAGTGTTATTTTTTAACATTTTGTGGGTTATTTCTTGGTCAGTACTTCAACTGTCCTTGTGTTCTTTCATTTTTCTCTTTCCTGTGTGCCATGTTCTTTGGGAGCTTGTTTAGACCAAGTCAATGGCCTTTTGAGGTGTCCTCCATGCCAATAGGAGTTCACTTTTAGAATAATGGGAATTATATGTCACGGGCGAGGGCAAGCATCAGGAGTTTAGAGATGCTTAGGTGGGGCATGGGCAACAAATGGTTGGGATCCTCTGCTCTGGGTCTTTGGCCTTCAGCCCTCCCTCTTGTCCCGCGCCTGCTCACCCATGACTGACACCATGGCGCTCAGTCTCATCGTGCACAGAGCCCTTTACTGGGTCTTGCCTTCCACCCCTCTTCTCCCCTTTCTCTGCCAGTCATGGTCTCTCTCCCAGATGATCTCCAGTCCCAGCTGATCCTTGCTTCTTCTCTACAGCCCTTCAGGTGCTCTGTCATCACATCAGTCCACCCTAAATTGTCCTGTTGCTCACTCGTGTCTCCCTCAGCCTTTCTCCTCAAGAGGCCTCAGTTCCAAGACCAAAGCTTGGTGCTCCACTCCCTACTCACTCCAGGTGAATCCCAGGTTGCCAACCCCTATCCTTCCAGGAAATTTCTCGGCTACATCCATTGGCTCGCTGTCTGTCTGGTCTAGGGTCCTTTGACCCCATGCTCACATTCTTGACTCTCATGCCTCCACCTCTACCACTCAGCGCTCCTCTGCTCAGGCTTCACCTCTCTGCCCAGCTCTCCTCTCTGCCCCTTCCACCCAGTGATTCTCACCCGAGGGTGCATGACCCCCCAAGGCGGCCTATCAGCAACCTCTTTGGGGTGTGTTTTTGTGTTTTCTTTTCGGAATGTTTTTTGGTTTTGTTGTTTGAAGCAGCATGCTGCTCCCCCTTCAGAAGGTGTGATAGGCCTCCCTTGGGGGTCATGCCCACCACCCCCCCGGGTGAAACTCACCCCCCCACCCCTGGGAAGAATCACTGCTGTGGAAGCTCAACCTGACTCCTGGGCCGCACTCATCCTTGGGCCTCTCGCCTTCCACTGGTTGCCATTGACACATGTTCCTGAAAGATCCCAGCGATGGCACCATTCTCATACTGCCCTGACACTGTCCTCTTGCAACCACCCCACTCCCATCCAAAAGCCAGTCTGAAAAACACCGTTATTTATCTGACGCCACCACCACAATGCAACACACAGGCCCATAAGCTACTCCTTCCTCCCTCCCAGCATGCCTCTCATTTCTTGTGGCAATATCTTTTTCCAGATTCTGGTCCTTCTCAGCCCATGATATTGTCCATTTTCTCTATCCATCCCCCCAGAGCCCTTTGAGTGATTTCTGCCAACCAGATCTTTCCCTTTTCTTCTTCTTTAGTTTCTCTCCCTGGTTTTCTCTGGTTGGTTTCTCTTGTCTGCCCCTCTAGTGTACCACTCTTCCAGTAACCCTGGCATAATCCTTCTGCAGGCCCCCTGTGGTCCTCCTGAGTCTTCCCATTTTTTCCCCTCAACCCAACCTTTCCCTTCCTTCTTTCCTAGGGCTCCTCTTCCTGTGCCCCCTCTATTCATGCCTTCCCCCTCTTCAACCTTTTATCATCACTCCAGATACTTGATGTGAAATCAGCCCTCCTTCTCTATTAATGGAGATGGTTTTTCCCATGCATGGAGATTGGCTCCAGTTTCCCAACCTCTTCTGAAATTCCAAGGTCTATCTGACTCCTAGGGTGCACTCATCTTTTCCCACCTCTTGTTTTCCAGTAGTTTCCTCTGACAGTTTTTCCTTGAAGATTCCAATCTTGGCCCCCCTCTCACACAGTCCCAGCACTGTTTTCTTGTAACCACCACAGTCCCTTCCATATATTCTCTGCCACCTGACATTTCAAAACTCCTAGTCTGCTTTAGAGCATTGTTCTTTACTTTGCACTCTCTTCCTGCCATCCCCATTTTTGACTCTCAGGTATTGTATCAATGTCTTCATTCTGATTTTTTATTTTCTTGGCCGTAATGGTCCTCACTTCCCTATTTTCTCCTGCCAACCAGACCTTTCCCTTCTCCCCTTTCCTGCAGGTACTCTCTTGTTTCCTCTCTGGGTGGATTCACTGGTTTTTCCTACCCCCTCCTCATCGTGTTGCCATCACTCCCAATAGTTGACATGGAATCAGTCCACAAGCTCAGATAAAGAAGTTGGTTTTCTCTGTGCCTAAAGTTTGGCTCATATAGTCCCATCCCCACCCCAATGCCCATTGACCCCTACCCCTCCCTCCCGTTCAACCCCATCTTACCCAATGCCTACCTTATCCCAATCCCCACCCCAAAGCCTAGCTATCCCCCTCCCCTTTCTCCCTCCCCTTCCCCACCACCCACCCCATCCCTTCTCCCACCCCATCCCCTCCTCCCACCCTATTCCCTCCTCCCACCCCAATCCCGCCGGATCCGGATTAAGTAGTATAGAGCCTGGCCAAAAGTTTACCCTTGTCCCAACTTACAAGGCTATATGAGCTTCCACTGTTCCCTGCCCCTGCTATCCATGTTACTTTGTCACTGCTCACAATGTTTGTCCCAGAAGTTTGAACTTTCTTCTGGTTCTCTCCTCTGAGATCTGCCAGGTGCCTACTCTGCCATCTTTCTCTTCTCTTTGGTCCCCATTTGGAGTCTAGCCTATCTTCAGTCCACTGTGGTCCACTCTCCATCCTCCCTGAGTGCCTCACATCACCTCATCTGTCTCTGAGAGGTGACCCTTCACTGGCAGGACATCAAAGCCCCAAATGGACATCATTCCCATGATCTTTCCTCAAGCTATGCATTTTTTAATTTCATCCAAGGAAGTCACCTTGTCTCTTTTGGCTCATGCATCTCAAAGCTTCCTAATGTCTGTCATTTACCCATTTTTTATCATCACTTCTCCTTAAGGATGTGCTTCCACTTGTGACCTGCTGTAACCATTTATACTCTTTCCATCCCTTAGCCGTGCCACCTTCTCTCCTGCTGTCTCTCATCTAGTCCTTCCACTGCCTCCAACCACTGCCTTCCCTTTATGCTACCTTTACCTTGGCCTTGCCCTGTCTCACTTTTCTTCCTTTCTCTCTCCCTTTAATCAAGATATTGCCCACAAGACTAGACCCATACTTCCTCCTCTTCTTCCTTCACTCACCTCCACTGCTTCCATCTTGCCTCCATTGGGCCTTATTGCACCTATGCCCATCACCCTTGCTCATCCCCTTGGACAAGGTTTGGATCCCCCCTTTGCCCTTTTACCCTCTAGGTCACATACTCCTCACAACACCCATGTGCAGATTTTAAACCTTACTCACTCTCCATCTCATACTGCATTTCCCCCTCTGTTGTCCCTCAACCTCTTTAACACGAGCCCCCCATCTCAAGCCACCATCCCACCCCTTGTTCTCTCCCGCTGTGCCTCATTGCTACCCATATTCTTGGATTAGTCCTATGAGACCTCACTGATTTGAAGGTCCCCCATCCCTCTCTACTTCCCTGTGTGGAGTCTCTCCAACACATGCTAGAATTCTCCTCTTTCCAGCCTCCCTAGAATAGCACAGCATGGATTCCATGATGGTTGTGAAATGTCACCTCCTTGATTCCTGTCTGCTCCTCCATTTCTAAGCATATTTGCTACCCACACACTGGACTCCATCAATGTGAGTCCATCCAGACGTCCTTGAGATTACCTGCCAATGGTTTCTGCTGGGTCCATCTTAAATGTGCAGTGTGCCCCATTTCCTCACCACAATCATTGTAGCCCTCTCCCCACTTGCTCCTGACCTTCAAATGCCCATGTTATGTGGTCTCAGTCTGCTGTGCTCTAGTCCTTTATCGGGTCTCAATACCACACATGCCACTTTTCTTTCCCCTTGAGTTCTGCAGTTGTCCCCAGAGTGGCAGTTCTTCAGCCTGCCTTCCCATTTTCTGCCTTCCCATTAATGACCCTGAATCCTTACATATTCATAAGATTCTCTCCCCTCTTCTGAAATGCCTGTCCCTTTCTCTTCCCTGAGATAACTCACTCTGCTCATCTCCTTATCATGGCTTCCAAGACTCCACTGTTTCTCTGTTCCTAGGTGTGGACTGAATCTTGCTTTACACATCCTCTGCTTTATCTCTATCTTCAATAGACCCCTCAGCATTATCTTCAATTTCCCATCTTACTTTCCCCACAACCTGCCTAACCTGGGATGGATTCATTTTTTTCTTTGATATTGGCTCCCTCTAACCTGCCCTGATATTTTTCCTGTTGCAAAGTTCTTGGTCCTCAAAGTGCTGTACAGAATCCGTCTTCTATTCCAATTCACCCCATGCATCCTACCTTTTCCAGTCCACCATTTTGGATAAGGTCCTTACCTATCTGACCTTCTACATTTCATCATCCCCTGACTTACAGGGTTGTCCCTAATGATTTCAGTGGGCCACTACCTCTACACCTCATCCACTCTCCTATTTCTCATTAACCTCTCCACACTGTCCTCTTTTCCTGCATGGGCTTCTTCATACCCTTGGTCTATTCATGGGAGCAGAGTTCCATGGGAGTATGATCCCTCTCTTAGTACAGTGTGTTCCCTAATCTTCTCAGGCCTATTCTGCCCTACCTGCAAGGTGCCATCTCCTGTCCTTTCTCACTCTTTGTTCCCTTGGAACACGGCCCCTCTACTACACTCTCCCAAAGTTCGAATCTGCTCAGCTGATCTCCTACCTCTTGGGCTTGAATTGATCATCGTTCCTGCTTTGCTTCTCTACTGCATACGTAGCAAGAGAACTGTCCTTCCTGAGCCATGTGACATTTCCACTGCCTCCACCCACTGCCTTCCCTTTCTGTCTGTGCATCTCCTGGCTGAACCCCATAATGCTCTGTGTGCTCCTTAAGTCATTCCCCACCTTCTTCACACCCCAGTGCAGTCTCCTTGGCCTTGATATACTGTCCTGCATCAGCACGCTTGCCCAATGGCCTCTGCTCACAGCCTGTGAACCCGGACTGTGATTTCCTCCCGGGAGGCAAACCTCGTTCCCCGTTAACATTCCTGTTTCCATTGAGACCCCTTTGTTGTATACTCTTGGACACAGCCCTTGTGGAGCCTTGTCCTCTGATTCTCTTATCTTTTCCTTATCACTCTAGGACTTTTACCTTCAGCCCTCCCTCTTGCCCCCACCCCACCCCTGCCTGCTAACCCACACCCAACACCATGGCCCTCAGTCTCGACCTCCACAGAGCCCTAAGTTCTACTGTCCACCACTCCATCTCTGCTTCCTCTGCCAGCCATCGTCTCTCTCCCCTAGATTATCTTCAGTGTGGTCTCCAGTCCCAGCTGAGCCTTCTTTGTGCTCTACAGCCCGTCAGGTGCTCTCTGATCACATCAGTCCACCCTAAATTTCCCCGTTGGTCACTCGTGTCTCCCTCAGCCTTTCACCTCAAGAGGCTTCAGTTCTAAGACCAAATCTTGGTGCTCCACTCCCTACTCACTCAAGGTGAATACCAACACCCTCCCCGTATCCTTCCAGGAGATTTCTCATATCCTTCCAGGAGATTTCTCGACTACATCCATTTGCTCATTGTCTGCCTAGTCCAGGGTCCTTTGACCCCATTGACGCCTCCACCTCCCCCACTCAGGCACTCCTCTGCTCATGCTTCACCTCTCTGCCCAGCTCTCCTCTCTGCCCCTTCCACCCAGTGATTCTCCCTGAGGGTGCATGAGCCCCCCCCAAGGCGGCCTCTCAGCAACATCTTTGGGGTGTGTTTTTGTGTTTTCTTTTGGGAATTTTTTTTGGCTTTGTTGTTATTTTGAGCAGAGCATTGCTCCCCCTTCTGATGGTGTGAAAGGCCTCCCTTGGGGGTCATGCCCACCCCCAACCCCCGGTGAAATTCACCCCCCCCCCACCCCCGGGGAAGAATCACTGCTGTGGAAGCCCAGCCTGACTCTTGGGCTGCACTCACCCTTCTGCCTCTCGCATTTCATAATTTACTGTTGATATTTGCTCCTAAAGGATCCCAGCATTCAATCCTACTCTGGCATTCTCCCGACACTATCCTATTGATACCACCACATTCCCTTCCATATTTATTCTTTCATACCCTGCATACCCCAAATCCCAGTCTGCATCACAGCATTTTTTCACCCCTCTTTCTAATAGCCCTTATGCCCTACACTCTTGATGACTCTCAGGAATTGTGACAATATCTTGGGTCCAAATCTTGTCATTCTTGGTCCAGTGATCCTCACACCCCTCTGTGTTTCCTGCCAACCAGACCTTCCCTCCCTTCTTTGGAGTAACTCTCCTGTGCCCGCTCTGGGTGGATTCTCTGGTCTTCTCCACCCTTTCCTCAGCCCATAGTCATCACCCTCACCACCTGACACGGAATCAGTCCACAAACTCATTAAAGACGGTTTTCTCAGAGCCTGTAGTTTGGCTCATATTTCCCACCCATCCCAATCCCCATTGATCCCTACTCTGCCCTCCCATTTAACCCCATTAAACCCAACCCAACCCTGTCCTGCTCCTCAGTGTAGCTCCCACCTCTCCCACACATACCCCATCCCTGCCTCCCACCCTAACCCAGAGTCCCACTCCAACCCATCCTCTCACCCCATCCCCACCCTCCACCCTACCCTACCCCTGCGGATCCGTATTATTAAAGAGCCTGGCGGAAAAGTTCTCCCTTTGCCACAACATTCAAGGTCACAAGAGCAACTGCTTTTGTGCACTCATTGCTAGCCACCCCTTTTCCACTCCTCCTCTTCCCCATATTGGTGTTCATGCTGGCTCACACGGAAACTCTGAACTTCCTTCTGGTTGGCTCATCTGAGATCTTCCAGGGTGCCTACTCTGCCACTTCCCTTTTCTCCTGATCCCCCTGTTGGTATCTAGACTGTCTCCCTTTAACTTCGTTCCACTCTCCATCTCTCCTGGATGCCTCCTATCACTTTGTCTGTATCTGGGAGGTGACCCTTCACTAGTGCAGCATGAAGGCCCCATTGGACATCCCTTCCTGCTACTGTTCCTCACACAACATAGCTCCCTTTCCTACTGGGTCTATGGAAAATGCCATCTCTTCTCTAGGGCCTATGCATCTCAAAGGCCCATAGTACTTATCATTTAGTCATAGTGTGTCTTCCCTTCACAGGGGTGTGCTCCCTCCTCTGACTAGTTCTCACCACTCACTCTCTTTCCATCCCCCACAGGCCACACTCTCTCCTGAAACCATCTGCTGTCACCCATTATTAGGTCCTTTCACTGGTCCAGGCACTGCCTTCCCTTTAGGCTCCCTTTTCTCTAGCCTTACCCTGTCTCACTTTTCTTCCTATTCCCTCTTCCCTTGCCCAGAGGACTTTATAGTCAGTCCTGCCACACCCTTCTCCTCTTCCTTCCCTCACCTCCACTGCTCCCATTTCTCCTCCCTCAGGCCCCTTATGCATCCCTTGCCATCACCCTTGACCTCCATTCTCTGTGGACACTGACCAGAACCCTGCCCCTCCCCCCCCTCTTTGCCCTCTTTCCCTCTTGGCCACGATCCCCTCACAAGATCCACGTCAGAATTTAGACCCCTCCCTTGTTCTCTATCACATTCTAACTTGCCCCCTTTGTTGTCCACTGGATACAGCTTCCAACAAGAGCCTGTCCCCAACCCCCTGCCGTCCCGTCCTTTGTTCTGTCCCTCTGTGTCTCTTTACTGTCCACATTATCTTCTCAACTGGATCTGTAACATTCCACAGCTTTTAAAGTTCCCACATTCTTCCCTACTTCTATGTGGAGTCTTTCAGCTGCAAGTAGACCTCCACACATTATTGCCCCTAGTACAGTAGATGCATGCATCTGGTGCTCGTTGCGAAATGCCACCCCTGCCTTCGTTCCCATTAGCTCCTCCACCATTTTTTTGCATACTGCTAAACAGCAGTATTCTCCATCCATATGAGTCTCGCCCAAAGTCCCTGAGGCAAAGTATCTGCTTTCTCCACATCCACTCCCTCCTTCCTGTTCTTAGCCATCCCTTTCAGCACAGGATCCTCTCACCAAGCCTCTCCTGCTCTGAGAGGCAGCACCACCTGCCCATTGTCACTATTCTGGCCCATTGGACCACACACCCCTTAACACACTCTCCTAGTGTTCCAAGAGAACACCTGGGTTCAGAGCCTCTCCTGCTTTGCTTCTGTACTGCATACATGGCCAAGGCCCTGTCCTACCTGGGCCATGTGACATTCTTTCAGCTACTGTCTGTGAGTCTTCTGGCTGGATTCAGTAGTCTGCTCTGCTGTGTGCTCCCTTCTTGATCCCCACCCACTCCTCATTCCAATTCAGTGGTCATTGCTTCAGACATACTGTATGCATCCCCATGCTCTAGGCACCAACCCCAGCTCATACCCTGTGGGTCTCCTCCTGGGACCCACAAATGTCACTCCCCATTAACATTTCCTGTTTCCATTCAGACCACTTTGTTGCACACTCTTTGGACACAGCTCTTGGACGCCTCCTCTGACTCCCCTACCTTTTTCTTGTCACCACAGGACTTTTGCCTTCAGCCCTCCCTCTTGTTTCAACACCTACCAACCCCACACCTGACACCAAGGCACTCGGTCTCGAACTGCATAGAGCCCTTTGTACTGCTCTTCTTTCTCTCCTTCCTTTCCCAGCAGTCATCTCTCTCCCAGATGCTCTCCTTCAGTATCTCCTATCCTGCCTCACCTTGCCTTTAGGTGGACATCCTTGCTCTCTGTTCACATCCACATTTCCCCAATTCCATTCACTAGCCACTACCAAGTGACTCAGCCCTACTCCTCAAGTATCCTTGGAACATCATGTTGGTGCTCCAATCCCTAATCCCAACCCACCCCCCAGGTGCCTTCACGGCTACATCCATTTGCTCGCTGTCTGCCTGGTCCAGGGTCCTTTTGACCCCATTCTGACATTCTTAACTCTGATACCTCCCCCTCCCCCACTCAGGCGCTCATCTGCTCAGGCTTCACCTCTCTGCCCAGCTCTCCTCTCTGCCCCTTCCACCCAGTGATTCTCACACGAGGGTGCATGACCCCCAAGGTGGCTTCTCAGCAACACCTCTGGAGTGTGTTTTTGTGTTTTCTTTTTGAATTTTGTTGGTTTTGTTGTATTGAGCAGAGCACTGCTCCCTCCTCAGATGGTGTGATAGGCCTCCGTTGGGGGCCATGCCCACTGCCCCCCCTCAGGTGAAATTCACACCCCCCTTACCCGCAGGAAGAATCACTGCTGTGGAAGCCCAACCTGACCCCCTGAATGAGCATTCCCCCTCCATGCCTCTTACCCTCCCATCAGTTGCCATTGACATTTTTTCCTCAAATTGGCTGCATTGGCCCCCACTCGCACATTGTCCTGGCACTGTCCGCATGGAACCATCACATTCCCTCCCGTATTTACTCTTTGATACCCAACATGCCCCAAACCTAGTGTCTGCATTAGAACATTGCTCTTTACACACACACACACACACACACACACACACACACGCACCCTGATAGTCCTCCTGCCCCCCTCCTTTATGACTCTTAAATTATGACAATATCTTTGATCCAAATCTGTCCTATCAGTACTTTCCCTAAGTTACCCCTCCTTTTCAGGTCCATGACTCTGTCCTCCTGCAGAGTTTTGTCCCTATGGTCCTCACATCCCTTTGTTTCCCGCCAGCCAGACTTTCCCTCTCCCTCCCCCCCTCCCTGAAACCACTCTCCCGTGTCCTCTCTGGGTGGACTCCCCCACGCTCTCTGTAACCTTTAGTCATCACCCCCAACACAATTTGGGATCAGTCTATAAGCTCAGCAAAAGAAGATGGTTTCTCTGAGACTGGAATTTGGCTCATGTTTCCCATCCCCACCCCAAAGCTTATCAATCCCAACCCTGCCCTCCCATCAAACCAGACCTATATCCAAACCTGGACCCTTTCCTCACCCATCACCTCCTCCCACCCCATCCCCTCCGGATCCATAGTAAAGAGCCTGACCAGAAGGTTCTATCCTTGCTACAGCACTCAGAGCTGCAGAATCATCCACTGTTCACTGCGCTTGCTAGCCACCCTTTTTCTGCTCCTCCTTCCCTGTGCCGCTGCTTGCACTGGCTGGCCTCAAAGTTCTGAACTTCCTTCTGGTTGGCACCTTTGAATCTCAGGATGCCTCCTCTGCCATATCCCTCTTCTCTTCGCTCCCCTTGTTGGTGTCCAGCCTGTCTCCCTTCCACTACACTCTACTCTCCATCTTTTCTTGGGTACCTCCCATCACCTTGTCTTTCTCTGGAATTGACCCTCCCATGTTGCTACATCAAAGCCATTTGGACATTCCTTCATGTGACTATATCATCCATTTCTTCTCTTTCCCACATTGGCCCAAGAAAGGCACCTGCCTCTTTTCTAGGGCTTATGGATCTCAAAGCTCCCTAGTGCCTGTCATTTATTTACATAGGGTTGTGCTCCCTCCTATGACTTGCTGACACTGCTCACACTCTTTCCATCCCTTCATCATACTGTGGTCTTTCTGAAACCATCTGCTGCCACTCATCAGGTCCTTTCACTGCTCTAGCCATCACCTTCCTTTTATGCTCATTATTCCTTAGCCTTCTCCCATCTTACTTTTCTTTTTTCTTACCTTTTAATCAAGCCCTTGCCCACAGAACAACACAGCCAATCCCATCACTTCCTACTCTTCTTCCTTCCCTCACCTCCACTGCTTCCATTTCTCCTCCATTAGGACCCAGAATGCACCCCTTCCATTTGCCCTTGACTTCCCACTCTCCATAGACACTGTCCAGATTCACTCTCTGCTCTCTTTCTCTCTGGGCTACACTCTCCTCACAAAACCCATGTGCAGATTTTAAGACTCTCCTCTCATTCTCCATCCCATTTTGCCTTGCCCCTTCTGTTTTTCACCCAGTCAAGCCTCCTGAACAAGAGACCCCGCTCTCCAACCCCTGACATCCTCCCTTTGCTCTATCCCTGTGCCCTTTTGCTACCCACATTATCTTCTTTGACTAAACCTAGAACTCTGCACTGCTTTTGCAGGTTCCCATCCTTCCATACTCCCCTTGCAGAGTCTCTCCGCCACATCCTAGACCACCTCCCTGGCCAGCCTCCCTGGAAGAACAAATTGTGGATTTGGTGATCATTGTGAAATGTCACCTCCCCTTCTCCCCATCTTCTCCCCTCCCATTTTCATGTGTATTTGTTACCCACACACTGGAGTCCATCTCAATCCCTGAGGTTACCTGCCATGGTTTCTGTGCAGGGTCAGTCTTAATGTGCAATGCAGCCTGTTTCTCCTCTTTCACATCAGTCATTGTGGCCCCTTTCCCCATGTGCTCCTAAGGCCTTTAGTCTTCAAATGCCCAGGCTATTACTTCTCAGCTCTGCTCTGCTCTGCTCTGCTCCTTAGTCTGGTCTCAATACCTCACATGCCACCACCGTTTCCCTGGGTTTCTCTGATGTCCCCAGATTGAGAGCTCTTAAGCCACCTTCCCATTTCCCCTTTACTGACACCAAGCCCCTCCCATGTTTGTGAAGTTCTCTCCCTTTGTCCCTGCTGTTTGTCCATCCCCTTCCCTTCTACTCCCCTGACCATCTCCCTCACCACCTGCCAATCATCCCATGAATTCACTTGTCTTTTCCTTAACATCTGCTTCCCTCTTCACTTGTGCTCTTACTGCCCCGGTTGCCAGCTTCTTCTTCCCCAGAATACCTTACTGAATCCATCTGCCATCTGAAGTAACTCCTAAGCACTCTACCTTATCAAGTCTACCATTCTGGGGACAGTTGCTTCTCTGGGCTTCGCTCTTACCTTTCATCTTCTCACCCTGCCATTCCCTGACAGAGCTGTCTCCACGTTTTCCACAGGCCACTATCTCTACCCTCTGGCTCCTCCCACCTCCCCCAAGTGCCTTGACTGCTCGTCCTCCTGCATGGGCTTCCGCATGCCCTGGTTCCACTTTTGTGGGGAAAATACCTAGATTCTCCATGTCTACTCCCTCTTTGGGGCTCTTAGCTATCCCTCTCTTGACTCATTGGTCCCCAAACCTCTCAATAAACCTCTCCTGCCACAGATGCAAGTCGTCATCACCTGCCCTTTCTCACTGCCTTGTCCTGTTGGGACACGACCCTAGCACGCTCTCCCAGAGTTTCAATCTGCTCACCTGATCTTGACCTCTTGGGCCTGGGTTCATCCTCTCTCTTGCTTTGATTCTCTACTGCATACAGAGCAAAAGAACTGTCCTACCTGAGCCATGTAGTAATCTTTCAGCTACTACCCATGAATTCACAAGCTGGATTCAGTAGTCTCTGATCCCCCACCCACTCCTCATCCCAATTCAGCAGCCATTGCCTCGGACATACTGTACTGAATCCCCATGCTCCGCCCACCAACCCCTGCTCACACCCTGTGGTTTACTACTGGGACCTGCAGATATCACTCCTTGTAACCGTCCATGTTTCCGTTCAGACCACTTCGTTGTATACTTTCTGACAGCTCCGGGGAGCTTCTGGCGTTGACTCTCCTGCCATATTCCTGTTACCACAGAACTTTTGCCTTTATCCCTCCCTCTTGTGCCTCTACCTGCCAACCCTACACCTGATACCAAGGCACTCGGTCTCAACCTGCACAGAGCCCCGGGTACTGCTGCCCACCCCTTCTCTCCTCCTCCCTACAGGCATCCATTCTCTTCCAGATGATCTCCTTCCGTATTGTCTTCCATCCCATCTGCCCCTTCCACCTGTCCTGCATGGAGCTCTCTGCTCATATCCACACAAACCCAACTCCCTTCACCACTCCCATCTCTCCCAGCCTTATATCTCAGGCATGTTATGTTGGCGCTTCACTCCCTATGAATTAATGGTGAATCCCAGCCCACCTACCACATTTCTCTTCCGTTACATCCATTTGCTCACTACCTGCCTGGCCCAGGGTCCTTTGTCCCCATTCTGACATTCTTGACTTTGATGCCTCCTCCTCTCCCACTCGGGCACTCATCTGCTCATGCTTCACCTCTCTGCCCAGCTATCCTCTCTGCCCCTTCCACCCAGTGATTCTCACTGAGGGTGCATGACCCCCAAGGCGGCCTATCAGCAACATCTTTGGAGTGTGTTTTTGTGTTTTCTTTTTTAATTTTTTTTTTTGGTTTTGTTGTTGTTTTAAGCAGAGCATTGCTCCCCCTTCAGATGGTGTGATAGGCCTCCCTGGGGGGCCATGCCCACCACCCCCAAGGGTGAAACTCATTCCCCTACCCCCCAGGAAGAATCACTGCTGTGGAAGCCCAACCTGACCCCCTGAATGAGCATTTTCCCTTCATGCCTCTTACCCTTCCATCGGTTGCCATTGACACTTTTTCCTGAAAGATTCCAGCGTTGGCACCACTCTGACCATGTCCCAACACTGTCCTCTTGGACCCACTACATTCCCTTCCCTGTTTACTCTTTCATACCTGAAATGCCCCAAACCCTAGTCCAAGTGAGGACACTTCATCTCATTCTTGTTTGTGTGTTTTTTCCTCAGAGACTCCGTTAGTCCTATGTGTAACTCAAGTTTCCCGTATCCATTCTTTCTCTTCTCTGCCATATTTAACTGCCTGCTCATCTCGCCCAATTCCATAACTGGTTCTGCACCATCTTTCTGAAAAAGTTAGAAGTTCTTTCTAGTTATGGATGTGCACTTTTCAGGTCCATCACATGGTACCCTTTTCCTCATGTCAGGTCTTCTTGATCTTTTCTTAAACGTTTTTGCCTCCTTTGTTTGGAATTGGATTAAATATACAGGTCAACCTATCTTTTCCACTTTGCCTTTTTCTCCACCCCAGGGCATATAGCTGCCTTCTGTCTTGTTTCCATCCTGCCTTCACTTTCCTCAATACCTTTGGCTCATCTTCAGTCCTCTGTCCATTTCCTTGCTTTATTCACTACTTGTATTGCCCTCAGATTCCTAGGTCTCCTTTTTGTGAAGCTGTTTTACCCTGTATTTACTCTAGTTACTCTGAGATAAGTATCTAATCCACACAGTGCTCTTTTTACTTAGTTTTTATCATTTGTATTCTTCCTTGTTCCATTAGATACAATGATAGTGCCAAACCTTGTTTTTCAGTATGTTGTTCCTCACATGACCTTTCCTATCATTTTTTGTGGGGTTTTTTGCCTCCTCTCCTCTTTTTTATTAACCATTTAAATAGTATATATCATCCTCATAAGCTAACTAATACCTTCCTCTTTGGATGCTCTTTTTGTTCTATATCCATTGCTCAATCCATTTTTGTGTTTCTTCTTTCCTATATATTTTGCTGAATTGCTTTAGTCTTCTATTTATTCCTTGGTAGAATCCCTGCAACTTGCCTTGTTTTACGTCCATTTCACTGAGCCTGTCTCTAACCTTTCTTTCTATTGATTGTTCTCACCCATGCAAATGTACTTTTCTGGATACTGGCCCTCTTAAGTCTCATATTTAATTATCATTTTATCTGCCCCTTTTCTTCCTTTAAGAACTGCCTTACCACACAGTTCTCTTATTGATTCAGCTGTTGTATAAGTATAAGCAATTTCCCATTATCTTTTGTTTATAATATGCCAAATAACAATTTTGGTTAATAAACACTTATAGGGCAATATCTTGAATTTTAAAAAGCCCTCAACCATCTCTTTTAAAAAAAAAGCCAACATATTTTCAAACATCACAAACATTCTTATATAATAAAGAGGTAATATGCAAATTGACCATCACTCCAACACATAAGATGGCAACCCCCATGTGGACACAAGATGGCTGCCACAAGATGGCCGGCAGGGGAGGACAGTTAGGGGCGACCAGGCCAGCAGGGGAGGACAGTTAGGGGCGACCAGACCTGCAGGGGAGGACAGTTAGGGAGACCAGGCCTGCAGGGGAGGACAGTTAAGGAAACCAGGCCTGTAGGGGAGGACAGGAGCAACCAGGCTGGCAGGGGAGGGCAGTTAGGGGTGATCAGGCTGGCAGGGAAGGGCAGTTAGGGGCAACCAGGCCTGCAGGGGAGGGCAGTTGGGGAGGACCTGGCCTGAAGAGGAGGGAAGTTAGCGGTGACCGGGCCAGCAGGGGAGGGCAGTTAGGGGCAACCAGGCCTTCAGGGGAGGACAGTTAAAGGGACCAGCTGGCAGGGGAGGGCAGTTAGGGGCAACCAGGCTGGCAAGGGAGGCAAGTTAGGGGCTACCGGGCCAGCAGGGGAGGGCAGTTGGGCAACCAGGCCTGCAGGGGAGGAAAGTTAGGGGCGACCAAGCCTGCAGGGGAGGACAGTTAGGGGTGACCAGGCCTGCAAGGGAGGACCGTTAGGGAGACCAGACCTGCAGGGGAGGACAGTTAGGGGTGACCAGGCCTGCAAGGGAGGACAGTTAGGGAGACCAGGCCTGCAGGGGAGGGAAGTTAGGGGTGACCGGGCCTTCAGGGGAGGACAGTTAAAGGGACCAGGCCAGCAGGGGAGGGCAGTTAGGAGCAACCAGGCTGGCAAGGGAGGGAAGTTAGGGGCGATGGGGCCAGTAGGGGAGGGCATTTGGGGGCGACCAGGCCTGCAAGGGAGGACAGTTAGGGTCGACCAGGCCTGCAGGGGAGGGCAGTTAGGAGCGACCGGGCCGGCAGGGGAGGGCAGTTGGGGGGACCAGGCCTGCAGGCGAGGACAGTTGGGGGTGACCAGGCCTGCAGGGGAGGGCAGTTAGGGGCAACCAGGCTGGCAAGGGAGGCAAGTTAGGGGCGACCGGGCCAGCAGGGGAGGACAGTTAGGGGCGACCAGACCTGCAGGGGAGGACAGTTAGGGAGACCAGGCCTGCAGGGGAGGACAGTTAGGAGCAACCAGGCTGGCAGGGGAGGGCAGTTAGGGGTGATCAGGCTGGCAGAAAAGGGCAGTTAGGGGTGATCAGGCCTGCAGGGTAGGACAGTTAGGGGCAACCAGGCCTGCAGGGGAGGGCAGTTGGGGAGGACCTGGCCTGCAGAGGAGGGAAGTTAGTGGTGACCGGGCCAGCAGGGGAGGGCAGTTAGGGGCAACCAGGCTGGCAAGGGAGGCAAGTTAGGGGCTACTGGGCCAGCAGGGGAGGGCAGTTGGGCAACCAGGCCTGCAGGGGAGGAAAGTTAGGGGCGACCAGGCCTGCAGGGGAGGACAGTTAGGGGTGACCAGGCCTGCAAGGGAGGACAGTTAGGGAGACCAGGCCTGCAGGGGAGGGAAGTTAGGGGTGACCGGGCCTTCAGGGGAGGACAGTTAAAGGGACCAGGCCAGCAGGGGAGGGCAGTTAGGAGCAACCAGGCTGGCAAGGGAGGGAAGTTAGGGGCGATGGGGCCAGTAGGGGAGGGCATTTGGGGGCGACCAGGCCTGCAAGGGAGGACAGTTAGGGTCGACCAGGCCTGCAGGGGAGGGCAGTTAGGGGCGACCGGGCCGGCAGGGGAGGGCAGTTGGGGGGACCAGGCCTGCAGGCGAGGACAGTTGGGGGTGACCAGGCCTGCAGGGGAGGGCAGTTAGGGGCAACCAGGCTGGCAAGGGAGGCAAGTTAGGGGCGACCGGGCCAGCAGGGGAGGACAGTTAGGGGCGACCAGACCTGCAGGGGAGGACAGTTAGGGAGACCAGGCCTGCAGGGGAGGACAGTTAGGAGCAACCAGGCTGACAGGGGAGGGCAGTTAAGGGTGATCAGGCTGGCAGGGAAGGGCAGTTAGGGGTGATCAGGCCTGCAGGGTAGGACAGTTAGGGGCAACCAGGCCTGCAGGGGAGGGGAGTTGGGGAGGACCTGGCCTGCAGAGGAGGGAAGTTAGTGGTGACCGGGCCAGCAGGGGAGGGCAGTTAGGGGCAACCAGGCTGGCAAGGGAGGCAAGTTAGGGGCTACTGGGCCAGCAGGGGAGGGCAGTTGGGCAACCAGGCCTGCAGGGGAGGAAAGTTAGGGGCGACCAGGCCTGCAGGGGAGGACAGTTAGGGGTGACCAGGCCTGCAAGGGAGGACAGTTAGGGAGACCAGGCCTGCAGGGGAGGGAAGTTAAGGGCGACCGGGCCGGCAGGGGAGGGCAGTTGGGGGGACCAGGCCTGCAGGCGAGGACAGTTGGGGGTGACCAGGCCTGCAGGGGAGGGCAGTTAGGGGCAACCAGGCTGGCAAGGGAGGCAAGTTAGGGGCTACTGGGCCAGCAGGGGAGGGCAGTTGGGCAACCAGGCCTGCAAGGGAGGACAGTTAGGGTCGACCAGGCCTGCAGGGGAGGGCAGTTAGGGGCGACCGGGCCGGCAGGGGAGGGCAGTTGGGGGGACCAGGCCTGCAGGCGAGGACAGTTGGGGGTGACCAGGCCTGCAGGGGAGGGCAGTTAGGGGCAACCAGGCTGGCAAGGGAGGCAAGTTAGGGGCGACCGGGCCAGCAGGGGAGGACAGTTAGGGGCGACCAGACCTGCAGGGGAGGACAGTTAGGGAGACCAGGCCTGCAGGGGAGGACAGTTAGGGGTGATCAGGCTGGCAGGGAAGGGCAGTTAAGGGCAACCAGGCCTGCAGGGTAGGACAGTTAGGGGCAACCAGGCCTGCAGGGGAGGGCAGTTGGGGAGGACCTGGCCTGCAGAGGAGGGAAGTTAGTGGTGACCAGGTCAGCAGGGGAGGGCAGTTAGGGGCAACCAGGCCTTCAGGGGAGGACAGTTAAAGGGACTAGCTGGCAGGGGAGGGCAGTTAGGGGCGACCAGGCTGGCAAGGGAGGCAAGTTAGGGGCGACCGGGCCAGCAGGGGAGGGCAGTTGGGCAACCAGGCCTGCAGGGGATGGCATTTGGGGGAGGGGGGACCAGGCCTGAAGGGGAGGACAGTTAGAAGTGACCAGGCCTGCAGGGGAGGGCTGTTACAGGCGACCAGGCCAGCAGGGGAGGACAGTTATGTTCGACCAGGCCTGCAGGGGAGGACAGTTAGGGGTGACCAGGCCTGCAGAGGAGGACAGTTAGGGGTGACCAGGCCTGCAAGGGAGGACAGTTAGGGAGACCAGGCCTGCAGGGGAGGGAAGTTAGGGGTGACCGGGCCTTCGGGGGAGGACAGTTAAAGGGACCAGGCCAGCAGGGGAGGGCAATTAGGAGCAACCAGGCTGGCAAGGGAGGGAAGTTAGGGACGATGGGGCCAGTAGGGGAGGGCATTTGGGGGCAACCAGGCCTGCAAGGGAGGACAGTTAGGGGCGACCAGGCCTGCAGGGGAGGGCAGTTAGGGGCGACCGGGCCGGCAGGGGAGGGCAGTTGGGGGGACCAGGCCTGCAAGGGAGGACAGTTAGGGGCGACAGGGCCAGCAGGGGACGGCAGTTGGGGGTGTCTAGTCCTGCAGTGGAGGGCAGTTGGGGGGACCAGGCCTGCAAGGGAGGACAGTTAGGGGCGACAGGGCCAGCAGGGGAGGGCAGTTGGGGGTGACTAGTCCTGCAGTGGAGGGCAGTTGGGGGGACCAGGCCTGCAAGGGAGGACAGTTAGGGGCGACAGGGCCAGCAGGGGAGGACAGTTAGGGGCGACCAGGCTGGCAGGGGAGGGCAGTTAGGGGTGATCAGGCTGGCAGGGAAGGGCAGTTAGGGGCAACCAGGCCTGCAGGGGAGGACAGTTAAAGGGACCAGCTGGCAGGGGAGGGCAGTTAGGGGCGACCAGGCTGGCAAGGGAGGCAAGTTAGGGGCGACCGGGCCAGCAGGGGAGGGCAGTTGGGGGCAACCAGGCCTTCAGGGGAGGACAGTAAAAGGGACCAGCTGGCAGGGGAGCGCAGTTAGGGGCAACCTGGCTGGCAAGGGAGGCAAGTTAGGGGCGACCAGGCCAGCAGGGGAGGGCAGTTGGGCAACCAGGCCTGCAGGGGATGGCATTTGGGGGAATTGGGGGACCAGGCCTGCAGGGGAGGACAGTTACAAGTGACCAGGCCTGCAGGGGAGGGCAGTTACGGGCGACCAGGCCATCAGGGGAGGACAGTTAGGGGCGACCAGGCCTGCAGGGGAGGAAAGTTAGGGGCGACCAGGCCTGCAAGGGAAGATAGTTAGGGAGACCAGGCCTGCAGGGGAGGACAGTTAGGGAGACCAGGCCTGCAGGGGAGGGAAGTTAGGGGTGACCGGGCCTTCAGGGGAGGACAGTTAAAGGGACCAGGCCAGCAGGGGAGGGCAGTTAGGAGCAACCAGGCTGGCAAGGGAGGGACGTTAGGGGCGACTGGGCCGGCAGGGGAGGGCAGTTGCCAGGACCAGGCCTGCAGGGGAGGACAGTTGGGGGTGACCAGGACTGCAGGGGAGGACAGTTAGGGGCAACCAGGCTGGCAAGGGAGGCAAGTTAGGGGCGACCGGGCCAGCAGGGGAGGGCAATTGGGGGCAACCAGGCCTTCAGGGGAGGACAGTTAAAGGGACCAGGCCTGCAGGGTAGAGCAGTTAGGGGCGACTGGGCTGGCAGGGGAGGGCAGTTGGGGGTGACTAGGCCTGCAGGGGCGGGCAGTAAGGGGCAACCAGGCCTGCAGTGGAGGGCAGTTCGGGGGACCAGGCCTGCAGGGGAGGACAGTTAGAGGTGACCAGGCCAGCAGGGGAGGGCAGTTAGGGGCGACTGGGCCTGCTGGGGAGGGTAGTTGTGGGTGACTATGCCTGCAGGGGAGGGCAGTAAGGGGCAACCAGGCCTGCAGTGGAGGGCAGTTGGGGGACCAAGCCTGTAGGGGAGGACAGTTAGAGGTGACCAGGCCTGCAGGGGAGGGCAGTTAGGGGCGACCGGGCCTGCAGGGGAAGACAGTTAGGGGCGACCAGGCCTGCAGGGGAGGGCAGTTAGGGGCGACCAGGCCTGCAGGGGAAGACAGTTAGGGGCGACCAGGCCTGCAGGGGAGGACAGTTAGGGAGACCAGGCCTGCAGGGGAGGGCAGTTAGGAGTAACCAGGCTGGCAAGGGAGGGACGTTAGGGGCGATGGGGCCAGTAGGGGAGGGCATTTGGGGGCGACCAGGCCTGCAAGGGAGAACAGTTAGGGGCGACCAAGCCGACCTGGGAGGGCAGTTGGGGGTGACCAGGCCAGCAGGGAAGGGCAATTGGTGGCAACCAGGCCTTCAGGGGAGGACAGTTAAAGGGACCAGGCCTGCAGGGGAGGGCAGTTAGGGGCGACCGGGCCGGCAGGGGAGGGCAGTTGGGGGTGACCAGGACTGCAGGGGAGGACAGTTAGGGGCAACCAGGCTGGCAGGGGAGGGCAGTTAGGGGTGACCAGGCCTGCAGGGGAGGACAGTTAGGGGCAGCCAGGCCTTCAGGGGAGGACAGTTAGGGGCAACCAGGCCTGCCGGGGAGGACAGTTAGGGATACCAGGCCTGCAGGGGAGGGATGTTAGGGGTGACCAGGCCTGCAGGGAAGGGCAGTTGGGGGGGTTCCCTGGCGTGTAGGGGAGGACAATTGGGGGCGACCAGGCCTTCAGGGGAGGACAATTGGGGGCGACCAGGCCTTCAGGGGAGGACAGTTAAAGGGACCAGGCCTTCAGGGGAGGGCATTTAGGGGCAACCAGGCCTGCAGTGGAGGGCAGTTGGGAGGACCAGGCCTGCAGGGGAGGTTAGGGGTGACCATGCCTACAGGGGAGGGCAGTTAGGGGCAATCGGGCCAGCAGGGGAACAGTTAGGCATAGATCAGGCTGGCAGGGGAGTGTTTAGGGGATGATCAGGCTGGCAGGCAGAAGCAGTTAGGGACAATCAGGCAGGCAGGCAGGCGAGCGGTTGGGAGCCAGCAGTCTTGACTGTGAGAGGGCATCCCAGATTGGAGAGGGTGCAGGCTGGCCTGAGGGACACACCCTCCCCCCCCCCCGTGCATGAATTTCATGCACCAGGCCTCTAGTACTATTATAAAAACTTTTAAGTATTCTTATAATAGAAACCATTTTAAAGGACAACTACATAATTATTAAACATATAATTCATTCATTAGTGTTCATATTTATATATGTTACAAAATTATCCCATACTATAAGACTGTAATTTCATTCTCCTTTTACAATGCAAGAAATAATGATAGGTTTTTCAAGATAAATAAATGCATATACATTTTTTAAATGAAATATAGAAATAAGAAACATTTGGGAAATATTTACTTACCGAATGGCGAATTGCTTGCGTTGTCCCATGCGTGTTGTGGGGAAGATGACAGATATAATGCACAATACATTTAAAAACCTTGAGTATATGAAGTAAGCCTATTGGTAGAAGAGCAATGACCGCAGCAAACATATACCATCCCAAACAGTCTGTGTACAAACTTAAAGCTTTTGCTAGCACAAGAATGCTAACTCACTATAAGTTTCCCAAGCACATGGTGATATATGGATACAAACTTTTCATGTTAAGAAGCATATTAATAATGTGAGTAAGAGCTGGGGATACCTACATTCTTCATTCTGGTCTCAGTAATATTTGCTATTTGACACAATTGCAGATTGCAAACATGGCCTAATTCATACATCCCCTCTTCAGCCATCATCTCCTCTCCCTTCCCCTTTCCTATGTGTGTGTGTTGTTGTTTAATATAAACCTTTCCAGTTGTTTCTCTCACTTTCAGACAGTTCTAACATGATTCCTTAATTCTCAGCAAATGTAATACCTTTCCTTGTTGAACATTTTGCACAACTGTACACCCTGCACCATACTCCCTCTCCTTACTTAGATTTCAGTCTTAATGTTTCTGTCCTTTTCCTTCTTTTTTTAAAGTGCATGTCTCAATAGTTTTTCTCACATGATATTTTCATTTTGAGCAAACTTAACATCATTTTTCAAAGAGTTATGGTTGATTTCCTTTGAGTATTTTCTCTGCCATATATATTGGCATCTATAATATTTTCAGCTTCCCTCTCTAATCATAGTGAGAGATACATTATTTTTCTTTTGGGTGTGCTCTAGAGGTATACTCCCTTAATGATACCCAACACTTCTTACCAAATGCAGCTCTTCCTCTCATCAGATAAACTACCCAGCCACCCTCTCTAGTTGTTCTAACTAATGTCCTTCAGGTTGCTATCAATGGCTTTTCATCAAGATTTATCCTTGCCCTGGCCAGCTAGCTCATTGGTTGGAGCATAGTCCTGTATACCAAAAGGTTTCAGGTTCAGTTCCCAGTCAGGGTACATACTAAGGTTGTCAGTTTGATCCCCGGTCAGGATATGTACAGGAGGCAACTGATGGACCTCTTTCTCTCTCTCTTCCTCCATCTTTCCCTCTATCCCTTCATTTCTCTCTAAAAAATCAATAAAAACATATCTTTAGTTGAGGAGTAAAAAAAAAAAAAAAAAAAAGGTTTATCCTGATCTTCCCCCTTTAACTGTTCTTATCAACCAACCCCTTTAATTTTTTCCATTCCACAAAATTCATAGTCACTATCCTGCTTCTTTATATCCTAACTTTATGCTGTATTTGATTGTGGGTTTTTAAAAAAAATAAAATATTGCACATATAAATGGACTTCCTCTGTACCACTTAAGAATCATTTACCTCTCTCCCTTCCAAAAGAAAATCACTATATAATTTGATACTTATCCTCATACATCCTATATAATAAAGAGGTAATATGCAAATTGACCGTCACTCCAACACAAGATGGCCACCACAAGATGGCCGGCAGGGGAGGGCAGTTGGGGGCGACCAGGCCTGCAGGGGAGGGAAGTTAGGGGTGACCAGGCTGGCAGGGGAGGGCAATTTGGGTTAATTGGGCTGGCAGGGGAGGGCAGTTAGGGGTGACCAGGCCAGCAGGGGAGAGCAGTTATGGGCAATCAGGCCAGCAGGGGAGCAGTTAGGCATCTATCAGGCTGGCAGGGGAGTGGTTAGGGGGTGATCAGTCTGGCAGGCAGAAGTAGTTAGGGGCAATCAGGAAGGCAGGCAGGCAGGCAAGCAGTTGGCAGCCAGCAGTCCTGGATTGTGAGAGGGATCCCAGATTGGAGAGGGTGCAGGCTGGCCTGAGGGACACACACACACCCTGTGCACGAATTTCGTGCACTGGGCCTCTAGTAGTTTTATAATTTTAATAAATATTTCTATATGCATAAATAATATGTATATAAATTCTTTATAAAAATGTTTCCTCATCCAGAATTCCAGAGCTTGTTTACTTTCTAAATTCAGTCATACTGTTATATGCACCACTAACTGCAGTCTTTAGCACCAAGCATGTAACCCTAACCCCTTCAGAGATCTTACAGATTTCTCCATTTCAGTTGTTTTTAACCCATATCTTAATTCCCTTTTTGCCACTCTGACAACTGAGAATCCTGCTCTAATTCATGCAATGCTCCATTACTTAGATTAAAATCCCTCTTCTTTCTTATTCTGTTATCTCTGCCACATCTTATCTAACTCAGCTACTATCATTTTATCATTGCACTGGATACAGTAATTTTCTCCTTAGGTTTACTTCTCTGGTGATGCCCACCCATTCCTCCAATAATAGATGATCTTTTCTATAGACACACTGCTTGCCCATGCTCCTGATGTACTTCAAGTTTGCTAGTAAAGTCTTTTTAGTATAATTCATCTTAATAAAACTCCCCTAAACTTTCCTATTAACCAAGTTTTAATTCAAAATTGTTATCCATTGCAATGCCTATTCCTATCTAGGTCCTTGAAACTCTGTCAGATATACCACTCATTGCCACTGCGCTTCCCCAACCAATCTGACCCATGTGAAGGTCACCATTCTGGGTTTCTTTATTACACACCTGAGCTGTATTGTTGCCAATCCATTTACTCTTCAGTCTTCTCTAATTCATACTGTGGTCCTTCACTCAGCTAACAAACTCTCCTCCTTATTCACTGTGACCTTGGTCTAAGTGTGATGCCATAACCCACCAATTAATATCTGCCATTCTTAAAGCCATTCCTTCATATCTGTAGGAATCTTCAGTTTGCTCCTCCACTCCTTTCCTCCTTGTTCTTCCTTTCCCCCGGGAGAAGAACTACCTTCTCTTCCGTGTCCCTCCTGTCAGCCACCCCCCTACATACTTATCATTGTTACAGTTGTCTCTTCTGGTTAGATACTCCCCTCATGTTGGGCACTCACTGCTTAACCCTCTGCCATCCCCTTGTTTCCAACATCCTTTACTGCATTTGTGCACACTCTCAGTTCAGCATAAACTTCCAATGGATCCTGTCACTGGCCTGCCTTTTATGCCCATCCCACTCAGCCTATTTCTGACTTTCCACTATATTGACCACACCCATTACTTCCAGTGTTTTCCCAACAAGGTGTCCTGGACAGCAAAACCTCACACTCAAATTCTTACTTTGCTACCTTTTTACTTCACTCACTCTCCTTGTTACCACATAACTCTGACAAATTTCCAACTCCTCTTCCTGATGTTCCCATGTAGCCCTCTTTAATGCCCTCCCGCACTTGTTACATTTCTACACTGCATGGTCTGCACCCACTCTGTCACACATCCCCTTTCCTTCAGCAGTTTCCACCTTACGCTCTCTCTTTGCTACCACTATTTTTTTATACAAGTTTCCTGAGCTGCTTCTCTCATTTTCCACAAACACTAATGTCACCTTAATTTTTTAATGCATCCTAAATGTCCCTCTTATAAAACATTGTTCTTTCCAATGTTCCTTTGGAGATTTCCCCCATATGTCTTAACCTTTCATAGTGATGACAACTTATTCTTTTTGAGGTTCCCTCCCTTTCTGATCCTCACGCTCTCCCTCATTCAAAACCAATTTTGTACTCATTAGACAAGCCTTTCCCTTTAGTAGATCTGTTTCCATCATGATCTTTGGCCAAAGTATGGTGCCATATATCTCCAGTTAGGGCCAGTGACATCTTCTGTGTCGATATTAAATGATACCTTCTCGACTGGCAGCAGCTTTACTTTTGCTGTTTTATTCCTCTTCCTTTGTTTTGCCTTATAAATACTGTACTTTATATTCAGCATCCCTCCTTCATTCAGAGACTATGCATGTACATATCATTCCCATAAACCGAGTTGTCTCTACTGGACATTGCCACCCGATATTCAGCGCTCACTGTTCAGACTGTGTGGACTGTAGTACAGGGCCATCTCTGTAGCTTCTCTCTGTCCTGCCTCCTCAACAGTTCTCCTTTATAACCTCAGTTCTTATGTACCCACAGTCCCTCCTTCCTATTGATAATCTGAATTATCCTAAACTCATCCTCCTAAAGCTCCTATTCCCGTGTCCCAGTATTCCTCATTCTAGCACTCTTTAATGCCCTCCCCTTGGCCATGTTCCTTTCCTGCAAGTTCCCCACCCTAACTTACTTAAGCTTCCATTTTCTCCTTTTCTACTAGCCTTTCTTTTTAAAATGTAGTTGAGCTGGTCATACAGCATATTAATTACAGCCTTTCCTACAGGTCTCCTCGGTGACTTCTCTAATTCTCAGCTAATCTGAATGTGAGCTGCCAAGCTAATACTAATGCTCCTCGGAGCTTTACCCGCTCCTCTCCCATCTTTTGGCCCAAGTGTGGGCCTTTCTTCCCCTTCTAGGCAACACCTGCCCTTCTTCAAATGACCTTCTAATCTGGGGGCAGCTGTCATGTCGCTCTCCCATTCCCTTCCCCTTGTTACCTCTCTTGCCCTAAAGCAATGTACTGCCTCATCTGAAGCCTCCTTTCTGTTAGCTGCCAGGTACATTTCATTCCAGTGACTCAGTCTCCTCCCGGACAGCATTCCCTAGCCAGGTTCTCTGCCCAGTGACTGTCTCTCACTTCAGAAAATCTTCTCAGGAGAGAGTAAATTCTAAGGGTACTTTTAATGTGGCATTTGATGATGAACATTGTATCACCCTTTGGTGGTTTGCCCTCCAACATCTTAATTGCATGTAGTATAATTTCATCTATCAGCTGAACAAGAGATGAAGTTCTAACAGAAAGGAGGCAGCTAACTAAAAGGAGGCTTCAGTTGGTTCTCTAGCCATTCATCTCCCACATTAGTGATCAGTGCTACAGACACACCACTCAGTTATCCTGGTGTCTTTAGAGTTATACCCTAGCTTTATATCAGGGTTCATTTTAATCCATCCCCTTCTAATCCTCCTAATTAAAACTTCCCTTTACTTTTCAGGCTTCGATTTTCTCCCATTGTATATATACTGCTTTTCAAAGTGTGGCATTAAGACCCAAATAGACTCATTGTAAGATCTCACAAGATTGCCCATTCTGGGAAACTCTATTCCTCATCTTATCTGCCCATGCTAGTCCACCTACGCTTAACACTTCATGTAGTACTCACTTTACAAAGTTCCCAGTCTCTCTCTTATTTAATCACAATCTTTGGTGTAAGTATGGTACCTTATCCTTCCTGCCAATACTGCCAATCTTCAAAATAAGCCATCTCTTCTTCATGCTCGTCCACTCTTTACCTTGACTGACCCTACAGAAGCACCTGTGTTACCTACACAGCTGCTTATTTTTTCAGCTACCATCTTTGTCATTTCTCATGGATTCAGTAGTCTTCCCTTTCATGTTTCCTCCACACCCTTCTAAATACATCTGCACTCCCAATTCAATCCAGGATTCCTGCCACTGGCCATGACTGAGATCCATCCCATTTAGACTCTTTAGCCTTTCGCTGTATTGGTCACACTTGTTACTTCAAATAAGATTCCCACATGGCCCTCCTTCAAACACTAGTTCTTCAGTCACTTCCTTTTCACATTCTCTCTCCTTTGGTTTTAATCTAGCTTAGTTCACATCTCTCTAACAGCCAACTCTACCATTTTCCAGTGTTCCTCATTTTGGCCCTCTGTTATGCCCTTCCCTACTCACACCTTATATTCTGCACCCCCGCTTAAATCCTCTGTCTTCTCTCCATTCTTAGATTCTAGCCTCCAACTTCTTCTCTCTCTATGATATTTTCATACAAGTCTCTCTAGGAAATGTCTTTGACTTTTAGCCAATCCTCACATGGCAGGACAACTTCTAAGAGCAACCAGTTTTAATGACACACTATGCAATAAACTACGATAACTTAACTACACGTCATCCCTTCACTTACCATCTCTCCACAGAAGGAATGGATGCACAGTGCTTCAGCTGCCCCCCCTCAGAGTCCTCACCCACTCCCCACCTAATACTGTCAACTACTTGGACATACTGTCACCCACACCCTCTAAGTAAGTCAAGTGTCCTCTCTCTAAAGCTTCCAGCAACCACTCTATCAGCATTCATCTTAGTCAGCTTCCTTATAAACTTTCCTGTCACCCAAGTCCTTTAATTAACAATTTCCTTCCAGATTGGAAGAGCTAGTCTATGACTGCCTCCTACTCATGTTCTTGATCCTATCCTTACTCTTTCTTTATATTTCTCATTACAATATGATCTTTACACCCAAAAGGTGACCAATTAGACCTTTTTTGACTCTGACAGGGTTCCCCATTCTAGATCTCTACTCCACACCTGCCTTGTGGGCCCTCCACTATATAGTATTTCCTTTTCTTTTCTTCGTCTATTTTCTTTCTTACTGCCGCAGTATGCGCCCAGGATGCTGTCTTCTTCCAGTTGATGTCTGTCATTCCTTAGTGACCACGTTTCGTCTGAGGGCAACTTTAATGTTGCTCTCCTATCCCTCTCCTTGTCCCCTATACTTGTGCTAGAGAAACACGTTATCTTCAGCATCCCTCCTGCCATGTGTGTAGCATCCCCTGGATTCAGCACTCTTTCCTGGTAGGTATAGACTCGTCACTTTTGGCACAAATTGCTCCATTGCTTTCATCTCCCTTGATTCACTACATGCTAGATGCATGCATTTCCTTCCTAGTTCAGTCCCGACCTGCATGGACTGCTGCAGTTAGCCTGGTGCAGACCTATCCCTTTTACCCTCTTTCTGATTTTTGCCCCATGGACCACATCCTGTTCTTTAATTATTATTCCAACAAAGCTTTCTGGAACCTCCTTTTCTTATTTAGAAATAGTCTCCCTTCCCGTGGTTGAGACCTGGCAACTCCCCGCCATTTGCCACATCGCGGGTTCTGTACCCCAGCCTAATTCACACACCTCTCCCCTTACTGAGCTTCCAGCCTCCATCTCTTCTGTGCTCTTTCCATACCACTTTCCTCAGTAGTCCTCTCCTTTCAGTCAGTTCTCATAAGAAAAGCCTCATCTCTGAGGACAGTTTTAATGTAGATCTTCAGCGCATCCTTCCCTTACTCCCATCATCTGCCTGGCTTTGTTTGTGTGGCAAAGGGTTCGAGTTGTTCTCTTGCCATGGAAAGGTCCCTTCCCACCCCCCTTCTCCTCAGGACCCAGTGTCAGTCATCCTTTCTAGCAATATTGATAGATCGCTACCAATAGTTTTTACTGGATTTCACCTTCGATTCCCTGTGACCTCTCATTGTATCAACAAAATCTTTTCATTAAAAATTTGCCACTAAAGTTTCAGGAACATCTCTACTGACTGCTTCCTTATTCAGTGTCTCCTTATCTCTTACTTACACATAGCATCTTCTGTCTTTACTTGTACATAAAATTCAACCAGTTTGCCGAGGCTGTGATCTACCATTGTTCCTGCCTGTCTCCTTACTCCTCTTCCTCTTTTGTCTGTATCCTCCCTGCTTAATCAAAACCAAACAGGGGTTCGTATAATCTTGTATTACTAATGTCTATCCTGCCTCTCCATTCTTTTAACATATCTGTATTGATTTTAGAGAGAAAGGGAGGGGGAGAGATAGAAACATCAATGATGAGAGAGAATCACTGATCAGGGCATGTGCCCTAAGAATCAAACTATGACCTCCTGGTTCATAGGTCGGTGCTCAACCACTGAGCCACACAGGTTGGGCCTGCCTCTCCATGCTTATTTGATCTTGACCTTTGTCCCTACCATAATCCCCTCTATCTCCTTTCATTGTTTTAAATACCTCAACTGAGCCATTCCAGGTCTGTGTTAACGTCCACCTTTTTCTTTCTTCTTCCTGCTTTCTTGGCAGAGAACTCTAGCTTAATTTAACCACAGTCTTTCTTCCATCAACCCCCTAGTGCCCCCTATTGCATTAAAATAGGTTCTGTAGCCCTAGCTGGTTTGGCTCAGTGGATAAAGAGTGCCAGCCTGTAGACCGAAGGGTCCTGGGTTCAACTCAGGTCAAGGGCATGTACCTTGTTTGCAGGCTCCTCCCCAGCCCGAGCTCTGGTCAGGGTTCGTGCAGGAGGCAACCAATCAATGTGTTTCTCTCACATTGATATTTCTCTCTGTCTTGCCCTATCTCTCCCACTCTCCCTAAAAATCAATGGGAAAAAATATCCTTGGGTGAGGATTAACAACAACAACAAAAAATAGATTCTGTCATCTTGAAAGGTATACTCTTTCTATATGGGTCAACTCACTACCATCATTTTGGTAGTGAGTTGACCCATGCACTCTACTAAATTCATTTGTTCTCTGAATTCAGACCTATTCTTCACAGGACTGCCTCAGCTCACCAGAGCCTATTGGAAAATATCTAGTCTCCTAGGTATTTCAAATATGTTCCTAAACAGTCTCTCTTCTCAGCACCTGTTCAGTAGCATATCTCTGATTTCCATCTACCCTCGGCCTTTCTGGCCTCTTTCCTTTAGCTCATGTACCTTGCTCTGCTCACTGAAGCTCTTTCACATCTTTTGAGATCCAATTAATTCACCCATACTTAAAAAATCCCCTCCCTTCAGGCAGTTCAGAAAGTCCCCTTTTCATGAAATTCACTTTCCAAAAACGTGCCCCTACCTCCATTTCTAATTATTTCCTCCAGTTATCTCAAAACATATTAATTACCCACTTGCTTTTGCCTTGAAGACACTACCAATACTAGCACCTCCTTGCTGACCTATTTCACTGCAGGTTGAAAGTTGACATAAAGCAAGTTCATTCTGGTGATCTGTGGACCCACAATCTAAAACTAGTATCTGTTGATATTTAGACTATTGTGCTTTGTGTTAATGATCAGTGTGCTTTTTACTATCCAAATTTTTTTGCTTTGTCAGCTGCTAGAGTAGTGGTTCTTACATTTTCCACATGTAGTCCCCCTTTGACAGGCACGGCAGAAAGCTCCCAAAGTAGCTCCCCTGCTGCTTTCTTTATACCAATACAAAAATAGAGTTTTGCCAATGTCGTCTTTTTTGTACTATTCTAACCCACAGTGGGGAGTGGATTTTAAAATGATACTTGGTGAGACTGCCTTTTGACCAGTATACAGGCTGCTTTTAAGAACTACTACCCTGGAAACAGTGGTGTGTGCTTCGCTTGATGATACAGAACACAGTGCCAAGTGCAGGTGGTGCTCCCTCCGTTACCAGGGGAACTTTGTGCTTGCGCTGCCCACTGACACTGGCCTGCCTGCTCTTTCTCCTCCAGTTGCCGGCACCTTTAGCTGCACCATGAAGTTTACTGTCCGGGACTGCGACCCTGACACTGGGGTTCCAACTGAGGAGGGGTATGACGATGAGTACGTGGTGAGTGTCGCCTGCACAGAGACACCTGGACACCCTTGCACCGCGGACTTCTGTCTGAAGGGAACGTTTTTCTAGGAACATCTGACATGAACCAAGGGGTTTTATTTTCTCACATTACAACTGCATGGGCCTGGACTAACCCTCCTCTGCGGTGGGAGTATGTCGTGCCTCAGGGAAGTGAGGCTGACCACTTCCTGACTAAAACAACTCACCCTTTTCTATGTCTTTATAATAGGGATAATTACAAGATGAAAATAATTACATGATTTTCATTGAGATCAATGAGCTTTATTTAAAGTATTGGGGTTGTTTTGTTGAGCAGCTTTTAATTTGCTTGTAATGTAGCTACATCATGGACTGAGTGACTTCATAGAATGCAGGCAAAAGATGATGAAATTTCAACCTGTTAGTGAATGCTAAGTTCAGAAGGCCCTGGATGGCTTGAACTTGATGGTTAGGTGTGGCCACATGACTGCTTTGTACTTCAAGGGTGTAGATGTTGATCTGAATATAGCTTTTGCCATATTTTCTTGCTTTTCTTTGCTAAGGCCTACATCGCTAGATTTATCCAGACTACGGGACTTGAACTAGTTTGGTGATAGTTTTTCCTAGGCTCCTGCAAAGGACACATCTCAGAATGATAACACCCTTTTAATTAGCCCCTCCCACTTTGTCCTGTACTGAAAGAGCTGTCGCTTACTGACCCCTGCCTGTGCCCACTAGCTGGAAGATCTTGAAGTGACTGTGTCTGACCACATTCAGAAAGTTCTGAAGCCCAACTTTGCTGCTGCCTGGGAAGAAGTAGGAGATACTTTTGAGAAACAGGAGACCTTTGCCCTCAGTTCTACCAAAACTCTTCAAGGTGAGAACAATTTTGCTATCCAGTGTGTTGCCTGACAGCAGTGTAAAACCTAAGAGGCATATGTATCATTTCAGAAGAACACTTTGGTTTAATGCTGCATAAACTAAGTCACTTAAAAGGCCAGGACCCTGTCATCTAATTGAGTCAACCAGTTTCTAGTCCAGTGGCCTCCGTCCACTGTGGCACCACCCGTCTAGCCCCAGCTCCCAGTGCGTAGTGGTGCACAGAACCCCGTGCTGACCTTTCCTGATACTGTTGCCTCAATCTTGTCAACACAGAAGCTGTCAACAACATCATTACATTCCTGGGCATGCAGCCATGCGAAAGGTCAGAGAAAGTCCCCGAGAATAAGAATTCCCATTCCCTCTACCTGGCAGGTAAGGAACTTTATCGGATTTCCCCTTTATTCTGTTGCAAAGTTTAATAGGCAGGGCTGTGCCTGGGCATTTCATGCCCTGCCATTGTCCCATTGTATGCACTAGGGTTTGAAGCCCTGTCACCATGAGCAATTTGTTTTAGCTGTGTAATTGGCATGCTATCCTTAGTTTGTTCTTTTAAGATGTATATTTGGCCTAAAACGCTTACTTAAATCTCTCCCATGGATACTAGTGCCACTACCTCCCCATTTGAGTACTCCAAACCAGTATTCTTGAATACCTTCTATGTACCTGGTATCATGGGAATATAAAAGGTTATTTCAAATTTGTATGTAGGATGCAATTCCTACCATAAACACAAAGCTAAATTAAAATAATAGAAAGGAAATGCAAGCAGAGCATGATAAATTTCACCAGAGTTTGAGTTCTCAATATGGTTTTCCTCACTTTGTTCTCTCAGGTGTATACAGAGGTGGCTATGACTTATTGGTGAGGGCCAAGCTGGCCTTAGCGGATGGAGTGACCATGCAGGTGACTGTCAGAAGCAGAGAGGAAACCCCTGTGGATGTCATCTTGGCTTCTGTTGGATAAGTGTTTCTGGGCAAGATGAAGCTGATGTACTTCACTGTCGGTGGGCTTTAGGCGAATGGCATGAATTTCCCAGAATCCCGCTTCTAAAGATTAACGATTCTGGAGAAGCAAATTAAATGTTTGGCCCTGAGCCAGCAGATCAAGCAAACGTCTGTCTTTGTGCATGTCTCTCTCTCTTTTTTTTTTTTTTTGTCTTTTTTTCCTTTTTGTTCCATTGGTCGACTTTGGTGTGATAGTACAGCTTTGGGTGAACATGTAAAGCAAATACTATCCTATACCCCAGCTGCTCAACTTCATTCTATTCTTTAATGTGATGTGTCTGAAAGCTCCTGGCAATGTTGGAAAACTTTATCCCGGAGGGGTGGTGGGGAGGGGAAGGCAGAGTCCACTTTTGTCAAAATTCATTTTATTAATAGAAAATAAACACTTATTCCACTTTCAATTGTTATACTTGAAGTTGCTAATTTAAAAAAAAAAAAGAATTTAAAATAATCACCTAATCCTACTTTGACTAAAACAATGAAAACTGTGACTTTAAAAAAAGTATTCAGCACCTTTTGCTCACAGGCCTTTTCAGAATTTGTTCTTAAAGTTTCTGGAACTTTCCTGTCTGTAAAGTACAGGAATTGCAGAGCTACATGAGGAAGCCTCTCTGGGACAACCAGTGAGAAGTAAGCACTCGTAACAAAAGGAATCCGTGTGCACTCCGCGTGGGAACTGGGACTGCACAACGCTCCCCTCCCCTCCACGTTAGCTCAGGAGGGATGTGCTTCGAAGCAATGAGGTATGAAGAAGCAGACTGTTATTTGCTGTTAGAATTGGGTCTTTCCAGCTAATAACAGTAAATCTCTGGCATAGATGCTGTTGGTCTTTAATGTCCTGTGACTTTTAGGAAATTTTTTTTTTAAGTTTGGATTTAGCTTAACTTATTCAGAAGTCAAATATGTTTAATAAGGTTCACTACTCTGCCAGAGTGAGTGTCTGCTGGTGTAGTACCCTTCTAAAATAGATATAACACGTGTCAGTAAATCATAGTCTTAAAGTACACTTAGAATACTGCATTATGTAAAGCTGCATTATTTAAAGCAAAATCTATTTTAACAAAACGTCTACAATTAGATGCAGCTGATGAAACTAAGCCAAAGTTATGACAGGGGAGACTCACTCTCCTGAAGCTGCTTAGAAAACAAAAAAGCATGTGCCCTTAAAGCCATTCAAGGAGAGGGAAGCAGCCATCCTCTCCTCATTCTGTTCTACAAGATTCCAATTGGGGCTGGGCCAGAAATTACACTTCTAAGTATTTCAGAAAAGTCCACAGACATGTTAAAAGTCTTATGCAAAAGAATATATGTCTCTCTGCATCCGTGAGTAGTAGTGCTCATCACACTTTCCTAATAATACAAAGGCAAGTCCATACACTTGATCAGATGTCAAAGGAATGGGAGGTGGACTATCAGGTCACCCTTAGTCAGAGCCTCAACTGGCTTTTTCCTATATGCTGTTCACCAATGTGAGTCAGGTGGACCTTTGTGAGAGAAGTGTTTGGTGGCCAGGACCTCTTTGGGGCATTTCTTTCTAAATGGAATACACAACAGATAAGGGAGTGGGGGGGCGGGGTAATACAGGGAAGCTACTCTTTCCAGCTCAGAAGGAGTTGATGAAGCCCATATATGCATTCAAGAAGCCCATGGGATCCTCTAGCTGTGGGTAGTGGCTAATGTGGTCATCCAGAATCGACACTGTGGACCGCGGCAGCGTTTTCCTAGTGGAAGAGA
Organism: Cnephaeus nilssonii; assembly: GCF_951640355.1. Lineage (NCBI taxonomy): Eukaryota > Metazoa > Chordata > Mammalia > Chiroptera > Vespertilionidae > Cnephaeus > Cnephaeus nilssonii. The sequence goes on from NC_137083.1 coordinate 61,074,231, forward strand.
ACAGCATGTAGGTGAACTTGAGGCTGGAGGGAGGGGGAGGAGGTAAGCCAGTGGGCAGCCCTAGTAAATGTCCCTGCGGACATACCACACTGGAAGGAACCAACAAAGAGCTTATTCAGCTTCTACTTTGGAATTGTGTCTTAGGCAGGTAAGCTTGCCAATTCCATTTATGACTATATACAGACTAGGTTTTACATGTTCATAAGCCAACAGACAACAACTTAAAAAGAAAACACTTTTGCAATACATGTCAAAGCAGAGTGACTTCGAGCTCCTTAGAGAAGCGTGAGGCATCAAATAAATGGACCACTGTCCAGGTAAGGATAACGAAAGATCTTCCTTAACCGCGAGAGGAGATGAGAGAGGATATTTTGTTGAAAATTAAATGCAAGCTATTTACTACTGGGTTATTTCTACTAGGTCATATGAAGGATGGAACAATCTTATGGAACAAAATCAGTCAAGATTTCATATTCCAACCTTCTGAGGAAGTACCTAGAGAAAATGACCACCAGTGAGGAGGCACTTTTCCTGTGAGCTCCTCTCCATCTCTCCCTGCAGATGCCCAGCTGAAGCTGTTGAGCTGGCTTTGCAATGAGACTACAGCAAACATTTTTTTATCAACTTTACGCACTTCCATTCCTTAGTTCGCATGATAGAATTTTCTTACCTGTACACCAAGGAATATGTAGCATATATACAGTAAAAACAGGCTCGAGAGAGTGTATAACAATTATACATATATACACACACACAGTAAAAACAGGCTGTATAACTCAGGAGAATGTATAACTATTTCCTGACTTTACATTTATGTGAGAATAAGATTCCCCAGCTCATCCTTTATCATACGTCTCCTGGATGATCAGCCACTGAGGCCAGAGTGCTGTCGGGAGGAGGAACTAACAATACGAAGCCCCTGAGGGAGGCTCACCTGTACAGCTCCAAAAACTCCGGATAGGGAGTCACCGGATCGAAAGGCCCGTAGATAAAATGAACTGGGAACGAGAAAAGGAACTAATTACTAACAGCTTGCACATCTATTCTACCCCAGACTAAAATTACCCCTCCAGAACAAATTTTCTTTAAAGAAATTATCCTATATAATAATAGGCTAATATGCAAATTGTCCCCTCGCCGGAGAGTTCGACCGGGAGTTTAACCAGGAGTTTGACCAGGGGGCAGGGCCAGCCCCCTTTCCCCACCCATCTGCCTCCCCTCTGATTGGGGGTGGGGCTGGCCAGCCAACCACCTGTGGCCGAATCCCACCCATGCACAAATTTGTGCATCGGGCCTCTAGTGTTATGATAAAAATCTAGCTGCTTTCAATAAGTAGGTTATAAGAAACTTCTGGGAATAAGCTGACAACTGAGTCCATTTGGGACATTTTCTCTGTACACAGCCAGCCTTCAGCCCCAAGCAGCATTCTCTCTCCCTAACTCCAGGATATTGTCATTCTTAAAGTCTATCTCTTTGCAATAAATGACCCTTGACATTTGAAATCCACCAGTTTTTGAACACTAACTTTTATATGTGAGACACAGCACCGATTTTTTTTCTTTTTAAATGTGTAAGAATTAAGGGACAAGTGAGCAGAAACCACCTATAGGTTCTTGATTAGTAATTTAAACAGCCTTCTGTCCCAGAATTCAGCATTTAATGTGATAGTTTGTTTTCCTGCTGTGCATTGCCAATAACTAACTCCCACTCCAGGCCGTGCTATGGTAGTTAACCTTAGCAATAGTATCTCAGTGCTTTATATACTTCACTCTACAGCACGCCACCGATGCTCCAGATGTTGGAGAGGGTCACCAGATTAAATAAAGCATGACCAGCTGCATTTCAAATAATGATTTTTAAAAATATTTTTTTATTGATTTCAGAAAGGAAGAGAGAGAGCAACATCAATGATGAGACTCATTGATTGGCTGCCTTCTGTACACCCCCTACTGGGGACCGAGCCTGCAATCCAGGCATGTGCCCTGAATGAGAATTGAACCATGACCTCCTGGTTCATAGGTCGACACTCAACCACTGAGCCATACAGGCTGAGCTGTTTGGTTTTTTTTACATATCAGTATGTCCCACATATTGCACAGCACATACTTTTCCTTAAAAAAAAAAAAGTAGTTGTTGTTTACCTGAAATGCAAATTTAGTTTGGTGTCTTTATTTTATTTATATTTGCTAAATCAGGCAATTATTTTAACCCTAGTCCCTCAGTTTTCCTATCAAGATGTAATATAGAAATACTCACTGGGAATAGTTACCGAGGCAAGAGCTCCCACCCAGCGTCTTCTAAACTTCTTCCTCTGATTAATGTACTGTAAGAGACTATAGGACAGGTAAATCAGCAGGAGAACAAGAAACTTTTATGGTTAGAGGGGTGCAAAGGCCTGACATGAGCAACAAGGAACCCCGTATGTGTTTTAATCCAGAAGCAACTTGGCATGCCTGGGATTAGCCGGCTGAATTTACTCATTTCTGTTAACCTCTACGATTAACCTCCGTGTAGCTGCAGCAGTCATCATGCCTACTACCAACGTAAGAATCAATGTTTCTTAGTGTTCGTCAAACAGGAACTGGGATGTAGGAAGGCTAGGAGTTAGCTTGGGTTATGTGTAATGAGAGGTCAGGTTCAGATTGTGCCTCTACCACTAATTAGTTCTGTAACTCAAAGGTCTAACACACATCTTTTGACCCGTTTCCTCCTCTTTAAAAATGAGAACTGAACTACACGATCGCTAAATTGACATCTACTTCTAACGTTCCAAGTGTAGAAGTTCCTAAGCACAAAGTTTCATTCTCTGCATTTCATCTGACCACAGATAAAATGAGAATTTCTCCTACAATGACAAGCTGCCATAGCCACATTGTAGAACTCAAACTCATATATTCTAGATATTCTGCCTGGAAACTCCAGGAATTATTTCTAACAGGTGATAGTTGAGTTTCATAAGTGCTTTTTACATTTTGGAGAAGTGTGTGGAAATTTTAAAAGAGGGTTTTGTTTTGCAATTTTTTTTATAGAGAGAGAGCAACATCAATGATGAGAATCATTGATCGGCTGCCTTCTGTATGCCCCCTGCTTTTGGACCGAGTTGGGGTGGGAGGGAAGAATGGCTCTCTCCCCCTCACAATTCCCAGCAAAGCCATCAGTTAAAGCCGTGGGAGCTACACTGACCTAGCTGGCCAAAGGGCTGGCCTTATCTCGAGTAGTTATGGACACCACCACCTCTAGCCCCTCTGGGAAAGCAGCTTCTGAACCAAGGCGTGGGAAGTCTTGGTACAAGACGGCGAAATCTCCCTCCAGTCCCTGTTGCTACAGAAGGGATATGAAAAAGGAAGAGACTGGTACTCTGAGGAAGGCACTAAATGCCTTTCCTAACTGTGATTAGACATGTTGAAGCATTTAATATTAAAAGGTCCAAAGAAGGATTTGCCCAAGCCAATCAGTAATTACAACTGAATTAGCATGAGAATTTGCAGCTGTTTTTGCAAACTTTGTGTGCCACATTGCTTCACCTCAGGGCTCACTCTCTGCTGGATTTCTTTCCTCAGAGAAAGTACAGAGCATGACTGTTTTTGGTGTACCTCATAAGTCATAACCAACCTTCTTCTGAGACTGTAGAGCCAGCCAAGAATAGAACAAGCAATCCCATATCCCCCCCCCCCAAAAAAAAAATGCCTAGGGGAAACCAAAGCAAAGGGTTATTTCTTACCTGTCGATAACTAAGTTCCCATCATTGTTGCGTATCGCTGCCCACATGTCCCACAGCTCATTCTCTGAGGGTCGGGTGTATGGCCCAAAGACGGGGGCAAGACTGAAAGAGTCAAAAAAAAAAAAAAAAGGCAGAAAGATAAGTGTAAGAAGAATTCAGAATGTCAAATATGATTGGAACCTTGAACGTCATGTAGTCTGACCCTCAACTGACCTTAACTGATTTATGAATTCCATCTACTCCATCCCTTGCAAGTGGCCAACACCTTTGCTTTAAAATATCAAACCATAGGATTTGGCCCAGAATTTTAATGGCAGCAGCTTTGTTCCCAGGCTGCCGTGAATCAGTCTTTGACAATGACTTACCCTCGAGAGAATACAAAGAAGTTCAGCATTCGTGTGAGGATGGGTGACAGCAGGCCTCCATCTTTGAGAATCTGTAAGTAAATAAGTAAAAATCAAGAATCCAGAGAGAACACAACCAGGACAAAGGGTTTTATACTAAGAAAAAAAAAAAAAAAAGACTTTAGCCAAATCTCCTACTGAAAGGCTTGGCCATTGGCTTTTAGTTTTTTGTTTTGCCAACCCACATTCTCTCATGGAAAGCAAACTGTTTCTAATTCCCTTTAAGATTCCATTTCTACACGTCACTAAATCCCCAAGACATTTAACTGATACCTTCAACTTCAGACTGAGGTCCCAATTTGTCAACCAGCATGCTGATGACACAAATCTTTGAGATAGCTGTACTTCTCCAAATACTGTTGATCTCTAATGCTCATATTAAACTAACTTCTAATGTAAACTGATGAGAAGGATTTTATCTGCGGCCTTTTACAACAGAAATGGCCCTTACGAAGGTCCCAGCATTGTTTATGTTAGTATAAATCTTTTTTTAATTTCTTTATTGATTAAGGTATTACATATGTTAGTATAAATCTTAAGAGCTACGATCTAGTCAGTGGAGGAGCCAACCTGTTGGAGGAGGAGAGGGTGGTGAGTCTCGGGAAATATACCTGAAGGAAAAGAAGAGACTTATGTTAGTCGTTTTCCAGCAACTTCAAGGCAAACATAGGTCCCTTATTGGAGACTACCCTACTCACTGTCACCTTTGGGGCCTTTAATGCTACAAAACTAATTATAAATAAATTAGTATTGTCATCTAATTCCTTCCCCATGGAATTCTAGGTTTAACAGGTCAAACAAATTATATCCCGCTGGGATTACTCTCGGATTGTAAAGGTGGGGTATGGGGAAAATGATGTACACGGTCATCCATACTGCTGATGACGAGGCTCTGACTTGTGTTTCTTTCCATGCCTCAGAACAGTGTTGTTAATGACTGGGGCAGAAAAAGAAATCAGGGATTTTTCAGGAGGTGTAGGTCCTTAAAAAAAAAACAAAAAAAAACACATCTAGGCCCTGGCGGAATAGCTCAGTTGGTTAGAACGTCATCTCCGTATGCCATTGGGTCACATACAAGAATCAACCAATGAATGATGTTTCTGTCAAATCAGGTTTTTTTTAAAAGCACATATTTACAACACAGCTTTTTATTAACTGAATATCACTATAATTAATTTCCTTTGTACTCCTATTATATATTTTTTTTAAGCATTATTTTGAGAAAGGGTCATTATAGCTCATCAGACCACCAAAAGTGATTTATGGCGTAAAGATCCCCTAGTTAAACTGTCTGTGTGCAATCATACCATCAGAGTACCACTTAGGTGTCACTGATATCTAAGTGTGGCCCTCGTCACCTACCACCCACCACCGCCAAGGCAATTACCTCCATTCGACAGACAGAGACTCTTTATGGTAAGCCGACCAGAGCGATTCTGCTTGAACCTGGAAACAGGAGGCAAATGCATCGGAGTGAGTGGGCTTGCACCAATGCAGCGGCTGAAGACAAACTTCCAAAAGGCAGAAGTGCTGGAAAGACCCCAGGAGCAATGTACTTTTCCCAGCATCTTAAATGAGTGAAACCGCTCCACTCACCTATAGAGAAGCTCCTGAGCCACGATGTCTCCATAATCGTGAGACAGAAGGTTGACCCTGCGGTTCTGAAGCCCCAGATGCTGCAAAAGCGCCTCCACGATGCTGGCCTGCTCGAAGATGGAGTAGTGGTGTGGTCTCTAGGGGAAGGAAGCCAGACACACGGGATGCAGTCAGGAGTGCAGATCTGTCTGCGGCCTGACCCCTCCATCTCACCCACCCCTGTCCCTCAACACGGTCCCATCCAGAAGCTGCTTACCGGTTTGTCACTAAAGCCAAAGCCTAGGAAATCGAGGGCAATCACTCGGTGAAACCTCAGTGTGAGACCTTCCCAAATCTAAAAAAAAAAAAGAAAGGGGTGATTAGCTCTCTCTGATGCTGCCCCTCCCCTCCAACCTACAGCAGCATAAGGGTTTCCTCCCTTTCTCAGCTTAACAAACAGACTTCAATGAAGGGAAAATCCACATGAAACCACCACAGGCCTGCAGATGATCCTCTTGCAAAGTGCTTTATTCCTAATAATCAATCTCTATTGAGGGAGGAACTCGAGCATTTTTAACTTGGCGATGAGCCTTCCTGACAGCCAAACAGTTTTTTTACTCCCTTACAGTAAATGAAAAACAATTCTACCTTTAATCCTATTTTATTAAGCAATTCAAATATGTAAGAGCCTTTCAGTGCTGATAACAAAATCCTTGATTTTGGACTTTCAAAGACATAGTAGGACCTAGAAAGTCTGATTTCCTTACCTTGTACCAATCATAGCTGGATGTTGGGAAGCCATGTAAAAGCACGACTATCTCTGGACTTCCAACCACACCCACAGAGTCTGGGAAGAATGAGAGAGATCGGTCAGGCCAACTCCCTATAAAAATAACCTCGAAGATAATAAAATCTACATAATGTGATATAAAGGACAAGAAATCCCGCCCACGTTCATTAATATTAAAAATAGATTTCTTTTTAAAATGCAAGCTTATCCCTTTAGGTAAAATTAGGCATTTGATTTTTCTAAATCTGTATATTAAAAAAATATAAATAGGACACTTTATATGAAAATACTTAAAGGAAGTCTGCCTAATTTCACCCATTTTTCTTAAGTATTTCTCCCATTATTGTGTGTTATTAATATGTAAATTGCTTTTCACATTAAAAAGTAAACTTTCACAGTTAAGCATATATGATCACAATATATAAACTACAAATTCTTTGTACCCTATCATTAATGACCTCACAAAATTCTCTAAAATATAGCAACTCTTCCTCAACCTTGTGAGTACCTTAGTTTATATTGTTTGTCCCGCACTTTTATTTCCCAAAGAGGATATAAATATCAAACCCAATATCAAAAGCATCATGCTCAAACTACTGTAAAATTTTAACTATAAAATAGGATTAGCCAATATAAATAGGAACATTTCTTAGTAAACATCTTTTAAATTAGCCAAACATTTAAATAGTATTATTTAAATGTTTAACATTTATCAGCAATAATAATGTTATTGCTGATAACATTAGATTAAATCTGATATATTCATATACTGCCAATGGCATGAGAATTTGAAAATAAGGTTTGCAAAATAATTTAGAAGCAATTTAAAATTTTATATTTTATCCTATACATCTTATTCTTTAAATCCATGCAAATAAAATCATTCTATTTACAAGTAGTATAGTATGAAAATATAAGGAAAAAATAAACACATATATAAAGATTTCCCTTCGACGTTAACTAAAACACTGAAAAATTGGAAACCACCTAAATGACCAATATAAAGAAAATTATATACTTACTTAATTGAAGATAGCAAATGAGAGGAGGTCAGGAGCAATAATGAAAAACGGTTTATGACAAACATTTTTCGTTATTGCTCTTGACCCCCGCCCAAAAGAAATCTTTTCCAATTTTGTTTCTCGGGTTCTTTACCTATAAAATGAGGTTAATGGCACCTATCTCCAATTACTGTTATAGAGATTAAATGAATTAATAAATACTGAAAATATAATTCAATGCCTAGCATATGGTAATTACTTGATAAGTAGCAGTCATAACAATAATTATCACTAGCACATTAATTTATACAAAGGTATAAGACTTAAATCATAGTTAGTTATGCATATAACAATCTTGATAGAAAACAAAATGAAATCAGGAATTGGGGGTGGGGGAGAAACAATCAATGGTAGCTTTATCTATGAATACTGTTTATATTTCCCGACACTAGGGGCGCTCCAGAGGAAAAAACCTATCAATTCAAATTGGCTATGAAAAATTACAGTAAAAGGTCAGTTCTACAGAGATTGAAATCTCAATTTTACCACCCGCGCCCTCCCAGCAGTTTTCTTGGCATTTCCCGTTTCCCTGCTATCAAGGGGTTTCGTCCACTCCTTCAAGCACACTTCCTGGAAAAACGGGGCTTTCCCCTCCATCACTGAGGGCCAGTAGAGACCAGCTGACACAAAACAAGTACCTAAGTGGGACCTTGGGGGGCCTCTATGCACAGGAGCCCAACAGTCCTGTTCTTACCTTGGTAGAAGATGCGCAGTCCCTTGTAGGTGAAAAATTTGCCCGACAACTTCCATGAGTGAAGAGCAGGGGAAAACTTGGGGGGCGGGATGTATAGATAGGCCGCAAGCAGGGGTATTGCCAGAAGCCCCACCTGCACCCACCACTCCCTCATCCTGTGGGGAAATCAGAGACCGGGGTGAGCAGTCAGGTGACGCTGTACACACGTCCACAAGCCCGAACAGGTAAGGCGGGGTGAAACTGCTGTGCCACGCGGTGACTTTCTTGCCCTCCTATGAACCATGGCGGAAAATTTTCCAAGAGGAGCGTAGGTGCACCTCTGCCTGCTATGGCAATCACCATATTTGCTCACCATTCTGATTTCCAGGAGGAAAAATATATTATTTTAATATGTAACTGTCCTCCTCTTCTCCCCATTGTAATCACTCAGCCCCTCCCTGTGCTGTTCTCAAGACCCACTGGAGAGGTTTTATGTAAAATAAAAGGAAGCGTTCTAAGTACAATGGTGCACCCTTTCACTGGCTTTTCCTGAGGGGGGGGGGAATAATTTCCCTCACATGTAGTCAAAAGCTCTACCCCCACCATATATATTTCTAACCAATGTTTTAAAATATATATGTATAGTAACAGTGCATGTCCTTCAGCAGAAAGTTGCTCTTGATATGTTAGTATTTGACCCCAGTGCAACCGTTTAGTACTACTATCTGTGTTTGTGTGGAGAAACTGCATGGGGTAAAGAGGCGGTGAAGTAAGATGGGTGCACTGCATATTCCAACATAAGCAGCTTTGTCGTGACCCCAAATATCTAATCTCTTGAGAGGTGAGGGCAGCAGATTACATTTCTGCTTTTCTTGAGGAAGCTCCCATTTATTGAATTTCTTAGGACTCCCCTTTTCCCTCCTCCTCCCCCCCCAAAAAAAAAGGCGGACTCATACCCAACATCTGGGAATTGATTTTGTCATTGAAAGGAGCATGGTTTGCACACCCAACCTTCCCAAGCCCAGGACTTCAAAGGTCAACTTGTCCATAACAACAATGAGTGCTGAACAGGAGTTAGAAACAGTTTCCCCTGTTTCTATCTTATCAGGGAAAGAATTATCAGCAGAATGGAAGTCCTCTCAAAATAGCCAGAATGGAAATACCTTCTAAAACTAAAAAAATAAAATAATCCAGAGCTATAAATAAGAGAAATTAATTGACAAAGCTCAGGTGGAAATGGCTTTGTGTCTGTACATACGCCCTTTCACCATATTACAGGTAATCTGGCCACATCGCTACGCATCACAAAATATATTTTAACTCTAAAATAAATAAGTCCGTGATTCCACGGTGGTGAAAACAAACAAAAAAAATCTTGTAGGTATCATTACGGCAATCCCCCCCCCCCACCCCAAAGTACCTGTCCCTGAAAAAATCCAGGCAATGATTTGGTTCTACCTTTCAAAGTAACATTAGAAACAATTTTTTTAAATGCCTGGGACGTGACGATTGCATCTCAGTTTTCACCTCACAATAGTAGTAGGGTGCATCCCAGTATCTCTTTGAAAGATGAGATGACAAAAAGCATTAGGTTTAGATGGTCCTTTCCTCAGAGCTATCTGTACTACACTCCAGCTCATCCATTTTTCAGGGGCGCATTTCATCACGCCTCATCCCCAGCTTCTCTCCTTCATTCAGGTCCCAGCAGCCGGATATCTGCAATGACTCAGCAGAGAGCCAGGGAGGGGTTACCGGAGGAGCAGGCAGAAGGAGCACCCCCACCCAGTGCGGGGGGGGGGGGGGGGGAGACGACTACACACTCTGCTCCTGAACACCCCCCCCCCCCCCCGCGCACACACACACACACACACACACACACACACACATTTCCTTCTCCTTTCCTCCAAGAAAGCCAAGAAGCTACCTCTTGGGAAGTCGTTTTCTGTCGTCATCACCTCAGTGAAAATGCCCCTAATGACGTTGTAGGATTTTTAGTAGGGAAGCAACCTCGCAGTCAGTCAGCAAAATGGATTAAACCTTTTTAACCAAAATCGCCATTATTTTACGAGCCACAAGTCAAGAGAATAAATTTGGCAAACCACAGCACAAACCTTCTGGAAATTAATCAACCTTTCCCAGCCTTGATTTCTTCGTCTTGTAAATAGGAAAAACACGTTTACCACCACCAAACCCCACCTTGGCACATCGCGGGAGGCTAGGGACTACTTTGCAACCCAATGCAAACAATCCCTGTGCAGCACGATGATTTGGCCGCATCGCCGTTCTCCCTTAGCTTCTCGTTCCTGAAATCTCAAAGATACTTGCGCTCGGAGATAACAAACTCGGGCACGTCCCAGCCACCCTCTGCGGCAACTAACGTCTCGGCGACACCAGGCACTTGAAATGGTAAACTGCGCCACGGCAGTGCCGGGGTCCGGCAATTATAAACCGCGCCAGGATGCTACCTGCTGCTAAGACCCTACACCGCGCCAAGGTAAAGCCCGGATCTAGAAATCCTATTGCGCCACAACAATACCTGGGTTTTGAACGCCTAGCCGCACCGCGGCAACAGCAGAGTCTTGAAATTCTAAACCACGCCAACGAGATGCTGGGTTCTAAAAACCCTCAACTGCGTCGGGATGATATCCGGCGTTAAAATCTTAAATCGCACCAGGATGAAACCTGGTCTGGAATTCCGAATCAAGGAGTCTTCAAAATCCTAAATCGCGCCAGGGCGACGGAGGGGTCTAAAAATCCGAAAACGCGCCAGGATGACGCCGAGCCTAGAAATCCTAAATCGCGCCAGAGCGACGGCGGGATCTGAACATCTTAAACTGCACCAGGGCGACTGCGGGGTCTAGAAATCCTAAACCGCGCAAGGGCGACGGCGGGGTCTAAAAATCCTAAATTGCGCAGGAGCGATGACCGGATCTAAAAATCCTAAAACGCACCAGGGCGACGCCGTGTCTAGAAATCCTAAATCGCGCCAATGCAATGTGGGTAATCTTAAAAATTCCTAAATCGCGCCAGGGCGATGCCCGAGGTCCAAAAATCTTATTAAATCGCGCCAGGGTTCTAGAAATCCTAAATCGGGACGATCCCAAGTTCTGTGCGCGTAAGAGACATCCCCTCCCAAGTAGATAGAGCAGGAGGGTCCCCCACCCAGCCTCCCATGGGGTTTTCCCTCCACTGCGGGAATAGCGGGCCGGCCGCCCCGGCTCCGAAACAGAGTCCCTGCCCGTTAGCCAGCACCCCAGTGCCGATCCCAACCACACCCCCTCGCCGGCCGCGCACCCACCTGGGGAGGCGATCTCGGCGCGCCAAGCCAGCGTCTTATCCCATGCCGCACGGCACCCCGAGCCGGAGCACGGGTGCCGAAGCCCGCGAGGGCGGCGCCGACCGCGGCAAGCAGCGAACCGCCAGCCGGGCGCGCTGCGGCAAGGCGCGAGGTGCGACTGCCGCAGAGGAGGCGCCGGGATGCGCTGGTTGCCGCGGCGGCGCGGAGCCAGTGGGCGCCGACTTTTAGAGCCCACCCACGCCCCGCCCCGGGCCGCCCACCGCGCCGCAGTGCCCCGCCCACCGCAGCCGCCGCAGGGACGCGCGTCACCTTCCCAGAAGCTCCTCTAGGGGGCACCTTCAGTGTGTTGGCCCCCACCAGCACCTCGCTGCTTCCAGACAGGCCCCCCGCTCCCCCCCCCCCCCCCAACCCTGGGCTCCAGGTTCTGCAACAGAAGTCCTCCTCTGGCGAGTTAATGCTGCAGGAAAAGATCCCTGAAATCCTAACCTTCCCCTTTGACCACCCAATGGGCGCCCCAACCCCAGAGATGGCTGATCGACCACAGGTGTGTCCTCCGCTCGGTCTGGCGCCATGCCCGGGGCGTGGGCTCTGAGCTACACGCGTGTCTGCTTCGAAGTAGCGGTCCACAAGTGCTCGACACCTCCCGGGTCCCTAAGAACGGGTAACCACTAAGGCATGAACAAGTGGCCAGGGAAGGGCCCGCTCTACCCAAGCGACCACCAGGATAATCGCCGCACGGCCGCTACGGAGCGAAAAGGTCACCCTAGCGGAACATCTGAGTCTCCCGCTCCGCCACTGGGCGCCGCGCAACGCAGGCCTCAGGCGAGGGCCGCCGCAGCCCGCCCGCGGCACCCACCCCCAGCAAAGGATCCGTTCTGCGCCAGAATGAATGACCAGCACGGTGATGGGACTGAGGCTCCCCTTTATGTAAGATTGAATTCACAACGCAAGGGCCCCGGTGTTACAGAAAAGTAGGAAGGATTTTTTTTGTCTTCAACCATAATCCCTTCAAAAGTATTTACTACGCCTCCGAAGAGAAAGGGGTAGGGAATCACAGTGTCTGTGTTCATTTTCTGGTTGTAAACTGGAATTCGGAGGAACGCACGAGGGCTGCAGGCGAGCCCGGCAGCCCGAGCAGTGCCGGCTCCCTCCAGCGGGGGCGCTGCAGGCCTCTCTTCACTCGCGCCTGCCTGCCACTCCTCAGCCCAGAGCGCAGGCCAGTGCGACTGGCAAAGGCCGGTGCAATGGAGCCCACCCAGTCCCGACTGCACCCAGGGAGCCAAGGGCCACCAACCCCACCTGCGAGAAACCACCAACCACGAGCATGCCCTCAAAAGGTGTGGCCCCGTCCAGCGTACGCTTCCACTGGTGCCCGATTAGGAGGGTCATGAAACGGGTGCTTATTTAGCACCTACAGTGCGCAAAGAGGCCGAGCTACAAATAGGAACGAGGACGGTCCCTGCCCCCGAGCAAGAGGCCGGCCATCGGTGGGGAAGATAGACAAGATTACCGATGCTGCTAAATTCCCCCTCTAATTTCTCGGCCACATTTTGTGACAGGTCGGCCCCCTCCCCCTAACATGTAAGGCCCTCAAAGGCCGAGCCCAAGTATTATTCACCTTTTGTATCCCCAGAGCCCGCCACAGTGCTGGCCACAAAGCAGGCCCCTAATAAATACTGCATGAGTAAGTACAAGAATTTGAGGGCGCACAGAGGAGGAAGTAATTAAGGGGAGAGGGAGGGGGAGGGCTGTCTTGAATGATGAATAGACGTTTACCAGACAGACAAAGGACATTCCCGCCGGAGGAGCCGGCATTCGCCAAGCACCGGAGGCCCTGGACCGCGCGACCTTCGGGGAACGCTGCCAGTGCTTTGGGCCGGGGCGCTGACCGGCAGAAAATTAGGCTAGAAAGAGCATTTCATCCTACAGGCGTTTGGAATTTGTCCTAAAGAAAATGAAAAGCCACAGATGGATTTAAACCCTTTATGGCCTTAATTGGTTACTTAACAAAATTTAAATTAGTCCCTTTACAAATGGAGGATTACCTATTTTCACTAACCACCACCTTTTCAAGGACTGAATTACTTTGTAAAAAATTTAAATAAATGGGTCCTTTCAAAGGAGTAAAGGCTTTCCTATTTTAACTAAGACGACAATAGTAACGACCTTGGCATTATTTTTTTTTTCATATTTATTGTCAGTGGACTCTATGAATCCTACAAACAATTCTGCACTTTCATTCGCACCACACCAGAAGCACCCGCATCCCAGAGGAAGGCACTTTTGTATTTAATGGACCGAGTGCTCACAAAAGATCTGATTCTGCACGTAAGTGAACTTGTCCACCCACACAGAACAAACGGGAAGGCTGGAGGAGAGATGGGGAGGAGTGGGGGGCGGGAGAGGGGCCAGGGACGCTCTTGAAGACCACAGGAATTCTCAGTCCGAAGCTCAAGCAAAACCCTCGTGGGCAGCGTGGCCGGGAAAAACTTCGTTGGAAAGGAGGGATGGGGGCTAGGAAGGACTTCTCAGTGGGCATTTAGGGGGGAAAGCAGTCCTGTCGGGAAGAACCACGAGTGCAGGAGCGGAGAAAGCTGGGGGTACTGTGCGAGATAAGCTCTCAGCTAAAGCTGGGAGTTTGCTTTGAAAACATCGATGGAGAAAAAATTGGCGATAAGGCTTCGGGAGCCAAAGAGTTCATGATTCTCGTAAAAGTGCCTGACTTTTCCAGGGAGAGGCCTCCTCCAACCGGGGGAGGATCTGGCCCAAGGTAGGAAACCCTCGGCGGCCCGGCCCGAGAAAACACACAGCCACCCATCCATCGGCCGTCAGCCTCCGACCTGTTCCCAGGGCACCCTTTCGGTTGTTGGCTACGGGGCCACCCTGGACCCGCATCACGTGCAGCAGAATTCCCTCCACCAGTCGCTTCTCCTACATTCCTGCCACATTCTGATTCTGACAGCCCCACATGATAAGACCTCGAATCTGTGCAAAAATTAGTGTAGAGAGCTTAGCGTTTGTTAGCTCGCTGAGGTGCCACAGCGGTATGCAATCAGCGGGGCTGATACCAGGAGTTCAATGATCATATTTTCCTAACCCCCGTTTCAGATGCAAAATGTGACAAACACAAGGATATTTATGGAGACAAGGGGACAGAACTGGGACTGCCACTTCCAAGAGCCATAACGACCAATTCAGATAAACCAAAGAAATTCAAAATGGGAAAAACTTGGTTGAGCGGCAGCACGTGCTAAAGAGACAGGGCTTTCGTTGACAGGGAGTCTGTGATACGGTTCCCAAAAAACGCCATTGTAGATTGTAGATTATAATTAGAGAGGCACCCAGCATAAGCTAGTCCTACTCTATTCTGCTAGTTAGATCTCGCAGAAAGTATTTATTCTGCTCTACAGAACAAACACTGAGACACATAAACAAACAGGAATTTGTTCAGAGAAGATAAATGAAAAATGCATTGCAAATTATGTCACTGAAGGTGTACAAGTCCTCATATTTTAAGCTCCTACAATAGCCTGGATCTTTACCCAATTTGTCACTAATCCTCACAATAACTCGCCTAGATGAGTGTTTCATTCACATTTTTTTTTTTCAGAGAAAGATACGGCAGCTCACAGCACTAAGTGTTAGTATGTGCAGGGACTGGGAACTGAGCGCAGATGTGTCTGGCTTCAAAGCCGGCATTCTTTCCACTACCCCACACTGTCCCCCTGTTTAAAATAACTGTACATGTTTAGTTGGAAGAAAAGAAGCCTTGTGGAGTAAGTGGAAGGAGGAAATGTGTTAGCAGTCCTCAAATATTTGTGGAAGCAGCATTAGACATTTTCTTCTGTATGGCTCCAATGAGTGCAAATTGTCGAGAAACAGATGTCGATTCAACATAAAGAATTTTCCAAGTCAGGGCTGTCTAGAGAGACTGGGTGGGTCAACCATTTGGGGACATGACAAGTTCCCTGTCACTAAGGGCTGGGTAACCCTGCGGCAGGTATGCACGCTGTAGATGAGTGCATGCTTGACCTTTAAGGTATCTTCTCATCTGATAGAAACTAAGGCTCAAAGAGGTACTGGAACTTGGCCAGGGTCAAATCTACAACTAGATCTTCTCTGGTTGGGCCTCAGCTCAGAGCTCTTTTTGCAACATGCTGTTTCATGCCGAAAGCAAGACAAATTGAAAAAAAAAAAGCATTACTACAATCACATCAACCTCCCTCTCAACCAATATATCCCCAAACTGACTGGTGTCTTCGCTCCTCTTCAGGTTCATTTACGGTTAAAAGTCTTTGGCTGCCCTGGCTGGTGGCACAATGATTAGAGCATCATCCATGAACTGAAGAATCGTGGGTTTGATTCCCAGTCAAGGGCACATACCTAGGTTTCAGGTTCAATCCCCAGCTCTGGTCAGGGTGCATGCAGGAAGCAACCAATCTCTCTCTCTCTCTCTCTCTCTCTCTCTCTCTCTCTCTCTATCTCTCTCCTTCCCTCCTTCCCTCCCTCCCTCCGTCCCCCTTTCCCTTTCACTATGTCTAAAAAAATCAATGCAAAAATATCCTCAGGTGAGGATTAACAAAAAATAAAAAATATAAAATAAGTCTTTGGCTGCAAAAGATGAGTGGTAGAGGAGAGAAGCAACAGTCCATTAACCGGCTAAAATGAGCCCAAGTGACCGACAGCCATTTCCCTAGATTACAGTATAAAGGGGCACCACTAAAGCACCTTTCCCCACCCTCTGCATTCCCGGCACATCCCATAAGCCCACACCTGGCACCATGCCACTATTCCACACCTCGGGGACATTTTATACGCTCACACAAAGAAATAGGTTGAAGGATGCGAAATAAAATCATCTCTTGTATTTGTATAGCTCTTTATTTTTCACATATATTATCTCATCTGATGCTCACCACAGTCCTCTAAGGAAAACAGCTACTTTCTTTAAAACAGACAAGCAATTTCCTAGCTGCCTGGGGCACACAACTCACTTAAAAAACTAAAAAACAAAAAACTTTCCAAATTAGATTATTCTTCCAGCCTGGATGAGTCAACCCAGAAGCAGGTGTTCGATTTTCCTGGATTGCTGTCAGCATCACCTCACACTCTCTTGAGCTGTGCTCCGCCACCCCCCCTCCCAGGCCCTCCAGGGGCGCCCACCCACGCCAGGGCGCAGCGCTTCCTCCGGATCTCATCACTGCCACCTCGGTGGGCACCGCCCGCACTTGCTGCCCCAACTCCCAGAAAAAACACCCACCCACCCACCGGCGCCATGTGGCCACTTCCCCGACACTCTCCCAGGCCCTCGTGGCTGCAACCCTCCCCCCCGCCCCCCCTCACCCCTCCTGCTCCCCCCGCAAGTGGGAAGGCTCAGCCTCCCAGGAGCTCAGTCCCGGGAGGGGTGACCAGCCCACTAACAGCATGCCTCCGTGCTGTAGGGGGATGGAGCCTGGAGAAGGTTAGAGGACTTTGGTGTTCTCCTCTGAGCCTGAGGTTCTGGGAGATGAGGACCCAGGGCCTCGCCCACGTGGCCCCCACACCTCGTGCACCTCCCACGTGCACCTCCCAGGAACCCAGCCTGGTGCTCACGCCCAGCACACCCTCAGGCCCTCCTGGGCCATCAGCGCGCCAAGCGTGGCCCCAGGATCGGGGTGGTCCATGCAGACTATCCACTGGCCCAAGTATGGCCAGACCCACTCTTCTGGAGGCTTCCCAGCCCGTCTCTTACCTGATTCAGGTAAGACCTGCGCTGCAAGACTCTAGGGCTGGGGAAACCAGTTGCGCGTGCGCAGTGTGAAGCCAGAGGTGGCAGACCTCACCCCAGTGCCCTGCGCTGACCCTGCCAGGCCACCCAACACCTACCCTGGGCTAGAGCGCCGCCCGCCACCTGGCTCTCGGGCCATGGCCCCGAGTCCCACAGGCGCAGCTGCCTTCTCCCCGCCAGGCGTCAGCGCCACCTATTGCAAAGGGCATGGCATGGCATGGCATGGCAGTGCCTTGGTAAAGATTCTGGATGAGGGAGTACTAATCTGAGTACCTTTATGTGACTGAAGGCCAGAGAAGTGTCATTTTGAGAGTTAACTACGTAGAGATCTTTGGTGAGCCATTCCCATCTCAGCCATTCCCCTAACTTCATAGTTACCCTAAAGATGCCAAACCCACACCTTTAGCCCCACCTCTACCCTAAACTTCAGATCTCTATTCACCTTCCTCCTGTTCATCTTCCCGTGAATGGCCCACACACATTTCACGTTCCACAAGGGCTACCTTTTCTCTAACTACCTCCCACTCTACCAACTGGCACGCCTTCCCCAGAACCTGTGCTTCCTCCGATATTCTCTATCTTGGTGAATGGCATTACCATCCTCTCCACTGTCCTGCACACAATCACCGACACCGGTGGCACAATGGGATGAGGCTAGAAAGCCAAGCAGCCATGGATACAAGTCCCAGCCAGTTCCCTCCTTCCCCCGCCTTTTCATCTTACCTCCCAAGTATCTCCTACATTATCTTACCCGCTCCGTTCCCACTACTTTTTGCCCTATTCAGGCCTCACTATCTCTCACCTAATTGGTTTCCACCATCACCCCTTTCTAATCCATCGTTCACACAGCTGCCAAAGTGATTTTTCCAAAGTGCACATGGACCACACCTCTTTCTTCTTAAAACTCTTTACTGACGCCCCATTGCCAATGCTAACTTTAAGCTCTTTAGCTTGGCATGCAAAACATTTCAAAATCTGATCCTTGCCACCCCCTAGAATTGTCTTTCTTACCACCTGACCTTGCCCACCCCCCCAAACAACTTCGTAATCGGACCAAACGTTACTAATTGTAGTTCTTCCTCAAACACCGAGTGCTTTCCTTTTCCCCTGCCTTTACACATATTCTTTTCCCCTAGCAATTATGTTCTTCCCCACTTTGGCTACCTAAAAAAAAATCCATTTCTTAAAACTCAGCTTATCACATCCTCTTGCAAGCCTTTTCCCAAACCCCCTCCTCGGTGCTATCTGTCCCTTGCACACAATGCAACAGTTGCACTCACCGCCCTGGGCTGTGATGATGATTGCATATCTGTCATGTCTCTCCTACCACACTGCTGAGCTCCTTGAGGACAGGGGCAGCATCTTATGCATTTCGGTGTCCCTTGTGCCAATCCAGCATTTTATAATGATGATAAGAATGAATAAAACACACATTTGTTGATCACTATGTGCCAGACTCGGTGCTAAACTCCTTATGTACATTATATTATTTAATTCTCGTTCACTCTAAAAAAAAAAAAAAAGAACTATTATTATTACAGTTTTACCAATGAGAAAACCGAGGCATTGAAAGATGAAGGATTTTGCTCAAGGTTGCCGAGCTGGTAAATTGTGGAGCGAGGATTTGATCCCAGGTATGTCTGTTCGTGTTTATTCATCAAAAAGGTTTGTAAAATTAAAATATTTGAAAAATCACAGATCACTTGTTTAAAAGTACTCATGCTTTCAGAATTTATTTTTTAAAGGGAAAATGCATAACTGTTCTACTCGAGTGGATGGAAACGGAGTTCTAATTTAAACTTACGGTTTAGAAGGCGAAATAAGAACATTATATTCTCGCATGTTCTTATTATATGAATGTTAGGAATATTTTTGCTGAGAGACTGATATATTGTAAAGCAATAACAAGTAGATTTTTTCAAAATCCCTTCTGGATAAGTGGGGGAAGAGAGAGAGATGGTGAAAGAACCACCATCGAAGGTTCAAGAAGTTGCCAGAGGTTGGGATACCAAGAGATCATGAAGGCCGTGGGTGAGGTCTAGATGAGTTGATACATGTAAACCTCTTAGAAGAGTGCCTGGCCCATAGGAATCACTATATTATTGCTGTTGCTGCTGCTGCTGTTAAGAACTTCAATGGCTCACAATCTAGCTGTAGAGATAAACAAATAAGCTGACAACAAGCAATGTGACAAATGAGTAATAACAGCTTAACAAGCGTCTATGGAGGACGGGTATCTGTCCACCCGGAGGTCACATGACTGAGGAATGAGCACATTGTTAGAACCAGAGAAACACCACCTAACTTCTGCAGAAACGTGTGTTGGCAAATCTTTTACTGCTCCAGGCCCTATTTCTTAGGCCCTCTATGTTCAACGCTCCTCACTGTTCCACGCGTTCGTTTGCCTCCAGCATAGCCATGGGGCCTTGGCCACTGGGCAAAGGAGCAAGACTTTCACCGAGATGACACGAGTGGGAATGGGTGGGGGCAGAGGTGATGGAACGTTAGGATGGTGAGGGCCAGCACTCGAAGGAAGTTCCAGCCCCACCCAGAAGTCCAACTGGGATCATCCATGAGATTCTCGAAAGAGAAAGCACAGTCCCATCCCCCCCGGCTGCAGAGGAGAAACCGTTGGGCACAGCCTGGGTGATGTCTTCACTGAGCAAGAGGGCAGGGCTCGGCAGCAGAGGCCCTGGTCCAACTTGGCAGGCACTTCCCAAGAACGCCCACCTTTTTCCCCCAAACCCATGCCAGGTGTCCAGCACACTAACCCAGTGTTTCCCCAGCCAAACGCCACGGAAGGCTGCTTAAAAGTCTGCATTCTTTACCACAGGCCATTAACTTTACATGTAGGCAAAACATATTTATGGTCCTCCCGTGCTTCAATAAACACAGCGAAGAAACTTTCCGCGGATAGTTCACCCTGGACCAGTGAAATGAGAGCAGCTATTCTGATAGGAATAATTAATGAGACACATATGGGGGGGGGCGGGGGGCGGGAGGAGGGATGGGAAAGTGAACATTAAACAGAGGAACACTGTTGCTAGAAAAAAAATACATTTTTTGGAGGGTACTTTGGTATCAAAATTAGCTATCAAAATTGACCAGACAATTCCACTTTGCCAAATTCATCCTATATGTATATTCCCTGATGCATGTCCAAAGAGGAACAATGCTACATTATTTGGGGAAAATTTTTTAACTGAAAATAAGCTAAATGTCCATTTATAGGGTGCTAGTTATGAGGCAAAGCTTCTTGATGTACATGAAAAGCAAGATTCAGAACAGTATGTATATTCTAATTCTACTTGGGTCAAAACACAGACCAGTTACCTAAATATCTCTATTTCTATTTACAGTATTGATATGTTTGTATATGTATTAGAAATGCATGGAAAGACAAATTGGCTGGGGACAAATTTGGCCTACAGGAAAGTTTGTTTATTATTTTTATTTGTTTGTTTTAAATTTAAATTGGAATACCCCTTAGGAAGGGCCCTCATACTATTATCTTTATTCCCTAGAACTTACACCCTGCTCTCCCCTCAATTGTTACCTGCCTGGCTCCTAAATGCAAGTGAGAAGAGAAATGGACACACGTAGGAGTAGCTGGAGGGATGTTTTTAGTTTTTACTTCCATTTCTATCCTATAAGCAAACATGACTTTTATGACTTACGGGAGGGTGGGGTGGGGACTGGCGACTTTCTGTGTGGGAAAGAAGAGCGACTGGATAAATAAGAATCTTGAAAGAAGCAGCATTGATTTGGAAGCTATTGCTGGAATCCAGATAAGGAGCCAGGAGAGTCTGAGCTAGCCAGTAACAGCAAGGATGGATTGTGAAACCCAGATTAAATCCCTTATCATACACTGAAGTCAAAGGAATGCACGGCCTCTTCTTTCTTCTTCTTTCCCCATCACGAATAATCGCAGCCGCTGGTTTATCGCAGGGCGCCTCACTGGGCAGGGCTGGGTTGTGGCTTGTGCAATCGGACTCTGCTCACAGCACTCCTGGAGAGTCTCATTCTCCAGGGCGTGCAAGCTCGTTTCTTCCCCTTCACTGTGTTGGCGCCAGCTGTATAGGAAACGGGTCTTCAACACCAGAGGTAGAGCAGAAACTGGGATGGCCCCAGACAAAGTCTATCAGATAGTACTGTGCTGGCTCTTGTCTGCCTGGTAGGATCAGTGGTTTCCACAGTTAACTTTGAGATATTAGAAACCTTACAGCCTGCACATAGAGTAAAGCTTTACCTTAAAATAAGAACAAGGAAAACTTCCAAAGGAAACATTCCCTTGTTTCTGGCAGCAGCTGAAAGACAGCCTGGTGTGAGTCCTGGATGCCATACTATGCTCTTTCATCTGCTGGAAATCCTTCCGTTGCATGAAATTATTTATTTGAAAAGGTTTCATTTAATTTAGGCTGGTATTTCAGAGGCTTTCTCTTCTGTGATCTGAACAGTGGGGAATAGAGCCTTGTACTAAATTGGGAAAATTAGGTCATGAATAAAGTCAAACCCATGATTTACTCACCTTTTTGGCGGGTTTAATCCAGAGAGAGAGACAGAGAGAGAGAGAGATGGGGAAATAAAATGTGGTATATGCATATAATAAAATATTATTTGGCAATAAAAAAGATTGAGGTTCTAATATGTGATACAACATGGATGAACCTTGAAAATATTATACTAAGTGAATGAAGCCAGACACAAAAGACCACATATTGTATGATTTCATTTCTACAAAATGTTCAGTACAGGCAAATCTATAGAGACTGAAAGTAGATTAGTGCTTGCCTTGAGTAAGGAAGGAATGGGTGGAGGGAAGTGATTGTTTAATGGGTATAGGGTTTTGGAGGGGAAGTGGTGAACATATTCTAAAATTGATGGTGATGGTTACGTAACTGTAAATGAACTAAAAATCATTTATGTATAATTTAAACAGGTAAATCATGTGGTATACTAATTATATTTCAATAAAGTTATTAACAATAAAAGGAAGAAAAGATGTATACTAAGAAAACATTAATTTAAAGAGCTGATGTGGCTTAAACATTAAGATTTTGGAACAAGGAATATTACTATGGATAAAGAAGAATTTTGGAATGAAAAGGGGATCAATTCACTAAATCCTAAATCTGTATGCATATGGTAACAGAACTTTAAAATAACTAAAGCAAAAACTGATGGAACTGAGAGAAGAAGTAGACAAATCCACAATTATAACTGGGGATTTTAATACTCCTCTCTCAATAATTTATAGAGGAAATAAACAGAAAATGAGGAAATAGAACACTTGAACAACACAATCAACTTGAACTAATTGCCATTTAAAGAAAACACACAACAAAAGTAGAACACACAGTCTTCTACATGGAATATTCACCAAGGTAGATCATATTCTGGACCATTAAATAGGTTTCTCTCAATAAATTTAAAAGAATTGAACTCACATGACATATGTCCTTAAATGAAATAAAATTTTAAATCAATAACAGAAAAAATATATGAAAATCCTCAAATATTTGGAAACTAAACAATAAACTTCTAAGTAATCCATGGGTCAAATAATAAACCACAAGAGAAATTATTAAACATTTGAACAGAATAGAAATAAAAACACAACATATCAACATTTGTGAGGTACAACTAAAGCTATGCTAAGAAGGAAGTTTATATTCAAAGAATGCTTATATTCAAAAAGAAGAAAGGTCTCAAATAAAAAATCTAATCTTCCACCTTAAGAAACTATTTTTAAAAATAGCAAAGAAAACCCAAGTAAATACAAGGGATAATAAAGAGCAGAATTAGTAAAATAGAAAACAGAAAAGCAATAGAGAAAATTAATGAAAATAAAAGCTAATTCTTTGAAAAGATCAATAAAATTAGTGAAACGCTAGGCAGACTAATTGAGGGGAAAAGAAAGACAAAACTTACAATGTCAGGAATAAAAGAAGAGAGAATACAGGTCCTCAGACATTAAAACGATGAAAAGGGGATATATGTTATGTGCAACTTTATGCCAATACTAAATCCAACGACTTCAATAAAATAGACAAATGCCTCAAAAAATTGAAATAATCGAAAATAATTTAAGAAGAAAAAGATAAACTGAATATCCCTACATCTACCAAGTAAATTGGACTCATGATTAAACACTTTTCTCAAAGAAAACTCCAAGCCTAGATTACTTCACTGATGAATGACACCAAATATTTCAGGAATAAATAATCCCAATTTTATAGTCTTCTGGAAATAGGAAGGAAGGGGATACCAGCATTACTCTGGTCAAAACCAAACAAAGGTATTACAGGAAGAGAAAACTACACACTAGTATTTTCATGAACACGGATGCAGATATTCTTTTTTTTTTTTTCAGGAGTATCCTTAGTTGTTTTTTTTTTTAATATTTTATTGATTTTTTACAGAGAGGAAGGGAGAGAGATAGAGAGTTAGAAACATCGATGAGAGAGAAACATCGATTAGCTGCCTCCTGCACGCCCCTCACTGGGGATGTGCCCGCAACCCACCTACATGCCCTTGACCGGAATCGAACCCGGGACCTTTCAGTCCGCAGGCTGACGCTCTAGCCACTGAGCCAAACCGGTTTCGGCGATGCAGATATTCTTAATTAATTTTTGGCAAAGTGAATCTAACAATATATAAAATGAATGATACATCATGACTAAATGGAATTTATCCCAGAAATATAAAATTGTTTAAACATCAAAAATCAATCAGTGTAATTCCTCACATTAACAGAAGAAAAAAGAAAAACCATCTCAATGGATCCAGAAAGCTCTTGACAAAATTCAAACCCCATACTTTAGAAAAACTCTTAGCAAACTAGGAATAAAAGAGAACTTCCTCAGCCCCCCCCCAAAAAAAGACATTTACAAGAATGATACAGCTAACATTATCCTAATGCCTTCCCTCCTGGTATCGGGGATAAAGCAAGGATATCTGCTCTCCACATTTCTGTTCAGTCTTATACTGGAGGCCCTAGTCAGTGAAATAATGCAAGAAAAAGAAGTAAAAGTTATACATATTGGGAGGAAAAGTAAAACAGCCGCTATTTTTAGCATGACTGTGTACGTTGAAAATCCTAAAAAAAAATCTACCAAAAAACTGCCAGAACAAGAAATGAGTTTAGTAAGATTGGAGAATGCAAGATTAATATACAAAATCAATCTTATGTCTATTTACTAACAATGAACAATTAGAAATTGAATTTTGAAATATCATTTACTGTAACATCCAAAAATATGAACTATTTGGGGATAAGTTAAATATTACAAGATCTGTACACTGAAAACATTACTGAGGAAAATCTAAATAAGTGAAGACTTATGTTTATGGATTAGGAAACCCAATATTGTTAAAATATCAGTTCTCCCCAAATTGATCTACAGATTTGACACAATCACCATAAAAAGCCAAACAGGCTTTTTTTTTTTTTTTTTTTTTTTTTTTTTTTTTTTTAGAAAATAACAAGCTGATTTTACAGTTTGTATAGAAATGCAAAGGGCCTAGGATTGCCAAAAAATTCTTTTTAAATAAAGAACAAAGTTAGAGGACTTACACTATCTTATTCCAAGACCTATTAGAAAGCTGTAGTAATCAAGGCAAGATGAT
Organism: Cnephaeus nilssonii; assembly: GCF_951640355.1. Classification (NCBI taxonomy): domain Eukaryota; kingdom Metazoa; phylum Chordata; class Mammalia; order Chiroptera; family Vespertilionidae; genus Cnephaeus; species Cnephaeus nilssonii. The sequence goes on from NC_137083.1 coordinate 61,099,149, forward strand.
ATAAGTGTAAAAATATACATGTACAGCAACATAAGAGAATAGAGAGTCTCGAAATAGACCCACATATGTCTGGTCATAATTTTTACTTTCAATAAAGTTGCCAGAGCAATTCAGTAATGAAATGATAATATTTTCAGAAAATAGTACTGGAACAAGTGGATATCCATATGCCAAACACCCCCCCTTCCCCCGCCACACACACACAGGGGCGGAGGGAATACCCTGGATTCTCACCTCACATCATTTACAAAATTTAATTCAAAATGAACTCTAGCCCACATTAAAAAATGTATTCAAAATGGATCACCAGATATAAACATTATAGGAACTATAATAGTTCTTGAAGAAAATGTAAGAGAAACTTAGTGGGCTTTTCTTCAGCAAAGATTTCCTAACTAGGACATAAGAATATAAAATATAAACAGGAAAAATGATCATTTGGACTTTATCAAAATCACTGTGATAAAAACAAAAAGGTAAGCCGAAGACTGAAAGTATTCATAATATATATATATAAATTATAAAGGACTTACTTCATCAAACATATGTAATGAATCCTGCAAGTCAATAAAAAGACAACCCAATTTTAAAATGAGCAACAGATTTAAACAGACACTTCACCAAAGAAGAGATATGAAAGGTAAATAAGCACAATAAAAGATGCCTATCATCATTCATCATTAGGAAATTGCAAACTGAAGTCACTTTAGACATGCTAAGTAGACTAAAAATTAAAATACTGATAATACCAAGTTTCAACAAAGACAATTCCTAAGGAGAAGACACACCAGGAAAAGTCCTAAGCCAACTTTCAATGATCCAACTGGGGATAAAGTCCTTCCCAGAGCGCTGGGACCTGATGGCCAGGCCAAGGTCACCAGACCATGTCCAGAGCTGAGCAGGGGCCACGGGGTCTCATCCCCACACTGAAGAATGGCTCCCAAGGGGAGATAAAAGGAAAAGGAACTGATATCAGAATAAAGGCAGGCTGGTGGGTGAGAGCAGCAGATAACTACTATAATGTACTGCTTTTGGAATTAGGGAGAAACATGTTTGTTTTTAATCTTCAGGATAACTGAGCCCAAGAGTGTAAAGGAGGAGAGTGGCATTTCCTTCCCTACTGTTATGAACAGAATGTCTGTCCCCTCTCCCCCAAACTCACGCATTGAAACCCTACTACTGTTATGAGTCGTAATGTAAATATCTGTGTTTTCCGATGGTCTCAGGCGACCCTGCTAGCAGTTCTCAACCTGTAGAGCCTAAGACCATCGGAAAACACAGATACTTACATTACAATTCATAACAGTAGCAAAATTACAGTTATGAAGTAGCAACGAAAATAATTTTATGGTTGGGGGTCACCACCATATGAGGAACTGCATTAAAGGGTTGCGGCATTAAAAAGGTTGAGACCCACTGGTCTAGAGAGAGTGTGCGCCCTGGGTCCTTTGTCTTTAGGATTTTTTTTTCTTTTTTTTCTAAAAGCAGGAATTTTACAGGAGGTCTCAGGGGAGGATCTCAATAGAATATTCATCAGCTTTCCAGGTGTGTCCTTTCAGGGTTGAGGTCTCTACTGATTGGTCAGCACTAGGGTCGGGGAGGATCATTAGTCATTGCGGCTGGTACTGATACCAGCCATGGCATCACTTTGCTGCTTTTCTGGGCCTGGAGCTGAAACACAACTGAGGCCTAGATGTTATCTCTTGTTTGACCAAAACTCTGTGTCTGTGGCCAATAGACCCAAGGTTTTATTTCTAAGATTATTTGATGCGGATCAGAACCTCATTGTCCCAAGGCCTTAATGCTTAAGGGAGTGGTCATGCAAGGGAGAGGGAGGTGGGCGAGTCAGGGTGGCCCACGAGGCCAGTTTGAATCCGCCGTCTGTCTGTTTCCCCATCCCACCTGCCGAGAGATTTTCATGGCTTCTTACTACCCTGCCTCACTCTGAGGCAGATGGGAGAGGAGCTAAGGGGGATGCCACCCAAGGGAACCCTATCCTGGCCAAAACAGAAGTAATGGGTAGAAAGGGGTGGAGGTAAGATTGGGCTTGGAGGGGACTGGTGTAGTCCCTTGAGGGAAATGGCATAGGAAGTTGACAACGGATTAAAAAAAGGATTTCAAAGTCAAGCTGAGGGTGGGTTCCACTGCACCATGGGACCTCAGTGGAGTGTGGGGGTGACTGAAGCCCTCAGGGTCACTTCCGTGCGCCACTTGCACTCGATCTGCAGGATAAAGATACTGCATGTCTGAAGCGTCAGACCAATCTTGCTCGATGGTAAATAATTTCAAGCACTTTTGTATTAATACAAATAGGAATGCGTTTTGAAGTAGAATACAAGAATTACATACATTGTAAAGATAAAATACAAATTTCTTGTTTGTAATAACCCCTCGAGGCTGCCTCTCACTCTCTCCTTCATGTGAATTCATCTCCTCTTCCATTAGAAACGCCTTGGTGGAAATTTGAGTAATATTTCTTTAAGGAATAAGGCCTGGGGATAAGGGATGTTCTTGGGATTTTTACAATGTCCAGATACTTTGCCAGGAGAGGAAACTAAGCAAGGATTTATAATCGAAAGATATGGGATTTTGAGGACAGTGCTAACATCTGGAGAGTTTGGCAGAACTGATGTAAGTATATGCATTAGGGACTGGAGTTCAGGGCTGCTCACGCAAACCCTAAGAGCAGCTGCATTCCTGGGGAACATCTCATGTGGAAAGTATGGGGTCCTGCGCTGGCTTGGGGTCTGGATTAGTGTCTCTTGGTAGGAGTAGGAATCTAGTGTTCTTGGAGAGGCAGATTCATTTCTGGGGTCAGAGGAAGTTCATCTCAAAACAACAAGTTCGAGTGAGCCAGCTTTTAGCTTCAGAATTGGTGGAGGAGAGAGATGGAGCCCAGAGGTTTTGTGTTCCTAGGTTTTATAAAATATGGGAAATCAACAAAGAGTCATAAAAATAAGAAGACAGTTTAATACAGAAATAGGAAGAAGGAAAATGACAGCCCTTCCTCCAGAAAAGGACCAATAGTTGGCACCTGCGCCCCCCCCCTCAACCCCCTATCCCCACCCTTCATCACAAAGCAGAAAAAACTACCATAGATCTCAGCATTCTGAGGAACTGGGCACCAGTGAAGGACAGGATGGGTCCTGCTCTTCATGCATTTTGGATGCTATGCAAATTACCTCCAGGAGGACTTAATTAAAAGACAGAGAGATCAGCTAACGCTACTGTGGTAATCATATTGCAATACAGGGTGTCCCCCGAAAATGTATACACACTATGTCTGTAGGTTCTATTACATTTTGAAAATGAAATGTATTTTGACTTACTCAAAGTGTATATACATTTTGGGGGGACACCCTGTATATAAATGTATCAAACCTACACATTATACACCTTAAACTTACACAATGTTATATGTCAGTCACATATCTTGAAGAAGAAGAAGAAGAAGAAGAAGAAGAAGAAGAAGAAGAAGAAGAAGAAGAAGAAGAAGAAGAAGAAGAAGAAGAAGACGACGACGACGACGACGACAACGACGACAGAGGAAAGAGCCGCTCATGGCAATCAGGGGCACTTCTACGGCCTGACTGCAGGTCAGCAGACACTGCGGCTCCTGGCTGTCCTGAGCGGGGGTCTCTGAAACCCTAATCAGCACCTCTCTACTCTCACGGTAGATTTTAGAGGAAGGGGAGCAAGGAGGGGTGGATGGGTGGGAGAATTAAATTGGCAATATAGATTCTTGGACTGAGGAGGATGAAGAAATTAAATGATTACAAAGCCAAAGGCCAAACAAAAGAAGAAGAGAGGGGGGAAAAAACAATCAGCCTAAACCTGGAGCATATGTTCTGGAAATCCAATTTGCACATGGAGAGTGGAGGGGCCCTCGCAGAGGGGAGCAGGGGCTGAGGACTTGCTGGTGAACAGAGGGCCGTTGCCCTGGAGACAGTCTTAGCAAATAGGAAAATAACAGGGGCTTAAGGGAGAAAGGGGAAATGGGGCCCTGCTTAGGATGGTTGAAATCTTAGAAACCAGACCAGTACACGGGAGGGCTGCATTTAAAAAGACAAGCACAGATTTCACTGCTTTGGAAAGTGAAGAAAGGAAGAAGGAAGCTATGTTGGTTGCTTCTAGGTTAGTGTGGGCAATCAGACACTCACGAGGTTTAATAGAGGGGAAGAGGGACATTTTTTAAGGAGCAGAAATTGGGGTACACTTGCCTATCTCCTAGCTTCTGTCCCCGAGGGTACTATCAAAATATGCTTCAGGGAGCCACTGACAGAGAAATAACAGTAAAACTAAGTTCAGGGAACTGCCTCCTTGGTGTCCACGATAATAACTTGAGGTGGCAGATGTAAGAGAGGCAAGTCCAGAGCTATTAAGCATGAAATCCACAGATGAACTGGCTAGTTTCAAGGGAAGGCAATGGTTAAGGGGAAGCTTGAGCAACTATGGCCCGGAGTTTCGGCGTTAGCACTCGATAAAAGTTGGTCTAGCCAGTGGTCGGCAAACTGCGGCTCGCCAGCCACATGTGGCTCTTTGGCCCCTTGAGATTTTAGCAAAGGCCAGCTTAGGGGTACCCTAATTAAGTTAATAACAATGTACCTACCTATATAGTTTAAGTTTAAAAAATTTGGCTCTCAAAAGAAATTTCAGCCCTAGCTGGTTTGGCTCAGTGGATAGAGCGTCAGCCTGCGACTGAAGGGTCCCAGGTTCAATTCCAGCTGGGGGCTTGTGCGTTGGTTGTGGGCACATCCCCCGTGGGAGGTGTGCAGGAGGCAGCTGATCGATGTTTCTCTCTCATCGATGTTTCTAACTCTCTATCCTTCTCCCTTCCTCTCTGTAAAACATCAATAAAATATATTTTTTAAAAAAAGAAATTTCAATCGTTGTACTGTTGATATTTGGCTCTGTTGACTAATGAGTTTCCTAGACAGCCCTCTGCACGATGTCTGTGTGTTTTGGTACTAAATTTGAAACTCTGAAGGGCGGGGCATAAGGAGGGGCTCCCACCTGGATGACCTGGAGCAGGAGGAGCCCAGTGAGAAAGGTCAAAGGGCTTAGCCTAAGGGGCCAACTGGGAGAACCAGGGTGAGCACAGAGGACAGGCGTGGCGCTAAAAACAGTGGCCATTAACAAAGGAAGGAGGAATGGGGCAGTTGGCTATTTTAGCAAGGAGGGCCCTGGACAGCTGCTGAGAATGGACTCAAACAGTGGTTCTCAAAGTGTGGTCCCCTGAACAGCAGCATCAGCACCACCTGGGATTTGGCAAAAATGCTAAAAGCTCAGTCCTCCTGAATCAGCAACTTTTGCAATGGGGCCTAGCCATCTGTATTGCAACAAACAAAGTGAGAGCCATGCACACCACAGTTTGAGAACAATCCTACTAAGACACCCCTAACTTGCCTTTAATGGCTGCTGAATGCAAACTTGCTCGGGAGCCGGGCTCCCGTAAAACCTTCGGGTCAGCTTAGACAGGTGGGTAACTGGTGGGACACACTGAAGGGAAGCCACGAGAAGCCACATCTGGGGGTGACATCGGTGTTAGACCGACGGTGGGAGAGATTTTACGCAAAATTACCCTGCTCGTAGAAGAGAGACACACAAGACTAGTGTAAGAAGTAACAGGACTTTGGAAAGAATCAGAATTCACTAATCATCTCTTCCCATCGGAGAACGAACTCTGGATAACTACAGGTTTGTAATAGAAAAATTAGTGAACCCGGCAACAGAAAGCAAACACCGATGACCCTGTGATCTTAATATTGAACATGTCTACAGATCAGAAGGCCCCTAGGAGTTGGGAAAGGAACATTTCCAGCTTGGCGAGATCAGGTAGTAAAGCAACAAGAAGCTTTAGACATCAGGAACAAAAAACATGCAGAAATAATTAGATGGGGTCAGGGCACTAATGGAGAAGACTGTGAATGACTGTAATTTTCAGAGCTGTGAAGCCATAAATTGCGCCGGGAGGGCTGCCTGCTATTAGTGCAGCACTCTCTGCTATCAAGATGAAGCAGCTGAAGGCTGTCGAATTGGTGAAAATTATTCCTGGAAAAAAGAAAGAAAATTGAATATGAAAGATAAGACGTCTTCTGGTACCTCTCAAAAGAGATGGGGGGCCCACAGCCCTGGATACGGGGGCCTGGGCCATCTTCAGAGGTAAGACTATTTTCATGTTTTTTTGTAATCCAAGGATGGAGCTTTGAAGCTAAAAACTCAAGGGCACTAAAAAAATAAACAGGCTCCCAATTCTTGCGACCATTAAAATTCTGTGTTTTGTTTTTGTTCATTCTCACCCGAGGATATTTTTTCCATTGATTTTTTTTAAGAGAGTAGAAGGTGTGTGTGTGTGTGTGTGTGTGTGTGTGTGTGTGTGTGTGTGTGTGTTTATAGAGAGAGAGAGAGAGAGAAAGAGACAGAGAGAGAGAGGTAATTATCAACGTGAAAGAGAGACATCAATTGGTTGCCTCCCATATGTGCTCCAACCAGGGCTGGGGATTTAACCTGCTACCCAGGTATGTGCCCCTAACCAGGAATCAAACTGGAGACCCTTCGGTGCCCACTAACCACTGAGCTACCGGCTAGGACTAAACTTTTGGTTTTACAAGAGGCAATGGAAGGGCTGAGCCTGTGAGGCAGCGACTCTATAACTCTATACAAAGTGTACAGAGGGAACAGAAGCGGTTGCTCTGGAAAGTGTCTTAGTTTGGGGAAAGACAGATGGCAAACTAGGAAATAACAGCGACGTAAGGAAAGAATCATAAGACCTGGTACCCTCTCCAAGTTCTAACTCCGTAAGCTGCTGCTGCAGCAATAAGAAATAAAAGATAAGATATAGAGTCCAAATGAGGGAGGATCAAGGCACGAGGAAATCCAAGAATGAGAACTAGGCAAGTGGGTAAGCCAGAGGTGGAGGACGGCCCGGGACCAAGTCCATTTCAAAGCTTTCCTCTGGCCTCGCTCCTATTTTTTTTTTTCTTTGCTTAGTTTTTAACAGCTGTATTGAAATGTAACTGACATACAATAAGCCACAAACATTTAAAGTATAATTGCATAAATTTTGACATAGGTACACACCCCTGAAATCATCACCATAAGCAAGATGATTATCAATATTTCATCACCCCCAAAATTTCCTCTGCCCCTCTCTAATCCATTTCTCTTTCCCTTCCCGACCTCCTCTCGGCCATTGCCATCCCCAAGCTATCACCGATCTGATTTGTGTCACTTAATTTCTGTTAGGCTTTTCTAGAATTTCCTACAAATGGAACTGTGTGGCATGTACTCGCTTTTGGATGACTTCTTTCACTCAACATAATGATTTTCAGATCCATCCATGTTGTTGTGTACATTGATACTTCGTTTTGTTTTTTAATTGTTAAATAGTATTCCATTATGTGGGATCAATTATATAGCCCTCAACTATCAATTCATTTATTAATTTATTATAGTCATCTGTAGATGGTCATTTGGGTTGTTTTTTTGGGGGGAATATTATAAATTAAGCTATTATGAACATTCATGTGCAAGGCTTTGTATGGATATGTTTCTCAAGTAAATGCTGATGATATGTTATTTGATTTGGGTTTAATTTGCTTAAACTATTAAGAATTTTTGTGACTGTGTTCATGAAAGATATTGGCATCTAGTTTGCTTCTCTTATAATGTCTTTGTCCAGTCCTGGTGGTAAGTTATTACTGGCCTAATAAGATGAATTGAGAAATGTTTCTTCCTCTCTGTTTTCTGGAAATTTTTGTATAGAATTGATGCTTTTCTCCCTTAAACTGTTGGTAGAATTTGTAACTAAAGCTATCTTGGCCTGGAGGGGTTTTTGTTGGTTAGTAAGTTTCTTGGGGAGGGAGATTTTTACAAATTCAACTTCTTTCATAGATATAGGACTCTTTCTTTCTGAGAAAGCTTTGGTAGTTTGTATCATTGTCAAATTTATTGGCATACATTTTTTCACAAATATTATTATCCTTTTAATGTCTGTTGGAGCTATAGTGATAGCCCCTCATTTATTCCTGATATGGGTAACTTGTGTCTTTTCTTTTTTTTTCATATCAGTTACAGAGTTATTTATTTTATAAATGTTCCCAGAGAAACAGCTTTTAACTATCTCAAAGAATGAGCTTTTAAGAAAGTTTCTAGGACCTTGAAACATTAATTAATACCTTATCACAAGAGTGTCCCAGAACCATGTCTAAGGTATTCACTTAGTCAAACTAAAGTAATGCAGGTTATCAAGGAATTGTGCTTGAATATAAATTTATCATCCATCACTATACAGAGGTCCCAGCAGGATCAACAGAGCGAGCTTTCCTGATACCAAGAAATTCAGTCTTTCACGGAGAGTCAAAGTCTACAGGTGCTCTTAACCCAGTGTGAGGGTTCTGCAGACCAGGGTTTCCTAGGTGCTCTGTGAGTGCTCTGCCCCTAAGAGCCAAGGTTAGCATGGCCAACCAAGGAAAGAGAGAAGATGAAAATGACCAATATTAGGAAGACTAGACAGACCCTCACCGATATTAAGAATGATGAAGCAATGTTAAAAACGACTCTAGTGCTCACTTCGGCAGCACATACACTAAAATTGGAACAATACAGGGATGATTAGCATGGCCCCTGAGCAAGGATGACATGCAAATTCGTGAAGCGTTCCATATTTTTAAAAAAGAAAGAAAGAAAACAAACCTCTAGCCCTAGCCCGTTTGGCTCAGTGGATAAAGCATCGGCCCGTGAACTGAAGGGCTCTGAGTTTGATTCCAGTCAGGGTTGCAGGCTCCTTCGGGAGGCAACCAATCTATGTGTCTCTCTCACATCGATGTTTTTCTGTCTCTCCCCCTCCCTTCCACTCTAAAAAAATCAATGGAAAAATATCCTCAGGTGATGATTAACAATAACAACAACAACAAAAAAAAAACCCTCTATGCCTCAACATTTAATAGCTTTAATAAAATGGACCAATTCCATGAAAAACAGAAATTATCAAAACTCACTACAGAAGAGATAAAAATATTTTGAATAGCCTTGTATCTATTAAAGGAATTAAATTTGTGATTAAAAGCCTTCCCCCCCCCCCCAAAAAAAAAAAACAAAAAACAACAAACCTTCATGGCAAGGTGGTTTCTCTGTTAATTCTATTAAATATTTAAGGGAGAAATAACACTAACTCCTTACATTCTCTTACACAAAATATAAAAGGAAGGAACACTTCCCAACTTACTTTGTGAGACCAGCATCCCTAAATACAAAAATCAGACATTTCAGAAAAAAAAATGGTAGCCCAGCCAGTGTGGCTCAGTGGTTGAGCATCAACCTATGAACCAGGAGGTCAGGGTTCGATTCCCGGTCAGGGTACATGCCCGGGTTGCAGGCTCAATCCCCAGTGTGGGGCATGCAGGAGGCAGCCAATCAATAATTGTCTCTCATCATTGATGTTTCTGTCTCTTTCCCTCTCCCTTCCTCTCTCTGAAACCAACAAAAAATATATTTGAAAAACAACAACTGTAGACTAATATCTCCCATGAATTAGAAACAAAAATCTTTTTTAAAATATTAGCAAATTGAATTCAACATTATATAAAAATAAAAATACATATGACTACATGGGGGTCATATTAGGAATGCAAGGCAGGACCAACATTCAATAGTCAATCGATATAATGGTCACTACACTTATCAATACTGTATTTTATATTTGAAAGTTTTTAAGTAAGCAGAAACTTTTTAAGTAAGTAGACCTTAGATGTTATCACCACACAATTGTAATTTTGTGAAGGGATGAAGACACTAACTAACCTTATTGTGGTAATCATCTTGCAATATATACATATTTCTAATCATCATACTGTACACCTTAAACTTACATATGTCAATAATATCTCAATGAAGTTGGGAAGAAAAATTGATCACATAATTTATTGATTAAATGAGAAAAATCATATGACAATACAAGTAGATGCAGAAAAAGCTTTTGACAAAATTCAATATCAGTTCATGATTAAAAAAAAAAAACACCCTCTCAGGAAACTAGGAATAGAAGGAAAGTTCTCTAACCTACAGCTAACATTATACTTAATGGCGAGAGATTGAACACTTTCCGTCTAAGATCTGGACCAGGCAAGATGTCCTCTTTACCACTCCTTTTCAACATTGTACTTGAATTCCTAGCTAGTACTATAAAGTAAGAAAAAGGAATTTAAAAGTATATACGTTAAAAAGAAATAAATAAACTATCTTTAGTCATAGGCAACATGTAGAAAATCCCATAAAATCTACAAAAGTCTCCTAGAACTAAAAAGTGAGTTTAGCAAGATACAAGATTAACATACAGAAGTTAATTATGTTCCTATATACAAGCAATGAACAATTGAAAACTGAAATTAACATAAAACAATACCATTCACAATAGAACCATCTTCACAAAGGACTTATATATAAATCTAACAAAATATATGCAATATCTATATGTGAAAACTGAAAAAAAACATTGATAAAAGAAATAAAAGAAGCTCTAAGTAAATGGAAAGATATAGCATATTCATGGACTGGAAGACTCAATATTGTTAAGGCATTAAATCTATCAAATACGGTTTAGAGAGTCAAGGCAATTCCAATCAAAACCCCAGCCAATTTTTTTGTATATTTTTATAAGCTTATTCTAAAATTCATATGGAAAGGCAAAGAAATTAAAATAGCCAAACAATTTTTGAAAAAGAACACATTACTATATTTCAAGACTTACTATTACTCTAACACTACAGCAGTCATGTCAGATGTAGATTAGCCAGAATCTTGGAGAAATCCCAGGATGGAATGTGACAAATAAATCTAACAGTATTGCAAGTATGTGACATAACCACACTTAAGTGTGTGTGGAGAGAGGAGCTGACCTAAGTAACTTTGAAAACTGCATTTGCCTGGAAGTTTTAAGGATAAGGATAAAAGAAACCATACATAAAAACTGTATTCCATTGTGAATTTCTCATCGGAGTCCAGGTTCACAATTATTTTACACAGATATAGGGGATGAATAATTAAGTAAGTGGATGATGGATGATGGTAGCCTGGTTTCTCACTACTGGAGAGGGAAGTGACAGAAAAAAAGGAACGCTACAATGACCCTTGTGGTACTGGTTTGGAGTCCAAGGCATCAATATGAACTTGTGTATGTGCTGTATATATGAACTCATGTCTCTGATATATATATAATTATAGATGTATATATTACCTAGCTCTGTCTGCTGGGAGGGACTAAAAGCAGTGACATCCAATAGTAATGAACAAGCTCAGTGCCCACATTTTCATTTTTAAATTAAATGAAAATAAAACAGGCATCTTGGAGAAAAGGCCGATTCTTAGACTGTGGTGAGGAAAATAAAGAAGCATCTTGTAGTACCAGAAAGTAAGAAAGTGCTCAAAAACAGAGTCATGGCACCTGTCATGGGTCATAGGGACCAACCTGAAAGATTTCGTAATTTGAGCAACAAAATAAGTACCAGTGCTGGATTATAACCCAAAATATAAAGTAAATATACATGAGTCCACTTATATAAACAAGCGATTCATTGAATTATTAATGAATGAAATTGAAGTGAAGAAACGAATCTTCTCTAGGTAAGAATTCCTAATAATATAGAGACGTACAGATGCACAGATACTCTCCACTCCAACAGGTGAAATTTAATTCCTTCCTCCCTTGACTTAGTCTACTTTCTAAAGGATAAAGTATGGAAAGGGGTAAGTATTAACTATGCCATGGAGAATCCTTACAAATACCATGTGAACCAAATGATCAAGGCAACATCACCAGCGATATTATGTGGGTATCATGAACCTCTTAATAGGATGTGATGAGAAGGATACCTCACCTCTGTGGCCTTCCTTCCAAAAACCCAGGGCTATGAGAAAAACATCAGAAAAAAAAAAATTGAAGAACAATGTATAAAATATCTGACTAGTACTCTTCAAAATTGCCGAGGTCATGAAAAACAAGGAAAGGTTGAGAAACTGCCACAAGCCAGAGGAGACGAGGATGCGATTCAGTTGCAGTGTGGTGCCCTGAAGAGGGTCCTAGAATAGAAAGAGGACACTGAGGGAAAGTTCTGGAGTTTGGTTAGTAAAAACAAACCAATGTTGCTTCTTAGTTTTGACAAATGTACAATAATAGAGGAAATGTGAAGAGACTTATGAGAATTCTCCATTATCTTTGTAACTATTCTGCAAATCTAAACTTATTCCAAACTAAAAAGGTTATTATTTTAAATGAAGGTAAAATAGAGTCATTTTCAGACAAACACAAAGCTGAAATAATGTGTCTCTGGCATTACTGAACTATAAGAAATGTTCATGAAATTTTTCACTTTGAAGAAAAATGTTACCTGAAGGAAAATTATTCCTTCTTGAAAGACTCTCAGATACACACATACACATACACACACACACACACACACAGAGGCATCAGAAATGGCAAGTACATGGTTAACATAAATAAATGTTCTCACTTTTATAATTTCTTTAAAGTATAATTGACTTGTTAAATTAAAATATTAAGAATAAATAGTGATATTTATATAGAGAGAGCATAAAATTATGATAACAAGAACACAAATATCTGACAGCTTCTATAGAAGTATACAATTGCAAACTTAATATTAAATACAATATTATTTGAAAGTGCAATGTAATAGCTTAAAAATAGATATGATAAGACATAGGAAAACCAAAGAAAAATAAAACAAAGAGCCATAACTAGTAATGCAACAAAGGAAGTAAAATGAAATGCTAAAAAATACACAAAGCAAAAGACAGCAGAAAAGGAGGGGGGGAAAGAACAAAAATCAGATGAAATAGAAAAGTAATAGCAAGATGGTAGCCATAAGCCAGACCATGTACTAGTATGTAATTAAATAAAATAAAAATACTCAATTACAAGGCAGAGATTGTCAGAATGAATTACGCAAGAAGGCCCAACTATACGATGACTACAAGAAACACACTTGCTATATAAAGAAACAGACTAAAACAAGAATATGGAAAGACACATAACATGCAAACCCTAATCATAAGAAATCTGGAGTGACTGGATAATGTAAGAGAAAGTAGACTTCAGAATAAGGAATATTGGCAGCGACAAAGAAGTACTGTATCAGTTTTCTATAGCTGCATAACAAATTACCACAAGCCTGACAGCTTAAAGCAGCACCATGGACTAGTTCGAATTCCATGTATGAGAAGTCTGGCGTGGCGTGACTGGGTAGCAGAAGACTGAGATCAGTCAGGTTGAGTTTTCATCTCGAAGCTCTGGGAAAATAATCTGCTTTCAAGCCCACTCTTGTTGGAAGAATTCAATTCCTTGTGATTGAATAATTGAGTTCCCTTTTCTTTGCTGGCTGTCAGCACACTGAATCCTCATGCTTCAAATTTCTGACTCCCCTTCCGTGACCAGCTGTAGAAAACTCCATTTTCATGTGATTAGGTCAGGCTGACCCAGATAATGCCCCCAGTGTAAGGTCAATAGTGCCAATACCACGTAACCTAATCCTGGGAGTAAAATCCATCATATTAATAGTCCCAGAGATTATTCAGGTAATGTATACAAGAGGGGAAGGGAATTTGGCGGGTCATCTTGGAATTCTTCCTGCCATAAGGAGATTACATAATGATCCAATAATCAATTCATCTAGACATAGCAAAACTAAATGTGTTCACATCTAATAACAGAGCGTCAAGATACACGAGGCAAAAACTAATGGAACTAAAAGAAGAATTATATACAAATTCGTAGGTATAGCTGGAAATTGGAAATTTCAGCCTTTCTTTCTCAATAATTGATAGCACAGACAGACAGAAAATTAGTTCAGAGAGAGAAGATTTGAACAACACTATTAGCCAAATTGACCTCATTAACATTTGTGGAGCACTACTCCCAGTGATTTTAGAATGGCCATTTTTTTCAAGTCCATGTGATGCAGTCACCACTATAAACTATATGTTGGGCCCGGCTGGTGGTGGCTCAGTTGGTTGGGCATCGTTCTGTGCACCAGAACGTTGCTGGTTTGATTCCACCACCTAAAGGTTGCGAGTTCAATTCCAGTGCAGGAGGCAGCCATTTGATGTTCTGTTCTCACATTAATGTTTCTCTTTCTCCTTTCCTCTCCCTCTAAAAATCAATAAAACTATATATATATATATATATATATATATATATATATATATATATCCTCTCTAATAAAATGGTAATGTGCAAATTAACCATCACTCCGCTACATAAGCCACGCCCACCAGCCAAGCCACGCCCACCCGCCAATCAGGGCGAGTATGCAAATTAACCCCAATCCAAGATGGCTACAGCCACAGAGAGCAAGGTTTCCCAGGTAACAGAGGAAGCCAAGCTTTCCCATAGCCGTTGCAGGCCTAAGCCTCCACTCAAGCTACAAAGTTTCAATTATAGAAGGTAAACAAATTCAAACAAATGGCTGCAGAATGGAGCTTGAGAGAGCAGGCCAGGGTTGCCGGCGGCAACAGGGGAAGCAAAGCTTTCCGCACACCCTGGCGGGGCTCACCCGCTTAAGGCTACAAAGTTTCAATTGTAGAAGGTGAATTAACTGCCACAGAAATGGCTGCCGCCCCAGAAATGGCTGCTGCCCCAGGCTACAAAGTTTCAATTGTAGAAGGAAAATAAATTCCAGATACCAGGGCCTCCCCTTGGGTTGCCAGGGGGCGTGGCCGGCCTGCAAACCACCACAGGCCCCTGGCTCAGGCCACCCCACACCCCAAGGGAACCCCCACCCTGATCAGGAACACCCTTCAGGGCAAACCAGCTGGCCCCCACCCGTGCACCAGGCCTCTATCCTATCTAATAAAAGAGTAATATGCAGATTGATCATCACTGCAACACACAATATAGCTGCCCCCATGTGGTCAAAGATCCTGCCCCCATGTGGACACAAGATGGCCACCACAAGATGGCCAGCAGGAGAGGGCAGTTGGGAGGCACCCAGCCTGCAAGGGAGGGCAGTTGTGAGGGACCAGGCCTGCAAGGGAGGGCAGTTGAGAGGGACCAGGATTGTAAGGGAGTGCAGTTGGAGGTGATCAACCCTGCAGGAGAGGGCAGTTAGGGGTGACCAGGCTGGCAGAGGAGGGAAGTTGGGGGCAAACAGGCTGGCAGGGGAGCAGTTAAGCATCAACCAGGCTGGCTGCGGAGTGGTTAGGGGGTGATCAGGCTGGCAGGCAGAAGCAGTTAGGGGCAATAAGGAAGGCAGGCAGGCAAGCAGTTGGGAGCCAGCAGTCCTGGATTGTGAGAGGGATGTCCGACTGCCCGTTTAGGCCCGATCCTGGATTGTGAGAGGGATGTCCGACTGCCCGTTTAGGCCCGATCCTGGATTGTGAGAGGGATGTCCGACTGCCCGTTTAGGCCCCACCAGGATCGGGCTTAAATGGGCAGTCAGACATCCCTCCAGGAGTCCCAGATTGGAGAGGGTACAGGCTGGGCTGAGGGACAACCCCCTGCCGTGCACGAATTTTGTGCACCGGGCTTCTAGTGTGTATATATATATATATATATATATATATATATATATACACACACACACACACACACACACACACACACACATATACACACATACATATATAATATGCTAATTAGACTGGACAGCCGAACAACCTTCTGGATGTCCTTCCAGGACTGGGAGGGCCAAGGCAAGCTGCTGCGGCTGCGAGGGCCAAGCCCCTTGCAAAAATTTTGTGTATTGGGCCTCTAGTATGTGTGTGTATGTACATATATGTGTGTGTGTGTGTGTGTGTGTGTGTGTGTGTGTGTGTATATATATGTTGGGCTATAGAACAAGTTTCAACAAATGTAAAAGGATGGAATCATACAGAGTATATTTTCTGAGTGCAAAGGCATCTAAGTACAACTCAAGAAAACTGCTATAGCAACTCTGCCATGAAATAGAGACACTCCAACTTTATGTTTGAATGTCAGCATGACAGTAAGCCTTTGATATGATCAAGGAAATATTAATTACTCACATCAAAGTAAAAGTTCCGAGGTGAGTGTGGGGAGGATTGCTTTCCCTGGAGAAAGTCCACAATAGAAAGAGAGTGAATAGTAAGTGAACAACGTTTTATGACAGGGAAGCCCTGCCCGTATAAGATTTGGAAGAGGATCCACCCAGCATGAAACGTCAGGGACAGCAAGAGGGCACACGTGCTTGTGGGGCCTGTGGGTGGGTCAGCTTTGTCAGGATGTTGCAGGAGGCAACAGACACGGGCAGACAATAGGCTTAGAGTTGTCTCGCACCAAATCAAATGTCAGTGGGAGTTTTATAAAATAATTTTATATGTCTATCATAACCCCAAATCAAAGGAAATTAAACACACATTTATAAATAATTTATGGGTCAAAGATGAAATCACAAGAGAAATTGCAGGTATTTTGAACTGAATGACAATGAAAATACAATACATTAAAATTTCTGGGATGCAGCTAACTCAGTGCTTATAGGAAACTTTTACCTTCGAAAAGAGAAAGATCTAAAATCAATGACCTAAGTTTCCATCCCAAAAAACTGGAATAAGAGAGCAAAGTAAGTCCATAATCCATAAAAGGAAGGAAACATAAAAGCAGAAATTAACAAAAGAGATAGATGATGGAAAAATTAACAAAGTAACTTCTTTGAAAGTTTTAACAAAACTGACAAACCCTTAGCTAGACTGATTCAGGAATAAAGAACATAAATCACCGATATCAGGAATGACAGGTGTGATCGCCACAGATCCTATGACATTAAAAGGATAATAAAATAATATTTTGAATAAATTTATGCCAATATATTTGACAACCTAGATGAAATGTAGAAAATTATTGAAAAATACAGTTAATAATTACTGATACCCCCAGAAAAGCAAGTATTCACAACACATATATCAGACAAAGGACTTGTATCCAGAATATATATATACATACATATATATATATATGTGTGTGTGTATATATATATATATAATCTTACAAATCATTAATAAGAAAACAAATTACCCAATATAAAATGGACAAAAGATTTAGAGTTTTTCACAAAAAAGATTTATAATTAGTCGATAAGCACATAAAAAGATATACAATGTAATTAGCCATCAAGGAATTGCAAATTAAAACTACAATAATTTACCACTACACACTGACTAAAATATTGTAACCTTAGAAAGTGATAATTCTAAGTGATGGAGGAGATGTGGAGAAATTTGAACTCACATATTGTGAGTGGGAATATAAAAAGGTGCAACAACTTTAGAAAAACAGTTTGGCAGTGCCTTATAAACACACACTTACTATACACCCAGCAATTCTACACCTATTTACTCAAAAAAAAACACCAAAAAAACACACATATGCTCACACAAAAGCTTCTATATGAATAGTCTTGGCAGCTTTATTCATAATAGCTAAAACCTGAAAACAACCCAAATGTCAAATAACAGGTAAACAAATACACAAACTGTAGCATATCCACACTCAACAGTAAAAAGGAACTAAGTACTGATACCTACAGCAATATGAAAAAAAAAAAATCTCACAAAACAGTATGATGGACAAACGAACCATGCCATATGATTCCATTTAATGAAATTCTACAAAATGCAAGTCTAATCCACAGTGGAAGAAAGTAGATCAGTGGTGGCCTAAGACAAGAGTAAGGTGTATTACCTGGACTGGGGCATGGGGGAACTTTTAAGGGTAATGGAATTGATTGCAGGTGTGGTTACATGAATATATGCATTGTTAAAATTCACTGACTTGTATGCTTAAAATAGGTGCATTTTATTGCATGTAAGTTACAACTCAATAAAGTTGAGTAAAAAATATATAAATTAGGCAGACAATTTTGTAGGTTCTGTAATAATATCTTTTAAGCACTGCTTCCCCCAGCTGAATCTTATCCAATCTGGGGTAATACTGTGCACCTGCCAGTATGCCCCACATCTAATCACCAACTCTGATTTGAAAAAAACTTGGCATCGTCAACACTGCAGGCCCATGCCTGCCTGATTGCCTGTGAGGATCAGAACAGGCATTCATTCAGACATCACCCTTGATTTCTGATTTCTATGTTGAATGATTTCTTTCGTGGAAAGCGTTTACCTTGCAGTGGCAATCAAACTGGATTCTGGGACTTGTTGCATTTTATTTTCTCAGTGAGCAACATCCAGGTATTTGCTCTACGCAAGAATTCCTGTCTGGTGCTCCTACCCTCCAAAAACTTCAAGAAGCTAGTGAAAGGTGCCGTCCGCCCTCTACCCAGGTGCGTCCAAAGGAGACTCCACCACAGCCAAATGTCACATTGAACGGCCACCCTGAATCCCAGGAGCCTGCTCTCACTTAATCCCTAGGCAGCAAGACAGCTCCTGCGCTTCCAAACCTGGTCACTTACCTCGGTCCAGGCAGCCAAGGTGAGCTCCTTCTCAGTACTTCCAAGAAGCTTCAGCCAAGCCACAGACACCAGAGAGAACATTATCTAAGGTTTCTTCAGCACCACCAATCCCAAGTCAGACCTTGGGCCCTAGGAGCCCAAGAGAGGACGGCCATGTGGCTGCTCTCACCGGGGAAAAGTGGGAAATGTGTGCGAGAGCCTGGCTAGCAATGCCCTTGCTGGCCGAAGCAGGTGGAAGAAGGATCTAGTGATTGCCTCGTGGTAACTCAGGAGGAGTCCGCTTGAGCCAGTAATTCACCCAAGATTAAGAAGTAGCTGAGACGCTGCGGTGGAAACCTCTATGCTGTAGCTGGGAGCCATGCTGCCCTCCTCCACCCATTTATTCCCAGGTCCAGTTTTGGTCCCAGACTGGCGCCCCAGGTTTTCTGCTCTCTTCACAGGCCCTGGGTCCTGTGCTGGCTTCCTCGCCTCCTGCTGCTGTCAGTAATTAGGGCCATCAAATCTGCCAGCCAAACTGGGATACCTTTGAAAGTGGAAAGTGGGTGCTATTCCTTATTACACTATGAGACAGGTATAAACTGGGGTCGTCCCAGGAAAACCAGGACTTATGGCCACTGTCACAGTGACCCCTCCATTCCAAGGAGTTCTCAGTTCTCTCTCTCAAAACTAACTGGAGAGTCACCGCCACCACACCGTTCTCTTTGCCCCCCGCCTTCCCACAAAAATGCACACAGGCTTTTCATGTTAAAGCCCTTATTTCTAGTCAGCAGAGACAAATTGACAATGATAACTGAAAAAAACACCAATAAGGGAAAGTTAAAAGAACATAAAGTTCCTAACTAAAAGTCCCTCGTCTGAACAGTCAAATTCACTGAGATGGCAAACTAAAATTTCATGGATTTTAGTTTTAGATTTTATTCTTTTTCTTACTGTAAATGAATACTTACTGCAGACACATCACATGTATATTGTGGAAAATTAGAAAATGTAGACAAATACAAAATAATACCCTATATGGCCATCACCAAGAGATTATCACACTAAATGGTATTAGCAAAAATAGTAGACTAAGAACTTCCAAATACTCTCCTCCATAACAGCAATAAAAAAATAAAAAATAAAAAAAGCAAATATCATCAGAATCAAGTTTACCAGAATTCTGGAAAGTGAACAAAGACTTACAGCAACCCAAAGATCATTTTTTTAAAAATCTGAATCTCAGTAAAACTATATGTTTTGTGAAATTTTAATTTGCCCTATCCCCCAGTACCTATTTCTAGCTCCCTGGTAGCCTTGAAAACCAACAGCCCACAATTATAGTGAAAACCAGCAGCCTGGCACCAAGAATTCACCCAAGATGGTGGTTAAGAAGTAGCTGAGACGCTGCGGTGGAAACCTCTATGCTGTAGCTGGGAGCCATGCTCATGCCCTCCTCCACCCATTTATTCCCAGGTCCAGTTTTGGTCCCAGACTGGCGCCCCAGGTTTTCTGCTCTCTTCACAGGCCCTGGGTCCTGTGCTGGCTTCCTCGCCTCCTGCTGCTGTCAGTAATTAGGGCCATCAAATCTGTCAGCCAAACTGTGATACCTTTGAAAGTGGAAAATGGGTGCTGCAGAGAGGACAGAATGGGATTGGAGCTCCCCCAAAGCCGTATTCACAGAGAACTGTCATTATTTGACCCATCTGGTGGTTCCCTGATAGATCCCATTTGCAAGGCTGGCTTTATTTGACTGACTCAGGATTCTTCCCATGCAAAAACCTTTCCCCCAGAACATTTGTCTAAAACAATTAGAGTTGCCCTGGCTGGTATGGCTCAGTTGGTTGGAGCATCGTCCCATGCACCGAAGGATTGTGGGTTCTCGATTCCCTGTCAGGGCATATAACGGGGTTGTGGGTTTGATCCCTGGTTGGGGCGTGTACGGGAGGCAGCCAATAGATGTTTCTCTCTCACATCAATGTTTCTCTCTCTCTCTCTCTCTCTCTCTCTCTCTCTCTCTCTCTCTCTTTCCCTTCTCTCTATAATCAATAGAAGGAATGTATCCTCAGGTGAGGAATAATAATAAGTTAATAAAACAATTAGAGGTAATTGTTTAACTTCACAGCTGTTTGAGTCATTGGATAATAGTTGGGGCAAATAATAGGCTTATTAAAAAAACTTAAAAGAAAAATCGGGGAATTAAATGTCCATAGGGGCTTTAAGAAGAACTGCATATTCCTGGGAATCTAGGAGGCCCCTGCATATGTGGGGCTGTGCTCATGGCCAGGGCTGTGTGCATAATCAGCAAAGACCTCAAGAGCTCGCTTTACCGACCTTGAGCCTCTGCAAAAGCAGGAAGTGAAGGTTATGGAAGAATTTTCAACCACGTGGCAGGGTGTTGAAGTTGTGCACCAACATACATACTGAACTGCTCTGCAAACACTGGGAGACTTACTGGTTTCAAGCACTTAAGGAAATCTCTGTCCTATCATTAGCTGACCACTAAGCTAACAGAACAGAGACTTCAATGGTCACATAAACAACGAGTTCAGACTTTACAGCATTTGTTCAGAAAAGTCGCTAAACAAACAGCAATAGCAATGACAAACCCTGGGGAGGAGAGAGAATCTGATCTATAGGTTATATTCCAGATTGCCAGCCTGGATTCTAGATTACAATATTATATTATTAAAATGTTCAGTTTTCAGCAAAAAATTATAACACATGAAAAGAAATAAGGTATATGGTCAATACATGGGGAGGATATGGGAGTAGTCAATAGAAACTCTCTAGGAAGCCCAGATATTGCACTAAAAGGACAAAGATTTGAATTCCCTATTATAAATATGTTCAAGGATTAAAAGAAAACCATGTCTTTAAAAAAAAAACTATAGGAAAGTATGAGAACAATGTCTCATCAAATAGAAAATATTCATAAAGAGGTAGACATTATATTTTTTAAAGGAACTAAACAAGAATTCTGTGGTTGAAAAGTACTATAATGAAAATTTAAAATTCATGAGAGGGGTTCTAAAATAAATTTGAGCAGGCAAAAAAATAACTTTTTAAACATTTGTATTTATTGATTTTTTTTTTAGAGAGAGAGGAAGGGGTGAGGGGATAGAGAGAGAGAGAGAGAGAGAGAGAGAGAGAGAGAGAGACATCAATTTGTTGTTCCACTTGTGTATGCATTCATTGGTTGCTTCTTATATGTGCCTTGACAGGAGATCAAACCCACAACCATGACATATGGGGAAGATGTTCTAACCAACTGAGCCACTGGGCCAGGGCGGAAAGGATTTGCAAACTTGAAAATAGTTCAGTTGAGCTTATTCAGTTGGAGGAATAGAAAGAAAAATGAAATGAATCTGAGAGATCTGAGGGGCACCATTAACAATTCAGCAATAGCTGGAAACTTCAATAACCCACTTTCAATAATGGGTAAAACAACTAAACAGATTAGCAAGGAAATAGAAGACAACACTATTAACCAACTAGATCTAACAGACATAGAACACTCCACCCAACTCATAATGCACATCCTTCTCAAATGTACATGGAACATTTTCCATAATAAACATATGTTAGGCCATAAAATAAGTCAATAAATTTAAAAGGATTGAAATCATACAATATATCTTCTCTGACCAAAATGGACTGATATTATAAATCACTAATAGAAGAAAAATTGGGCAATTCACAAATATATGGAAATTAAACAATGTACTCCTAAATATCCACTAGGTCAAAAAAACTGTCCCAAGGGAAATTCAAAAATACTTTGAGAGAAACCAAGATGGCAGCATAAGGTATACACCTGTATGTGCTGCCTCTCACAAGCACACCGAAACTACAACTAAACGACAAAACGACTATCACCCAGAACCACGGGAAAGCTGGCTGAGTAGAAGCTCTACAACTAGAAGGAAAGAAAAATGCTCATTGAGACTGGGTAGGAGGTGCAGAGGCACAGAAAAGCAGAGGTACGGAGGCGTGCGAATCTGGCTGGCAACTGGGTGCACTGTTTTTTTCAATTGGAAGGGAGATACAAGCTCCCGACTGCTCTGAACTCCAGTTTCCGGTGAGACTCTGGGGACTCAGACTCCTACGGGGAGAAACTGGACTGTCTGGCATCAGGTTGGAAAGTGAGGGTGGCTTTCTCGCAGAGGGGCATGCAGGAATCATTGTTTACTGCGCTGGGGCGCGGGACGTGGGGACACAGAAATGCAGAGATGCAGAGACGGCTGACTGGCAGCCATCGCTCTTTGTCATGCCCTGGTGATTCCCTGAGACCCCGCCCCACCCAGTTTACAAACCCACCCAAGCTGTGTGCAGCGGCTTTTGCATATGAATGGCCTGCAGTTTCCCAGCTTAACCTAACAAACTGCAACGGGGTCAGAGAGCTCCAAAACTTCCAAATCCCAAACAAAGAGGAGAAATCTGCAGATGTCGCTGTAGCTCCTGCTGGGTGGCCTAGACAGTAGCTGACTTGCACCCCCTTAGAGATCCAGGAGCCAGTGTGAGATGACACCAGATTTCAACTTCTCACATATATAAGTGACACACTCAAGAGGCAGACTCAGTGAGCACCAAAGCCCCATTGAAGCAAGTCCTGCCCCATAAGGGTATCTCCAGCACAGCAGTTCTTTGATTATTGACACAGCTGATCCTCACAGCCAATTGATCTGGAGGTCAATTCCTCCCAGTGATACCAACAACAATCAAGGCTTAACTACAAGACTTTGCACCCAGCCCACAAAGGGGTGCACCAAGAGTGTCCACCTCAGGTGATTGGGTAGGCTGAGCCACTGGGCCCTGAAGCAGCCAAAATGCGGAGACAAAGAAACATGTCACAAATGAAAGAAATGGAGGAAAGCAAACTACTGGATATAGAGTTCAAAACCACAGTTATAAGGTTACTCAAGAATCTTCTAGAAACCGCCAAGAAACTTAGTGAGACCTCCAAGGAACTTAGTGAGACCTTCAAGGATCTGAATGAGAATGCCAAAAAAAAATGGAAAAGGACCAGTCAGAAATTAAGCATACACTGTCTGAAATAAAGAATAATATACAGAAATCCAACAGTAGACTAGAGGACCCCAAGAATCAAACCAAAGATTTGAAATACAAAATAGCAAAAAACATCCAACCAGAAAAACAAAAAGAAAAAAGAATCCTAAAATATGAAGATAGTGTAAGGAGCCTCTGGGACAACTTCAAGCGTACCAACATCTGAATTATCGGCGGTTTCTAGAAGAAATAATGACAGAAAACTTTCCCTACCTGGTGAAAGAAATAGACTTACAAGTCCAGGAAGCGCAGAGAACCCCAAACAAAAGGAATCTAAAGAGGACCACACCAAGACACATCATAATTAAAATGCCAAGGGCAAAAGACAAAGAGAGAATCTTGAAAGCAGCAAGAGAAAAACAATTTGTTACCTACAAGGGAGTACCCATACCACTGTCAGCTGATTTCTCAACAGAAATTATGCAGGCCAGAAGGGAGTGGTAAGAAATATTCAAAGTGATGAACAGCAAGAACCTACAACCAAGATTACTCTACCCAGCAAAGCTATCATTTAGAATTGAAGGTCAGATAAAGAGCTTCACAGACAAGAAAAAGCTAAAGGAGTTCATCACCACCAAACCAGTATTATATGAAATGCTGAAGGGTATTCTTTAAGAAGAGGAAGAAGAAGAAAAAGGTAAAGATAAAAATTATGAACAACAAAGTGACAACAAATACATATCTATCAACAAGTGAATCTAAAAATCAAGTCAATAAAAAAATCTGATGAACAGAATAAACTGGTGAATATAATAGAATCAGGGGCATAGAAAGAGAGTGGACTGACAATTCTCGAGGGGAAGGGGGCGTGAGGAATGCGGGAAGAGATTAGACAAAAATCTTATACCTATGGATGAGGATAGTGGCGGGGGGTAAGGGAATGGGGTTTGGGGGGAATCAGGTGGAGGGGAGCTATGGGGGGAAAAAAGAGGAACATCTGTAATAATCTGAACAATAAAGATTTATTTTAAAAATAAATAAAATAAAACAAAAAAATACTTTGAGATGAATGAAAATAAAAACACAACATACTGAACCTTATGAGATGCCACAAAAGCAATGCTCATATGGAAAGGTACAGCTTTAAACAGCTATATTTAAAAAGAAAAAATTTCATGTTAATAATATAACCCTGCATGCTAAGACACTAGTAAAGAAGAGTAATCTGACCCAAAGCAAACACAAAGACAGAAACAGTAAAGATTAGAGCTGAAGTAAATGAAATAGAAAATAGGAAAGCAATAGGGAAAATATACTAGTGATGAACAATTCAAAAATAAAATTAGGGAAACAATTTTATTTATAATAGCATCAAAAAATAATTAAGAATGTATTTAAAAAAGAAGTGCAAGACCTGTATGGTGAAAACTCTAAAAACATTGTTGAAACAAATTAAGGAAGACTTAAGTAAATAGAGGGACATCTTG
Source organism: Cnephaeus nilssonii (assembly GCF_951640355.1). Lineage (NCBI taxonomy): Eukaryota > Metazoa > Chordata > Mammalia > Chiroptera > Vespertilionidae > Cnephaeus > Cnephaeus nilssonii. The sequence goes on from NC_137083.1 coordinate 61,124,059, forward strand.
TGTTAATGGGTTGGAAGATTTATTATTGTTAAGATGGCAACACACCCCAAATTCATCTACAGATTCAGTGCGATCCCTATCAAAATACCATATTTTGCACAAATTGACAAGGTGATCCTAAAATTCAGTGGAAATGGCAGGAACTCAGAAGAACCAATTTGGAAAGGAAGAACAAAGTTGGAGGTCTCCCACTTCCTAATTTCGAAACTTACTACAAATCTGCAATATCCAGGACTGGGTGATTCTGCCAAAAGTGTAAACATACAGATGAAGAGAACAGAATTGAGAGAACAGAAAAATCTATGGTGATCAACTGATTTTTGAGAAGGGTGCCGAGCAATTCAGTGGAGAAAAGTTAGTCCTTTCAACAAATGTTTGTGGGGCAACTGGATACCCACCTGCAAAAGAATGAAATTGGATCCTTAACCTCATACTATATACATAATACCTACTCACATATATATATTACATACTATATACAAAATGGATCAAAGGCCTAACTGTATGAACTAAAATGCTTAGAAGAAAGTATAGAGATAAATTTCATGAATTTGGATTAGGCATGATTTCTTAGATATGACAACAAAGGCACAAGCCGCAAAAGAAAAAATATATAAGTTGAACTTCATCAAAATTAAAAACGTTTGTGCTTCAAAGCACACTTTTTTAAGAAAGTAAAAAAACAACCCACAGAATTGGGGAAAATATAGGGTATCCCCCAAAAAATGTATACACACACTTTGCCTATTATGAATATTGCATATACATGGAATCATACCATATGTGGCCTTTTGTGTCTAACTCCATTCACTCAACATAATGTTTTCAAAGTTCATCCACATAAACACTTACAAAGGCAGTGTTTATTCAAATGCATTTCATTTTCAAAATTGAGCTATCAGCTGTTAAAGTAGGTATACATTTTGGGGGGACACCCTGTATTTGCAAATCACATGTATGACAAGGGTCTAGTATCCAGAATATATAAAATAACTCTTACAGCTCAGCAATAAAAAGACAAATAATCTAATTTTTAAATTGGCCAGGGATTTGAATAGACATTTCTATGAAGATTTACAAATAACCAATAAATAAGTACATGAAAAGAGGCTCAACATCATTAGCTATCAGGGAAATGCAATCAAAACCAAAATGAGATACCACTTCACACACAGTAGAATAACTCTAATAAAAAAAATTTTTTTTAAACCATGCAGCCCAGCCAGCGTGGCTCAATGGTTGAGCGTCAACCTGTGAACCAGGAGGTCATGGTTCGATTCCAGGTCAGGGCACATGCCCAGATTATGGGTTCAATCCCCCGTGTGGGTCATGTAGGAGGCAGCTGATCAATAATTCTCTCTCATCATTGATGTTTCTGTATCTCTTTCCCTTTCCCTTCCTCTCTGAAATCAATAAAAATATATTAAAACAACTTTAAAAAACCCATGCACAATAACTAGCATTGGCAAGGATATGGAGAAGTTAGAACCCTCCTACATTGCTGGTGGTAATGTAAAATGGTGCAGCCCCTTTGGAAAACAGTTCAGTAGTTCCTCAAAAAGATAAACATAAAGTTACCATGTGACCAACAATTCTATCCCTAGGTATATATATAAAAAAGCATTGGAAACATGTTCACACAAAAACTTGTACACCAATGTTCATAGCAGCATTATTCATAATAGCCAAAAGGCTAAAGTAGCCCAAGTATTCATCAACTGATGAATAGAAAAGCAAAATGTGGTATACCCATAAAATGGAATACTATTCAGCCATAAAAAGAGATGAAGTACTGATGCATGTCACAATATGGATGAACTTTGAAAACATTATGTTAAGTGAATGAAGCTAGACACCAAAGGCCACATATGGTATGATTCCATGTAAATGCAGTATTCATAATAGGCAAATTCATAGAGACAGAAAGTAGATTATTGCTTACCAGGTGTGGGGAAAGGGGGATTTCGGGAGTGACCAGTGATGGATATGGGCTTCTTTTTGAGGTGATGAAAATGGAACTATATAGTGATGAGAGTGGCACAACCTTATGACTATAGTAAAATCCTCTGAATTGTACACTCTAAAAGGATGAATTTTATGGTATAATATCTCCAAAAAGAGAAACACTACTGCTAATATATTCATGCCTCTTTGGGTCTTTCTATGTTTATATGTAATATGTAATGTTTTAACCAAAATGACATATTACTAAATGTGCTCTTTGAAACCTTCTTTTTCAGTCATCTTGCCATTTCTGTAAGTTTTATTTCATCTAATACTGAATCCATACTCAAATTTCTCCGTTTGTGTAAAAAATGTTCTTTAGAGCTATTTTGCTCAAATCAGTATCTGGTCCAGGATCATACATTACATCTTCTTTCCTGTTGTTGTTGTTGTTGGGGTTTTTCTTGTTTGTTTGTTTTCTTTCTTTTTTAAAAAAAGTATAGCTGACATACAGTAATGTATTAGTTTTAGATGACATGTATATCCTTAACATGCGATCACCACAATAAGTCTAATATACATTTTGTTTTGATGTACCTTAAGTCTCTTTTTAAAATTTTTATTGATTGATAGATTTGAGAGAGAGAGAAACATCGATTTTTTTGCTCCACTTATATTTGCATTCATTAGTTGATGCTTGTATGTGCCCTGACTGAGGATCAAACCCATAACCTTGGGTTATCAGGATGATGCTCTAACCAACTGAGCTACCCAGCCAGGGCTTAAGTCTCTTTTCTAATTTAAGTATAGTTGGTATACAGTCTTATATTAATTTCAAGTGTACAATATAGTGATTCAACTTTTTTATACTTTACAATGTGATCACTAATTCTCATAATGATTTATCATGGTGCAAATTTATCTATATAATATCATTGATTAGATTCCCCTCCAGCTTTTCACCACCCTTATCCCCCTCCTCTCTGGCAACCATCCCTTTGGTCTCTGTTTCTATGAGCCTGTTTTTGTTTTGTTTTGTTTGTTTTTCTCCTTTTCATAACACTGGCTGTTGAAGAAGGCCAGGTCAGTTGTCTTGCAGAATATGCTACCCTCTGAATTTGTTCGATTGCTTCCTCCCCCTCCTGTTTTTCCTAGAAAATAAAAGTTATATCTAAACTATATATGTGAGTTAAGTATATTTGACTAGAGCTCATTGTAGGCTTTACTGTACACACTATACTGGGTCACATCAGAGGACACATAACATCTGGTTGACTCTCTCTTAGCAACACTGTGATTGATCCCAGGATATGAGACATCTCAGCCTGGCCCCTGCTTCGTTTTGCACCTGGCCACTGGAAAGCTATCCGTGATGTGTTGCTTTAACACTCTGCAAGTATCAGCTCCCCAACAATCACTCAGCGAACAGCTTTTAACAAACTGAAGCACCTTGTCTGCAGAAATATTTTCATTAGTTTCCAAATGATTGTTTTCCTCATTGTGTGATTCTTTCTACATTTATTTGCTGGCCTTCTGGCAGAGCTTTTCCTCATCAGCTAGGGCTGTTTGCTTGCCCTGAAATACAGTTCCTACCAGAAAGGAAGGATAAAAGCTTAATTCCTTTTATTTAATTACAAATTTTCAGGGTTGTTTATTTTTTATTATTAAAGTAGGGTTCACCAACCCCATCTTCCTTCCCTGAATTTCCTGTGGCTCTTCATTTCCACCTGGAAATGTATTCAAGGCTTTTCTCCAGTCCAGCATTGATCCATTCCCATTAACTTAGCCCCTAACTTTTCCTAGAACTCAAAACAGCCTATTATGACAAAACACCCCACAGAATACTCCTAGGACTACCCAAATCATTAGTTGAGGCCTTGGGCCTACGGAAATTTGTCTGAAGAGCCATTTCAAAGACTAACTCAACCAGGTAGAGGCTGGTCTCCTCCTTCTGCCATTCTACTTGAAACTGAGCCCTTGCCAGACTCATCTCAACTCCCACCTCATTCTCTGAAAGTATTGTTCCTAATCTGTGATGTTTGGACATGATTACTAGAGTAAATAAACACATCAGCAAGGAATCAGCAAGGTATGGGAATATGAGAACTGCACCAATGGCAGAGGCCAGTTTTCTGAAAAGGAAGGTACATCCTGGGGAAAGATGGCACAGCAGCACCAATGGGGGGTCCAAGGCCCTTTCCTCTACAAGATGGACTCAGACCTGGAGGAGCTGTGGCTGACACGTGATACTCTGTCCTCAGCCCCTGCTGAGGGAGGTGCAAACGAAGAGGAACAGAACTGCGTGCAGGCTCGGTGAGAGCTGGGAGAATGAGCACCTCAGCAGCCCCTGGGGTGCATGAACTGACTGATGTATAAACCAGAACACAAATGCATTCATATGCATTCATATACAAAAAGGACACCCCTTGCCAAATGGACCAGATGTTCATGTTGACTGGTCAGCGTATTCTCTCCTGTTGGAAAATCTACATGGGAAGCCAAATTATAATCAAGAGGTTGTTTGTGAGCATGAAATCAGAACAAAGGGAGGGAACTGGATGAGCTCTGTGGCATCCATAGGGATACAGGGTGGACTGCATATTGGTGTCAATGGTCAAAAAACTCTTTTCCTTGACAGGGCTGGAGACATAATGACAAATGTTTGTTCCTTGGCTCCACTTTTCAGCACTCCCTACAGACCAGCCCCCCTCCCCCTTCTGCTCGCATATTCTTTCTTCAGCTGTTAAGGCCATTGATTTGGTTACAGCTCTCCTCCACATTCCGTCATGCCTTGATTAAATTTCCAGGCACTGCTACATCCTGTTGCTTAGGATGACATTTGCAGGCATTTAATCACATCTATTATGTAGATTTCACTAGTTTAATAATCACAGGATAATATTTATTAGTTTGGGGGATACCTCCCCATTCTACCCTTATGTTCTGATATGCTAGACAGCAGGAAAAAAAAAAAGTTGCAATGACCAGTGTGATAAAGGGGTAGATTTCTGTTGTTTGGGTCTTCCTCGGGCCTTCATGAGCACTGTCACAGACCTGGACTCAGGTGACAAACATTTATTGTGTGCATACCATATGGCAGGCACCGTACTAGGCACCAGGAATATAAAGAGTGAGCATGACAGTGAAGGAAGCAGGCGAAGAAACCACCATCACAGTACAGTGTGGTAGACACAGGGTGCCATGGAGACATTTGAACGAACAGCTCCAGAAGTCTGGAATGGGGTAGGGGTTATTTAGGGAAGGCTCCCAGAAAGAGGTGATTTTCATCGTTATCTCAAAGGGTGAGTAGAAGCAGCCAGGTGAAGAGTGGGAAAACTCCTTGTCCTCACAGGCACAGAGACTCAGAGGCAAGAGACAACGTGGCGTGCCACTCTGTACTTAGAACAGCAAGAGCACTTGCAATGCTATGTTAAGATGAGAAGGCTGAAAAGGGCTAATTCCAATGTAACCCTGATATATGGGGCTAGTGATCTGAATCCATGCCAGCAAGCTCAGTGTACATTCCTGATAACCTATAATTAAGTCCCTATCTCCTTCCCAGATACTGGTCTTGCAGAACCTGTGACTGTGAACAGTGCACTGCCCCGGAGGGAGGGTTATTAACACTGGCGCCAGGCTAGACCATCAGATATGGCCTGGAGACTCCCAACACCTGGAGGCCTTCTTGCAAGGCCCGCGAAAAGGACTGGAAGCATGATCCATGTTTGTGGGACAAGGGCCACAGGGAGATATAAGGGAGGGCTCCATGCGTGTTCCTTCACTCAGATTTGGAAGGCTGTTCCCTGAGTCCACCGGCATATTAAACAGTGTCCCTCCATTCTTTGAAGCGTCCTTGGTTTTCTTTGGTCTTCTGCAACAAAGAGACTGAGCTGAAGTGGTAGGGAGAGAACAGAATTTCAAAGGTCTTGTGTGTCATGCTAAAGAATTCAGACTTTGACCACAAGACTATGGAAAATCACTGAAAAGCTCTAAAGTCTACTTTGTCTAAAATTAATATAGCCAGTCTAGCTTTTGCTTTGTCCTTATTATGGTAAAATATATGTAACATGAAGTTTACCATTATAAATGTTTCTAAGTATGTATATACCATACTTTGTTTATCCATTCATCAGTTGATGAACACTTGGGTTATTCCCACATTTTAGTTAGTGTAAATAATGCTGCTATGAATATTGGTATACAAGTATCTGTTTGAGCCCCTGTTTTCAATTCTCATGGATACACATATATAGTAATTCTATGTTTATGCTTTTGAGAAACCACTAACTTTTCCATAGCATGGGCCCCCTTCACATTCCTACCAGCAATGCCAAGGCTTTCCAATGTCTCCACGTCTTCACCAACGCTGTTTCTGGTGGTTGTTGTTACTGTATTTACGTAACAGCCATCCTGCTGTGTATGAAGTGGTGGCACATTGTCGTTTTGACTTGCATTTCTCTAATGAATATTTATTCATGGGCTTATTGGCCACTCGTATATCTTCTTTAGAAAACTTACTATTCAAGTCCTTCGCAAATTATTTGAATTGGGTTTTTGTTGTTGAGTTTTAGGAGTTCTTCATACATTCTGGATAACAATTCCATATCAGATATGTGATTTGCAAATATTTTCTCTCATTCTGCAGGTTATCTTTCCACTCTCTTGATAATGCCCTTCAAAACACAAATGTTTTTAATTTTGATGAAGTCCAATTTATTATTTCTGCTGTTGTTGCCTGAGCCTTGGGTGTTACATTTAAGAAATAATTGCTGAGCAGGATGTCTGCTCCTAGAGGGTTGTTTAGATCATATTTTCTTTTCCTTTAAGTCTCTTTAGTTGGCATACTTACTCCAGGCTGGTTCTTTGGAGAAGTGGCAGCAGGCTCTGAAAAGGCTGCCATATTATTATTTTTTTACACAATCAAGTTTTGTAAGTCTACAAATTTCAGGACAGCCTGCTCTGCTTTTTCTTCATTAAAGCCTCAGCACCCCAGTTGAAGGCTCTGACATTGACCCTGAACCCGATTTGCCACTAAAGAGGAAACAGCACAGGAGCCGAACCACCTTTACAGCAGGACAGCTTGAAGAATTGGAGCGCACTTTTGAGAGAACCCACTACCCTGAGATGGGCACCAGGAGAGAATTGGTACAGAGAGCAAAGCTCACGGAGGCCTGAGTACAGGTGTGGTTTAGCCACTGCTGTGCAAGATGCAGGAGCAAAACTGGAGGTCAATCAACTGATGGCTTTCAACCACCTCATTGGGTGGGGTTGGGGGGGGGTCCATTCCACTGCCCTGCCCACCTTGCCAACATACCAGCTGTGGGAGACCTGGTACCAGCCCACCACTATTCCATAAGGTTTGGAGGAAAGGAGTCAAAGTGTACTAGTATCTCCCGATAGCTTTCCCGGCTGCTGATTCTAAGGAAGACGTGATGACACTATTGCTGTTTGTATGTTAATGACATTATGTCAGGTTGTCCTGAATGTACCAGACACATTTCAGAAACATAGTTTGTTCTGGGACATATCTAAATCTCTCTAGATAAATTGTGTTGTAATATGATCCTATTTTAGTATTTGAAAGCAAAACAGTGAAACCAAACAACCTTTCTTTAAAAATATGTGATTTGCTTTGCTTTTGTTAAAAATGTTACCTCTACATTTGTACTCCAGTGGAAAAGTGACTGAAGTTCGATGATGGGTACTAAGTGCAGTGGCAATTGAGGGAAGATAAGTTTGATAAAGTCACTGCTTGTTGGCACATAGAGGTGAATGGGATAAATAAGACAAAATTACTTTGGATTATAAAAGATTGCATTCCAGGTGTTTGAAACCTTTCTATTGCACTCATACTTAGATGCTTTGAAAGTATTATTTGCAAGAAATTTGAGACCTGCAACGCTTACATCACTTCATTCTTACATTGATTAATAACATTCACTACCCAAACTGATGTGTTGGCATTGTTAATGTGACTTCTGAATTCCTATTCTGGGTATGTTTGCCATGAAAGTATATAAATAAGTTATGTGCTTGCACACAGGTGCGGGAATAGTCCCATGTTCAGAAATGCAGGTGGAAATGAACATTTGGTCTGACAGTAGGTACTCTTGGTGGCTTGGTGCCTGTGAACTTTTGCGCTGAACTTTCTGTGTTGGTCTACAGAGGAACCTGATGGCTGACCATCTTCTTCACTGCAGCTGTGTCAGATCCCGGTAGCACTGTTCCTGGACCTCAGCCGCTCCCCCCAAACACTGTACACCAAGGCACGCTTCCTTCGAACCTGGGCAGCAATTCTGCTTACTGTCTCCCCAGCATCAGGCAGGGATTTTCCAGCTACACAGACAGCTGTGTGCCTCCATCCGGGCCCTCTGAGCCCCATGAACCCAGCCATTGGCAATGGCCTTTCACCTCAGTCAGTCCCGTGTTTCCAGACAGCCGATTCGCTGTATACTAGAACCAAATAGTCAATTCCCTGAGGAGTGGTATAATGAATTGCCAAATGTAAACCATCATGTATTATTTATACAAGCCACATGATTTCAGTTTCCTAGTTTCCTTTCTCTCCAACCTTCCCATGGGCTGCATCAAAAGTTGGAGCTTAGACTTAAAATTAAAGTGATTTATAATGTAATCATGGAGATTTTATGTTTATACTTAGTTGTCAAGGTACTTGTCATCTCTACTCTTAGTTCTGATCTTGAGTAAGAAATGCACACACATTTTTTTAAGATGGTGTTTGGTCATCTGAGAGGGTTGTGAGCAAAAGCAACTATAAAACACCAGGTTTTATAAAACAGTCGAAAGGAAGCAAACAAATGGTATGGGGGGAGACCCAGCTAATGAGTACAGAACTTTGGAATAAATGAGGCATAAATACATGAATTAGAATTACTGCTCTTTGGGAATGTAGAGAGATTTGAATGTTGTAATTGTTTTTCAATGTAATTTGCATTGGACTATGATCTTTTCTTGAAAGATCATATTATTAATAAATTGCCTTGATAATTGTAAGAAAAATAATAGCCAATTCCAATGTCATGAAGATTTCCCCCTATGTTTCTTCTAAGAGTTTTATAGTTTTATCTCTTACATTTAGGTTTTTTATCTACTTTGAGATCATTTTTGTATATGGTGTAAGGTTCAACTTCATTATTTCGTATATCTAGTTTTCCCAACACCAATTGTTGAATAGACTTTCCTCTCTCTCGTCCAGCTTTCTTTCATTTACTATTTGCAGTTTTTTACATCCATTTACGTTTGCCCAATCAGTATTTTTATATTTAAAGTATATTTCTTATAGATAATAGCTGATTTTCTTTATCCAATCTAACAATCTTTGCCTTTTTTTCATCATTGTTGTTGAGAGTATTACATATGTCCTCCCCCCCTTTTGCCTTTTAACTGAGGTGTTTATACCAGAAGTTGGCAAACGTTTTCTGTAAAGGGACAGATAGTAAATATTTTAGGCTTTGTGAGTCATCCAGTCTCTGTTGCAACTGCTCAATTCTGCCATTGGAGTCAGAAAAAAAGCCATGAACAATATCAATCAATGGGCATGCTATGTTCCAACAAAACATTCTTTTTAGCTTAAAATAACTATTTCATTATTTTTCACAATTCTTTCAATTGATTGAGACTCAACTGGATGCTTTTCATTTTATTTTTTTTCTTCTTATTCTTCGTTTTCTAAAATTGAGATATAACAGATATATAACGTTATCTTAGTTTGATGTATATACATAATGATTTGATTCCAATAAAACTTATTTTACAAAAACAGACTGCAAACTAGATTTGAGCTGAGAACCATAATTTATGCCCCTGGTTCAGACCATTTTTACTTAACTATTGATATGGTTTGATTTAATCTGAACATCTGGCTATTCTTTTCTATTTGTACTATTTAGTCTTTATTCTTTTTTTTGGTGACTTCTTTGGAATAACAGAGTATTTTTATTAACTCATTTTATCCCTACTATTGGCTTATTAGTTATGACTATTTTTTTAAAGTAGTTGCTCTAGGATTTATAATATACATACTAAATTTATTATAGTCTACCTTAAAATAATTTCCCACTTCATGTATAGTTTAAGAACCAATTTTGTCTCCTAACCTTTGTTATTATTGTCATGCATTTTAATTCTACGTGTTATAAATTCCATAATACGTTATTATTATTTGTACTGCGACAGTAAATTTTCTTTTAAAGAGAATAAAAAATCAAAAGAAAATGTCTTTTTGCCCTAACCGGTTTGGCTCAGTGGATAGAGCGTCGGCCTGCGGACTGAAAGGTCCCAGGTTCGATTCCAGTCAAGGGCATGTACCTTGGTTATGGGCACATCCCCAGTAGGAGGTGTGCAGGAGGCAGCTGATCGATGTTTCTCTCTCATCGATGTTTCTGACTCTCTATCCCTCTTCTTTCCTCTCTGTAAAAAATCAATAAAATATATTTTTTTAAAAAGAAAAGAAAATGTCTTTTATATTTGCCCTCATTTTATCATTTCCATTGCTCTTCATTTGTGTATGTCAAAATCATACTCTTTCTGCCAAAAAACTTACTTTACCATTTTGTGTAATATGGGTTTCCTGGCCATGAATTCCTTCAGTTTTTGTTTGTCTGAATAAGTCTATATAATGATCATTTTAAAAAGATATTTATACCCTGGCCTGTGCTGTACAATGGTTAGAGCACTAGCTCCCAACCCCTCACCCCACCCCCCTCTACACACACACACACACACACACACACACACACCAAAAGGTCCCAAGTTCGATCCCCGGTCAAGGGCACATACCTGGAGAGGCTGCAGGATGGTTGAGGCCTTTGGGCTCAGGCCATGTACTTCAACTCTAGCCAAGCGGGAGGCAGAAAAAGGTCAGGCCTCCCGCTTAGGCTGGAGGTTAGTGTGCTCCTCCCTTGACACATTCAACCCCCAGGTAGAATGACACCAAATTGTTACCAGAACCACAGGGACTTTATCACAGGGTGGAGCCTGTGGATCTGTGGGTTCACTGCCTCAGCTGCTATTCCATTTCTGGGGTGCAGAGGAAGGACCCCAGGACCGGTCTGAATTGGGCAGAATTGTCTTCTTAAGCATCTGAGTGTGTGTCATTTAGGAAATGAAGGTAAATGAAGCCAAGGAAGGGAGCCAAGGCCCATATTTGAGAAGCAACATCTTGAGACAGGTCCGAGGGGAGGCTCCTGGGCTCTGACCAGGAAACCAGGCTGAGCTGAGCGTGAGGGGAGGAGGCAGCTAATTGGATGGCGTGCGACGGAGAAGAAGATGGATTCAGGATGAAGAGGGTCCAAAGGTTTTTAGGCTCAGAAGAGGGCGGACTGCTTGACATGCAAACGTTCACTGACCAATCACAGTCGTCTAAAACACTAACGATCCTTAAACCAGCCACACTTACCTAACTGGGACTCCCACCAACTCTGCAGAAACTAAACGCTTTTGGAACACATACAGGGTTAAAAAGAAGACGTCACGCAAATGGAAGTTCACAAGAGCACTTCTAACTTCATGAAAAATGAGATTAATCAGTGGAAGTAGGAACTTTTAAAGAAAAGAATCAGAACTTCTTCTCTTACAAACAAAGCTCGAACCTCTTAGCAATTACAACTCTGATTGCAAGGATCTGACTCAAGTGCTTGAAGAGTCTTTTACTGCCAAGAACCAGCGAACTGCACTTCAAATAGTGGAATTACACAGAATTCAGCTCAGGTCTAAATGGGCCCAGACAAATGTCATAGACAATTTTCAGACTGAAATAAGAATGAGGTTTTTGGTTTCTTAGGGGGTGGATGTTTTGTTACGGTATAAAATAATTCATAGTCACTTAAGAAAATCTGCAAAATACACAAAAGTGTAAAAAATAAAATATCCATAATCCAGAGACAATTTACATTTTAAATATTTTCAAAACAATATTTTTGTGGGTACTGCTTCCCGCCCCACCCCCCTCACAAATCAGGTTTTATTAAATTAAAAATTGTTTCCAGCTCTTTCCATTTACTCCATCAGGAACAATTCTCCATTGCCTTAATTATCCCTTAAAACATACTTTTAAATATTATTCCATAATGTTACATTTTATGGATATGGCCACCATTTATTTTAATCCTTTTTAACTGATGATCAATTAGGTTATTTCCATTTTTTAACCTTTTAAATACAATTCCAGTAAATATCTGTGGCTGTAATGTTTGTGCATCTCTCTGATTATTTCCTTAGGAGGAATTCTCAGACTATTAAGATTTGAGAGCTTCTCCATACTCACTTTCAAATTACTTTTCAAAATGGTCTCACTTCTATTTACTCACATTAACAATGTATGAGCATGGCACTGAGCATTATCATTTAAAAGAGAGAGAAAACAAAAAAATCTTTGTCTGTTAGTTGAAAAATGGGATCTAGCTGTTTGGTTTTGTCTTTCTTTCACGTGTTTATCAAAAGTTTTTCTTCTATGAATCATCTTTTTGTGCCATTTACTGTTTTTTATATTTGGGGTAAGCAACTTGCTTTAATTTTGATGCAATTTTGCTGTAGCAAATCCAAAGGGAATCCTAAAAAGAAACTCATGAAGCTAAAAGCCTTTTGATTTATAGCTTTAAGCTTTCCAAGGATTTCGAGGAGAAATGTAAAGGAAATTGGAGGTTTTTCTAGAGCACAGTCTCTCAAGGTATGGCTCTTGGACTCTGCATCAGAACCAAGGAGTGAGAGAGAGGGGACATGAATTTAAATGACAGATGCCTAAACCCCACTGCAGACACACAGTCGGCATCTCTGACAGCTGGGCCCAAGAACCCACGTTTCTATAATCTCCATGTATGTTCAATTTTTCTTGTACTTGATTAATGAATTATCACTCACCTATTCAATCCTCCAAGTTAGAAAAATTACAGCCATCCCATTCCTTGCATCCCTTACCTCTTCTCATGTATACAATAATTTTACCAACAAATGTCTTTAAATTTATTTTCTGCTCCTTCTCACCACCTCTTAGTTTTGTTCCTCTCTTCTTTCCCTTCTCCTGTTTATTCAACCCTATCCTTACAGTGCCCTGGATAAGGATAAGCATACATTCTTAGTAGTGTGTCCACAAGTTTCGACTTACTATGCAAAAGGTTCTAGATAAATATCCTCCCCACGGCTCCCCTTCCAATTTTTTGCAACCCTTGAACTCTTCCTTTTTCTAGTGAAGGGGTGAGGAACCGGGATTTTAGAGAGGTTGAAGGATTGGAGAACACTAGAGAAGTTCAGACAAAACTCAGTAAGAAGCTTGAAAAGGCAAGAGACAGCTATAGGCAGTGTAAGCTCCTAGGGTCACCCACCTGTGACAACAGGATTAAAGGTGTGGCCCTGAGGGTGGCATGCCGAAGTGTCTGAGAAGACAGGGCATGTGAGGCCATATTGTTGACTGGGTCATCTACACACACCCTAAAATAGCTCACATGGATGCTGTTATTCACAGAGAGCCAGGAATATGAACAGTTCAGAGTAACATTTCTACGTCCCTGAAAAAACAACTTAGAGCAAAGAACAAAGAGTTACTGTGTTGTTCCTCCCATGTAAAAGGAAACAATAATTTTGATGGATTTGGTGGGACATCGTGGAGCCAAGTCAAACTGTGTGTGATTGTTTTATAAAGGTGCTAGGACTTAATTTTCAGATCTGGAATAAGAACAGGTGGTGGCTGATGGCAGGAGTCACAATGGTTTCCATGACAACGGGATTGGGTTTTAGTCATCCTCCCATCCTCCACAAAACCTTCTGCAGCTTTTCTCATAAGGTGCTTATTAAATATTTGTTAAATGAATCATGAATCACAGAATGGTGTGTGTACTTTGCAATTAAGGCTGCCGTTCTCTAGCTAGCTAAAAGCTTTTAAAGCAACACTAATTACTGTATTTACACGATATTTTGCATAATTTGCATATTAACTTAACCTGAAAATAATAAGCTACAGATTTCCACCCCTGCTGAACAATCCTGTCCCTTATCTGTTCCCTAAGGTGGAAGTAGTCCAGATGTTTGAAATGGCCTTAAGGAGGGTGGTGGTGTGTGTGTCCTAAACCGTATTTGTTCTTCCACATTTGCTAGAACGCTTGTTTCCCTTACCACCACCACCACCACCATCTCCCTCCCCACTTCCGAGCCCCTGCTCCCCTTTTCCTCACACCCTCCCCCGCCCCGCCCGCATCTGCGCAGTCGCCCCCGTGCAGGCGCCAGCCTGCCCCTCCCCCGCGCCCCTCTTCCCGCGCTACCGCTCTAGCCCGTGGGGCCCAGCCGAGAGCACAAAAGGCCTTGGCAGCCGGCGTCCCGCGTTGCCCTTGGCAACCATTGGAGTAGCGTCTCCTTCTACCTGGACCCTGCAAAGAGGTAGTAAACGGGGCCTCCATTGGCTGGCCGGGAAAGGCCAGCCAATCGGAGGAGAGTTTATAGGGAGGCGGCTGAGCGGAGATTGTAGGGGTAGGAAGTTAGGGTTAGAGGCAACCGGTGAGGCTAGAACCCTGAACGTGGTCGGTTGGCGCAAATATGTCTGTCCGGAGGCACATTGGGAATCCTGAGGTGAGGGCCAGGTCCGGATCGGAGAGGCGGAGGGGGCGGGCGCACCGGAAAAGGCTCCACGTGGGCAGGGAAGAGCAGCCGGCGACTTCCGCCGCCCGCCAGGCGGGAAGCGTCGGCGTGAGGAGGGGTCTGGGGGGAGGAAGGAGGCGGGGCGGGCCGGGGGCGCGGAGCCCAGGCCTTCCTCCCGTGATGGGCCCCCATCCCGCCCTTGCTCACTGCACGCCGGTATTAGTCGCCGAGAGGAGCGAAGTGCATAAAGAAAGACACAGCCCCTCCCCTCAAAGGGCTTGCAATCTAGGAGCGGCAGGTACAAAACATGAGTGACATACCACGGCAGCCCCGAACACTAAAGGAACACCATCAACAGCAGCTGTCATTTCTCATTATGGGGATAACAGGAAGAGCAGCAATAAGCAGACCAAGCCTTTTGGAAAAGGACGCAAAACATGACAGTTTTACCCCCACCCCATAGGCCCTTTTACTTTCTTGTCTGTTTCGCCCCTACTGCCCTGCTGCATTTGTGTTCATTTAATTTCAACTAGTGTTTATTGGACTCCCACCTTGGAGTAGGTGCTAGAAATACAGAGATAGTAAGTCAAGGCCTTTGTCCTGTAATGAGTTCCGTCTAGTGAGGGAGACTTGTAAACAGAACTTGAATGCAGTGTGGTTAGGGAGCCGCATGTTATAAGAGAGCACAGGGGAAAGATGGGACTGCACTTGGGGAGAGAAGGGCCCTGGAGTGGCCTGAACCGGCCAGGTGATGAGCCAGGTGAAGAAGCGCTGCAGATAGGACGGCGTGAGCTTGATAGGAGGTGTGGAACATGGGAGTGGGCAGTTCCCTGCAGAGCCCAGGAGTCAAGTCCGGAAGGGCCTCGCCTTGCTAAAATTCCTGGCCTTTCTTACTGACCAGGAGTTGCAATTTATTTTATTTTATTTTTTTAATCTCATGGTGGATGCCTGTGAGCTATGTTGAAAAAGTTGTGAGGCTGAGCTTAGGCTCTGCAGGAGAGTGCCACGATGGATTCTCTCTGATCTCTGCCATGGAGGTGGGGAGAGTGGCAGTCAAACTGCCATATGTTTACCTTGTCTGCTGGCCAGAATTCAAGAAGCTTTTTAAAGTAAAGAGTGACGTGATCTGGTTTGCATTTTAGGCACATGGCTGGGTCACATTGTGGAGAATGGATCTGAAGGAGCCCAAGTCTGGGCATAGGGAAACTGGTTGGGTGGTTATTATGTTATAGACCTCAAGGAAGGCCACAGCATGAGGGACAGAATTGAGGAATGTTTAGGGGGTAAAGTCATCAGGACTTCATCATTAGTTTTGAGAAATGAGAGAGTGATAGGTTCCCAGCTTGGGCTCCTCATTGGTGCTGATGCCATGCTAATGAGATCAGGAATATGGGTGGAAGAGGATTGGGGGAGGAGCAGGGATGTGTGATTATACATTTGTATCCTAACGGAAGCTGTCCAGCTTACTCTCCTGTTTTAGTGGAGCACAGTTTCCTGTAGTTTCTTGAGCGTGCATAAGAAATAAATATTTTTTTTTTATTTATGCCTAAGACATTGAGCATGTCTAAAAATGTTAGTGCTCTACCTTCACATTTACTTGCCTGAATGTTTGGTTGAGTATAGAATTGTTGGTTGGATTCCACCAGCATTTTGAAAACATTGCATTGTGATCTTCTAGCATCCAGTGTTGCTGTGGAGAAGTCCAAAGCCATTCCGTTCCTTTGTATGGGACTTGATTTTCCCTCTCTGGAAACTTGTAGAATCTTCTCTTTGTCCCCAGTGTTATGATCTTTCACAAAGGTATTCCTTGCTCTGTTTTCACCCATTTTGTTAGGTACCAGAAATGCGTGTCTTTCTGTTCTATAAAGTTTTATTGAATTGTTTTGTTGATGACTTTCTCCCTCCTATTTTCTCCATCCTCTCTTTCTTGAATTCATTATTTGGTTGTTGCTTCTATATGACTCGTTCTCAAATTTAAAATTTCATCTCCTTTGTTGTTGATGACATTATTACAGATGCCCCCCATTGTCCCCTTCTTTGCCCACCACCACTCAGCCCCCTACCACCACCTCCACCACCCATCCTGCCCACCCTGGCCTTCACCACACTGTTGTCTTTGTCCATTAGCTGTGCATATATGTTCTTTGGCTAACCACATCTTTGTCATTTTGCTCTCTTTGGGAGATTTGTTTAACTTTATCTTCCAATCCTCCTATTGAGTTTTTAATTTCTGCCATAATGTTTTTAATCCTTAAGAGCTCTGTTTTGGACTCTGATATCCTTTATAAAAACTCTTGTTTTGATATAAATACAGATTCACAGGAATTTGCAAAAAATAGTACAAAGTAGTCCCATATGCCCTTCACCCAGTTTCCCCCAATGATTATATTTTACATAAATATAGTACAATATCAAACCAGAAAATTGGCATTTGTACTATGTGTGTATAGTTCTAGGTCTTTTTATCACATGTGTAGATTTAATATAATCAAGATTTGTACATGTGTAGATTTTGCAATCAAGATACAGAACTATTCCATCACTACATTATCTCCCTTATACTACCCCTTCCTAGTCACATCCACTTTCTTCCCCCCCATTATTCTAACCCCTGGCAACCACTAATGTGTTCTCCATTTCTTCAATTTGTAATTTTAAGAATATTGCATAAATGGAATCAAGTAGTATGTGACCTTTTGAGATTGGCTTTTCCCCCCTAGAATAATGTCCTTGAGATGCATCCAAGTTGTTGCCTGTAGCAATATCATTCCTTTTTTTTTGCTGATTAGTATTCTGTGGTTTGGATGTATAACAGTTTATTTAACCATTCAGCTATTGTGGGATATTTGGCTGCTTTCAGTTTGGGGCTATTACAAATAAAGATATGAACTTTTGGGTATAGTTCTTTGTGTGATGTTAATTTTCATTTCTCTGGGATAGGTGCCTAGGAGTACAGTTCTTGAGTTGTACGTAAGCTTGCATTTCGTTTTTTTAGAAACTGAGTATATACGACGATGGTATATACTACATACTATATAGTCTAGGTATGTAGTAGGCTATATCATCTAGATTTGTGTAAGTACACTATGTGATGTTTTCACAATGATGAAATCGCCTGTGTATTTCTCAGAATGTATCCTCATTGTTAAGTGGCACATGACTGTACAAGTTCATGTGTGGATATGTGTTTTCTCGAATAGTGTTTTTAAATATTTTTCCCCTTCATAGCCTCAATTTCCTCCATATTGCTATTTTTCTTTTTGTTTTGTTGGAGATGTTTATAGTAGTAAGCTTGAGCTGCCTTAACAAAATACCACACATCGGGTGGCTTATACAACAGAAATTCTTTCCTCATAGTTTGGGAGGCTGGGAAGGTTAAGATCAAAGTGCTAGCCAATGTAGTTTCTGGTGAGAGCTCTCTGCTGGCTTGCAGATGTGCCCACATGACCTGTCTGTGTGCAGGTATGGGAAGGGAGCAGGTTCTTTGGTGTCTCTTTTTATAAGAGCATGTCCACCCTTACGACCTCATTTAACTTTACTTCCTAAAGGCTCTATCTCCAAATACGGTTACATGGGGGATTGGGATTTCAATGAATGAATTTGGGAGGGACACAATTCAGTCTATATCAATGTTCTCAGACTTCTTTTATCCCTAAATTGTTAATTTATGTTTTCGTGTAGGAGACTTAAAATGTGATTGGACCCTGGCTGGTAGGGCTCAGTGGTTAGAGCATAGGCTGCACATTGAAGGGTCCCAGGTTCGATTCCTGGTCAAAGGCATGTACCTGGGTTTCCCATTCGTTCCCACCCGCATGTGGGAGGAAACCAGCCAATGTGTCTCTCTCCCTCTCTTGCACTTTCTCTGAAAAACAATGGAAAAATATCCTCAGGTGAGGATTGACAATAACAACAAAAAATTAAAAATGTGATTGGTGCCCAGCCAGTGTGGCTGAGGGGTTGAGTGTCAATCCATGAACCAGGAGGTCACGGTTCAATTCCTAGTCAGGGCACATGCCCGGGTTGCAGGCTCAATCCCCAGTAAGGGGAATGCAAGAGGCAGCCGATCAATAATTCTCTCTCATCATTGATGTTTCTCTCTCTCTTCTTCTTATCCTTTCCTCTCTGAAATCAATAAAAATATATTTAAAAAATAATCAAAAAGATGGAGAAACTGAGTTTCAGTAAGTTGCTCGGGAGTACACCCCCCACCCACTAAGCAACAGTAGCCCACCCACCACCCAGTCTGACAACCTAAAATGTTTCTAAACATTGACAGTTGGGGGGGGGGGGCGGGGGGAGAAAATTGCACTTGTTTGAGAACCAGTTATCTACAGGATAAAATCCCCGTTTCCTAGCATGGATACAAGGTCCTTTATGATCTGTCCCTGTCTGTCTCTCCAAGCTCATTTGACCCCTTATTGCCCCCTATGGCTGCCCTCAAAGAGCCTGTTATAATACCACAGACATGAACCTTCTCAGCTTCTCTGTCTCCCCTGTAGCTCCCACCCACTACTCTTTGAGTTTAGCTAATTAACTCAGCCCTCAGATTTCACCCTCAGGAAACGGTTCTTTACTCTAGGTCTGGATTGGGGGCTAATTTTACATACTCCTGTTGCACCCTCAGCTTCCCTCCCCTTGTTTATCATGCAGGGTGGCATCTGTTCACTTGCCTTCCTTCCCAGCATCAGGGAGAGCTGGATGGCTAAGAATGTGTTTTTTTACCTCTGTGTCCTCAGCACAGTGGTTTACTCCTAGAAGGCACCCCGTAAATGTCGACTGAATGAATGGTTGGCACCCAATAAGGCTTTTTTGAATGAATGGTTTTCCTTGAAACAGCTTCTTTTTCAGTTCTTTCACTTTCCACCACCCCATCCTGTTTATGTAATTGAAAAAAAGCCGGTTGGTCAGTAGGTCAAGAAACAGTCACCCCAAAGCAAGAATTTTAATGAAAAAAGTATGGCAGTTCCATAAAATCCATGGTGCTCTGCTTAGAGTAGAGCACAAATACTTTTACGTTGCAATTGGTACTAGAAAGTCAGGAGCAAGAAGTTGGACCAAAATAGGAAAAGGAGAAGAAATACTACGTTTTCCTACTGCAGCATATGGATTTCTCATTAGGCCATGTAAGGGAAAACCGGGGGCGGGAGGGCTCCCTGACTGCAGCTGTCCGCACTCCCCCCAGCATTCTGCTGCCACCACACCTGGTCCCCAGAGACACCCTCACTTCTTAGCTATGTTGGCTTAGGTATGGACAAATCCCCTTAGTTCAGCAGAGACTAGCCTGGAATTTTTCAAAAGAAGCTTTGCTAGGCAACTAGGGGAAAAACAAAATAAAAGTAAAAACAGGAAATAGCATATAGGAATTATAAAAATACAGAGAGCAAAATAGAAAAAAAGAAAATTCTAGCTTAAGATAACTGAGTTCCAGTATTAGCTTTTCTTTTTTTTTTTTTTAAAAAAAAGTATACAGTATTTTTTTAATCGATTTCAGAGAAGAAAGGAGAGGGAGATAGAACATCAACGATGAGAGAGAAACCATTGATTGGCTGCCTCCTGCATGTCCCCCACTGGGGATTAAGCCCGAAACCTGGGCATGTGCTCTTGACCAGAATCGAACCCAGGACCTTTCAGCCCCCAGGCCGACGCTCTATCCACTAAACCAAACCAGCAGGGCAAGTATTAGCCTTTCTTGACTCAATTTACCAGACACATGTTTTCCCTATTTTTTTGGTTTGCTTTTGGGTTTTTTGGTTTGTTTTGCTGTGATATTGTCTTCCTCTGGGAACTTGTCCTAAAGTCCCCCTTTTTAGTCTTTGAATATTTTCTTTCACTTAAGAGTCTTCTCGAAAAAAAGAAAAAGAAAAAAAAAGCATCTTCTCCATCTTCATCTAGGAAGGAGTTGAATTTGGCATTAGAGTCCCTTTTTCTTCTAGACAGCAGGTGACTGATCAGATGGAGAAACCTTTCAGGGTAAAATAGTTCAGGGTCCCACAAACACATCCATGGCGAAGGTTTTACTTACCTAGAGTGAAATGAAAAACACAGGTAGTGTCAGTGAGTTTTGTAATAAAGGACCATTCTTTTTATTTTGAGATTTTTTTTCTTTCTTTTTAAGTGTTAAAATAGCAGATGGTAGTTTTGAGTCGTTAACTACATGCTGTAGTTACCTATGTTTTCAAGGGTAAGTGATACAGGTTTTAAAGTTTGATGTTCTCATCTAAGGAACCACCAGGTAGTTGTTATAATACAGTCCTCATTCTATATATTCATTTATTGATTGACTATTAAGTCCTGGTGAATGCAAATTTGAGTAAGTTATTGTCCCTGCCTTCAAGGAAATCCTAGACTAGAGAAGTCGAGTTTTAAACAATGGTACAGGGTGTCCATATTCGGGAGGGAGGGAGAAAAGAAAGTGCCTAATTCCACCTGAGACAGCTTATAGAGGAAGTGAAGTTTTGTCTGAGAAAAGGCATCCTAGGCAGACATTTGCTAAGACTGGATACCTGAATGAATGTGGCACACTTTGGGGAACATTCAGGCAACTTTAACTTGGCAACATGTGGGTGAGTGGCAGAAGATGAAGCTGGAAAGGTATTACCCAGTTTAACTTCATATTCTACAGCTACCTGTGACTGAACATATGGTTTTCATACTTGCAGACCAGAAAAAAATGCCTGAGCAAGAAAGCTATATTCTGCAATGTCCTTATTCATCAGCCTTTCCCCCGTTAATGGCTTTTGAAAATGTCACTAAAATTTAATGTGTGTCGATGTCCTGAGCTTGGATTCAGAGTTCACTGGCGGAGTACAGGACAAGGGAGACCCAAGATAGGCATTTGTGCTGGCTATAAACTTACCCTGAGCCCGGATGTGCCCCAGCTGCACCGAGAGCAGCTGCCATTGTAGTGACATCTGTGGAGCCTCAGACTCCAGGCAGGCAGCGGGAGAGGCCGGCCAAACCGGGTCCTGGCCTGACAACATCTGGGCGCTGTGCTCAGGTCTGGGTCCACGTGCCCCTTTTTTAGGAGAGATGTGGATACAGTCTAGAGGGTCTCCAGAGGAGATGGCCTACAAGTCATCATACAAAGAGTAAAATTAAAAAGAAGAACAAGAGAGCTGCCTTTAGTTAGTTTAACTGATTTCTTGAGGCAGAGTCGGGTGGCTTATTCTGGGTTGCAACAGTGGACTGGATGGAAATTAGTGACCAATTTTGGCTCAATGTCAGAAATAATTTTAAGAGCCTTTTTCCCTAGTCCTTTTTTTACATACTGCTATGATATTATTTTGGCAAAATATGGAAATGTTTTTGACAGAAACAAGACAGCCATCTTCACCTGTAGAGATGCTGTAGCAAATAGTCCTGTTTTGAAGGGATTGTTGGACCTCTTGAACTCTTCCCACCTATAAATTCGATGAAATTATAGCATTTGTTCTAATTTTTAAGTATCTGACTCCTAACTTTGCCACCCTTATCTTTACATTAACCCAATTTATTTTGAATTTTTAAATTTTTTTTAGTATCTGACCAAAAGAATACCACAAAACCCAAAGTATCAGCATGTCAAGTCAAGACTGGACACTGGTGAGTAAAGATTAAAAAATTAAAACTTTTTAAAAATTCAAAAGCTAATTGATGACAAGAAGCAGCTAAAAGTTTCTCACTGTCTTGTTTGATGTCTTTCTGGGCTCAGGGACTTGTTTTTGAAACCTGTTTCTCAGATTGTCAGCCACAATTCCATTCACATAATTCGCTTATTATAAATTGAGAAATTGATGAAAACATTGTTCAATACGTCGCAGGGCTGAGGCTAATAAATATCAGATGGTCAACTTCTATTTGGGGACACCTCAAGTATGTTGCTTTAAACTGGGAGTAATAGATTATACTTGGGTACATTTGTTCAATTTGGTATTTGCAGAGTTCTGGCTACATGCAAAGTTATGGCCTATGGGACTATAAAGATGAGTGTGAATCGTGATTTTTGCAATCAAAGAGCTTAGATTCAAGTGGAGGCAGGCAGACTTGAATGAGTAACTGAAATACCAGACAAAATTAAATTAGTGCTGCAATTCAGGTAAAATGAAATTTGAGTGTATTACTGCTTATTTCCATGCTGTTAACATTTTTCACCAGGCCCCTTGTGGATTTGCAGCCTTGTGATGTTTTTGTTGTTTATTTGTTTAGGGTTTTTTTTCAAACTTTTAAAGCCTGCTGTGGAAAATCCATCCTATTAAGATGGTTTCGCTAGTAGATTGGGGTACTGCATGCCTTTAGAATACTGAACATTCCACCAGTAACCTGAAGACAACTGAGAAAATAAATTGGGATGTCAACTTTGTTTAAATCTCATTCATTTTGTCTTTGTCTTTTTCCAGTCGCCTTCAAAATCATTATCTCCCACTGTACATGTTTCCTCATATAAAATAGAGTTAAATGCTTTAAATGAACCCATTTGCAGATACAATTTCTGGGGATCTTTCTTTCAAACATTTCCGTGCTGTACAGATATTTCCTTGCAAATATCCTGTTTGATGGGAGGTAAAAAAAATATTATCTGTTATTGAGAAGCAGGAAATTGTGGCCAGAGATTATGTGATTTACATGAAGTTCAGTAAAGAAGCTAGAACAGGGATTTGTATGCAGGATGAGGAAGTGGATGTTGGAGAACTGGTGCAAAGTCCTGTGTATTGTTTCAGTCCTGTGTACTGTCCTGTTTTTTCCCCAGAGCTGAGGGTTTTTTCCCAAAAAAAGCATATATTTGTCTATGGCTTTATATCTTGGTCTCTTGGAAATTGAACTGAAATTTCAATGAAAATCCATTTCTTTCTCTTCAATTTCTCAATTCATAACCAAAATTTGACTCAATATGATACCTGAAGTTAATTTCAATTTTTTAAATATCTTCTTTTTATAACACATAGTAATTACCTATATCCTTTTATATTTTGAGATTTTTGTTGTTGTTGTTAATCCTCACCTGAGGATATTTTTCCATTGATTTTTAGAGAGAGTGGAAGGAAGGGGGAGAGAGAGAGAGAGAGAGATGAGAGAGACACATCAATTGGTTGCCTCCCACACACACCCCAACCAGGGCCTTAGATTGAACCTGCAACCCAGGTATGTGCCCTTGACTGGAAATTGAACCCGAGACCCTTTGGTGGGTGGACCAGTGGCCTAACTACTGACCCACACCGGCCAAAGCTATCCTGACATTTTAAGCTAGTGTTTTGCTAATTAAACTTTTTATTTTGAGGTAATTATAGATTCATATGGATTTATAAGAAATGATGTAGAGAGATTTCATGTACCCTTTACTCAGTTTCCCGTGGTAACATCTTGGGTGATACTGCAAAATCACAACCATGATATTGACATTGATATTTATAGTCTAGATAGAGAACGTATCCATCACCACAAGGATCCTTCATGCTACTTTTTAAAGCCACGTCCGCTTTCCACCCTCACCTCCTCCCTGACCATGGCAACTACTAATCTGTCCTCCATTTCTAGAATTCTGTCATTTCACAAAAGCTGTATAAATGGAATCATACAGTATGCGACTTTGCGGATTGGCTTTTTCGCTCAGCATAATTCTTTGGTGGTCTATCCAAGTTGTTGCATTTATTAGTAGTTTGTTCCTTTTTGTTACTGAGGAGTTATACCGTGGTATACTACAGTATAACCAGTTGCTTGTTGAAGGAGGTTTGGATTGTCTCCACCTTTTGACTATTACAAATAAAGTTGATATACACATTTGTGAACAGATTTTTGTGTGAATATAAGTCTTCATTTCTCTGGAATAAATGCCCAGAAGTACAATTGCTGGGTTGTATGGTAGTTGCAGTTGTGTTTTTTTAAGAAACTGCCAAACTATTTTCCAGAGAGGCTGGGCCATTTTATATTCCCACCAGCAATGTCTGAGTGATCCAGATTCTCCACATCCTTACCAGCATTTACTTGGTTTTTTACTTTAGCCATTCTGATAGATATGCAGGGGCATATCGTTATGGTTGTGATTTGCATTTCCCTAGTAGCTAATGATGTTGGACATCTCTTCATGCGCTGATTTACCATCAGTAAATCTTCTTCAGTGAAACGTCTGTTCCTGGCTTTTGCCTATGTTCTAACTGAATTGTTTGCTTTTTAATTGTTGAGTTTTGCGGGTTCCTTATATATCCTAGTCACCAGTCCTTAGTTGGATACATGCTTTGCAAATACTTTCTCCCCCTCTGTACCCTGTCTCTTCATCCTCAGAGCAGGGTCTTTCACAAAGCACAAGTTTTTAATTTGGGGAAAGTCCAGTTTTAATGTTTCCTTTTTGGGTCATGCTTTGCTGTCAAGTCTAAGAACTTTTTGCCTAGCCTAGATCCCCAAGATCTTCTATTATGCTTTTTTCTAAAAGTTACATAGTTTTAAGTTTTACATTTAAGTCCGTGATACATTTTCAGGTAATTTCTGCGTGAGATATGTGACTTAGAGTGAGATTAACGTTTAGCTATGGATGTTCAGTTGCTCTAGCACCATTTGTTAAAAAGATGACCTTTCCTCCATTGAATTGCATGTTCACCTTTGTCAAAAACCAGTTGGGCATGTTTATATGGATCTATTTCTGAGTTCTCCATTCTATTCCATTGATCTATATGTCTATTCCTCTGCCAGCACCACACAGTCCTGATGACTGTAGCTACATAGTAAATTAGATACTTAAACTTGGTTGCTGATTACTCCCACTGTACTTTTCTTTACAAAATTATTTTAACTATCTTAATTCCTTTGCTTTTCCATGTAAATTTTAGAATAATCTTATTTACACCTACAATAATATTACCAGTACGATGATTTTAATAGTAGTTGCATTAAACCTGTGTATTCATTTGGGGAGAATTGACATCTTGCTATGTTAAGTCTTCCAATTCATTAATATACTATGTCTCTCCATTTATTTACACCTCCTTTGGTTTATTTCATTAGCATTGTATAGTTTTCAGGATATAAATCCTGTACATGGTCTGTTACATTTACACCTAAGTATGTAATATTTTGAACAATTGTAAATGGTCCTATATTTTAAATTCTGGTTTCTAAGTGTTTATTGCTAGTATATAGAAATACAGCTTATTTTTGTATGTTTATTTTGTATCCGGGACCTTGCTAAACTCACTTTTTTTAGGGACAGGAGGCATTTTGGTGTATGTTTTTTTTTTTTTTTGGGGGGGGGGGGGGTCGGGGGAAGGAGAAGGTTGTAGATTCCTTGGGCTTTCCTGTGTAGACAATCATGTCATCTACAAAAAGGAACAGTTTTATTTCTTCCTTTCCAGTCTTTACACTTTTTATTTTCTTTTGTTGCCTTATCACAATAGCTAGAAGTAACAGCACTATGTCACATAAAAGTGAAAAGAGTAAGCATCCTTGTCTTTTCCCAGCCTTAGGGGAAAAGTATTTAGTCTTTCATCATAAGTATAGTGTTAGCTATATTAGGTTAAGGAAATTTCCTCCTATGGATGTTTTTCTGAGAGTTTCTATCATGAATGACTGTTGAATTTTACTAAATGCTTTTACTGCATCAATTAATCATGTGATTTTTTCCCCTTTAACTTGTTAATATAGTGGATTTTCAATATTGTACTAGTTTTGTATCCATGAGATAAACCTCACGTAGTCATGTTGTATAATTCTTTTTCTTTTTAAATCTTTATTGTTGCAAATATTACGTATGTCCCTTTTCTTCCCCCATGGACTCCCTCCAGACCACTCCCACTCCCTATTCCAGACCTTCACCACCCTATTGTCTGTGCCCATGGGTTATGCATAGATGTATACAAGGTCTTTAGTTGATTACCTCTCACCCATCCACCCTCCCCCACCTTCCCTCTGAGATTCTGCACTCTGTTCCATGCTTCCATGTCTTTAGAACCACTCCGTTCATCAGTTCATTTTGTTAATTAGATTCTACATATGAGTGAGATCATGTGATACTTGTCTTTCTCTGACTGACTTATTTCACTCAGTCATACTCTCCAGGTCCCTTCATGCTGTCTCAAAGGGTAAGAGATTCTCTTTTTTACTGCTGCATAGTATTCCATGGTATAAATATACCACAGCTTTTTTACCCACTCGTCCACTGATGGGCACTTGGGCTGTTTCCAGGTCTTAGCTATTGTAAATTGTGCTGCTATGAACATAGGGGTGCATACATTCTTTCTACTGATTTCAGGGAGAGGGAGAGAAGGATAGAAACATCAATGATGAGAAAGAATCATTGATCAGCTGCCTCCTGCACTCCCTGTAATGGGGATCGAGCCGGCAACCCCAGATATGTGCCCTGATCGCAAATCAAACTGTGACTTCATGGTTCATGGATTGACGTTCAACCACTGAGCCACACCAGCCCAACAATATGTGGTCTTTTATACCTGACTGGCTTCACTCAATTAGCATCAGTGTGTCAGGGGTCAGTGTTGTTATAGCATGTGTCAGTGCTTTATTCCTTTCTATTGCCAAATAGTATTTTGTATAGATATTCCACATTTTGTTTATCCACTCATCAGGACATTTGGTTCATTTAGACTTTTTGGCCATAATGCTGCTATGAACATTAGTATACAAGTTTCTGTGTGAACATATGCTTTCAGTTCTCTAGGTTATATACCTAGGAGTTGAATAGTTGGTCGTATGTTACCTCTGTGTTTAATTTTTTTGGGGAACTGCCAAACTGTTTTCCAAAGCAGCTGCAATGCAGGAGGGCTCTGTTTTCTCCACATCCTCAAAAATGTTTTATTGTCCATCATTTTGATCACAGTCATGGTTGTAGGTGTGAAGTGTTATCTCATTGTGGTTTTGATTTGCATTTTCCTAATGACTAATAATATTGAGCACCTTTTTATGTGCTTATTAGCATTTGTAAATCTCCTATGGAAAAGTGGCTATTCAAACCATGGGCCCATTTTTTAAATTGTGGGTTATTTTTCTCTTAATTGTTGAGTTATAAGAGTTATTTTATATTCTCTGGATTCTGGACCCTTATCAGAAATATGATTTGCAACTCTTTTCTCCCTTTTTGTGGGTCATCCAGGGTTTTTGTTGTATTTAGCTGGAGGAGTAGAGAAAAATACATCCACCTCATCTTCCTGTAAGTAAATGTCTCCCAAACTAGTTTTTAATCGCTTTGGAAGGGCCAAAGTGTGCTTCATTGCTTAAAACTCAAAGTTTAGTTTAAACTCAGTGTGGGAGAGTAGTTTTATTCTGGTGTTCAATTTCTTTTGTTGTTTCAAATTAAATTGTTTTAAAGACAAATTAGGGAAAAGATTGTAATTTTTTTCTATGCATTTTTTATGACTTAACCTCCCTGTGCATTCAGTAGAGTGGCCTGTGTATTTATGCCAAGTTATACTTACAGCTCCCTTTAGCCCTCTTGGTAGCCATCAGAGCCTGAGACAGTGCAAACCTGTGTTCTGTCCAGATCTTATCACTTATATGTATGCCATAAGGCGAAAAGGGAGAGGAGACCTGGTTAAGAAAACACAGGAGTGACCTTATAGCCCAAGTGAGAGTGAAGAGTTGCCATCTGCGGTGTGTTTTAAGCTCTGCCATCAGAGCCATAGAAACAGGCACAGAATGAGTGAGCATTTCTCATTTCTAGGCTAAATAGGTAGGTCTTTGATCTTTTCTGACCAAACAATGAGTAATTCAGAGTTAATCACAAGAAATCGAGAATTTCCTGGTATCTCCTATCTTCACCCAAATCATTGGCTACTGAGTTCTTCAAAGACTGATTCCTTCTTCCTTGGTAAAGATTGTTTTTTATGTCTACACTTCTGATTCTACTTCTCTTATAAACTCAAACACCAATGTATAGGCCATGGCTAGGAATGTCAGAATTATTTTGAACTTCAAATATTTCTTTTGTTCCATAGGTGCCTGGGTGTATCTTACCAGCTCCCCAGCATTGCCAGACTGTACCATGAATGGATTATGCTTCTGATGAAATCCCTGGCGGCGTTTTGTTCAGTTTCCACTGCAGGGTTCTCGTTTATTCTCAAGCACCCTCTCTGTGTTTCTGTTCTGCAGCACCGCAGGCTGATTGAGGAACACTTTCCAAACCACGGGGCTCCCCCTTTGTTAGTCTCCTACCCTCTTTCATTGCTTGTATTATCCCCTCATTTCACTCCATTTTCAGTCTAATTTCCAATTTCTTTAGCTCTCTCAAATTCTGTAGCCTTCTCCACTCAGTGTTTTCTAGCCTTATTTTTTTTTATTCACCTTACTTTTATTATCTCTGCACAAACTAGTATTTTCTTTTTTCTTTAGTCTTTACTTTTCCTGAATTTTTGCTAATAACCTTGATCTGTAGCAGTCAAACTCATTACAGTCTAGGTACTCTTCATCTTTTTCAGTATTTAATTCTTTTTCTTATGTCAAAGGAAGAAATGTATGTGAAAGCCTTTTACAAACCAGAAAGCACTATACACTCGTATAACTTATTGAGATTAACAAAGGACCACTGTGCCTCTTTCACGCTTTCTGCTCCTTCTGAGCCAAAAGAACTTCTCCATAGAGGAGGGGAATATTGAAGAAAAATAAAGCAATGGAGTTGTCTCTTAGCAACCGGGTCTGCCTTATAAATCTTACTTTAGATTACTGCTGCTCAAAATCACTTGCTTTTCTTACGGGCTTAGTGCAAATAACGTTATTAAATTATCAGAAAAGAAAGAAAAAAATATACTGAATGAGTCACTTAGTTCATCGACTCTGCTCTATCTTTGCATAACACTATTGATATAATATAGTTGGGTTGTCTCTTTCTCTTGGTTCAAATTGAAAAAGTTTATAAATAAATCTTTTGTTGCAACTTAAGTTGTAAACTAAGTAGAAACTAAATACCACCTTATACATTTCTAGGTTACCTGACTCCTGAAACAATATGGGATGTATAGGTAGTATTTAACGGATACTGCATATAAATCAGGTTGTACATTAAAAGAAAAGCGGGTGTACAAAACTCAAACCAGATTGTGGTATGAGTGTTTGCATTATGGAAATAACTCGTGAGGATTCTTCAGATATCTTTTAGTGCCTCCTATGCTAGACAGTGGAAGAGAGAGATATTTTCTTCGTGTGTGTGTGTGTGTGTGTGTGTGTGTGTGTGTGTGTGTGTGTGTATGTGTGTAAATAGCCCTTGGCTTTCCCAATAGTAAGGTAGATAAACTTGCACACAAATAAGGCAGTGAAATGATAAATGCCTGTGAGTGTGAAGCCAAGCGCAGAGGATGGAAAGGTCCCTCCCAGCTGGTGAGCTATTATGATTACATGGACAAGGTGACATGTTCAAGAATCCAAGACTAGCAGAGATTTTGTCAAGTTTGGTAATTAAGGCAAGATTGAAGTGTAGGTAAGATATTGGTGCCTTCAACACTAGAGCAAGGAGTTTAAATTTTAGCCAGTAAGCAATGGGGAGCCACTGACTTTTTTTTTTTTTTTTTTAAATCAAAATCTTGTCTAGGAAAATTTATCGTGCAATAATTGTAATTTTAATTCTTTTAAAAACTGGTTTGTTGATATTCCTTTAGGCTCCTTACTCTTGTATAAAACAAAGATGTTTACAAGTTAATCAATTATAGAATTGTTTTATTTGTAGTCTCTTTAAAAGGTAGTCAGAAAACTATTTTCAGATGAAATCAGATCTGGTAAGATAAGCTAATTAGTTAGACTTTATACGAAGAGGGGTGGAATACTACTTTTCATACCTTCTAAAGTCGCTGTTAGGGAACCTTGTGTCATTAGTCAGCCATCCTGCTGTCTCATTTCTCCAACTGGGACAATGCAGAAATCCACCATTTTCTTTTTTTCTTCCTTTGTGGATAGAATGAATATCTTTAGTGAAAACAGCTTTTTATCAATGGCCCTCTTAGATTTGTTCTTAATTTTGCCAAACATTTGTTTACCTGAGCAAAAGACTTTGTTTCCCTGCCTTTTCCTTTAGTGGGAAAAACAAACAGTGGGAGTGACAGCTTGTTGTGAGGCACTGCTGGTACAAAGATGAATTGCTGTGTAAATACTCTGAAAATGTTGATAATTGACTGTTAGTGAAAATGCAATGTGGTCTTTTGTTTTGTTTTGTTTGTTAATCCTCACCCGAGGATATTTTTCCATGGATTTTTAGAAAGAGCGGAAGGGAGGGGGAGAGGCAGAGAGAGAAACATTGATGTGAGAGAGACAATAGATTGGTTGCCTCCCGCATGTGCCCCGATGGAGCCTGCAACCCAGGTATGTGCCTGTGACCGGAATCGAACCCGAGACCCTTCAGCCCACGGGCCGACACTCTATCCAAATCAGCTAGGGCATGAAATGCAATGTTTTAATAATAAAGACTATACAATAAGGTTGGCTGTTATTTTCCATGCATAGTATGCCCTGGGGGATTTAGAACATAAAATGCTTCCCACCTGCTTCTGTTAAGGAAGTAACACTTCCTACATATTTACCTCACAGTTAAATCGTGTTTTTAAAACATTACAACTAGAGAAGCCATGTGTTTTTGTGAGCCATGTTAGAGTCACAAAGGACTACTCTGTTAATCTAGTCATTCACTTGCTGTGTCAGGACAAGCCAGGACTCTCCCTTTGTGCCTTGGTATTCTGCTGAGACCGTCTGAAGCTGCCCTGGCCGAAAGAACCCTGCATGCCAGCAACATGCAACTGCCAGGGACTTGGGGACATAGAACCAAAGCTGTTCTGTAAAACAGTTTAAGAATAAGACTGTGGGGTGCTGAGCGGCACACGGTGTGCCCTGTCTTCTCCCCCCACTGCATTGACCACACCGCTCCCACTGGAGTTCAGAGTTGCAGGGAGAGGGAGGATAATGTCTGGGAAGAATCATGGTTTCCACTCTGGAAATCTGGTCACGTCTCGAGTCAGTTCCAGCCTGAAGAACCTAGAAAAGATCCTATTTGATTCTAATCCTGCTCTTTGGTGCTATGCAGGTCTCTTCTGCGTCTCTTGAGAAGGCGCAGGCAATTCTGTCTCTGAACTTTGGGAGGAGAGACACCGGCTCTAAGGCTGCACACCGAGTCCAGATCCCAGAGAGTGTGTGTCTTCAGATGAGAAAGAAATGTAGCTCAGTGGACTTCAGTTCCATGATGAATAATAACAAATGACATAAGTTATTTTTGAAAATGAATTTTGGGTTTCAGAGCAAGACTTTTCTTTCTCTGCTTCTGACTTAAACATGAAGAAAAATTCAGAATACTCCTTAAAAACAGTAGTTCTTGCCATTAATTGAAAAGCATTTTGTTATCTCAAGTTGGGCTCCTCTCAAGGTCTAAAAGTTAGGAGCACAATTTTAGAAATAAGAAATTATTTTGCATGTTTTTCCCTCTTTGCTATACCTTTTAGGTGCCAGCTAGAGCTTGCTCTATTGACTTGAAGCAAATGAAAGCATGTCCAGTGAAAATCACCTCTGCCTTGAGAACCAGACTGTAGTTCATTCAGAAACCAGAATGATCCTGGCCCAGTTTTAATGTACGAAAACGCTCCAACCCACCTTGGCTGGAACTTAGTATTGTAGAACCAGGCTATAAAACATGAGGGCTGGGGACTCTCCACACTGTGGGAATCTGCTGTTATTTCTCAGCAAATCAAATCCACCGTGAATTCCAGTGTACAGACTGTGTGGTCTCGTTCAGGCTGCAACATCAGCATGAATAGGGGAAGGCCAAGTTTAGGAAAGAGGGAAACCACAAGACTTAAGTGGAGAGGAAAGGGTTGCTTGGGTAGCCACAACGGCGCATTTTAGACATTTGAAGATCATTGCCTCTCTTTCTCCTTCTTTCTCCCACATAAAGATTATGGAAGGAATAAAGGGAGGAAAGCCTTGACTCGAAAAGGAAAAAAATTACATCAAATTATCATCTTTACTACCTGGGACTTCTTAATGTGTATCGGGTGTGCTCCCCAACTTAACACATTTGACCAAACATTTCCCATGATTCATCATCTTTTAATGACACTGTATAATCCAAAAAAGATTATTACTATGTGTGGCCCATTTGCCTCCTGTAATTCTGTAAGAACAGATAGGAAGGCTTAGGGAATACTCGTACTCCATTTTGTTTTCACAGTGTTATTGATTTCCTTCCATTAAAAACATATCTAAAATCTTTATTCTCTTTTTTAGGTAACAGTATGACTAAATACATTGAGAAGCTAGAAGAGATCAAAAAAAGTAAGTAGCACTATTGATGGGCTGGCATAATGGAACCCTGTGGTAGCTCTATCAGTTGGTTATTAACAGTCCTAATCATACTCTAGAACTGGCACACACGGAGAGCTATGGGAGTCCACTGGCAGGTGGCTGGAGAGATGTGGGAAACACGTTACCTTCCTGGTTAGCTGCTAGGATTGTGGCTTGTGGGTCGAGTTGTGCCTGACTTAGATCTCAGAGGAGATGTTACTGTGGGAACGTAGAGTGAGCAGTGAGAACCTGCGCTTTAGTTTCATTGTTCTACAGTCTTCTTAGCCTTTTTCAAGGTACTTAATCTTTCCTACTTTCTCTATACCTGAGATAGGAGTAATAATATCTTATTTCATAACATTCTTTTGAGTATAAATTAGTACTCATGAAAGCCTTAGAGATGAGAAAGAGCTTATTCTTAAAGCGATGTTATACATTATAAATTCATTGTAGTCTGCTTTCTTTTAATTAAAAATCATATTTCATGCACATTCTTTTTAAAAACTAATCTTCTGCAAAGATATGCCACTCGTCACTGAGTGTATTGCTCTTGTACAAAATCATGATTTTTCAGTCTGTGTTCAAAACAGATGTAAAATGTACACATCAAGGCCAGACTTAAAGAAGAAGCCGAAACATCTACCTCCTCAGACGGATTTGCGCCTATCTTCAGTGCAACACAGTGCGAGGGGAGTATTTAGCTAATGCGAGGAAAGAGGGACTCACTCAGATAACAGTTCAGAAGTTGGCTCTGGTAATATACATCTTCTGGGAAGAGATTACTACAAATCCAGAATTCAGAGAACTTTGTTTTCACACAGCAGGCCTTTTAATTTAAATGATAATGTTTCTGTTCCTTTTGAATTGCTGAGAAACCCCAGATAATAGATGTGGACTCTGGAGCAGCTTTCTGCTGACTCTGCCGTTTGCCTCAGTGAGCTATAGGACTAATGCTGGAGACATCGGTTTTCTAATGTGTCATGTCACAGTAGCCTTTTCTTTTCTTCTTATATATTCTATATTATATTTTACACATTATATCGCACTTTATATTGTATAAGTGTGTATTTTAAGGATATATTAACATTTTAAGTGAAGGAAAAAATCTTGTTTACTCACCTGGGCTGCATTATTGTCGCCCTTAGTTCATCCATGGCAGGAAAATCCAGCTGGTCTGCTTCGAATTCGGAGGGTAGTCCCTTTCACCTCCGATCCATTTGTAGCTGAGCATAAAAGCTCACATGTCCACACCAAAATGTGGCCCCTCAAAATGTCGTGTTCCACCCAGGTTGCGGAAACCCTGTTTAAAACACTTCTTAAAAGCACAATGTGGTCTCTTGAATATCTAAACTTTAAATGGAGCTTTTCTCCCCAAAGAAATACCTCTGGAATGGAGTCCTTGAAAATGCTTTTCTCTTTAGAAGTTGTGGGCTTCCTTTTAGTAAGACAGGAGGTTCCTCTCACCTGGTTTCACACACTTTGTGCTGATTCCCTGACTAGAATTACTTCAGATTCTGGTTTGGGATCTACATTTTGGACGATATTTCCTTCTCTTATCCCATTTTCTGTGGTAGGTGTTCTTTTGGGTCAAAGGGAGGAGAATATTGCCTTGTTTCATGACACCCTAGACTCATCACTTTTCTCGGATTACCTCAGATGCCATGTCTTTCTGTGAAATCACAAACCTCGTTCTGTTACTTCCTTTGATTTGTCTTCCACTGTGAGCCCAACTTCCCTTTGCTAATAACGTGTTTTAACAAAACCCTGAAAACTCAGAATTCCTTTGTAATCTGAATATTCTTTCAACTCTGCCTGGGGAGAACAGACACTCTGTGTCTATTGACCACTTACAAAGCGTATTCTTGGCTTCTGGTGGTTAGATGACACTAGTTGGACCCGGTGTGAAACATCCTAGATAGTTAGGTCTCTGTCCTTCCAGTAACTCGAGAGAGACAGGCTGAGCCTCCAGACTTACTGGAGAAGCAAAACTTGATAGCATATCTGAAACGCGGGTTAATTGTCTCCATCACGGAGTTGGGAGAAGCTACCAGTAGCAGAAGCTCCATTCTTAAAGCTCTGTTCGCCCTTGCAAGGACAGACTGACAGAGCTTTCCAAGCCATCCTTTTTATAAACTTTAAAACTTACTGTACAGCGTCTAGTTTGATCTTTTTATCTCTGAGTAATAATGTCAGAAAGTCCTAGTGATGGCTGCCCTTCTAAACCAGAACCAGGTATGTAGAGTTGAGGCTCAAATGTGCAGTGGGATTTCTCGTGCTTGCGAGAGGACACTAGAAATGTCAATCATTAGAATACAGCTGAACCGGTTTTTTTGTTTGAGGTATTCCTACTTAGTTAAAGGGGATTTTAATGTACTTAGAATGTGAAGAATTGGAGAAGTATTTCAAACTATGTAACTATACAAAAAGAATATCGGTAGATAAATGGCACAGTGCAAACTACTTGAAAGCGGTTGACTGTTTTCATTGTCTGATTTATCACCATTTTGATTTAAATAAGTGACTTTTGGTGGACGGGTTGGTGGCGATTCAGTTGCACTTGTTATTGCTTGTGGTCAGCCTGTTTGGGTCTACATCCTGGTGGGTCTTAGAAGCTGGTTTGCATCTAGGTTTGTTACCTTGTATCCAGAAGAAGCTGTTCTAAGAATTTTCTAGAAATAATGGTCAGTTATTAGCCAAATCTCTATCTTTAAGACATTTCAGAACAGAAAAGCTTTAATTCCCTGTAAGACAAGAATCTCATGTAGTTTTTAAGGTAATAGTTCCTGACTCTGAGTCATAAGGTGTTTGGTAAATCAAGCAAACATTATCCTCCAAAATAACTATCCAGTCTGTGCTGGTTTTTTGGAAAATTCATAGAAATGATTAGTACACCAGGTAAACAGTCTTAAATATCTTAATCCTTTCCTTTGTTGCTAGGAGTCTTGGCTTATGAGACTTTGTGCTATGAAGGCCACGGTAATTATCCAGCTAACTGACCTTTAGTAATTCTGAAGTAATGACACAGTCTTTAAGGAGCCCTGGGCTCCAATAAAAACACCTAAAAGAGGAGAGGAGTAAAGGGTAAGAGTGGGAGGGAGTTCAATGCTGAAAACTTCAGAATTGGCAGTCATTTTCAGAAAAGTTTAAGGAAGCTAACTGTTAACATGCCTCAATGGGGCAGAGATTAGATAAAGTGATATTGGCTAAAAATTTTTAAAAACTGTTTAATGTAATACATAGGATTATTATCACAATTCCAGGAGTACCCTCATTGGAGGAGTTATGTCTCAGAACTGTAAAGATAGCACTGAATACATGTTGATGTTTTAGGTTGATTTTTACTTTAATTGTAAAAAGCACATACCATAAAATTTACTCTTAGCCATTGTAAGTGTACAGTTCAGTAGTGTTAAGTATGTTCACTTTGTTGTACAGTAGATCTCCAGAACTTTTTCATCTTGCAAACCTGAACAGGTTGCTTTTTATTGAAGTGGAGTTGAAGAGAAACTGACACAAAAGATGGTCAGCATCAGTCAGGACTTTGTGCTCAGCATTGTGCCCGGGGTCGGGGAGGAAGTGTGTCCTGGGTCTCTAGCATAGTTTGTAACCTCAGGAATGTAACTGTCCTCTTTTTAGGGCAGGGTTTGACCTGGGGCCACTCAGCTTAAGGGTCTCTGTCCTTGTTTATAAAATGTAGATTTGTTTCCCTTTATTCTGAAAATAGTTTAAAGCAGTTTCCAAAAATGAGGTACAATATGGCCAAAGTAGAGATAGCATGGTAAGAGAAAAATGGTAGACTAATGAAATAAAGGCAAGGGATAAAGTCTCTAGACACAAAGAGGTGGCTATTCAATTATAGGCTTTCTACTAGCCCAAGCAAAGGGGGTGGGAGGGGGGGGAGATGAAAAAATTATATAATACCGACCACTTTTAATTTTGAGGATATCATGAGGATTCAATGAGGTAAGGTATGTAAAAGCACATAAATAACTTGAGAAATATACCATATAACTTGGTGATTAGAAAGAATGAATACCTCTGAGAAAGCAAAATAAACCTAGAAAAATATTTGTGCTTTTCAGATTACAGATACAAAAAAGATGAGCTTTTCAAGAGACTAAAAGTTACCACCTTTGCCCAGCTGGTAAGTTTAATGATCCTCCCTTGGAGTAAAACTTGTCTAATTTGTGCTGCTTTATGTGAGTATCTCTAAATTTGATTCTAGGTAATATTTGCAGTGGGTTTCTTCTGATTATTTATATTTTACCTGTGAGAGAATTAATCGGTGTATGATGTGTGTATTCATTGGAGGACAGGGTGAAATTTTTCTCTGTTCTTTGATAAGAATTTTATAAAGCAAAATGTGCATACTACTTTTAAATCATCAAATTTGTGGTTTAGGTTTTGGTTTTTTCCTTGTCCATTTAATTTAATATTTAGAATCTAGGATTCTGGACTCGGGATTGTTTGGACATTTTTCTCTGTGTAAACCAGGTGATCGCCCTCCGATGACTGAGTTCTTTTTACAAGCCTTTCTTGGGTTATTTTGTTACTTTGGGAAAGTCACTTTCTCCTTTCATTTGAAAATTATGGACCACGTGTCTCTCTGGTACCCAAACAAGAGTTCCATTGATGTAACTCAAGATGGATCTTGGGTCTTATGAGCTAAATTTTAAAAACTGCTTCAAAATCTATATGTAAGGCCCTAGCCAGTTTGGCTCAGTGGATAGAGCCTGTGGACTGAAGGGTCCCGAGTTGGCAACCAATCGAGGTGTGTCTCTGTCTGTCTCCCTCTCCCTTCCACTCTCTCTAAATAAAATAAAATAAAATAAAATAAAATCAATGGAAAAATATCCTCAGGTGAGGATTAAAAAAAAAATCTATATAGGTATACAATGTTATCATCAATGTACTCATAATTACATTTATTTCTTCCTTGCATGAAGAATTGCTGATACAATTTGTTATTATAAGTATTGCATTTTTAAGAAATAACATGTTAAAGTATAACATGTAATACTTTCAACAGTAACGATTTTTTTAAAAAAAAGTAATAACATGTTATGTTGGGACTAGAATATATATGGGCGCAGTTTTAGACTCAATTCATATTTCTTGTTCTAAATTATCCTTTTGGCCTTTTAAGTTTATTGTGCAATGTCTTAAATGAACCTTTTTATTCTGGAATGGTCATCTTCAGTGTAATGACCACTCCCGGAGTAAGAAGACCTGAGATTTAGTCTCTAGTTGAGGACACTGACAGTTTCTTAAAACAAGAGATCTTTGATGTCCCCTGTCTTTTGTAAAAGACAGGCTTGCCTCTGTTTAAAGACAAACAAACATAGACACATCTCCACATTTCATTCCTTTTTCTCTCAGGTCATCCAGGTTGCTTCCTTGTCAGATCAAACACTGGAAGTGACAGCTGAGGAGATTCAAAGACTAGAAGGTAATGAGAATTGAGGCTGCGGGACAGTAACGGATTGACCGTTTGACGGAAGCGCTCGCCCTCTGTGGGGGCGTTTGCAGCGACTTGGGACTTTGATGTACCTGTTTGTAATTAGATTGTTGCTCTCTGAGAAATGCTATCTGCTGCTTTGTTAATTCTTCTTTTTTTTAAAAAAAAAAAAAAAAGCCATGTGGTTTTCTGGCTCTAGCATTTGTAGTTTTAAATGTTTTAGATGTGTTTGATATACTAATTACTTTTTTTCCCAACAAATATTTTTAGTGTTTTCTATGTATGTGCATGCCACAGAATTAGGTGCTATGAGACTACAAAGATGAATAAAACCCAGCTCTACATACGTGGAGTTTGTAATCACGCGTGCACATGTGTTTGCATGTTGGGTGAGGAGAATGATAGCAGAAACACGAAATCACTAACACGGCAGAAATTAGTACTGGAGCACTGAAAGGAAGCTGTCAGTTGTTGAATTCATGTATATTGCTGGGTACTTCACCTGAGTTTTCTTATTTAATTTTTGCAGAAACTCTAGAAAGAAGGTACTCTTTACAGGTGAGAAGCCCAAGCCCAGAGGTGCAGTGACTTGCTGAAGGTGATACAGCCAGTGAGGACACAACTCTGTGCGTCTCCCGTGGCAGCCTGTGTCTGCTGGGGAGTGCCGGGGGAGGGAAGGTATTTTCCAGTTAGAAAACAGGTAGACTTTCTTAAGGCTTCTGAACCAGACCTCCCAGGTGAGGCTGTTGCTGGCTGAGGAGAGGCACCGAGGAGAAAAGGCTGAGCACAGGCAGGGAGAAGAGAGAACTCCGGCGTGCCGGGGGAATCACGTAATCCAGTCTGGCTGTGGTCTGAGGGAGGAATAGGTGCCCGGTAGGAGATAAGACCAGAAAGATAGGTAGGCTCCAGATTTCCTTTCTTAAATGCCCAGTCGAAATAAAACCTCTTCGTTGTACTCTCATGAAAGGCATACACAGAGCTAAGGTCTTTATTTTATCCTGAAGCACTCACCAATCAATGTGTGGCTGTTTATTGACGGAGAATGTGTTTTGTTAAGGTTGATGTAGGCCAGGAATTTGACTTCTGATTTCAAGACAAGTTTCTCAGGAAGTCTGAACACTGGATTTGTGCAACTCAACTGTCATTTCCCTGGGCTTGTTTTTGTTAGCGAGGATAAAGGGAATCTGAAAAAGCCAGGAATTTATCTTTGACAGATGCCTCTCACACAGCAGAGAAAGAAGGGCTCTTTGTAATAGAGATAATTGAGTCTCCTCATACAAATACACCCAATTTTAACCTGGTTATATAAGTACCTGGATTGGGTCTTTTAATTCATTATAGAGATTGCAGCACCAGGACATATGGGCTCATGCAATTTTCTCTTCTGAGATGAATTTGCACAGCAAAATAGGCTCTTGTAAAATAGGACACCATAATGTGTGAGTAATATTAGTGTTTTTCTAGTGCTCTACACAGAATAATAACTCACTCAGGAATGCCTGTAGGACAGATTGTATCTGTTTGCATATTGACTATCTTTGAAGGATTACAAAATCTCCTTTTGTAATGTTTATTTTTTCCCTGACTTAAAAGTATATTTTTAGAAAATTAGAAAACTGCAAAAAATATATAAAGAAAATTAAAATAACTAATAATCCCTGTTTTAAATTTTGTTGTCTATTGTCCCCCCTATCTAACTCCCACCCAAATCCATACTCTTTGTATATAGTTTTGTATTATGCTGTTTCCAGTTAACATTTTGTCATGCAGACTTTCCTGTGTCATTAAATAGACTCACAGAGCTTCAGTGTAAAGGTCGTGTGGTCAGATAATGCCAACCCTTTGGACATACCATAATTTATTTAATTATTTCCCTATTCCTGGGGCACTACAGTTTTTCTAATTTTTCACTTTTATAAAATAACGCTGCCGTGTAAATACGTAAGTGCTTGTGTGGTTCTGATTATTTCCTGGAGACAAATCGCTGCAGATGGACAAAGGGTAGAACTGTTTTAGAGGCACTCAATGCTGATTCCACAGCCTCTCCTGAAGGTTCTACCTCTGCATCCCACCGAGTGCACGAGAAGGCATGTTTCTACCCATCCTAGCCAGTGCTGACATGGTTTTATTTTGAATGTCTCTGATAGTGACAGTGAGCTCTGTGTGTGTGTGTGTGTGTGTGTGTGTGTGTGTGTGTGTGTGTGCGTGTGTGTGTGTGTGTGTGTGTGTGTGTTGGTCATACGTATTTCTTTCGAGGATGTTACAGGTCCTTTCCCATTTTTTTCTAATGGAATGTTCACCTTTTACTTACTGATTTATGAAAGCGTTACATAATTATGATATCTTTTTACTTTGGAAACCAATACAGCCTCGGAAATAAAGGAGAAAAATCTTTACTTGATGATTTGGAACAATTTCCAAGCTATATTATTAAGTAAAAATAAAACAACAAAACAAAAGCCAAAGTGTAGAGCAGTATGAATCATGTTCTCCTGGACATGTAAAAAGGGGAGGAAATAAAATATATGCAGAAGTGTGTAGTTGTTTTATTTCTGGAAGGAGACATAACTATGTGAAGCTGGTTCCCTTGGGGGAGGAGGCCCGAGGGCCGTGCGTCTGGAATCGGAAGAAGGCTTCCTTTCCACATAAATTTATGTTGTTTGCATTTTTACCTTATACACATGATCCTTTTTTCAATTAAAGAGCTAGTTAATTTTTTTTAAACTCGGTAAATTAAGTATATGAACCTTTTCTCATCCATATATGTTACAGGTATTTTTTCCTAATTTGTTATTCACCTTTTAATTTTCTTTGTGTTGGTTTTGACATATATGAGATTTGCATGTTTGCATGATTAAATCAGCCTTTCATGTTATGTTTTGTTTTATTGCTTTAGATTCATAAATTCTAAAATAAGATAAATTATTTACCTCTATTTTCTTCTGTCAGCTTGCTTGTTATTTATGTTTTTGTTTTAATATCAATCTATCTGTTACATATATAGGGTGTCCCAAAAAAAGTGTATGCACACTTTACCAGCTGATAATCACTTAATTTTCACTCCTTTTCAAGTTTAACTGATTTGAAATAATGGGTGAAGCCAGACTAAGCTTTGAACAAAGAAAATGTATCCTAAAGTGCCACTAGACTTTTTTTATGAGGATACATAAAAGAAAGTTTACGGCACAAAGCCGGCAATAGTCAACAAATTGAGAGCACACAAATACTGAACAAAATGATTCTTAATATTTGTGATTTCATTGTTTTACATTATCAGCGGTGCCTGGACCAGAACAGTCATCAGTTTGAAAACAGGCATTGACACACAAAAAATTATTCATTTCTGTAGATTCTTTTAAATTTTTTTAATGAACTGTATGTTAATAAACACTGAATTTATGATCATTCAAAGTGTGTATACCTTTTTTGGGGGGACACCCTGTATATGATGTGAGAGGTTAGCTAAAGTTGATTTTTCTAGATAGTTGACAGCTGTTGAAATCATCTGTCAACTATCTAGAAAAATAGTTCTCCTTTATCAACTGATCTGTGATGCCACCTTGAACATATATTAGCTTCTTATATATTTTCTAGGATTTGTTTCTGTGTTCTCTATTGTATTCTGTTGTTCTGGTTGTACTTCAGCGTTGCTTTTATCATTTACCTTTTCAATATATGTTACTATTTGATGAGTCAGGTTCTCTAAATTTTTACATATGCATGTATAATTTTTTTTGTTCTTCTTATATTTAAAATCCTTTTAAACTTTTTTTTTTATCCTATTGGGATTTGTATTAAGGCTAAAAAATAAATCCAGAAAGGATTAAATCATTTAACTTTTAGTCACCCAGTCAGGACTATTCAATGTATGCCACTCTCTTCATTCAGGTTAATGTCCCTAAGTAAATTTTTATAAGACCTATAAAGGATTTACAAGTTTTTACTGGACCTTTACATTTCTAATTAGGTTTATTTTGTAGGCGAGTATATTGTATATCTGTAATTGTTACTGTAAATGAGATCTTCATATTATTTTCTAATTGGTATATAGGAAAAATATTTTGTTAGAATTTATATTTTTATCTAACCACCTATTTATTTTCCTTATTCTTATAGGAGTCTCTTGAAGTTGCTCTGTATATTTTATCATATCCAAATTAAGATCTCATTTCTTCTCTAATTATACTGGTTAGAACAGTAAATTCTCAGACTTTTTGGTAATAATCTCCCTCCACATTATAACAATTATTGAGAACCTCAAAAAGTTTTGGTTTATGTAAATTATACCTATTAATGTTTAGCGTATTAAAATTTTAAGCATAACTTAAAAATATTTACTCACTAT
This sequence comes from Cnephaeus nilssonii, assembly GCF_951640355.1. Classification (NCBI taxonomy): domain Eukaryota; kingdom Metazoa; phylum Chordata; class Mammalia; order Chiroptera; family Vespertilionidae; genus Cnephaeus; species Cnephaeus nilssonii. Next base: position 61,166,619 of record NC_137083.1, read on the forward strand.
TTCACCCATTACAAACCTAAGTAAGATATTTTTATGCAAAATAGTTATATTTCTAAAACAAAAAATTTTCTGAGAATGGAATTATTTCCTTTTTGGGGGTAAATCTCATTAATGTCTGATTTAATAGAAAACAGGTGATTCTCCTATCTTCTGTATTCAATGTGTTGCAATATGCTATTTGGGTTGAAGCATCTGAAGAAAACCTGGCCTCACACAGACCTGCAGATATAAAAGGGTAGAGTGTTTTAATAGCCCTTTCTGTTATTGTTGGTATTTTTCTTTGATACAACACCAAAACAACAACTGATAGTTTCCTAAAGGTTCGTTGTAACGTAGAATCTGAAACCATATTAATGAATTTTTCACACCCTGTTACATTAAAAGCCATCGGTCTGTCTTGCGCTTTGAATGCATCTTTTATCCGTGTATGATTTTATAACATCATGCCTTGGTCGTGCGAAAGTTATTGGTTCACTGAGTTATGAAGATCTTCCCAATGTTGACAAATTTCATTACACAGCATCAGCAAAAAACACACATTTATCAATCTCACCGCCTATCTTATCAGAAAAAGCATTAAGTATGGGGAACAGTCAAGCTCCCGATGGTACATAGCTTTCAAAATTATGATTTTTATTCAAAATGTAATCATTGCAACAAATGCCATCAGTTGTTTTCCTTGAAATGACAAGTTCACTTTTCACTTAGATCATTTTTTTTAATGTCTGCCAAATGCACAAGTCTAAGTAACCAGTTTTTCTCAGATTTTCTTCCAAGTAAAAATGGTGTTCATGGCAAAAGCAGCAATAATCAGACTAATGCTTTTCCTTGAGACAACCATGGGACTTGGGTATGTAGCAAACGGCCCGTATGCAATTCCCCATTTCATCACACAGAATATGAAAAAGGTAAAATTTAATAAAGATGTTAATTATTAGTGCGTCAGCAGGGACGATTTTTAAGCGAGACTGCCATATTAACTGTGATTGCAGGTTGGTGAAAACAGGATGATTGCTAATAAAACTTAACGCCACTACCCTGGCTTTTGCTAAGGCACTAGCAGTTTTATCTACCATTTTATTTGCACCATCAGGGCAAATATCAACACAGTAAAAACGATAAGTAACATCTCAGCATCATTATGAAAACAATTTTTACCTTGCAGATCCCCTGAAAGGGCCTTGGGGACTCCTGGGGTACACAGATGGCATTTTGAGAACCTATAGACCTAATTTGAGAATTTATAGACCAATTTAAGTAAGGTGATGTGAGCTCCTTTTCTTGACCTAATTTCAGTGGCCCTGCCTGATAAGTAAATACAGATTGTACCATTAAATGTACTTATTTCTTCATTTGCACATTTTAGACAATGATTCTGCGACTTCAGACGCTGATGCTGAAGTCACTGCCAGCACCAATGGGAAGGGGAGCCCCAGTGAGCAGTCGCCGAGCCCTGTCCAGTTCATAAATAGCGTGGGAGCAGGGGACTCCAGTCGCTCGACACTCCAGAGGTACTCCAATCGGATCCGTGCTTCCCCTGCATCTTACCTTCATATCAGGCTAGAGACCGATTTCAGTGGCTTAATTACCTCAGATTGGCAATGGTGAAGCCCCACATTCGCACCAGCCTTCTGCTTTCCCTTTATGTAAACGCCTCCTCCTGAATCTTCACACAGCATCCCCCGTCGGTTAATGGAAGACTCTGTTGATGGGAGAGCATTAATTTTCACACCTCGCTTCCACTCTTCTCAGCCCTCCTGTACGCACGTTTGCTATCCGGACCTAGCTTCACAACTACCGTCTTTTGACTCAGAGAGCATGATTCTCTTCGCCTTTTCTGTCTGTTGCCCCTTATCAGTACCCTGACTAGAATCAGGAGGAAAATGGAGAGGCACACACAGGGCTCTGCTGTCACATGGGTGCAAAGAAGCGTGAGAGCAGCCCGCGTGTCGATTCTCCAGCTGCACGTGGCTGGTCCTTCCTCCATACCCTGTGACGTAACACTTTCTCACCGATAGTAACTGTTGATTATAAGACAATGCTAATTTTTGGCACATACCCATCCCTTCTACTGGTAAAATAGTCCAACTAGTGAAAGAATTGCTATCATCTATACCACTATTATTATTTTTATAACTACTTTTGTGCAAGGACTCTAAAATTGCATTCAAAACAAGATAGACCAACGAGACTTGCATTGAGGATAGAGTTTCTTCTCCTGTGGTTCAACAAAATATGCACTACATGGCATATAGTTATAATGCTTATCAGATTCAAATGCAGAATTGGACTTGCTGTGGTGGGAACTATACTGCAGTCAGTCTGTGGTTTGGCATACTTGTCTTCATATTTGCCAGGAAAGTAATCGTCTTCTACTAGAGACACTCCACTACTTGCCATTTTGTTCATAACACCTACTCTTCTTATTCCTTGTTTTAACCCCATTTTGCCTATAATATTAATATGGTGACCAATTTTAGTGATTTTTATGACCTTATAATAGAACTGTCAGTGGTGAACTCCCTCATTTTAATCCTAGCTTTTCCTGTGTCTGATTGTATGAGTATCACCAAATCTAAAAGCCTCTTCAACCTCAACATCATAACCTATAAAATGGAAGTAAGTACACATAACTACTAAAAACATTAAGGTTCAAAATCCATATTGGATAGACTGTATGAATAAATTAAAACATTGTTGTTACTTTACATTACATATAGAAATGCCTTCATTTATCCTGCCCCATCAACCTTATTCTTTCCCCTTTTGCTCTGCTTTCTTACGCCCCTCAAAATTCCATTGGATTAATTGTTCGCCTCTTCTTTCTCTGAATGCTGCCCTGATTGCTGGAGGCAGCATGCACCCTACAGTTTCTACCCCCTCAGCCAGGCTAATGACCTAACATACATTGTCGGAAGGTAATTATGGACCCTCTCCTTGGGGTCCAGTGAGATAGAATAGGAATCCACAGGATCTTGTATTCAGAAGCAGAACTGAGACACTATACCCATTTTCCTTTTTCTTTGAAGTGTCTTTTGAAAAGAAACTGAGCACTCTCTCGCTATTCTGAAGAAAAGCATCTGACCTTTAAGACTAGTTGCTGCTGACCTCCTTTTCCACTTGCAGCGTCATCAGTGGTGTTGGAGAACTGGATCTAGACAAAGGGCTAGTGAAGAAAGCAGAGCCCAACAGCAAAGACAAGCCGTATCCCGACTGCCCCTTCCTGCTGCTGGATGTGCGCGATAGAGACTCTTACCAGCAGGGCCACATTGTTGGAGGTAAGAGAGAGGCGGCCTCAGAGTGTTTCACTCCCAACAACACTGCCCATTCTTGCATCCTGGCCCCCTGACCACATCCCATGGTCAACAGTTAAGGAACCATGTGCTAGCCCGGTCCATAGTGAGTTGGCTTTACTATAATGCTGTGAGACAGGCCGATGACGCTCTCACATGGCTCAGGGCCCAGGGCTAACATCAGACACAGTCAAGTAAAGCTTCATATTTCGTTTATAGTGTCCTGTTTCTTTTCTTTCACAAAAGTATTTAGGCTTATGGCTTGTTGGTTTTGAAAATATATTTCTTTAAGCTCTTAGTGAGACTTTAAACCCCACGGGTGGCGGGGGGGGGGGGGGGGTCAAGTTGTACTAGGAGAGCTACAAACGTCCTAATTTTCCTTTCTTTACAGCTTACAGTTACCCAATTGCAACTCTGTCTAGAACAATGAACCCTTATTCAAATGACATTCTTGAATATGTATCCTTTGTTGCATTTTAAGGAGTTGGGTGATGATGAGGTTTGTAATAAACTTACCAGGAATCATGCTCCTGGTAGGAAAACTCTGTGAAGGACTTTTGATACGTCACTTGATCTTAGCCAAAAGACCGAGAAGCAATGTCTGAATGACTTTTTATAGTAATTAGCTTATTTTGGCATATTTTAGAATTTGGATTCTTAGCTGTTACTGAGCATGCTGACTATGATGGCAGACGGTTCCAAGCCATACTGCACTGGGCCAAAGAACATCAGGTTAAAGGTTATGATCCATTAAGAGTTAGTCCTGTCCTGGCCGGTGTGGCTCAGGTGATTGGGCATTGTCCTGTGCACCGAAAGGTTCCAGGTTTGATTCCCGGGCAGGGCACATCCCCGGTTGTGGGCTTGTTCCCTGGTGGGGAGCATGCAGGAGTTAGCCAATGGTTGTTTCACTCTCACACTGATGTTTCTCTCTCTCCCTTCTTCTCTCTCAAAAGAGTCCTAAGACGTTTTTCCCCCAGAAAGCTTTCCCAAGTAAAACTTAAGTAAATTTTCTTCCTTCTATTTTAACTTTTTTCTTCTTAAAATTTTAATATTTTTGCTCATAAAAATCATACAAGTAGAAAATTATTTAAATACTGAAATATGTGAGAAAGAAAATTGAAATATTTTATAATCACCCATTTGAACAACTCTTATTACATTTTTTGTATATTTTACTCCAGACTGTCTTCTATGCATGTTTTAACAAAGTAGAAATCATATTGTCTATATAACTTAGTATCTCGCTTTTTTCGCACTTGATATTACAATGTACTTTGTCACACTAACACACGGCCTTTATAAACTCCATTTTTGATGCAGTGTAAATGTCTTCAGATGTACTATAATTTACTAAAATGTTCCGCTTTATTGTAGTTTTTTTTTTTTTACTATGATAAACAAGGCTGTGTTAGAGCATATTGAACATAAAAGTTTTTCTACTTCCTTGCCTGGAGAATGGACTTGTAATACTCATTCTCCAGGGTTGTGATGATAACAGAGCTAAAGGGTGTACAGTGTACCTAGTGCATCTTGAATCAGGGTTCTGTTAGTTTATAAGAGAAAAGAATACCGGCTCCAGTGGGTTCCCTGACATGAAAAACTCTACTAATTGCCAGTGTGATGGGTAAAGAGAGGGACCGTCTGGTGTTGCCCTGAATTCAGAAAGGTGAACTGGGACAGCTCTCTGTTCCTTGGGGGTTTCTTGTAGTCTAGAAGCATTAACTCAGCGTGGTCAAACCTTAACTCGTCTGACTCTTAGAAAAATGCTCACGGCAAGATCATCATTCTGTATGACGACGATGAGAGACTGGCCAGCCAGGCGGCCACCACCATGTGCGAGCGGGGATTTGAAAACCTCTTCATGCTTTCCGGAGGTGAGCAAGCCGGGACTGTGTTCTGCTCCGGACTTTAAAGGCGGAAATTTGGGCTCACAATCCTGCACCCCCACTCCAGCCCCTTTTTCCTGGGAGGTCAGGATTTAGTACAGGCATACCTCGGGCACACGCAGATCACCACTACCAAGTAAGTATCCCCATAAAGCGAGTCATAATCTTATTGCTGGTAGAGGGTCTTGCCTTCAGTTTGTAAAAAATAAAAATAAAAAACATGTGTGAGGTGCAGTGAAGCGCAGCACACTAGAACCAGGTCTGCCTGTGCTTTGGAGAGAGAGAGCCGTGAGGCTGAAAGGAGGCAGTTCTGTGAAACCTCCCTGAGCTTTATCGGCACATGTTTCAAATTCCTGAAATTCTGACATTGCATCAGGGCTCTGTGAGAAAGCTTTGATGCTGAGGACTTACGCAGAAGGATTTCTGGTGGAATTCTCAGAATCCCACATAACAAGCGACATTTTCTGGTGTAATTTTCTTAATAGCGAAGCAGTTGAGAGAGATTTCGGCGTCCTTGTGCCGGCCTCGACTTGGAATCCAGAGATTAGGAGGCATGCGGGCTCCTTGTCGGGTTTCGCCTTGGCGTCACAGTGGTAACGCTGCTTTTTCTGTGCTCTCCACACCCAGGTCTCAAAGTCTTAGCTCAGAAATTCCCAGAAGGACTGATTACAGGTTCCCTGCCAGCATCTTGCCAGCAAGCCCTTCCTCCTGGTTCTGCCCGGAAACGACCCAGCCCCAAAGTGCCACCCCCACCTGCTGAGAATAAGTGGAGATTTACCCCAGAAGACCTGAAAAAGATAGAATATTACCTGGAAGAGGAGCAGGGTCCGACAGACAATCTCAGTAAGACATGTTGACCTTTAGAGAGAACACTCTCTGTAGAGCTTGAGATTTGTGATCCCTTGTCATATATTCAGAGTCTTCCCATATTTTGGAAGGGTACAGGAGCTATGCAGGGAGGGGGGCAAGTGGAGGTGAGCCAAGATGGTGGCAAGAATTAGGCCTTGTGCACAGACAGGAGAGAAGAGACTTGATCAAAGTGTGTGTCTCAGGCAGAGTTGAGAGGCCAGGCTCGAGCATCCAGAGTCTTCATCTCCTTCCGTTGCTTCTAGGCACACAAAGCACTTCAGGCCTCTCCTCTGCACACTACCCCCTCCTCCGCCCTCTCACCGCTCCTGCTCACTTCTCTGCCTAGAAGGAAGGTGGGACAGGCTAGCTTGGCTGGGTTTCCTTCGTCTCTGCCCTCTTCCCACCGTTAAGTTGGCCCCAAGGATAAACAGTAGGTTTTAGCCTTACGTGAATACTGAGTATGACTTTATTAGCCTCAAAGTGGTTGTAGCATGAGACTTCATTGACTGAAAAGTGTACTTGGCAGGTTGCTCCTGGGACCATTCTTGCAGCTCTCTCCCTGCTTCCTTGCTCCCTCAGGCCGGCTGAGCCACGCTAACGCCTCGGCAAGAGACTCCAAGGTCCCCGGCACCCGCGGCGGTCAGAACCTGTCCACCGGGGGCCCTGCCAGCCACGCGAGCCCCCGCTCCCAAGGCAGCGGCCACCTGCAAGGCAAACCCTGGAAGTAAAGACGTGGTCTGTCCCACTCAAATAAATGTTTTCTCTCCTTGCGGACCCCTGAGCAGTTCCCCAGCTGGTCCTTTTCAGACCAGGACACGTGTGATGGGCCCCTGCCCTCTTCCTCTCCAGCTCCGGAAGGGTGTGTGCACGAACCAGGGGCAGCGCAGGCTCGTGTCCGCCCGTCATCCGCACCATATTCACGGCTCTGGAACTGAGTAGGAAGAAAGGGTCTCGGTGGTGGTGGTGGTGGGGGGAATGGGGGGGGGGGGTTTCGTGTTTGAAATAGGGCCCAGCTTGTTTGGGTGTGTATCCCGTGCTGTTGTGTACATACTTCAGTCACATCTGGGGTGTTCTTCCCCACCAGTTCTTTTCCACTCACGTTCTTGGTTCCACGGAGGTTGTCCAGAGAGGCTTTGCTGCCTGAGAAGCTGGCCCTGGGGTGCGGGTGACTCTTAGCTCTCAGCCTCCCCAGAGCCCCCAGGGGAGGGCCGCAGGTCGGGCGCTCCCCCCAGTGAGGATACAGGCTCTGTGGTGAGTTTGGAGGCTGGTTCCGCGAGCATCGCTCCATTTTAAGATTCAGCGCAGCAGCTCTCACATGTCCTGGACGTTCCTCCCCTCGGCTCTTCCTGGAGCCAGCGCCGGTGCAGGTGCGTGCCCGGCTGCCTTCACCGGACACGGCCTCCCAGAAAGCCCTGGCTGTCCGTGCGCAGGGCTGTGGAGAGCCGCTGGAGCCCCTGGAGCTGCCCCTCACTGGTGTCTCTGTTAGGAATTTCCATCACCCAGCTCGCCCATCCCACCTTAGATGGGCAGAAATTAGGGCCACTTGTAAACATCAGCTCCGGGCGGGCCGCCGAGGGCACACAGGTGAGGACGCCTCCGCGGCCCTTTGTCAGAGCTGACAGCCCCTTAAGCCCTTGCTTAAAATACAGTATTAGTCTAATTGAGTAATTAGTGCAATTTCCTACTTACTTTTCATTCTCATGGCTGAGCTGTGATTAGGAGGTTGTGATTATAGATTCTGGTTTGGGCCAGAATTTTGAATCAGCATTAATTGAATTGCTAGATGACTGACATTCATTCCATTTAATTGGGGGAACAAAAGACCTCAGGTAAGGATGAGGAACTCTGAAATCATCAGGAAAAGGAAAAGAGCCTTGTTAATTTTTATGGTCTGTGATCTGTAGCTGTGATAAGGAACTGAGGAATAAATTGTGCTTTTTGTCATGGCAACCAGCTTCTGAAAAGCCAACTGAAAATTGCCTATCCTTAGGTGGTTACTGCTGCTGGGTAAGATTTGCCTTAACGGCACTATTTTCTCGCCATCAGAAAAAAAAAAAAGGACCACAGTATTTCTAGCAAGGGGGCTGTGTTTGTAAGAGAAGTAAAGGTAATAAATATCTCATAGATTCATATGGAAAAAGAACTTTCCGATTCAGCCCAGTTCTGTTGCAGTATGTTTATTCCTCTCTCCTTGATTTCCAAAGTATAACATTTTCCAATGCTTTAGAAATCAAACAAACCAGCGACATTGTTCAGATGTCAAGCCATGCCCAGTTTTCCACAAGATTCAAGAATCTTGTATAAAATTCAGCCAACGTACACATAGCTTTAATGAGGAGCCTGTCATGTTTCCCCATAAATTTATTGCCTGAGAACTAGTGCAGCCTTTTGCTAATGCCAAAATGCTCTGGCTTTTTATTTTCTTTACAACATACATTTTTTTAAATGCAAATTTTTCCACACTCAACTTTCCCCTAGCACGGACAAGATTTTCAGCCTTTTTGACACACATACATTTTTAAGAAGAAAAAAAAATGTTTTCTCTGTAACAAAGTTCTGGTTATGCCATTTTAAAGTTGACTAGTCAGGAGTTTAGGTTTCCCCACTCGATTCTGTTTTGAGAGTAAATGGTAGCCCCCCTTTCTTCCTATTCTGCATCCCCATCACCAAACGACACTCGAGTGTTGGAAACTACTGTGTCTACGTGGAAAGTCAGGTTAGCCAAACCCATCAGAATTGCTGTGCGTTCAGCTGAGCAGTCTGGCAGGCTGTGTGTATTTATGTGTCGTTCTCCATAGTGCTTTGCCCTGTTGGTAAGGATTTTAAGTAACTATTCCTAAAGACCTGTTCTGACTCCGCACTACGGGTGTTAAGTGGCACTCGCAGTTTTTACATGCTCGAGGTATTGCTTTGAATGTTTGACTTTACTCGTTTCTGCGTTAGGTTAACTGACATGTATTATTTAAGTGATCAGTGATACTCTGTGCAATTATGAATGTTGAATATTAAAGTACGTAGTTATTAATTTGTTGTTTGCTATTAATATGCTAATATCTGCCAAATTCTCTCTTCCTCTCTGGTGAGATGATTTTGGGGAGCCATGTGAGACTGGGGATAGTTGTGTAAATAAATCAGGACCCAATCCGGTGAGGGCAAGGGACGTGAGCTCTCCAGTCAGAGGCCTGGGTGTCACGCTCAGGCAGGGACTAATTGCCACCTTAAACACATGACAGCAGGGCTTTATTGACAGTGTTTCAGGGGTTGACAAGATGCCCTTGCCTTGCGACCCCCTAAATGGAAGGTGCTTTATCAATGCACAGCTACAGCTCCACCTGCGCAGCGGTGAGGGCCCAAGTCTAAATAGTACGTTCAATGCTCTAAAGGGTTATGTATTTAAGAAAGAAAGAAGGGAAGGAAGGGGAGAGGCGAGGAGGCAAGAAGTGGGGCGGGAGGGAAAAGCTGCGTTACTCATTCAAAAACAAAAAGAACAATCTTGGGCTGTAATAATGTCAGATTTAATCTATTGAAAGGTAAAGAATGATTCAAATGACCTTAAAGTCATTTTATTTTTTCCCTTGAGTGGAAAGCCAGAACCAGCACAATCATTTTGGACTTGGTGTAAATCAGAATGAAAAGAGAACAAACAATGTTCATTAGTTGCTGAGGGATTTTTCCTATGGTGCTATTGAGACCAGGCAAAAATTCTTTAGACTTTAGGCTACTCACCAAGAACACAGTACAAAACAAAACCTCCTTTTCTCTAATTCCCTTCTGGAATATAAGGGAAATCAGAGTCCTAGACTAGGAAGAAATATGGAGGTAATTTTTCTTGTTTGGTTTTGGTTTCTGTCATGTTATTTATGGGTTATAGATTCTGTCTTTTGTGTTATCTGACTTTTTTAAGGGAGATAATTAATTTCTGTCCACCTGGATTTAAATCCATGACTCCCTTCTTGCTCTACTCTGAAGATAACCATTAAGAACCTTTCTTTTCCCAGTTCCAGAATGTTCTCAGTGTATTTTGTGTGCCTTTGTTTTCTTCACAATTCTTTTCTAAGATGTAACTCCATAATACTTTTCTTTTTTTCCCAAGGAACATCAGAAACATGGATTCTAATTCATCAGTTTGGTTATGTGAGCATGATGACATGCTTACATGCAGTTCAATTACTTTTTTGATTAACAAATATATTTTCCTCATAAAAACAGTAAATAAGACAGGCTGTGCTTGCAAAGTGTTCATAATACATTCGCTAGCAATTCTTTCCCACAATTGTAGTAATTATTGAAATTGTCTATTGTGGTGTTCTTAAACTGGTACACAGGTCAATTATAGCAGAAAATATGTAACGGAAATTTCTCAGCATTCAATTCTGACAGAACAGGATTCATTGCATGGTTTTATGTGTTTACAAAACTCTGTTGGTCACGCCACCATCCTGATGGTCTCCCTCTCTGATGCAGATCCTCTTTGTTCCAAATGCAGCAGCAGATTCTTCTCACGTGTGCAACATCCTCAGGCGCTTGGTAAAATGTGGGGCAAACAGAGGTCACTTACCAGATGCTGTTACCTGGTGGGCTACATTTTTTTAATTATTTGAAATTTTATTCTGACTATAAGCTCCTAGAGGGTGAAAATCACCAACTCTATGACAGTGGCCCTTAATCAGGGTGTGTGACCAAGTGAATTGAACCTGTCAAGTCTGAAGTCTGGGATGTGAGGCCCATTGTGGGGCTACTCAATGCTGGCCCGCCGTTCTGGACATCCGGGAAGCGCTTTCTCTTTCATCCCCTTGTGCACGTCCTGCTTTTGTGGGAGAGGCATTCACAACCCTGAGGTTTTTAGATTACCCTCCGCAGGAGGCCCCGGAGCGCTGTGAGGGCCTCATTATTCCCTGCTGTCTGCAGTCTGCCTTCAGCAGTCACCAAATTTGGGTCCCACTCCATCCCCAGCTGAGAGTGAGTTATGTTTTCTCTCTTATTTCAAATCTTGAAGATGTCCAGACAATCATACTAGCAGACATTTATGGAGAGCTTACTATGTGTTAGGCAGTGTTTCCAGAGCCTTTGTTTTGTGTTTGGACTCATTTAGTTCTCACAGCAGTCCCACGAGGGAGGCACTGTCATTTTCAGGTAGGAGACGGAGGGTCGAGTGGAAACGAAGCAACTCGCGCTGAGTCAGTGAGCTAGAAGGTCGGGAGGCCAGGACCCAGCTGGAGAACTGTGGCTCCAGAGCAAGTTCCGTCAGCTGGGCACAACCACGCTCTCCCTCGCCATGCCTCCGATTTACCAACGAAAATGGAACCTCCCCTGGCCGCTGGCTTCCCCCCCTCACCTGAGACTCCACAGGAAGCTCTCCTCCTCTGCTGCGCCAAAGGCGAGGGAGGTTCAGGAACCGCCCTCTGCTCCTGGGACTCTGTCTCCGCATTTCCGCCGGCCGTGTCTGGGGACCCGTCCTGAAGACAGGTGTTCCAAGGTTTCTGGGGTTTGTTTTGTTTCTTCGTGAACACCTTCCGAGGTGTCACTTAAGGAGTGAGTTACAAACTTTTCATTAGATTGTAGGGGAAAAAATAGGCTGTTTTCCCAAGAGGTCCAACTGTTCATTCAATAAACCATATTGATATGATTTGTGTCTGGTCTTTTCTCTCCTCTGTGGCGATGTTTCTGATTTAGGTTGAGACAGAAATTGTGTGAACTGGCTCGTGGCCTGAGGCCTGGGCGGGGGGAGCAGCAGCAGCCCTCTGTGCCTCCAGGGTCTTAGCAGAGGCCTCCTTCGCTGCTCTCTCCCGAAATGCAGCTGGACCGCTACTCTGGTTAAGCAGACGACTTTTAATTTTCTTCTTTTAGTTTGGCAAGAAACATCGGGCAGCCTCAGTCTCTGGGGTTGTTAAATGATGCTCACAGTTGGAGTTCCCAGTTTAATGCGGATCCTGAAAGCTTTGGGGAGGATTCCTTACCCTTTGACGGTTTTTCAGAGTTCACGGTGCCCTGTGCTTTTTTCTCGGAGCTCTTCCTTCATCCGGCCAATGTGAATGTTGTAGTTGGTCATATCAGTTTTTTTAAAGTAGCATCTGGGTCTTAGTGTGTTCACAGGATGATGTTTCTGTCCTTAGAGTCCTGAGAGCAAGAGCCCATCTGCATCTTCAAATCCACCTAGTCCCACTCACCCTTGCAAAACAATTGCTGAGATGATGAATAGCCTGCACTGGATGAGGGACCAGTGAGGTCATTTCTGGATTGCATTCAGTGACATTTCAATTTTAACTTCAGGCCAAAGCCAGAAAGCTAGACGTGTGTGTGTGTGTGTGTGTGTGTGTGTGTGTGTGTGTGTGTGTTAGTGCAGAGACCACCCGAAGGGTTCTCATGGACCACCAGTGGCTCACAGGCCACATATAAAGGGCTAAGAAAAAAAGTAAAATGAGTTCATTGAAAAAGAAGGATTTTTGAAAAGCCCTGGAGAATAGACATAATCAATTACCATAGTCAATTCCCCAGAAGCTCGGGGAACAGAATCTGAGCAGGAGGAGCTCTTGGGAATTTTCCTCTGAGCTACGGCAGAGCGCTTCAGGGATTGGTCCCCCACTGGAGGCACGAGGAACCCTTTCTCTTCGTAAAAACACTGCTGCTTCCAGCTCTATCTGGAGCGTAAATTTTTCCAAAGATAAGACAATTGCGTTGTTCTGGGCAATTGATGGTGGAATATGATGCCAGAGTAGAAGAAATGACAAAGTATAAAAAAGAATCTGGGCTCAATTTTATTATTTATTTGTTGTCGTTAATCCTCACTTGAGGATATTTTTTTCCATTGATTTTTAGAGAGACTGGAAGGGATGGAAGGAGGGGGAGAGGGTTGAACATGCAACCCAAGCATGTGCTTGACCAGGAATCGAACCCATTATCCTTCGGTCCATGGACCAACACTCTAACCACTGAGCAATACCAGTCAGGGCTGGGCTCAAATTTAGATGGCTATTTAGATGTTTGATGTTGATACTAGATAACTTTACCTATGGGTTATATGGCGTGTTTGAAACCCCCATTATTAAAGTTCATTGCAAAAAAGTCAGAAAAGTATAAAGAGGAAAACCACTACCCATTTAAAATATATAATTCAGTGTTACAGTAAATTCACAGAGTTGTGCAACCATACATAGTCCTGTTTTAGAACATTTCCATCGTACGGCCGGCTTCTTTCACTTAGGATGTTGTGACCATTTTCCCACGTCAACATAGACCTCAGTGGCTTCACGATACTCTGTGTGTAAACCTGTCACATTAGTATCAATGCTGGTATCTACTTAGATTCTTTTCCTTTTTATTTAAATTTTTATTATTGCAACCGTGTAATTACATATATTTGAAATTATCTGAATATTTTAATAAAATACATTATTCCAAGTGGACTTTCTGGGTCAAAGGGGCGATACGTTGAAAACTTTTACCCACATTGCCAAGGTGCCCTCTAGGAAGGGGTGTGAATTTATCCTCCCACCAGTAGGGGAAGACAGTCTTATTTCTTCATACCCTTGTTGGTCTTTTTATTTTTTGTCAATCATGGGAGAAAATGGTATATTTGTTTTTCTTTATTGGCCAAAAGATTACTCAGAGGATCAGTATCTTTCATACATTTATTGGCTTTTTGTGTTTCTTCTTTTGGGAATTGCCTATTTTTCTTTTGAAATATTAGTCTATTTTTTGAACTCCTTTTACTTATAAGAGCTCTTTTCCCCTCAAGGTTATTTATGCTTTTTCATATCTGGTACAATACTTTCTAATATTATTGTTTCTTTCAGCTTTTGTGCTTTTATTTATAAAATAAAAAAATTTCACCAATAGATTTTTTAAAATACGTATCTGCAAACAAAATGTAATGCTCTTTCTACACTGAAAATATGAAAGAAAAGTATTAATGACTTCTATGTCTCCATTTAACGGACATTTATTAAGTCCCTACTATGTGCCATGCACTTGGCCAACCAGTAGGGATTAAATATTAACAAGAGCAATGCAATCCTTGCCCTCATGGAATTTTCATTCTAGTGCTTCATTCTTTGTCTTTTCCATGTCCTTGACTCTTACTTGCTCAGAGCCTTACTTTCTAAACTATACCTTGGGGAATTCAAAATAACTTGCAAGTCTATACTAGACAAATTATAAAATTCATGAGTTCGTTAGAAAAAGTGGAGAACATTCATTCCACAAATATATATTGGGCATCTGTATATCAAGTACTATTGATGGTTTTGGAAATCGAATGTCAAGTGTTCCTACTATCAGGAAGCACAGTGTGTGTGTGTGTGTGTGTGTGTGTGTGTGTGTGTGTGTGTGTATTTAATACATTTTTTTTAAATTTCAGAGAGGAAAGGAGAGGGAGAGAGAGATAGAAACATCAATGATGAGGGAGAATCATTGATCAGCTGCCTTCTGCATGCCCCCTACTAGGGATCAAGCACACAACCTGACCGGGGAATTGAACCGTGACCTCCTGGTTCATAGGTTGACACTCAACCACTGAACCACACCGGCCGGGCAGGGAGCACAGTTTTAAATTAAGCAATTTGACCCCTTGAAATCTAAGTAATCCAGTTTTGTAAAATGACATATTTTCTTACTGACAGTATTTATTCACTTATTATTCTTTATTAAACAAAAACTTTGATCAGCTTTTTACTTGCGCAAATTGAACCATTAAAATGGGGTTCAGCTTATCTTCATAGACTGAAGGGAAATGTTTGCCAAAAGGTAACTTGAAGGAAGTGTTTAAAATCTTTAGGTCATGTTTCCGTAAAGGCGGAAACACTATTTTACCTTGCCTCCTATAAGTTTACGTATATCGTATGTATAGTCCATTTTATTCTTTTCACTTTTTAGTTTGTTTGGCAGCAAAAAAAACATATATTAAAAAAAAAACAACTTCAAGATGAAAATTCCCCAAGGGTCCCTTAAAAACAGGCACTTGACCTTTAGGCCATTTTATGTGGGAAAAGACAAGTAGAGCTGCATGCATTGTGACCTCCCAACCCGACTGATACAGGAAGAGGCTGCCATCCCCACCCCCTGCCCCTCTGTCTGGGGAGCTGCCGATCCATCCCACCCACTTCCCAATGACTTCTGTAGGAATCCATCTTAGTTGAATAGAAACTAGGGCCACTTGAAAGCATCGGCTTCAGTTGGGATGTTGGAGTAACCCGCTGCTCTACAGTCACATCTTAAGAGATTTGGAGAAAACAATGTAGATTCTTGCTTTGAAAAAAGATTGAGATATCCTATATATTGTTGTGCTAGCCACTCATAGGATATCACCGCCATCAGAACCAGCAAGGCAAATGAGGGAAGGCAAGTTCTAGGTTCTGTGGAGGGTATGGAGAGGAGAGCCTTATGTTTGAGAAAGCTTGTGAATGTTCAGGAGTGGTGGTGGGTGGGGCAGGAAAGGGCGCAGAGACAATGGACCAAAAGATTCTGGAAAAGATGTGCAAATGTAAAGGAAACTACTTCTGTCCCTAAAGGCAGTCTTCATGATGAACCACAATTAATAAAATGTCCTGGGCCTGGCTGGCGTGGCTCAGTGGTTGAGCATCAACCACAAACCAGGAGGTCACAGTTCACTTCCCGGTCAGGGCACATGCCCAGGTTGTGGGCTCAATCCCCAGTGTGGGACGTGCAGGAGGCAGCCGGTCAATGATTCTCTCTCATCGCTGTTTCTCTCTCTCTCTTCGTCTCCCTTCCTCTCTGAAATCAATAAAAAATATTTTTTTAAGATGTCCTGGGATTGGTGGTGTTCATCTTCAGAAAATGATTCTATTTAACCTAATTGCTCTCTTCCGATTTCATTCAGGAGGGGGAGACCCTATTTGCTTTACAGAAATTTGCTTTGCCTGGCTGCAACATCTATATTTGGGGCCGCAGTGGCCACCCGATTATTCTATTTCATACTAAAAGTTATTGCTGTTGTAGATGAATGGGTCCAACCAGCTAGACTATTGTACAAGCGGAATTCCTCGCCACAGCAGGGTGCCAGGCATTTGGTTAGCAGCTGTGACTGCAGCTTGCTACTAAGGTATGAACAAATCACCCCACTGACGAGCTGAGCTCGGGGTGGTCTAATTAAAACAGATGCCACTTGGATACAAATTCACAGGCCCTTGGAATGCGGGGGCGGGATTTCGGGGTCAGCTAGCCCAACCACCCACACATTTGCAGCGAGGCCTGCAGGAACTAAACCACTCCTGCCCCAGCTTGAAAAAGCAGACGCGCCACATGTGTTCCCATATGCACATCCCAAGATGCTGTTCCATGTACACTCGAGCTTTATTTGGTGGCCAGGGGGGCTAAAGAGGAGAGAGCGCGGGGCCAGTTCAGTAGGGGTGCTTCAGCGTGTGGTCCATGATGGTCTGGAGCGCCAGCCAGGTCTCCTGGGCCGTGGGCACGATCTGGGAGGCCGGCAGCAGGAAGCCGTAGCGCCCGGTGTCGCGGAGCTCAAAGGTGTAGGAGTACTTGATGCCCTGGTTGTAGGTCCAGTCAATGGTACCTCCACTGGCTCGGTCTGGGCAGGAGCAGAAACGGGAGAGCCAAGGTCAGTCACTTGGAAATATTTCCTGGGCCAGGCTGATGGTCCAAAGCCCGGAGCCCCCGCAGGGTTGATGGGGTCACCATCTACTCCGTGCCTGCTGTTGACCCAGCAGCCTGGCTTCCTCCCAAGTAACTCCCCAGAAGGTTCTCAGCCCAAGAGGCCCCCAGAGGGAGACCAGCAAGGGCTCTCCTCTCCCTGGGGATGCGGGAAAGTTCCTGCGATTGCAAAAGCTCCACTGAAAACCGCCTCCGCCCTCCAGGAGCCATTTTGGTCAAGCCTCCAAATACTCCAGCTACCCACGGGGGTCACCAGGATTTGTCCCCTGGGGCCGTGGTCTGCAGGGGGGAGTGCAAGGGCCAGAGTCAAAGCAAAAGTTCCTTGTCTGTCTTTTCAGGAGAAACTTGGCCCAGATTTGCGGTTACCAAGCAGTTAGGAAGCTGGTTTCAAATTGGGCAGAGAGGAGGCATGCGGCTGCATATCAGAACTTGACAGCCTTGGAGAAAGCAAAGGCCTCAGACTTGGTGTTGAATCAGTCGCCCAAGAAGGCCTGGAGTCCAAAAGCAAGGCCAGCCCTGGGGAAGGTGGTGACCCCCCAGAACCTGGGCCGAGGGCAGGAAGGATGTGAGACGTGCACGCCCCCCACCTCTGTCCCTGTGCCCTGCTTTTCCAGTGCTCCTGCCTCCGGTCAGCTGGTTAACTCGGTGCGTTCCCTCCGGGCCCCACGGATCCGCCTGCACCCCACCTGCCTCCACAATTCTGTGTTCTCACTCGGCTGCAGCCACGAGGGTCTCTGTGCTAGTCCCACAACACTGGGCCAAACCACAAGGTAGGGCTTTTGTTCTAGAAGCTTCCTCCGTCTGGAAGCTCTTCCCCGGGTAGATAGCCTCTTGGCTTCCTCCCGTATTTCCTTCAACGCTTGTCCAAATGTCACTCCCTCATTGAGGCCTTCCCTTCACCCGCCCACTCCCACCCCCAGGATTCCTGGGTCCCCTCACCCTGTTCTAGTTTTCCTTTTACTCCTGAACATACTGTACCATTTACTCTTGGTCTTTGTCAGTCTCCCTGGCTAGAATGTAAGGCTTTGTTTTTGTTTTGTTTTTTTAAATCTGTGCTTATTTTATTCCCAAGCAGGTAAAACAAGGCCTCGTGCACAGTAGGTGCTCGACAAATATTTGTTGTGTAGCCGTGTTCCTACCACAGTCACTGCATAAGCAAGCTGGGGAAAGAGTGATGTATTCTCTTATTGAAGGGCACTGCAGGGGATGTTTTTTAAGTTGAATTTCTGGGTGATCTAAGAATGCCAGCAGAAATCTCCACCTTCACTCTCCATGAAGCTGGACTTAACCCCAAGACAAGGGACCAGAGTTCTCAGAGGAGCTGACATGTCTGTTTGCAGGTGTTGGAGAAGCAGAGAAAGGGCAGCACTGCCCACGGAGCCCACAGTTATCAGCAGGGCTCCTTGCCCAGGTCCCCGGATCTGGGCACCCTTGGCCAACTGAGCTTCCCCCCAGGGCCACACACAGAGACCATGCGCCCACTTACAAATGGCTTTGATGATGCTGCCGTACTTGTACTTGGTCCCATACAGAGAGGCCAGGGCCGTCACAGCAGACTTGGCCAGCTGATCCTGGAGAAAATGCCAAACCAAACCCGTCATGGCCAGCAACACCAAGCCCCCGGAACAGCAGGGCCAGGGCAGCCCAGGGGTGGCAGGGTGACCAGGGACACGCACCCCACAGAAGCAGGTCCCCAGCAGAGAACACAGGAGCTGGGATCCTCTGACCCTGCAGGATGTCTGGCTGGCACTGTACTGCCCTTGGGTCACACTGTAGCTCCAAGTGTGAACTTGAGGTACAAGCTCAAAGTCTAGCCCCTCCTCTCAGTCTGCCACGTGACAGAAGTGACTCAACCACTCGATGCCTCCGTTTCCCAGACGAAAAGTGAGGCTGGTCTGTCTTTCCCGTCTCCCCAAGCCCTCGGGGGCCCAGGGAGGAACAGGGTGTCAGGCATGTGTAGACCCTCGTGCCTTATGCAGATCTGATGGGTGAAACCCTAGGCCCGCTGCCCAAAGCTGCCTTTGGGATCCAAGGGCAAGCAGGGGTGAGCACGTACCAGCTCAGCCTGGTCGGGGGTGGGGTCTGTTGTGTAGCCATAGGGATAGAGGAGGAGCTGGGAGTAGCTGTGGATGGAGATGAAGGCCTTGATGTTCCCATGGCTCTTCACAAAGTCCACGATGGACTTGACCTCCGATTCGGAATTGGCAAACTTGCCATGGTAAGTCTCAGAGCAGGGGTTGTTGCTGGCTCCAGCCTCTGAGGAGGAGAGAGGGGGTAGTTGGCATTCCTCACAGCGAAGCCAAGTGTCCCTGCACGGAGTCGGGGGTGAGGTGGATGTAGGAGGGCTCACCCCACCCTCCGATGAAGGAAAGGCCAGAGGCCTTTTATAACCTGGGGGGCCCACCTCTCCAGGCCGTGGGCAGAGATGGTGGACCCGCCCAGGAGGTGAGAAGGGCTCTCAAGCCAGACCCATTCCTGCAGTGAAGTGGCCACAGAAGGGCGGCCTGAAGACCCCTAGGGAGGTTTCCGATCTCAGTTCCATTGAGAGGAACTTCCTCGTTACAGACGAGGGGCAAGCAAGCCTCAGAGTGCCACCTCCCTCACTGAGCCCACCCCCCACCCCCACCCCAAGCCCTTGCTGCTGGGGCAGGACAGGGATGGGGGGCAATAGGACAGACGTGTAAGAAGGCGTTCCCAGTTGTCCCATCCCTGCTCCCAGATCACACTGGGCCTTACTCCCAAAGCCAGCATCCCAGTTCCGGTTGGGGTCCACCCCAACACAGGAGGAGCCTGCCGTGATGGATCGAGTCTTGCGCCACAAGCGGTTCTGAGGAAGGAATCAGACACCAGTCTGTCACCATCACCCCGCGAGCCTGGGGCTCAGCACCCGCGGGGAGCAGTGTGGGCTGGAGCGGCCTCAGGCAACTCAGAGCACCCTGATCCGGAGCTTGGGTGTGGACAGGGCGTGGGATCGGAAACCACTCTCAACTGGCTGTCGGGAGGAAGATGTATACTAGTAGAGGGGGCTCTTGGTTGAAGGAGAATGGAGGAGGAGACAGTGGGTGGCAGATGGGCAGAAGTTTCTTCTGGTGGAAAGTGAAAAGGTATGAGGTGCCCACCCCATTCGCATTCGATTGGTAGCATGCTGTACCTGCCGTAACAATGAAATAAAACCAGGAGGTAAGGTCTGGGGCAGTGGGTCTCCACTGGGGACAATTTTGTCCCCCCCCACACACACACAACTGGACATTTGGCAATGTTTGAAGGCGTTTTGGTGATCTCAACTAGGGCGTTGCTACTGGCATCTCATGAGTACTCGTCAGGATGTGCTAAACACTCAGCTTGCCCAAAATGGCAAGGACGCCGAGGTTGAGAACCCTGGTCTAGGGGGGGCAGGTCTGTTTGCCCTTCCCTTCCCTTCTGGAGGTTGAGAAGAGGGGTGAGTAACTTAGTCTCAGGAACCAGAGGCCCAACTTGCTTTCCCCCAAGAACAGGAGACGGCGGATACCTTGCTGTGGGTGAAGGCAAAACCATCAGGATTGGTGACAATCTCCAGGAAAATGTCCATGTTGTCAAGAATGGCGGTGAAAGCCGGGTTCTGGCCATAGTCCTGTGTGATCTGGTGAGGGTGGGAAGGCAGAGAGGTGGAGTGGGCCAGCTCAGGCGTCTGCCATGCTAGACCGGTAGACACCTGCCCGCGGCCCCCCTCTGCCGTCACGGTTTCTGGGTGGGAAGAGGAGGCCGGTATTCTATGGGCCTCGGACACCAGTGCTCCACTGGCCAGAGCCCCCCTCAGCTCCCCAGGCTTACCTTCTTTGCAAACCAGATCCCGCTGGCCTGAGTGACCCACTCCCGGGAGTGGATGCCCGTGTCGATCCAGATGGCGGGGCGGTTGCTTCCCCCGGTGCTGAACTAAACGAGGAGAGCAGAGAGGTGGTCCGGCTGGGCCTGGTCTCGCCCCGGGGCCAGAGGCCAGCTGCTCTCTGGGTATCACAGGCTGAGACTCTGTTTGTGGGGCTACCACTCAGGTGAGGCATAGGGGCGCGGCCTGGACAGAGACCCCCACAGAACGTGGCCTCCTGCCCTCAGCCCCACCCTGTTCCTCCCCATTGGAGATCACAAAACATTTGGTCTGGGTTACCCCAACTCCCGGATACTTTCCACAATGTGACACTTGATTGGAAACACGTAGGTCACTTAAAAGTGAAAATTGTGCATACAGATGCGCACACACCTAGACCAGCATGGAAATTCAGACCTTCCCACGGTTGGCACGGAGCGTCGTTAAACACTGTGTTCCCCGTGACCACAGGCTCCCCCTACACACGGATGCGGGTGCCCATTCTTGCGTATGTGCCGTGTACACCACCTGCAGGAGCTCATTACCTTCAGCACGTAGATGGGGCGGCCTTCATAGGTTTTGCCGATCTGGAGCTTGCTGACAAGCTGTGGGTGCTCAGCCACCAGCATGTCCATGAAGCCATAGATCTGAGAAGGGACAGGAGGGAAGGCCGGCTTTAATGGCTTCCAGGCACCCAGATGCCTCCCTTAACAGCTCCACTAGCCGGCCAGCTGTGAGCCCTGCAATGTGGGACCCAGGCCACGTGAAGACGGGGCAGGTGCCACGCACACCCAGGCTCTGCCAGCCTGACCCAGAGCCTGGTGCCTGCGGGCGTGGCCGGAGGTCCCTCACCTCCTCCAGGGTGTGGTAGGTGGCGTAGTTAAAGGTGTCGGTGGAGGCGGCCCGGGCCTGGAAGGCGAACATCTGCTCCTCCTCCTCGTCCAGCAGCGACTGCACGTCCTCGATCATGATGGTGTACTCGATGCCGTGGGCCTCCAGGAAGACTTTGACAGCCTGGAGGCTGGGGAAGGGCACTCGGACATCGATGGGGGAGCCAGGCTGGGCAGGGCCCCGCCAGAAGTCCAGCTGGGAAGGACAAGAACCGGCACTGTCCCAGCGGGCTGGGGAAGGGCCAGCCTGGGAAAGGGTGTTGGTGGCAGAATTTCTCATACAATCGGGGTGTTAGGGACAGGGGACGAAGGGAACCCCTGGACACAGGACAAAGTCCAGTATGATCAGAGAAACGGCCCAGAAAGCAGAGTGGGGTGAGGACTTGGAGACAGCGGGACAGGGGGCGGGGGGAGGACTAGAATGGGGATTCCCCTTTGCTCAGGTGATCAAAGGCACCAAGATCCAGGAACCGGGGGTTTAATCACTTCCTAACAAGGATCAGTCCCATGGCTGTTTCTAGAAGGCTTGGGGGGAGAGCCCAGGCTCCAGGGGTCGGTGAGGGCCGAGGGCGGGCCCAGGTGGCTGAGAGGCACCCGGGGCCTCAGGGAAGGCTCCTCCGTCCTCTGACCTGCAGGTGCTCCAGATCCTCCAGCTCCGTCACCTTCTGGACCTGGGCTTCATCAGCCACAGAGATTCGGAGCACCTGGTGCCTGGGCGGAGCGGAAGGGGAGATTGAGGGTCTGCGAAGCCCCTACTGGCCGTGCACATTCCCCGGTGGGAGGAGGGCGGCAGGTGCCTAGAAACCCAGGCTGGGCCTCAGTCCTCTGGGCTGAGCTGGGGGAAGCACAAGGGGTCTACGCAATAGATGGCCTGGGCTCCTGCGAACCTTCTGGACACTGCTGATGTCCCAAATCCCTGTGGAGACTCTCTGTCTCTCTCCAAAGCCAGCCAAGCCTCCTCCTGCCTCTTCTCCGGGAAATTCCTCCTCAGAGCTTAGGTATCTAGGGCTCAGGGGGCGGCCCTGACAGACGGGCCCTTTCTCAGCCCTGGTCCCTGGTCAGCCTGCCTCCCAGAGTGTGTCTGTCTGTCCATCTCCTCCAGATGGTGGCTGGAGGCTGAGTCCTCCCCATCTCCCCTCTTACCCCACGAAGTCGTCTTTGCCAAGGACAGCCCCCAGCAGGAGACTCAAAATCAGCAGCCCCCGCATGCTGAGGCCAGTTGGGAAGGTCAACTGAGACCGAGAAGATCCTGGGGCCTTTTAAACGCTCCCAGGACAGAGGTTTCCTGCCTGTGCCCGGGAGCTGGCCTCCCCCTGCACCTGGGTGCTATCCCACGGGGAGGGAGAGGCGGGAGTCCCGAGCTCCGATACCTTCCTGATAAAGTGGCAGGGAACAGGGCAGCTGGAGAGATAAGCGGGGGCTCAATCCCTTGACCATGAAGGGCCTGAAGGTCACTGGGGTGTAAGGCCCCCCCCATCTGGAACCCTGCTCGCCCACAGCCCACGGTGCTGCAGCCCCCAAGCCCAGGCGCCCACAGCTGGCCTGGGCAGCGGAGAAGGAGCCAGGACTTTGGAGGAGCCGCACCAGCTGGGGCCTCGTGTGAAGTGTTCCCTGAGGCCAGCTGGTCTGTTCTTGTGACAGAGCAAGCGGGACCCTGTACCCCTCCCAGTTGCTGTACCCGCTGCTCCTCACCACGTTGGCCTTATCCAGGGCTCTCCCTTCCCTGTGCATGGCACCCCACCCCCCCCCCGGGGACAGTCCCTGGAAGGGCACTTCCCAGCCCCACTCCTATCAGCCTCGGTGGCCTGTGGGAGTTGGGCCACCGCTGGGGCAGAAGCCCAATTCTTGCCAGCGTCTCCCCCCACCGCCCCCACCACAGGGCTCTGGGAGCAGGGCTGCTGGAGGGGAACTGTAAACAGATGTCATCGGAGCAGACAGCGTGGTGCTGGGAGCCAGGGCCAGGCGGCTGGGACTGCACAGTGCCCAGGAGGCACTGGAACTCTCGAAGGGGAACTCGCTCTGGCTCTGGACGCTGACCTCATCGTGGAGACACGTGAGGAAAACCCGCCCTGATCCACAGGGGCCCAGCAGTTCCCGGCACCACCTGGGGGCCCTGCTCTGTGTCAGAGCCTCCACGGTTGCCCTTCCTGGTTCCCATGTGCTCGCTCTGCCTCTCTGCCCCACCCCCACCTGCCAACCCTCCCATGGCGAGGCAGAGTGACCCATTCTAGTAGCCCCCAGCCCCCTCCTGAACCCAGGCGATGAAACACTAACCCACCCTCCCCAGGTGCTGCGCCTCCATGAAGACTGTTGTTTTCCACTCCGCAGCCGCCAGGCCCGGGCAAGGCTCGCTTCCTCCCTGAAGCTTCCTCTGGCTTCTTTCTCCCCCACTCATCTGCCCCTCCTCTGAAGTCGCATCCCTTTGTTCAGTCCTCCTTCTGGGCCAGGCACTGTGCCCCACTGTGGGATGATGCCCAAGACCCCTGGTCCCTGATCTCAGGGAGCTCAGGGCCCAGCAGGGAAGACAAATAACCAACTCTCAGGTCCTCCAAGAAGCTGCCATCAAGACAAGACTAGACACGCCAGAGATTCCTGGGAAGAAATGCCCACGAAGGATAACGAGGAGGGATTGGAAGGCAGGAGAACCTTCACCAGATGTGGGGTCTGACACCTGGGAACGGAGCGGGAAGGATGGAGGGGGGAGGATGGAGCGGGAAGGATGAGACCATGACAGCCAGGCTGTTGTGTGATTGATCTGTGAGCCAACCATGTCATCGGCGAGTCCTGCATTCCTCAGGAAGGCTGGCCCCAGTGCCCATGCTGTGCTGTCGCCAGCTGGGAACAGCCGTGGGAAGTGTGCCCTCGTCTCCGCACGGCGGTCAGGCAGCTGTGTACCCTGCTGACTGGTCCCCGGTCTCAGAGAGCTCACGGTCTGGAGGGAAAGTGACCAACTAACGTGCTGGTTCTCCGAGAGGTCTTCCAAGAAGCTGTTGCCAAAGCAGAATTAGACACACGAGACTTCCGGGAGATGCTCCCCTCGCTGCAGGAGACCTGAGCGGGGGGGGGGGGGGGGGGGGGGGGTTCTCTGGGATGTGGCATGAAAAGCACCAGGAGGGCTTTGGACTCAGCACTATGGGTCCATACAGGAGGGTCCCGGGGAGACTTTACCAAGAAGGGGACATTTCATCTGCGTCTTCATGACAGGATTTTGCCAGGCCAGGAAGAGAAAGGGTGCTTATCACACGAACTCACACTTACTCCTCCTTCATTGTTGCTGGAGTGTTATTTCTACCTCCCCAGCCAGACTCTAAATGTGCTCAGATGAGGACCCGTCTTACCTGGTCCTCATGGTCTCATCTCAGTGCCCTGCCGTCTTCCCAAACTTTCCAATCTGCCCCCACCAGGAAAGAAGGCTGGTGGAGGCCTTCTTTGGTTTGCATTATTAAAAAAATATTTTTCTATGTCTAAATCTAAAGCTGCCCTATAATAATTTTGACTCTGTTTTATGTACACTACACATGTTTGGGGTGTTGGCTAATGCTTCGGCCTTCTGTGAATTCCAGAAAAGACAGGCCCATGGGAAAAGGGGGGAGGGGTGGGACAGGGCACAGCCTCCGCAGGAGGGCCTCTTGCAGCCTCCCGCCAGCCATCGAAGGTATCCAGGAGCCATAGAATCTATTTTCTTGCAAAGTTGGGAAAGATTAACTCGATGCTGTAAACAAATTAGGGCCTGCACTAGCCGGAAGCTGAGGAATGGGGTCCCAGGTGGAGACTAGCCTAACTCCCCAAGTTTTTGCAAAGCACCTCAGGAAGCTGAGCATTGATTGCCTCTTGGTAAAGACCCATTTGCTAGAATGGGACCCGGGGCAGAGGGCCACAGCTCTGCCTTCCCATTCCATGGGCTTGTCTCACACGGGTCCAAAGCAAGGCGGAGCTGAAGGCTGAAAGCTGGGGGAATAGGCAGAGAACCAAGACCTGTGAGCATGAGAAGGAAACCACCAGGCTGGCTTCTAGATTCAAGGACAGGTGGCCAGGCAAGTGCCTGAATGCAAATAGGCAGAGGCCTGATGGAGGCCCACGGACTGGTGTTCACAGCGTCCCTCCCTTCTTCCTGGCTGAACCAACCCAGATTGTGTGCAGCCATCACCCCTCAGGGAAGTCACCCCATTCCCAGCGCAGGGGCTAAGTCTAAGAGCAGTCAGGTGATTGGTTTAGGAATGGGCGTGTGACCCAGTGTTGCCAATGAGATGTGGGGGGAGGCCAGCAAAGAAGTTTCTAGAAGACACTTCCTCACTCTTGAAAAAGACGTACCTTTCTCGGCATATTGTCCTTTTTACTAACTGGGGTTTCTGTTGTTTTTGGGAAAAGCACTCCTGCCCTCGCCGGTCCCTGCCCTCGCCGGTTTGGCTCAGTGGACAGAGTGTCAGCCTGCGGACTAAAAGGTTCCGGGTTCAATTCCGGTCCAGGGCACGTACCTTGGTTGCAGGCTCCTCCCTGGCCCAGGCCTTGGTGGGGGCTCCTGCAGGAGGCAAGCAATCGATGTGTTCAATGTTCCTCTGTGTCTTGCCCTCTCTCTTCCACTCTCCCTAAGAATCAATGGGAAAATATCCTTGGGTGAGGATTAAATAAATTAATTAATTAATCGATTAAAATGAAAAGCATTCCAAATGATGTACTTATTACGCTTTTAAGTGCTTGTACTGTCAGGAGACAGTACAATGTTCAGCCTAGGGAACCTTTATGTGACATGGGACAGGGCCCCTTCCCCTCTGGGCAGACACAGCCCCTCATCCTCCCAGCAGAATGCCTTTGTCCGCGCACAAGCTGGACAAGCACCCCGACAGCCCTGTGGCCAGAGAACGCCCAAACGTGGTAAGCAGAGGCTCTAGGACGCTGCTCAGAGACCCTCAGACCAAAACCTAGAGAACAGGCTGTTAAAGAGGCAGAAGAACCAGTTCCCCGTGTCCATATGAGGGAGCAAAGGGGACAGTGGGCCAGGGAGATCCTCGCAGAGCGCACCAACGGGCGCGGTCAGAATGGCTGGACCCAGTAAAGGGGGAGACTTCAGCTGTCTTCCCGTGGCCAGCGTGTTTAAGGTTGTATGTGGCGCAGTTGTGTGTATGGGAAGAGAAGTCGATGAGAATTTAGGGCAGCCAAGAGGTGGACTGTAACAGACACCCCACTCTCCCCCTCCAGCATCCTCCTCCTTCTGGTAACAGCACCTCCATTTCCCTTAATCGGAGGCCATGTGATTCAGGACCAACCCACCCTCACCCACCCCAGCTCTAGGAATGAGCCAACTAATTCCTTTCTTTCTCAAGCATTTTCAAGTTGGTTTTCTGTCCCATGTGACTGAAAAAATGCACAGCAACACAAAGATATTCTCCAGCTTCAGCAGAGAGGAAAAGGAAGGAGGGAATGCCTTCTAAAGGAGATTGCCTCAAACCCATGCTCTGATTCCGAGCAGGGCCCTGCACACCCCTGGGCCTCACTTCCCTCAGTGATGAAGCGAGTAGGTGGGCACCATGACCTCCATGGTGCTTTCCAGCGGTGACATGGGTGCTAGGGCACTTGTGTTTCGGATCACAGCTGCGGTGACCGCTCGGGGCAGGGCGGAGCGGCTTCCCCGGTGTGTGGAGACCGGAATAGAGCCACAGGGGCCCTGCGGCCTACTCGCAAGAGAAGGGCTCCCGGGGCAGGGCCGGTCA
This sequence comes from Cnephaeus nilssonii, assembly GCF_951640355.1. NCBI lineage: Eukaryota > Metazoa > Chordata > Mammalia > Chiroptera > Vespertilionidae > Cnephaeus > Cnephaeus nilssonii. The sequence goes on from NC_137083.1 coordinate 61,193,712, forward strand.
AGAGGGGCCCCCATCCTGCTGAGGCCCAGTGGGGGGTCTGGAGCTTGGGGTGCCTGGCAGGCTGGGAGGAGGAGGTTCCGACGGGGTCCTCTGAGCTGTGCTTCCGTAACTGACTGCCCAGAGCCTACTGCTGGTTATACTGGAAGCTGCAGAACTGTGGCTTTACAGTGGCCAGTGGTGCTCGTCGCCAGAAGGGCCCAGAAGGTCTCTGGAGGAAGAGTCACCTGAAGACAGAAGTGCTCCAGGGGGTCTTTGGGGAACGTCAAGTCGCAGCCCAAATCCCAGAACAGAGATCTGGAAGAGAGTGGCCACGGAGGAAAAGGGGATATGGGGGTGGGGAGGTTCGCTTCTCCCTTCGCCTGAGAGAGAGAGAGTGGGGAGGGTCGTTCCTGGACTTGGGGAGCAGAATGGGCTGCCCTTGGGATCGGGGAGCAGGCCGAGGGTCAAGGGCAGCGAGCGCTGTAGGGAGGGCGTGCCTCACCAAGGACAGGAACCAACTCGGACGCCAGCGTGCAGGAAAAGGGGTGTATTTTCTCCGCTGCCTTTCCCTTCTGTTCCCAAGTACACTTTTGAGAAAATGTTACCCTGTGGTCTCAGCTATGCTTTGGGGAGTTGGGGGAGGTGAGCTGAGCGGCAGGAGGGTGGACGGAGAGCCACAGAGCTTAGTGAAGCTGGTTAGGGGAGAGCAGGAGGCCAACGCCAGACCTCAGGGGTGGCAGGGGGAGGGGGGGGCAAACAAGCCAAAAATGGATTTGCAAACATGTCCTCGTTCCCAAGGCTTGTCCCAAGTACTCAGGGAAGGAGAACCTCCCCAAGTTGCTCTTCAGGACACCACCCCCTCCCCAGAAGACAATTATTTGCACGCACACACACACACACACACACATATGCACACGCACACATACACACGCATGCACGCACACGCACACATACACACGCACACGCACATATGCACACGCACACATACACACGCATACACACGCTCGGTTGTGGTGTGGCCTCACCCGTCTGGGGAGCACTGACAGGCCCATTGGGGGGATTCTCTCTCAGCTCGCACTAAATGTCTGCCTGGGCCTCCTTAGGTTTCTACAAAAGATTTTTATTTTTTTTTAAATAAAGAAGCTTTTTTAAATTGAAAAATTTTTGGTAAAGTCATTTTCTCTCTGGCTTTGTCTGGGGCTGTCAGAGGGGAGACAGAAGAGGCTGGGTGCCCCTCGCGGGCCTCCTGGAGCCGGGCCCCGGGCCCAGGGCCCCGGCCTCCGCCTGCCCTCACACAGGCCGCCTTCACATTCCAAGCCGCCGCCCGGTTTGTTTTTGTAAGAAGGCAATAACCGCAGCACATTCACTGCGGCTCTTTATGGCTTTCCATATGTATAATCGCTCTTTCTCTCTTCGGTTTTTCCAATGTTTTTTTCCTTTAAATAAATGCTCATAAATTTTACTGGTGAAAAGGATGAAAAAACATACCTAAAAGGAGCAGTTTGTTGGGAGGGGGAAAAAAAAAAACACGAAGCTGGATGTAGAGAAACTGCACTCTTGTTTAGCATTCTATACCTACGAAATAAATTTTTTTGAAAGTTAAGGTTTTATGAAAAAGAGATTATTCTGTAATATCTCTACAACTTGTGTGTCGAAGTCTTGAGCTTTTATTTGATAAACTTCACCGCCAGCCCTCGCCTCCCTGGGCTTGCTGAGGAGGCCCCGTCCTGGGAGGCAGCCCCTGCCTGGGTCCATGTGGGACCTTGAGTAAATTGGATGATCCAGAGGCGCCCCCCCCCCCTTTTTATAACGACAAAACGAGGGCGCTGGACTAGAAGCATGTAAAGGACCCTTTCATCTGGAGAGTTAGTTCAGCGGCTTGTAATTCAGTCACTTGATAAACGAGAGCAAAGAAACTGATGTGGAGGCCTCTTCAGAGCAGCTGCAGCAGACTCTGCCGGCCGCCCTCCCCATATCCATTCTCCCTTTCCTCCTGACCAGCAGAACCCCAAGTTTCACTTGGGGAGCAAGGTGCCCAGCCCTAAAGCGATTCCCAGCCTCCCTTGCACCTGGGCGTGGCCACCCCACACAGTCCCAGCCAAGAAGGTGTGAGTTGAAATCCGTAGCTGGCTCACATTTTTTTGCCCCTCGCCTCTCCTGCCTGGGATGCAGTTATGTGATGGAGGTAGTCTAGGGGTCAGAGCGGCAGCAGAGTGGCAAAACAGATCAGGCCACAGGCGTCCGGGTCCCCAGTGCATGAAGGCGTCACTGAACTAGAGGGAACTGCCCACTTCGGATGTCTTCTTGTTCTGTGATAGAAAGAAACCCCTCATCTGGTTAACCCACTATGAAGTGGCTTTCTGTCACATAATGCTAACTCTAGTCCTAATTTGTACTAGGATGAGGAGGAGCAACAATCCTTCACCAAATATTTAGTACCTACTATGTGCCTGTCGGAACTGAGTGAGGATGAATAACCCAGACATGGTCCCTACTCTCCTAGAGTCTCAAATCAGTGGTGGAGACAAACAATAACAAATAGACAAGGGCATCCATTAATTATCATCATTGCTATAGAGCAGTGGTCGGCAAACTCATTAGTCAACAGAGCCAAATATCAACAGTACAACGATTGAAATTTCTTTTGAGAGCCAAATTTTTTAAACTTCTTCTAACGCCACTTCTTCAAAATAGACTCACCCAGGCCGTGGTATTTTGTGGAAGAGCCACACTCAAGGGGCCAAAGAGCCGCATGTGGCAGTTTGCCGACCACTGCTATAGAGAAAATAAATAAGGCCTTGGAAAATAGAATAATAGATCTACTTCCAGTGGGTGGGCCTAGAAGGACTAGTGAGGAAATGATACTGAAGGGGGAAATCTAAGAAGTGGCTGTTTGAAGGAAGAGTGAGAAGAATGAATATTCCAGACAGGAAGGAACAACCCATGCGAAGGCCTCTGGCTGGGAAGGAGTGGAAGGAACTGAGAGGAAGCCCGTGAACTTGGAGCTGGTGAGCGCGGTAGTGAAACAAGACGGGAGAGGTAGGCAGGGCCGGCCATGCGGCCCTGGGGGCAGGTTGCATTTTAGGTCATTGAAGGATTTTTAAGGAGAAAGTTGCATTCTAAGAAGGTGCCTACCCGAAAAGCAGTTTCAGCCCCAACTTTTGTGGGCTGCTGGCGGCACAGAGATCATGCCAACATGGCTGTGAGAAAAGTTCCCAGCCCATTGTCCCAGGGGGCTTTGGGCCTCTGACTCAGGCTCACCTGAAGGCCAGTCCCAGGCTTGCCACTCAGGAGCTGTGTGCCCTTTTGCCACTCTCCTCTCTGAGCTCCCTCAGCGGAAAACAAGGACGGTAACAGTCCTACCCCTGAGAGCTGTGAGGAGGCAATGTGTTGAATCCTGTCATGCATTTGGAACCATGCCTGGCACATAGTAAGTGCTAGAAACGGGTTTGTTACTTTCACTGTCACTGGGAAATCCACCAGGGTCCAGAGACTCCTGCCTCTAGGCCAGTGCTTCTTTTTTTTTTTTTTTTTAATATATTTTATTGATTTTTTACAGAGAGGAAGAGAGAGGGATAGAGAGTTAGAAACATCGATGAGAGAGAAACATCGATCAGCTGCCTCTTGCACACCCCCTACTGGGGATGTGCCCGCAACCAAGGTACATGCCCTTGACCGGAATCGAACCTGGGACCCTTGAGTCCGCAGGCCGACGCTCTATCCACTGAGCCAAACCGGTTTCGGCTAGGCCAGTGCTTCTTCAACTCAGCGTCACCTGGGTCCCAATCCCACACATTATGGTTCCCTGGGTCTGGGGTGGCCCAAGAATTTGCGTTTCCCACAAGCTTCCAGGTGCTGCTGCCTGTAGTGTGCAGACCACACTGCTTTAGTCCAGGCCAGTGGTCGGCAAACTCATTGAGTCAACAGAGCCAAATATCAACAGTACAACGATTGAAATTTCTCTTGAGAGCCAAATTTTTTAAACTTAAACTTCTAACGCCACTTCTTCAAAATAGACTCGCCCAGGCCATGGTATTTTGTGGAAGAGCCACACTCAAGGGGCCCAAGAGCCGCATGTGGCTCGCGAGCCGCAGTTTGCCGACCACGGGTCCAGGGCCATGCAGCCCTTTGGGAATATTTTGGAGGAGGATGACCAGCCTCGCCCTGTTGCAGCCACCTTCAGCCCTAATGGACCGTGCAGGGGGTGGGAGACCAAAGCCCCAGCTCCCCTGGAAGATGCAAGCATGTCCCCTCTGGGAGGCAGGAGAGCAGGGATCCGCTTTTAAGGGACCTCGGATCTCCTGGGGCAGATGGTAAAAATGCCAATTGAGGAGTCCACCCCAAAGATTCTGTTTCAGCCTGGGGGTGGAGCACAAAAACATTCATGCTAAATGACTCCCCATGAATTCTGCTGCAGGTGTGGCTAAATAGTGGTTTTTGTGACAGGGATTTTGTTTTTAGAGAAACCCAAGTTCAAATGTCCTTCAACAACTTTCCATCCGTGTGGCCTTGAATGGTTTTTAAAACCTCTCCAAATTGTGCTTTCCTTAACTGAAAAATGAGCTTATTAATACCAATAATATCCTCCCCGTGAGGATGAAATACAAATATTTATGCAGAGGGCATAAAAGTTATAGTCACAGACTCCAGTGTGCACAGGTATAACTCGCTTTATTTATCTGCAGTTCATATTCACTCAGCCCGCGGCCTCGTATTTCCACTAAGAGCAGGAAACGGCAGCTTTGACATTCTAGATCGCTCACACAACTTCCAGCTTGAGAAATCCTCCATCTCTTTGGGGAAACTGCAGCCCGAATGGGGATTCTCTCCTCCTCTCGCTGGCTCATCCCCTGGAGATGATCTGTGTCCTTTAGGGGTTCAGTACCCTGACTTCCTCAGGCCTCCACATGGCACCTCTGGACCTGGCACCGGCATCTCCCCGGGGCTTGGCCTTCTTGCCTCTACCTGGGCCTCCTTACCTGGACCCTTCTCGTTTATTTGCTCAGAGCTCTCAACAGCTGCTCCACTGAGGTGTACCCAGCCGAATCGCTGGCTCTAATCATCTGCCCAGACCCCTTGCTCAACGATTATGTATCTGCTGCTCACGTGCTGTATTGGAATGGGCCTGACCTAGAGTTTTAATCACCACTGATCTCCTCCTTCCATTAGCTGGTCCAACCTCTGTTCTTTGACAGGTTGGATGAAAAGGGGGACTTGTCCTGATTTCACCCCGCTTTCTTCCTTGTCTGTGATTTATAGTAAAACCCTGTGTTCTGCATCCTGCAGGGGCCAACCCAAGGATACCCACAATCCTTTTCTTTTACAACAAAAGTCTGGCCCTTATGAATAAAAGTCTTGCTTTCTGCTTCAGATTTATCCAAATCCATTCAGCTCTCCAGTTGACCTCTTGCTTCTTGGGGGTACCTGCCCTTACCTGAGGACAGGGCACATAGACCCATTACTCTGCTCCCCAGTGGTGGGGAAGTCAAAAGGTATAAGGAAGCCCGAGGATGGGGGAGAGAAAGGGGTGATGTTTTGTATATACCCCTTTCTCTCCCTTACTAAAGTGCTTACTTAGCACATGGCCTGGCCTGAACTACCTGCTAAGTGCATGACCACCAGGATGATACGGGGAAGAGGAGGAGCAAGGATTTCTTCTCCCTGAATGTGCAGTGCTTGCTGTGCGGGCTCTGACAGGCTCTGACTCTGTGCTTCCAAGGCTAGGGAAGCCTAGGAGGGCCCCAGGAGGAGCAGGTCACAACCAGTGACTTGCTCAGTTTCATTTACGGGGTGAGTGGGATCTGCTGAGTGGGGCCTCTGAAATGTGCCCCTGCCCCTAACCAGCATGGGAAGTGAAGCAGGACGAGAAGAAGGCTGCCTCTCTGTGCCCACCTCTCCCCCAAGATGCTGGAAATGCCAACCCTGGAGACCCACGCTTAGATCAAACATTGTCCCCTCCGGGGTCATCTGAAGAGGTAAATGCCACTAAGAGGACAATGTGTATGTTAGTAGCTCCTAGGGGGTGAGTTATCTGTTCTGGGCCCTGAGAACATTGCAAGAGGAGAAAAGACCTCATCCTCCTGAACACCTGGGGAGAGAAGAGGCGTTCCGAGCTGTCGTTGTCCCCTCCTCAATGCTGAGTCCAACGGGGTGGTGGCCAGTGCAAAGAGGCCACCAAGCCTGTTAAACTTGATTTATTTTCTAAGGGGTCTTGGCAGGGTTTTCAGGAAGGGGTGTCTAATTTGGGGTTCAGGAGGAGCCCCAGGCCTTGGGGAGGAGGATGACCTCTCCTGCTCTGCCCTCGATCATGCTGCTAGTAGGGGTGCCTGAGGGTGTGCTTCAAGATGGTCCGAATTGCCATCCACGTCTCCTGGGCCGTGGGGATGATCTGTGTGGCCGGTAACAGGAAGCCATAGCGCCCAGTGTCCCGGAGCTCAAAGCTGAAGGAGTACTTGATGCCACTGTCATAGGCCCAGTCGACGGTGATCCCACTGGCCACATCTGGATACAAAAGGGCAAGGAAATGCCCCTGAATGGAAGAACAGGGTGAGGCCACAAGGAAAGTGAGCCTGGAGGCCAGATCCCAACCCACCTCAGACCCACCAAGCCTCCCAACCCAGGCCTTAACTTGGGCCACACCCTGCTCACCCAGCCCATTCTCTGCCCGGCAAACCTTAAGACTACTGGGCATGGGATCTTTGCCCTCCAGGAAGTCTAAAGAAAGCCAGGCACTGGGGGCTGTGCACTAGTGAATGCTGTAAAGAAACAGCTCCCTGGTTAGGAAATCAGCTCTGGCCAAGCTAGACCTATGGCACTGCCATGACCAACCAGGCCCGCCAGACAGCCAAGAGCCTACACCTGCCCACCCCAGGTGGCTGTGGTGCCTGAAGAAGCAGCCAGGGGAAGGCTCACTCACAGAGGGTGGTGCTGATGCTGCCGTAAATGTACTTGATCCCGTGGACCTTGTACAGGGCCTGCACTGCTCTCTTGGCAAGATTGTACTGCAGGATGACATCCAGGGGGTGAGAGGCTGGGGCTCCCCACACCCCACACCCCACACACCCTTACCAGCTGCTGAGAAGCAGGGAGTTAGGAGTCCTGGAAGTTGCATGTGTAGATGGCTCTCATGACAAGGGAACACAGAACCTCCAACTTTGGACTTGATCACACATAAGACTGAGCTCCCTCCTCCTCCCTACCATGAGGTCACTTGGTCCAGACCCTTGTTTCAGAGTGAGGGCCTGAGCCCTCTGGGAGTCTGCCAGATGCCTCCCCCAAGCCCTAAGTGGCCAATCTCACCAGCTCCTCCTGGTTTGAAACAGGCTCCAGCGAGTGGCCATAAGGGTACATGAGCATCTGAGAGTAGCTGTGGATGGAAATCAGAGCCTTGATGTTCCCGTGGGCTGTGATGAAGTTCACAATGGCAGACACCTCTGGCTCCGAGTGCGGGTAGGGTCCATGATACGTCTCTGAGCATGGGTTGTCATTAGACCCATTTTCTGGAAGTCAAAGAAAACCCCCCAAAGGATTCAGACTCCCCGGATTGGGAGACACTTAGTGCTCACAAAATATCCATTTATTCCTTTACATTTCCCAGCCTCCTTTGCAGTTTGGTTGAGACCATGTGACTACTCCTGACCATGACAATGTGTGCAGTAATGATGTGTCACTTCTAGTTCGAGGCTGTTAAGAGCAGGCATGACTTCTTCACACTCTCTTCTGATTGTGTGTGGTTGGAAGCAAAAAACTCCAGATGGAGGAAGTGTCCTCCATCACCATCGGAAGAGACCTGCCAAGGAGAGTCACTGCCCACATTGGACTTTGTGTGCATGAAAAACAAACTTTTATTGTGTTGAGCCACTGAGATTTGGAGGGGCATTTGTTACTGCTGCATACCGTAGTCTAATACCACACTGCGACTCAGCAATTCCTGTAAGGAGCTCCCTGGGCTTGTCCTTGGGTAAGTCCTGACTGTAGTTCCTTTAAAGATGTGGACCTGCCTCAGCAGTCGCCTCCAGAGGAAACTCTAGGTCTCCAAGCCCAGCTTCCCCTTCGAGCAATGACCCCTTTAAGCTGACCCTTCATTACCATCCTTCCATTGCCATGGGGAAGGCTTGGGTCAGTTGAATGCTCAAACTCAGTGTCTGCTCAAGCTGTGCCACGGCGACAGCCCCAGGAGCCACATGGACTGGGGGCCAAGAAAAGAGAGACTAGATCTCCATAGTTACCTGAGGCTGGTCTGGGAACCACAGACACAACAAGTCTTTGAAATGTCTTCTTGGGGACCTAAATTCCGGGAGAGGGCAAAGAGGAGCTGTGCCTCTATTTTGTTCACAAATTTAATTTGTCCCCATCTCCTCCTAGATTATTTGCCCGCCTCCTCTTTCCCTCCTATTTTGTTTGCCTCCCTCCCAAAAGGCCATGCTGTGGAGGGCTGGGCTGGGCTGGGCTGGGCTGGGCTGGTCAAGATTTGTGGGTTAGAAACACATTTGGAAAGAACCATCCCAGTTTCTCCTCTCGTTCGTTCCCCCCTAAAATGACTACACACAAGCCCGGTCCAGAGGCCAAGGGTCCCTCCAATATCTGGAGCCTCCTGAGGGTGCCAGAGCACCCCTTTTGACCCCCAGGGCAGTAGACTGGCTGGAGAGCTGGGGGCTGGCCCATGGACCAGTTCAGATGCTGCTCTGGGACTGCAGCAAACCGCTCCTCCCCAAGAGTGCAGGTGAGGGCGGCGTGTGTGGGAGGGATGATCTGCAGATTACTCATCATGCAGCAGTTAAAATTAAGGTAATAATAAAACCATAAACAAAATCTTCCTGCCTGAGTCACCACCCCAGACACACTGTTATTCCTGGCCAGAGGCAATTCTATCACCGGAAGCGCATCCCCTCTTGGTCTTCAGGTCCTCACCTGGGGTGGGGACCCGAGCTGGAAGGGATGTGCTTGCAGGGAGCAAGGGCGTGAGGAGCAGCCCCTCGGCTGGAGTCAGCCAGCTAACAGGGGCCCTGATTGTTGTGTCTCCCAGGAGCTTCTGCACCTGCTACACTTGATGAATGACAAATAGCAACAGATGAGCAGAGCGGGGGAGGCTGAAAGCTTTGTCTGCATTTGCAGCCCACGCATGGAAAGCCGTTCCCCTGCCAACGACCAGGTGGCTTTGCCCAAATATGGAGGAACACTTCAGGCCATTAGTTCTGGTTTGAGCTGAGCAGAATAAACTAATCTTCCCCTGACCAAATGGGAATTAGCTGCCTGCCTCTCTCTGCCGCTCACAAAGCCCTCTGAGCCTGCCTGTTTCACAAGTACCTGCTAATGGATTCATTAGCTATTTATTTTTCCTTCTCTAAAAATGTAATTTGTAGCAAGGGGAAATCTCTGGAAAGACATGGTAAATTATTAAAAGCAGTAATCTTTGAGTAGTGGGATTATGGGAGCTTTTTGTCCCCTCAGGGCATTTCCCCCCATATATATATTTTTTTACATTGTGTGTATATTGATTTTTTTTTTCCTGTGGTGAAACAACAAACATTATTTTTTAAAGAAGTAATTTGTCTTTCTAGCCAGTCCGTCTCAGGGTCTGCGGGTACACACTTCAGCCAGTTCCAAGGGACGGCATGGATGACTGCTTGGGGCAGGTGTCTGGCCATTTGGAGGTGGAAATGCCCAATTTTACACAGTTGTGTTCCCTTACACAGGCGGTTACACACACAGCCTCAGATCTCAGGAAACCCCCACAATGTGGACTAGGGGGGCTTCTCTCTGGATGCTTCAGAGCTGCCCTTACTTTTCAATGAGAGCCGACTCAAAAAAGCCAGGTTTTTCATAGTGGCGGGCATCCAGATCTAGAATGTTCTATCTCGTTGCTTTAGCCACCCATCTGTGGATCTGCTTTTGAACAGCAATGGCACTGTCTCCTGTGGAGCCAAACCCCGACACCCCCAGCCACATTGGGGGGCAAGGGCTGTGGCCATGAAACCCCTCCTCTAGACACCGTCCTATCTAGACCCAGCATCCCACCCATTAACGTGCTGGGTTCCCAGGTCCACCTACTCATCCCTGGGCCTCAGTTTCCTATCCAGTCCCCATGCCCCTGGCATGGTAAGGGGATAATCAGGAAGAATACCAAGGAACTGGGAGGAAGCCGCCCACCCCTCCCTGGACTCATACTTTCCGGCAGATAAACCCCGCCATCAGCTCAGGGTTACAAAGTAATTGGGTCAAAAATAAAATAATAAAAACAGGCTCAAGTGGTATTGATGATAAGGAATTGGCTTATTCTATATTTTAAGTATTGTTGGTGATAAGGAATAGGCTTATTCTATATTGTTCTGGTCTCCCCAGAGGTCACAGCTCTCAGGAAATGAGTTTGGAGGCATTTTCTTGTGGCCTGCTCTCTTCAAGGAAGGCTCGAGGCATTTCAGGGGCATCAGAAACTCTGAGTTTTAAACAACCAGCAAGATGACCTTGTACCTCCTTAAGCCTTTCTCTGCGTATTTCGGATTTGATCTTTGCAGTGATGCTGTTTCCATGTTTCTCACGAGGGCTTAGCACATGTGTACATTTCCCACACGTGTACAACCTGTCCCCATACCTCACAGCCAGTCCTAGGCACGCGCTTGCCTGTCCCTGGCCATGACTCACTTGCATGAGCTAAATGCATTGCCTCCCAAGGTAAGAGTCACCGTAATCTGACTGTGTGGGAGCCCCCAGGTCCGGCAGATCGCCCTACCTCCGAAGCCTGACCTCCAGTTCCTGTTAAGATCCACACCAATGCAGGAGATTCCGGGTTGGTTGGACCTGTTCTTCCGCCACAAGCGGTTCTGAGAAAGCCCAGACGATGACCTCATTACTGAGCCCATTCCCAGGGTGGGAGCCCCTGACAGCCTGGCCTAGGAAGGAGGGTCTGGTGGGGCAGGGAGGACAAAGTGAAGGAATCTCGAGGGCAGGAGCAGGGGGCATGGGGCTGGACCAAAGCTGCAGGTCAGACTCTTTGCGGTTAAAGCCGGGGTGCAACAGGGAGCGGGGAGGACAAGGGCTGCGGCCTCAGTCCTGAGCAGCCCACCTTCCTCGGTGAGACTCCGCAAGGAACCCGAGGGGCAGGCAGGCCCCAGGGAACCTCAGCTCAGCTTCCCAAAGCAGAAGTGACCGTTCCTCCACCCACCCACCCCCAGAGCCGCTGACCCCCTCCCTCCCAGGTGCCCTCACCATGCTGTGGGTGAAAGCAAAGCCATCAGGGTTGGAGACGATCTCCAGGAAGATGTCCATGGTGTTCAATAGGTTTGTCAGGATGCAATCTTTGCCGTATTCGCTGACAATCTGCAAGAAAAAAAGCAGAGTTGGACCGGGGGAGGGACGGGAGGCCCTGCTGGGCTCTCCTCCGAGGGGGAGCAGGACATTTGCACAGCCAGTGGCTGCAGGCAGGGAGGACATCAGGCCATTAGGTACATCCTTCGAACAGAAGCAAAGGCTTGGATTTTAAGCAAATAAACGGCAGAGGCTAGATGGGAGCTCTGTGCTGCAAAAGACCAGCTGGCAGCTGTTCCAAAGGGCAGAGAGCACCCTGAGTTTTAAAGAACCAAGTATAATATTTCATCTGGAGGTGCCCTTAAATAGTCAAGCAGCCCCCGCCCCCTGCCCCAGCCCCCATCCTCCGTGCTGACCTGCTTGGCAGTCCAGATGCCGGTGGCGTGGGTGATCCACTCCCGGGAGTGAATTCCAGTGTCGATCCAGATGGCCTGGCGCTCAGAACCTCCGGTGCTAAACTGGGGAAAGCACCGGGACCCATACACGTTTGAACTGAGACAGCCACACGGCTGTCCCTGGGCTGCCTGGAAGGAGGCCCGGATGCATCCTCACTGCCTGGGGTGGTCCTAGATGCCCAAGATGGGGGGCTATGTGTGCAGGTTCCTGTGCGTGAGCCCATGAAGTGCACACGTGCTTGAACCCTGGCAGCGCAGTACTGCTCCGGGGGAGCAGAGTGATCCCAGAAGCACAGGAACCTCCCCCCTCCCGCCTGTAAGCATCGTGGACACTTCTGGTGCTTCTCCAACCTTAAAGGTATGAGAATCCCCCGGGGATCTTACTAACATGCAGGTTCTGACGCGGTTTGTCTGGGGGGAGGGGTCTGAAGCGGGGCATTTCTAACAACCTCCTGCGGATGCTGCAGCTACGGGTGCGGGTGTGAGGACCACCCTCTGAGTAGCAAGGTTTCCGACAACTAAAGACAGAACACGGAAGGCCCTGGGGTAGGTCACCGCGGGGACTGCAGAGGCAGGCCTGAGGTTTGGTGAGATCCCTTGGCCTCGGAAGAGTCCCCCGGGCACTGCGGAGAGCAGCAGTGCCTGTCTTCTCTGAGGCTGGATGTCCAATGCCCGGCACGGTCCATGCTCCTGAGTGCGCTCTGCGGCACATGCTAAGTAAGAGGTGCTTTCCGGTGGGTTCCACGCTCCACCCTATCCTGCCTCCTTCATAACCAAGGACACTGCCGCTGCTAAGTTTGCTCAAACTCTGTTTCCAAGGGTCCTTGTGAAGGGCTGGGAGGCCCCCCCACAGACTCAGGTCTACCGGTGGGGCTGCCTGAGCCAGATGACCTCAGTCATTTGTAAATGAGGCCTCTCTGTACGCACCTCTCTTCCCATTTAACAGATGAAGTAACTGCGGAAACAGGAAGAATGCTGATTCACCCACACTCATACCCCACATCCAGGGTGGTGCCTGCCACTCTGCCAGTCCACCTTCGTAGCAACCCTCCCACCTACTTCCTGACCCAGGACATGCCAGGCCACCACACTGTCACCTGTCCATGCCTACAAGGGCGGGTCCCTGATTACCGCAAACCCAAAGTGTATGGGTCACCTCAAGACAGGAGTATACACATCTGCTCTTTCCCTAAACTTCCACCCAGCCCTGGCCGGTGTGGTTCAGTGAGTTGGAGTGTCGTCCTGTGCACCGAAGAGTTTCACGTTCGATTCCCAATCGGGGCTCTTGCGGGAGGCAACTGATTGATGTTTCGCTCCCTCTCCCCCTCTCTCTCTTTCCTCTCTCTCTGAAGTCAATGAACACATCCTCAGGTGAGGATTTTTAAAAAATAAATAACAACCTCCCATCCAGCCACAACCCCACATGAGCTTAATCTCATGCCAGAGGCTCTCCCTGTCCAGTCTAGTGGTCAACACTGCTAGCTCTTACCTTCAGGACAAGAATGGATCGATTTTCAAAGCTGTGGCCAATCTGAATTTTTGAGACAATATCTGCATGCTCAGTGACGAAGCTGTCAATCCAGCTATATATCTGAAAGTAAGGAAGTTTCTCAGGTGGGCAGTTAAGCAAGAAGAGGGTGAACCCCAGGACCTCTCTGAATAGTCTCCTTCTCCCACCCCACCCTCCTTACTACTTTCCCACCTCTCATGAGGATCTGAACGAACCCAGATCAAAAACTAAAAGGAGACAACCTCCAGCCTGAAGGCCAAAGGCTGTGGTTGGCCTGGGTTCTCGGGCTTCTCACCACCATGCAGAGCGAAGACTTTGCCTGGAAGAACAGCATATGCTGACCCTACTCAGTGCTTCCATTCAATACATTTGACAGACCTCATAGACCTGGCAATGTTGTTTTTGGTCTCCTTGCTCCTTTTGGATTCTAGGCCACCTGAAAGCAGGGTGATTTATCTCTGATATCGGCATTGATGGGCTATAATAATTCATTCTCTTAGTCTTTCAATGCATGTCATTGAATTAACAAATACATGAAAGAACATGGATCCTCCATTACAGGCCTTGTGAATGGGAAGAGTGAAGATGAGGGTAATAAAGTGGACCAATAATGTCACACCCTTCCTATGGAAATGGGAGCTGTGCCTTGAGTTAGTTTCTTCTGAACTCTCCTTGCAGATTCCCCTTTATAAACAAGTCACAGTCAGTCATACCCGCCCTAACTGGCTGTGACTGTGATTATGAAGGCAACTCTGTTCTACCAAATGGCTCTCCAACATGCCTGGCTTCCTGCCCTTTCTACACTCTGGTTCCCACTGCTGGGGCCACTTAACACCAGGAGTGGCTGTGCTGAGGTCAGGACCCCTGGACCCCTAGCCAGAGCTAGATAGGAAGGTGCCTCTACCTGCTCCAATCTGGCCAGTGACGGTTCCTGCCTTAGTGTCCCACCTCGTAGACCATCACTCTGGCCCAGGACCTGCCATGGGCTGACTGTTGAGCCGTGGTCCCCTCGATCTAAATCCTGGCCTCTGGATCTCTGAAGCTGCCTGCCTAATGGACCTTCACCCAATGTCTGCTCCACACTCCCCAACTGCCAGTTCACGGTCTCCCATAGACCCCAGAGTCCTTCACTAGCCTCTGCCAGAATCTGGGGATCCCGAGGACCCACAGGGAAAACAGAGGCCAGAGCTTGACTAGCAGACCTACCTCCTCCAGGGTGTGGTAAGAGGAGTAACTGAAGCTGCTGGTGCTGCGCTCCAGCCGGCGGGATCTCGCCATGGCCTCTCTCTCCTGATCCAGCAGCACCTAGGTGACGGGGGCACGTGTCGGGAGGGAAGGGGTGGGCCGGGACAGGCATGCCCCTTCCGAGCCCGGCCTCAGGTGGCTGTGCACAAAGACAGCATCAACACAGGAGAATGAGCCACCATGAACATGAGCTGCAGGACAAGAGGAGACGCTGGATTTCTAGGAGACTCTTCTGCGTGACACGCTGGTGTTCACGATGCCATTTCCCAGACAAGCACAGGGCATGGAGCAGAGAGCCGTGTTCTAAGTCTGCCACTGCTGCTCACTTGCTGTGGGACCTTAGCCTTTGTTTCCTCGACTTGATCACTGGGACAGCAACACCTGCCTTGCCCATTTCATAGGATAAAATGTAATCCTGGATATGAACGTGTTTGGGAAAAGATGCTCATGTTCTACTGCCAGCATTGCTTTTGCCCTCTGTGAACATTTGGTTGAGTTAAGGCCTGCACTGAGCCATGAACTCTGACCCCCTGGGGAGCAGAGGGCTCCCCAACCCACAACATCCACTCTACCCCCAGGAAGTGGCCTAGGCCCGTGGTCGGCAAACTGCAGCTCGTGAGCCACATGCGGCTCTTTGGCCCCTTGAGTGTGGCTCTTCCACAAAATACCACGGCCTGGGCAAGTCTATTTTGAAGAAGCAGCATTAGAAGAAGTTTAAGTTTAAAAAATTTGGCTCTCAAAAGAAATTTCAATCATTGTACTGTTGATATTTGGCTCTGTTGACTAATGAGTTTGCTGACCACTGGCCTAGACAATTGGTGTCCAAGCCATTTAGAAAGCCAGTCCAAGTCATTATGATTAAAGTGCCAACAGACTTTCACTCACCATCTTAACTGCCCCTTAATTATATCTAGATATAGATATAAATATAGGTGTAGCCCTAGCCAGTTTGGCTCAGTGGATAGTGCCTCAGCCTGAGGATCAAAGGGTCCCGGGTTCGATTCGGTAAAGGGCACGTACCTTGGTTGCAGGCTCCTCCCCTGTCCCGGCCCTGGTCAGGGTTCATGCAGGAGGCAACCAATCGATGTGTTTCTCTCACATCAATGTTTCTCTCTGTCTTTCTCTCTCTCTTCTACTCTCCCTAAAAATTAATCAAAAAATATCCTCGGGTGAGGATTAACAAAATTAGATGATAGATAGATAGATAGATAGATAGATAGATAGATAGATAGATAGGATATATAGATATAGAGATACAGATCTGTACACATAGATATACATGTATATATATAGATATATCTCTGTCTATGTGTGTGTGTATACACAGAGAGTGAGAGCAAATACAGTATGTAAAATGTAAACAACAGGTGAAAAGTCCATCCTATTATTCTTGCGATTAAAAAGCGTTTTAAAATAATGAGAGAACGACATCATGAGCCAAGGACAGCAAGACAATAAAATGCCAAAAAAAATATATGAAAACGCTAACAATGGCTGTTAAGATAGAATTATTATGATTTGACACAATTTTTTTCTTTTCTCTGCTTTTGCATTTCGGCAACATCCTTATACTACTCCAATAAGTAAGATCTTCTAAGTGAATAAATAATACTAAAACTAAAACAGAAAGCCCTAAAGACGAAAATACCGTGGCAGCCCCGGAGCCTTCAGGCCCAGGGCTGCAGGGGAGCCCTCCCCCGGCCTGCTGCGCGCCGGCACTGCGGCCCAGTGGGCTCGCTCACGACCTTGCTCAAGTTTACAGGTTAGACTAGGACTGGAAACCCGTGTGTGGGGCTCATTTTATCGTCTTGTTGAGCACCGACGACATTGGAGGCAACTGTACTTGCAGTGCTTCCTGGCGGGACTGGCTGGGCTGAGGACGGTGCCAGCTGGGCAAAGGCTGGCTGCTGGTTGAGTGAGAGGTGGCGGGAGGGGTCCTGACCCTCCCTGGCACAAGCACCCCCCTGGGAAGTTCTCACAAAAGGAATTTGTCTTCTTCCCAGGAAATCAATGGAAATCTCAGCAGCCCCCCATGACCGATGTGTGCCGGGCACTGAGCCGGGCACTGCCAGCTGTGGGAGCAGCTGCAGGGGAGAGAGCAGGCCTGTCCAGGTCACCGGAGTCAGGCCCCTCTGTCCCTGCTCGGGCCCCAGCAGAATCAAGTTAAAGGGTCCATCCGTCTAACTTTCTGGGGACTGGTGGGGGAAGGAGCAGTAGGGGAAGGAGCAGGACAGGAAGAAGAAATTAGAAAGAAAGGACCAGGGGGCCCCTCTTCCCACACAGCCCCGGGACACCCACAGGAAGAGGGCTCCCACAGGCTGTGCTTTGTTCCACACAACAGCTTGGAGGCAAATGGGAAGTCGGCACCAAACTGCAAATCTCTTTCCAAATCCCCTCGCAGCCCTGTGAATGGATCTGACACCGCTCACACACTGGGAATGCTCAGCTGGGCCCCAATTCCAGGAACATTAATCTACCCTGGCCCGAAAAAGACACAGATGTTTGCTCCCCTCACAGGGCCCAGGGAAGGGGATGGGAGGGCTAAGAATGCAGTCTTGCCACAGGCTCAGGAATGCCTAATTACAGCCCTGTCAGGCTGCTCTGGGAGGAAAAGGAGAGAGAGAAAAACCTCAGAAGGCAGCCATTTGCCTCCCTGGAAGCCAAAACCTGACAGGGAAAGTAATACCTCAGTGTGAATTAATTTATGACAGGAGTAAGGAAGGATGGGGGACATTAAGCAAAGAACAGCACCTCCAGGAAGCGGGAGGGGAGGAGACTGAGGGCCCCCAAAAGAGAAGCTGACAGCGGAGGGAACTCGCTGGGCAGCGGGGCTCGGACCACAGACATGAAATGGACACAGCTCATAGAATCAGTGGGGTAGGGGTAGGGGTGGGGGGCCAGGGGGGCGCAGGAGAGGGGCCCTGACCCCGCTCTGTGACCACAGCAGTCCCTCTCCTCAAGGCCTGCCCTGCTCTTCCAGGCCTAACGTTTGCACTAGCAGCTACATGGCGGGTGGAAACTACAGTCCATGCCTATTCGGGGGAGGGAGGTACTAGGTTGGGGGTGTTAGAATGGACCCCCTTGGCAGATCAAGGCGAAACTCTGGCATCACTGCCCGAAAGGCAGCTTAAAACACCACACAAACAACAATGACAACCCCTGAGGAGGCAGATGGCACAGGAGCGAAGGGTGCCAGGCCTGGAGCAGCTGTCTCAGATGAGATCCCGACGCTCTCACTGACTTGGGCAAGTTACTAATTTCTCTGTCTTCATTACACGGGGGTCATGTTGTCACATACTTTAGCAGATGTTCTCATGAACATTAGAAGGGTTAATACGTCTAAAATGCTTAGCACATCGCCTAACATGCAGAAAATACTAGCTATGCTCATGACCGTGACAATGACAGGACAAGAGGAACTCTTGGGGTGACTCCAGGACTCTGTGATAGAGCAATCATTGCGAGGCGTGACCAGGAAATCCGGATTCCTCCCGCGGGGAGTGGTGTGTGTAGGACTCGGGATGGCAGAGCACTCTCATGAATGGTCACTGGTGTGAGTCAGCGAGCACCTGCTCCTGCCGAGGATTAGTCCTTCTGTCCCTGTCCCCTTGGTGCAGCCAGACTCTGCCTCTCCCTCAGGGCCTTACCCCCGATGGCCTCCTCCTTCCCTTGCCTTCTCCTGCACTCATCCCTACCTGTCCTCCTCTCCTCTTTATTTATTTATCATTTTTTAATCAATTTTTTAAAGCCTCACCTGAGGATATTTTCCCATTGATTTTTAGAGAGAGGGAAAGACAGAGTGAAACATCGATGTGAGAGAAACACTTCGCTTGGTTGCCTCCTGCACGCACCCCGACCAGGGGAGGAGCCTGCAACCAAGGCACATGCCCTTGACCGGAATCGAACCTGGGAACCTTCGGTCTGCAGGCCGACGCTCTATCCACTGAGCCAAACCAGCTAGGGCCCTCCTCTCCTGCCCCCCATCCCCACCCCAGCCAACAGCATTTCTGCTTTTGAATCTCTTCCAAACAAGTGTTTGTTGAGCACACTGAACACTAAAGATATGGTAGTCTAGTAGGTGATACAGACAATAAACAAGATAAGTAAGTAAATTACACAGGATAATAGAAGGCGGTAACTGTCAAGGAGAGAAATGATGCAGAGGAAGGAGGGAGGGAATTGGGGGAGTATGGAGAAGAAGGGTGCATTTTTAAATAAGGTGAAAAGGTGACATGTGAATAAGATTTTGAAAGCAATGAGGGAATAAGCCAAGCAGATAACTGCAGAAACAGCATTCTAACCATAAGGACCAGCACGTGCAAAGGCCCTGGGGTGTGAATCTAGTCAGGAAAGGGTCAGGCAAGTTTGAGGTACAGCAAGGAGGGCCGGGTGTCTGAAGCAGAGTGAGCAAGAAGGAAATAGTGAAGAGCATGGGACTCAGATCATGTAGAACAGGGGTGGGGAACATCTGGCCCGTGAGCCATATAAGGCAGAGAAATCATTTGATCTGGTCCTAACAAGGTATTAGGGGTGAGTTAATTAAATATTTGACCAAATCTAGCAGGCTAATTTTTAAAAAATATATTTTTATTGATTTCAGAGAGGAAGGGAGAGGGAGAGAGAGATAGAAACATCAATGATGAGAGAGAATCATTGATTGGCTGCCTCCTGCATGCCCCACACTGGGGATCGAGCCCGCAACCAGGGCATGTGCTCTGACCAGGAATTAAAACATGACCTCCTGGTTCACAGGCCGATGCTCAACCATTGAGTCACGCCAGCCAGACAAGCAGGCTAATTTTTAAGTTGATCATTTTGTTTTGTTCACGAATGATGTTATAAATATCCAAATGGCCCTTGGCACAAAAAAGGTTCCCCACCCCTGATAGAACCTTACAGCCATTTTAAGGACTTTGGCTTTTACTCTGAGTTGGGATGGCATTGAGGGTTTTAAACAGAGGAGTGATATAATCAGACCTGAATATTTTTAAAGGACCCGTGTGGTTGCTGTTTTAAGACTAGGCAATAAAGCCCTAGCCAGTTGCTCAGTGGTTAGAGCATCAGCCCTCAGATTGAAGGGTCAAGGGTTCAATTCCAGTCAAGGGCACATACCTCAGTTGCAGGCTCAATCCCTGTGCCCAGTCCAGACCAGTTGGGAGAGGCAACCAATTGATGTGTCTCTCTCACATCGATATTTTCCTCTTTCTAGCTCTCCCTTCCACTCTCTCTAAAAAGATCAATGGAGAAACTATTCTCAGGTGAAAATTAACAATAACAACAACAACAAAAAGACGAGGCCATAAGGAGATAAGGGTGGGAACAGGCAGGCCAGTTGGAAAACTACCCAGGAGAAAGCTGAAGGAGTGTTGGCCCAGGTGGCAGCAGAGGGATTTGCTGATGGATTGGCTATGGGATGTGAGAAAGGAGTCAAGCATGACTCCGACAATTGAAACGGAATTTCCTGAGATGAGAGCTTTCTGGGGAACCTTGGAAGCTCGGTCGGGACCTGCGAAGTTTGAGATGCCAGTAAGGTAGATGAGTCTGGAGCTCAGGTGAGATATGTGAGTCTGGCTGGAGTTGTGACCATGGGAGTATTCAGGAGGTTGCAGGTATTCAATGCCATGATCCTTGGCCTTGAGGGGTCAGTGAAGAGGTCAAAGGACAAAGCTGGGAAACAGGAAAACAACCTGCAAAGGAGCACGGTAAGATGGGCGACGCAGGCGGGTGCAGACTTCCAGGTTTGCCCACAGGAAGTGGAGAGAGGGGGTGATAGCTGGAGGCGGGGAAACGGACCAAGGGAGGATTGTCTTTTTTAAGGTGGCATAAATAACTCTATATTTGTAAGCTGATGGGAGTGATTCAGTAGAGAGGGGGAATTGGTGAAGCAATATTTACACGAAATTGTGTTTTGCTCTAGATGCTCAGAGCATGGGTGATTTTTGTTGTCTCCTTTGTGCTTTTCCCTATTTTCCAAATTACCGAACATGAATATTTATTAATTTTGTAATCAGAAAAAAAGCCATCAAAATCCACCGAGCTGATTGCTCAAGTGAAGCTTCTCCACGGTGACTCATCTACAGGAAAAAACAACAACATCCAAAGGGCTGACAAGAACGAGGAGGTGAAGAAAAATTAAATGCAAATAGAGCGCACTCAGAATCAGATAATTCCTTGCCTGGCCCACTGCAATTTCCTCACCACCCTCCCTCCCCTCCCTGCTCCTGTCCCCAACTCAACATTGTCCCTGTCAGAGGGGTTTTTCTTCAATGCAAATCTGACCGTGTCAGAGACCTCCCCTGGCTCCCTCACCGTTTGGGGGATAAAATCTTGACCTCTTCACCCTGCAGAGGATGCCCTTTGTGATCTGGACCGGCCGCATCGCCAATCTGGGGCCCCTTTCCCCTCCCAGTCCCCCCTCTCCGCTCTTCAGCCACACCGTAATTACCGCCTTTTCAGAGCAACTCGCAGGGCCTCTTGTACCCGCTCCCATAGCAACCTGCTCCACTCCCTCCGTGCGCTCATCCACTCCATTGTAATCACTGATTCACTCCCTCCGCTCCCCGCCCCCACGGCACTCAGCTCCCTGGATACAGACCAGTTCTCATCTTTGTATTTCCAGCACCTTGCCCGATCCCCAGCACACAGGAGACGCCGCTGTTATCTGTGCGTTGAATGAATGAACCCGCCTCTTCTATCTCAAGCACCCCTCTGATCATGGGGATGTGGGGTGGGGGGACACTTCCCTCCTCAAACCTCCCCAGTGCCTCTGGCCAAAGTGAAAGCCTAGTTCCGTCAAGCAAGCTCACCCTCTGTCCTTTCCTTCTCCCATCTACTAATTCAGCTAGCACTTATTAAGCCCCAGCTAGGCGGCAGTCCTAGCGTGGGTTCTGGGGCATAGAGATGGATAAGGAGCGTGATCCTGGGCCTTGTGGGGCTCAGGGGAAGAGGAGTCCCTCTGGGCCTGCTCTTCCAGAACCTACCAATAGAGCAATTCAGCACACAGTTGTTGAGGGCCCACCACGCAGGAAACACTGCGCCAAAAGCTGGGGCTGAGAAGATCCAGAAGACAGAAGAAATCGGGCCTCGGCGTTAATAGCTGGAACATCAGACTGGAGGCCAGAAACCTGAGTGGTGCAAATCCCTTCCCCTCCTGTTAGCGCCTCTGAGCTTTCCTCCGCCTGGACACCTTTCCCCTTCATCGCCACAAATCAACTCGGCACAGCAGCCTCCCCCACCCCAGCTCCCTCTAAGCCAAAACTGGATCTCACATCTGACAATCAGAGCTTGATGTGTTGCAGACAGAGCGAGTTGGTGAAAATCCTGCCTGGCTGGGTTAGGCCTGAGAATCCTGGGCATTTTACTGAAAATGAGTAAAAATCCCCCCCCCCAACCCCCCACCTCCAGGGACTCTGGAGCTGGGGACCACAGTGAAGGGGGTGGGGGTGGGCAGGAGGAGGTTACAGACCGACAGAGAGAGGATGGACCAGCTTCAAAGGAGCTGGGGGGGGGGGGGGGCGGGCAGGGCTCAGAGGTGCCTCTGGAGCTATTCCTGATGTGCAGAAATCAACAGAAACTTTTTAGAGACCTTTTCATATCTGTTTGCCAAATGCTGCGGGGTTTCCAGGGAGGAGAAGGAGCAGGGACATGCAAACTTCAAAACGCAGGCCTGGGCTACAATGGGAACGGAGCGCTGCCTCTTTTGATGTGGTGGCCTCTCTTGTCTGTGGGAGTTTCCCCATTTTTGTTTGTGGGGATTTAATTAGAGAAATAGCCCACCCCCCACATGTTGAGCGGGAAACAGATGTGCCTGATGAGGATAAAAGTCTTTGAATGGACCTAAGTGCCCCAGCCCTGTGCTTGCCTGGGAACGGAATGTCGCCTAATGCGTTTATCCCCTGGCATGTGGTGTCAAGTGTGCGCGCCGCGGGAGGCTCTGTGTTCCCACACTCCGGGGAGAGGCGATGAGCTGCAGCGCAGCGTGTTTGGGAACGAACCTCCGGGGGTACCACGCTGCAGGTACCCCACGGCCTCTGCAGAGGGTGCCCCACACATCGCCCCGGGGAATGGAGGTCCTTGAAGACAAAACAACTGAAGTAGAATTGCACCGTGTTCAGAAAAGACCCTGGAGGGGGCAGCCACCAGGGGGGCGTAGGGGGGAGCGGTGCCCAAGATGAAGTCTCTCCTCGCCCCACCCGAGGGCCGGTCTGCAGCCACTTCTCCCACAGCTCTTCCCCTGGGAGCATCCTGCCCGGCGGAGGGGCCTCGGACGGACGGAGAGCCCGGCGGTGGAGCGGGGCAGGGCAGCCACAGCAGGGCTCACACTGGGCTTCTCTGGAAGGAAGGGGTTCCCTGGGGACCGGAGGGGCAGTCAGAAAGCAAGGGGGGGCCTCCAGAGCTACCTCTCCACGGTGCCGGTGCCGTACAAAAGCCCAAGCTACTTCCTCCGTCCCCCTTCTCCACGTTAAGCCCTGGATCTTTCTTCTCCACGTGGAGCCCGAGCCAGAAAGGCAGCGCTGGGCAGGACCTCACCTGGATGTCCTTGATCATGACGCTGTAAGCAAGGCCGTGAGACTCCAGATAATCTTTGATGTCTTTCAGTTCAGAGAAAGGAACTCTCATGTCCACAGGGAGGCTGGGCCTGGCCGGGCCACGCCAGAAGTCCACCTTGTTCACAAAGGAGAGGAAAACGGGTTGCCGGTATCACCTGTCCTTACACACGACCCTGTAGGCGCCCTGGAAAACCGGGTGATCTCGTACAGAGAGGCAAGCCCCCCCCCCGCCCCCCCCCCCCCCCGTTCCCTGATGAAAACCCTAAGGCCAAGCAGAAAGATGCGCAAAAATAGAAACTCCCCAGGTCACTGAGTTTCTGTCCCTGAGTTGGGGCCCCTTCATCACCCAGTCTCCCCCCCGCAACGTGGCCCGAGCCCAAAGAGCCCAAAGCAGTTGCCACGAGAGACACAGCTCCTCCTCGGGAACATGAACGCGAACAAGAACGTGGTCAGAAGACAGAGACCTCACTGCCCCCAAACCTAGAGGAGGAGGCGAGGCCTCACCTGGAGTCCCAGGTCAGCTGAACGCCACGTCCATTTTTCAATTTATAAAATGGACGGAATTACTATAAGGCGTACGAGAGTGGGTTGGTAAGGGCACTCACACAAATCGGAACGAGGGCTCTGGGCCACATCCAGAAATATCTGGTTGTTTCAACAGCCCTCAAACAGAGTCCTTCTATTACAATCGTTGACGGAAATGTTTTCCATCGTGGAATACTCGCAGAGGACAAATGTTCTTGGAAACGAATGCTCATCTGACAGGGACGAGCCCAAATGAAACACACGTTTGCCAAGCGAAGCCCTTCCAGTTCTTTCAGTTGGCAAACAGATGTGTCCAGTCTGCACGCTGCATGGCATCCCACCCAGAGGCAGATGTGCCCCCCGCCCCGTGTGGCCTCAGGACATTTCAGCTGCATCCAGAGCGGCCCCCGCACAGGGTCCCCTCAGCAGCCCTATCCAGGGCAGAGGGGAAAGCCAACGAGAGCTGCCCAGCCTTCTAGGCAAGTGCTCCCTGCCTTTCCTGAAGAGGAGCCACCGTTGATTTTTCCATAGTTCTGTGATCTTTGGCAGAGCCATCAGAGAGCAGATTTGGGGCCCAGGAGGTGGGGGGCGGGGAGAGCCAAAGGTGCAAGCGGCTGTGAGAGAAGGGAGAGCATGTCCCCAAGCCCTGAGCGGTCCTCACCTTCTGGGGCTTCAGGCCCTCCAGATCCCTGAGAAGGCAAAGCTGCATCTCATTTTTAGCCAGGACTCGAAGAACCTGGTCTCTGGAAAGACATGGGAGGGAGGGGGGGCAGGGGGCAGAGGGAGCTGCTGAGAGGGGTTCCCGGAAGGCTGTGCTGCTTGCAGGAGGCAGCGTGGAGAAGACAGCGGGCTGAGGGGGCCTGGTAGGAAGGCTGGGGGGCATCTGGCCACGTGGAGGCTGAGGGACTGAGCAGAAGGACTTGTAGCTCTGGGAAGCATGCAAGTCCTTCATCCTGGGGCCAGCGATCTCTGCCAAGAACAGACCACCCAGGGGACCAAATAAAACCTGTTTGTGCTACTAATGAACCTAAGGACCAGACAGGGATAAAAAGATGGGGAAGGAATGAGGGGGATGGAGGAAGGTGCAAGAACAAGAGGACTAAAGGGAGAAAGGAATGGGGTTCTAGGAAACTGGGGTTACAGGAACAAACAATGGCCCAAGTGCTCTTCGAAGATACAGCTGTCCCAAGGCCACGGTCTGTCTAAACCTGGTGCCCAAACTTCTTTCTCCCAAGAGCGTGGGACATGGAAGGGGAGGTTGGCCTCACTCTGCCTTCTGGGGAAACTGAGCTCCCTCCTGCCCACTGGAGGGAGTGGGAGGCGGTGGAACTGAGCAGCCTGCAGCGTGACCTCTAGGGTCTGATGCCTGGGACGGCGTTGGCTCCGTCCTTGACTGGCTCTGAGACCGTGGACAGTGGACCTGCTCTCTAAGCTTGTATCTTCCTCTCTAGTGCGGGGTCTTTGGGAGGTTGGGAAATCGTGTCCTTACCGGCCTGGTGTAGAATACTGGTGCTTGTGTTATTTAAAGGAGTATAACCCTACATCCATCTGTGGGAGGGTGTATAGTCTTTTGGGGGTTACTAACTTCTTTGAGAATCTGAGAAAAGCTATGAACCTTCCCCCGAGGAAAAACAAATACATACACCAAAAATTATGTATGATTTCATGGGTTCTTAGAGCCCTAAAAGCTTAACCCAAGAGCCCCAGATTGAGAATTCTGGGTTTCAGGCGGGACAATAATACAGCCGTGTGTCCTACCCTTGAGCACGGGGGTGGGAGATTGCGGAGTTAGAAGTGGGTTCGGGGTGAGAACCGAAGTCCTGACTCTGTGTGCCTTGATCAGGTCCCAGCGGACGGCCACCTCCCCACTGGGACACCCCGTCCCCGAGCGCCTGGCGGTCCTCCCTTCTGCTACGGAGCAGCCACTCACCCTGTGAAATTCATTCGGCCCAAAGCTGCTGCCAGGATAAAGCTGCAGACCAGGAGCGTCCTTCTGTCCACAGCGGGCAGCCCAGGGCCCAAGCCTCCTGCCGGGGCGCCCTGCATGCTCCCTCCTCCAGGCGAGCTTCAGGGGCTTGCGGGCATGGCCCAGGCCTCAGGTCCGCGCAGCAGCTGGAGGCCGGCAGCCCCGGCCGGAGAATGGGCGTCAGGCTCTCTCCGGGAAGGCCCAGCCACACACTGGCGTTGGGAGAGCTAAGGCGTCCCTTCCCACTTCTAGGCAAATCCTCTCCTGGAAAGGGGAGAGGAAACGGGGGAGGAGGAAGACAAGGCCCTTGGCTTTCTTTCTTCCCTGGAGGTTTACTGGGCCAGCATGTTGTGAACATCAAATCCACCATCTTGAAAGAAAGATAAGAGTAACTAGAGACCCAAAGAATCACTCCCTTCCTCCCTCCTCATTTAATTCTTTCCTTTCTGCTCTCCTCCCTCCCCATCCACTCACACTTTCCCTGGGCCATATCCTCCTTACACATCAGGGTGTGGACGCCATTGAGAGAACTCTGGGTTTAGAGACAAAGACCGGTGCTCACTTCCTGTCTAAAAGAGCTGGGGCACTTGACTTAATCTCTCTAAATCTCAGTTTACTCATCAGTCAAATGGGGATAATAACACCTCCCTTCCCTACCTCACAGGGTTTTTTTGGGTGGGGGGGGGCGCGTATTAGCAGAGACAACTTGGGTGAATTGGCTTGGCAAAGCCTTCAACATGGAATGTATTATTATTTCAAAGGCGTTAACTCTTAGTCACAACTGCATCTTAGGTCAGTACTCCAATTGCAACGGAGAAGGGGAAGAGCCTCAGAGAATGGAGAGGGGAACAAAGGAAATGTATTGTATGAGAAGGAATTCAGTGGAGAGTCCCTTTTCTCTGCCTTCAGGTGGTCCCCATTATGCTGGGGTAGGCAGTGAGTTTTCTGCTGGACAGGAAGGTCCCTGCAGTCATTATTGTAGTTCTCAACAGACAGCCGAGTCAATTTCTCGGTCCTGCTAAAGCCCCGCACAGCCCCCTTTATGGTCTGGCAATCGTAGGGATAAAGCAGAGGCCAGCACACAAAGCAGTCATATTGGAAGCAGAGCCTGAAAGATGGTGCCTGAATGGTAAATGATGAATCTAACAGAAAATCCACAGGAGGCAGAGGAGAGGCAGAGACGAAATCCAACAAAGTTGTTCAGCAGAGGATGTCAACAAAAGGCCACTTAACTGTCACCAGCCATTCTCAGCAGCCCCCCTCCCCATCTGTACCTTCCCAGAATGGCCAATTAACTGGCCATGTGTGCAGAGAGGGGAGCTCTTTTACCGACAGAATGCCCTGCTCCCACACCCCGCCGGACCTACTCCATTATTTCGTGGGTCAGCTGCTCAGACATGCCAAGCTCTCCTAGAACCCTGGCTTTGGGAACTCTCAGACAGAAACATTAGCAAAGGGTTTAAGGGCCTTACAAAAAAAAAGCAATTACGCTTTCCACCCAGGTAACATTCAGCGTTAGTAGAAACTGGAATAAAAGAATGTCTTAGTAAACAATAGCTCAGGGATTGAAAAGAAAAACTGGGAATAGTGCTAGTCACCAAAAATACCCAGCATCTTCTCGTTCAAAAGCATCATGTTAAGACACTAAAAACAGGACACTGAAAACCCTGTGCTTGGTTTGGGGCTGGAGAGAGAGATCAAGAGCAAGAGAGAAAGAGAAAGAGACAGGAGCCGTTAAGAATTCGCCAGAATTCTGTGACAGCACTTCCAATAGAACGTTCTGTGATAATGGAAATGTTCTCTGTCTTCACTGTCCAATGGGATAGCCACGAGCCACTAGCAACTGAAGAACTGAATTTTCTATTTTAATTAATTTAATAGCCACAGGTGGCCATGGCTGCCGTATTCACAGCATAGTGCTATGGGAATTCACCAGCCCCAACACACTGCCTCCAATGGCTGGATTTGAAGCAGAAACACACAGCTGTGTTTGATCTAATACCTAATAATGGTGTCTCCCTCGAAATTAATTACTCATCTAATCATTTATGCAATAACTGTCTACCGAATACCTACTCTGTGCCAGGCACTTGCTAAAATCTGGGAATAAAGCAGTCGTATAGACCTAGCCCTTAGATTTCTGATGGGGTAAGTAGAAAATTAATTTAAAATAAACATAACAAGAAAATCCACCCACCTGCAGGAGAAAATATAAAAAAAGAGTTCACTGAATCCTTTCCTGCTAGAAGAATATACCTCGGATTTAGGATCATTTGCCTTCTGCTTGAAGTATACTAGTACCTTTTAAAACATTCCTTGAGTGAAGTTCTCGCTTTTCATTTGTCTGAAAATTCTTTCTGTTGCTGGGTTTCAATTCTAGGTTGATCATTATTTTTCTCTTGGCATGTTGAAAACATCCCACTGTCTTCTGGCTCCCATGTTTTGCTGTCAAAAGATCATCATTGGTCCGTTTACTGCTCTTTAGTAGGTGATCTTTTCTTATCCCTGGTTGTTTTGACGATCTCTTCGTCATTGATGTTATGTGGTTTTATTTTTGTGTATTCTTCAGCTACACCACAGTGTGTCTAGGCATAGATTTCTTGAGTTTATTCTGCTTGAGATTCATCTGGACTCCTGTATCTGGGGATGGCTCTCTTTCTACTATTTTCACAAATTTCTCAGTCGTAATTTTAAACTTTGCCTCTTTTTCATTCTATCACCTTCTGGAACTTTTTATTAGATATGTTAGGTCTTCTCATTCTATCCTCCAAATCTCTTAATCATTCTGCTATATTTCTACTTTATCGTCTCTCTAGGCTACCTCCTGGATAATTTCTTTGTATCAAATATCTGTTTCTTTTTTATTATTATTATTCAAATATCTGTTTCTTTATTCCAGTTAACTGATTCTCCTTCATCAGCTGAGTTTAATCTGTAATTGAATCAATCCGCTAAATTTTAAATTCCAATTTCTACAGTTCATCAATTCTGAAACAATTCCCCCCCTCCCCCCACATTTTAATACCTCTGAAATCAGGGTGTATCTTACAATGAGTGGCATCTTGCAATAATAAATGGAAGTGTTTCTGATGGCACATAGCATTCTGGTGCATCTTACAGTCAATTGTGTTTTATAGTCAACACAATATGGTATTCATTTTCACAAGTTCTATTTGATTTTTTTCAAGTCCAAATGACTTAAATTTCTTATCTATTTTAGAGCTCCTTGGTTGTTGCCTTAAATCTATAAAATATAATTATTTTATATTCTATGTCAGATAATTGCAAAATCTGAAGACTTGGCAAGTCTACTGGTATTTCTGTTGTATATTGTTTCTGCTGGTTCTTACTCGTGCTGCATTGTTTCCTTGTGCCATTCATCTGGGAGTCCGTCATTTTCTTTGGACCTTTATCTATAGGAAGCCTTGCAGCCTGGATCGAAGTGGAATTCTTCAGGGAGGAATTGCATTTACTTTTGTGAGTTGCCTGGGAGGCACTACCAACCTGAGACCAGCCTAAATTAAATTATTTGCTTGAGTTTGGGTTTTTTCTTTTTTTTTTACTACATAGTTAGCACAAATTTAGATCACAAACTCATGGGCTGGGGGCGAATTACTTGTTATTGTGAAGTCTCAGGGGATATTTTCTTCCCGCTCACCTAACACCAAGATTTTAAATCCTGGACAATGGTAGCATATTATTTGCAAGTGGGTAATCAGAGTTAGTGTTTTAAGGTCCTGGAATTGTTAGGAGAAAAGGCAGATACTGATAATTTTCTAGACTTTGATTAGTTTGCTATGTTCAAATTTGCTAGAATAAGAACTAAAAGACTACAAACAGGTAGAAAGGATAAAGATGAAATGAGAAAAGCAGGTAGGGGAATAAAGGAAAAGAAAATGAAAAAGAAAGGTTTAAGAAGGAATTTTTAAGAGTAGACAAGTAGAAAGGACATTTTTTTTAAAAAGCAACTCACCTAAATCTATTTTCAATCGTACTAAATGTAAAAGAGCTTAGCTCTCCAGTAAAAGACCAAAAAAATCAAAATAGATTTTATTTTATAAAACCTACCTATATGTATTCACAAGAGATATGCCTAAAGAATAAGAACAAAGAGAAACTTAAAGTCAAAGATGGAAAAAGGATATTCTAGGTAAATGCTAACCAAAAGAAAGCAGGTGTGGGTTTATTAATATAAAATGAACTTTGAGGCAAAGGCATTATCAGAAGAAATAAGGGAGTCACTACATAATGATACTGCTTTCAACTTCCCAAGAATATTTAACATAGAAAAATGTTCAAGAATAATTCTAATAGATAATGTGCAATCCTTCCAGAAGACAATTATAAAACTTTATTGAGAAATGCTAAGGTTCTAAACAAATCTAAAGATATACTATATTTTTGGATAAGAAAACTCAATATCATAAAATTATACATTCTCCCCAAATAGATCTTGAGATTCAAAGTAATGCCAGTCAAAAGCCCAGCAGTCCCACAAAGCTTCACAAGTTGATAAAAACATATCTGCAAACATAAAGATCCTAAGAAGAGTCAAGACAATCCTGAAGAATAATTAAGTGGGAGACCTTTCTATACCAGACAGTAATTTTTTTTAATATATTTTTATTGATCTCAGAGAGGAAGGGAGAGAGAGATAAAAGCATCAATGATGACAGAGAATCATTGATTGGCTGCTTCCTGCATGCTCCCTACTGGGGATCGAACCCGAAACCCAGCCATGTGCCCTTGACTGGAATCAAACCTGGGACCCTTGAGTCCCCAGGCTGACGTTCTACCCACTGAACCACACTAGCTAGGGCAAGACATTTTTATTTTGTCTTGTTTTTTGTTAATCCTTATCTAAGGATGTTATTTCCATTGATTTTTAGAGAGAGTGGAAGGGAGGGAGGAAGGGGAAGAGAGAGAGAGAAACATTAATGTGAGAGACACACATCTATTGGTTGCCTCCTGCACTTGCCTCAACCAGGTAGATGCTCGTGTTGGGAATAGAACCCGAGACCTTCCAGTGTCCACGCCAATTCTCTAACCACTTAGCGACACTGGCCAGGGCAGTAAGACATATTATAAAGTTATAGTAATTTAGACAGCAGAGGACTGGCACAGATAAATACCAGTAGAACATAGCACAGAAACAAACCCAAACACACTGGAAATTTTGTTTTGTGACACAGCAGATCATTATGGAGCAGTTAATTCAATAAATGTTGCTGGAACAGTTGTAGATCTATATGGGAAAAATGGAATTAAATCACTATCACACCACATACCAAAATTAATTCTAGGTAGATTAAAATATTTAAATATAAAATGCAAAGAATTATAACACACTTAGAAGACAATATAGAATAGTTTTATGACATTGGGATAGAAAATCATTTTTCTAAATAAGACACAAAAGAAAAAACATGAAGTTTCCCATAAAGGGAAAAATGGATGAAGTCAACCACACTAAAATTAAGAACTTCTGTTCTTAAGACCCTTGACAGGGAGAAGAAAGCAAACCTCAAACGGAGAGGACATATTTACAACACATAAAACTGGTCAACAATTAATTTGCATGACATATAAAGAACATCTGTGGATTCGTTTTTTTTTAATGGGCAAAAAACATGAAAGGCCATTTCACAGAAGAGGACTCACAAATGATCTATAAATATATGCAAATTAGTAATTAATAATCAGGGGAAAAACAAATGAAAACCACAATGAAATTACCACATCACACCACCAAATTGGCAAAAGTTAAAAAGTCAGTCTAGCCCTAGCCGGTTTGGCTCAGTGGATAGAGCATTGGCCTGCAGACTAAAGGGTTCCAGATTCGATTCCGGCCAAGGGCACATGCCCGGGGTTGCGGGCTCGATTTCCCCGCCCACCCGCCCCAGTAGGGGACGTGCAGAAGGCAGCCAATCAATGAATCTCTCTCATCATTGATGTTTCTATCTCCCTTCCTTTCTGAAATCAATAATATATATATATATATATATATATATATATATATATATATATATATATATAAAGTCAGTCTATACCCAGTGTCGGCAAAAACAGGGGGCAATAGAATTTCTCATCCACCCCTGGTGGAGCTTTATAAATTGATGAAATCACTTTGGAAAACAGTTGTTACCTAGTCAAGATAAAAATGTACCGCACAGCCTATACCCTGACAGTTCCACAGCTGACAATCCCACTCCCAGCCATGTGTTCTGGACTGGAACTCTTGCGCATGTGCACCAAGATACATGGTCAAGTCTGGATAAATGGAGATGGGGCTGTATTCATACCGAACACAGCAGAGTAGAGAAAATGAATCCACCATAGCTACATGCATCCAGTAGATGAACCTCAAGACTATGATGCTGAGTGAAGGAAACAAAATCAGAACACCCATTGAATGTTCCCATTTATATGTGTGCAAAGACAGGTAAAATGAAACAATATATTGTTTAGGAATATGTACACACATGATAAATATGAGGAAAAGGAAGGAAATTATTAGCACACATTAGTGGTTCCCTGGGGAAGGGAAGGAGGTGCAATTGAGGGGCAGGCATCTAAGGTTGTGTTGTGTTCTTGTTCATAAGCTGAACAGTGGATAAAGAGTGTTCATTTTATTTTTAACAGGGATAGAAGTCTTATACAGGCTCTTGTGTATTTGATGCATGTCACAATAAAACATGTTAAAGGAAATATGAGAAAGCTAAATTCTTATTTTTTCATCGTGAAAAATCAATAGGTTTGAAACCGGAAAAGTCAAGAAGTAGCAATGGAGACGCCTTATGTAGGCTTATGGATGTGAATTGTCAAGGCTAAAAGAACTCAATATGCTTATTGCTGGAGAGCAAGACACGGGAAGAAGGAAGGGGAGCAGGACTGCTGATGTCTATAACGCCTTGCAGAAATAGATGACTCTTTAAATTATTTACCTATGTGACTGGTTAAAATAAAAGCGAAGTTTAAAAAGTGGCATTTGGTACCTGGGTGGTGGCCAGGGGCTGGTGGGTGAAGGGGGAAAACATGAAAAGCCATTTCACAGAAGAGGATGAGTGTTTGACGGGGCCAGTGTTTCCATCGGGGAAAATGAAAAGGTTCTGGAAATGAATGGTGCTGGTGGCTGTACAATAATGTGAATGTGATTAACAGCACTAAACGGTACCCTTAACATGATTGAAGCGGTCAAGTTGATGTTACATCTACAAAAAAAATTAAAGCTCGAAAAAAGAGAGCGGCATTTGAGCTGAGTGAGGTGAAGTATGAAGTAGTGAATTAGCTGGAGCGGGGTGAGGAGGTGACAGGAAACCTGATTCCGGCCCGCGCCCCTTCTTTATTAAAGGTATTCATTCCCTCTGCTGCTGGGGAACCACCCTGAGGGTCTCCCAAGATTGCATGAGGCGCTCCAATATTTGCAAATAAAACTCCCAAACTAAATTATGTTTAATGTCCAAAAAGCCCCTTTGGGTGCTCATGGAAATAAATATATCAAGTGTAATCTTAAACAAAGCACAAACTGAGAGAAACAGGAGTGTCATCGTGCACAGTGCTAAAGGATTCCTTGATTAACAGAGATTTGCCAGTCTCTTAACAGAGCCAGCGCCCACAGTACATTCAAAAGGTGGTTTAATTAACAAAAATACAGGCTATCCCACCTTCCAGATATATGCCAAAAGGGTTCTTTCAAAGGAAATAAAGTAATGAAAACCAAGAAAACAGTGACCCACCAAAGGTGGGCTAATGATGCTCTAGACTAGAGTTTTAGATGCTCTTCATCATTTAAAATCGTCATTCAAAAGCCTCCCCCACCCACCCCTGCAAGAAGCCCTACTAACCATATCTCAACTAATCGCACTTTGTGCCTCCCTCTACGTAGCAACACACATTATATACGTAGATTCTAAGTCTGCACAAGCATCAGTCTGACACGAAATAAACTCCTCAGGGCCTGGGGCTGTGTTACATTCATCTGGGTGACCCCCCAAGCCCTGCATACAGCCCAGGGCACTGTCCGGACCTACTTATTCGATCCACTCACTCGAATGACTGCCTAAAGCTTAGGGAACAAACCCTTGCTTCTTGGGCCTTCACCCTTGTCTGTTTCACCAGCTCTAAATCGTCAGCTCAGAGCTCCTAAATCTCTGCTCTGTCCGGCTCCTCCTTTTTCGTTACTGGACCTCCTTCTCACCACCCACAGCCAGAGCTCTCACGTAGTGTCATCTTTAAGTGCAGTCCTCCAACACCAAGGTCTTGCCTCCCCTCCCCACGGACAGGTGTCCAATCCCAAGCCTAGTCCCAGCAATTGATGACAGGCTCTTAGGCCACCCCCTGCCACATGACTGCCTCCACCTGGGCACCCAACTGGCCTCCTTCCAATTGCAACACACCACCCTCTGACCCGCTGGTCTAGCCACCTCCTAAGGGAGCCCAGCTCCAGCCCACCTCCACCCAGTCTCTGAAGAGAAGAGGGTTTGCCCGGTGACATGCCCTGGCCCTCAGCCCGTCGCTCTCACTACCCTGTGGCGGAGGATCTGGCCACCCAGGACCACCACTCGGTGAAGTGCCCCAACCGCAGTCCAAGAGGCAAAGGGTTGGCAGCCACCACCAAAGAGGCCACTTTCTACTCTTTGAAGGAAGGGTGCCTATAGGCCAAGAGATGTAGCTGCAGCCAGGGCCAGCCGCATGGATGGGAGAGCCACCTGCCCAGCTCTGGGAGGCTCCTGTGAAGTCCCTATTGGAGGAGAGGCAAAGGTGGCCCAGACACAAAGGTGACCCAGGGGACAGCACATTCTTTCTGGAAAGGGCCAAATAGTAACTAGTTTAGGCTTTGGGGGCCCATAAGGTAAGATAGAGCAAGCATTCTCACCGAATAGTCTTTCTTAGCGTGAGAAATATAAAAATCATTCTTAGCTTTCAGGCTGTACAAAAATAGGTGGAGACTAGATTGGGCCTGTAGGCTGTAGTTAGCCTACCCATGTCTAATTGAAGAGGCAGGTAAATGAAACTATTAGAAACTATTAGAGAGCTCAAGTTAAGTCAGAGATCGGTTAGAAGCACGCTTCAATCAAATCCCGTGATCTCCAGAATGCTGGGTGCAGGGAAGGAGGCATTCATTCCTATTAGGGATAAAGGAAGAAATTATTAAGACTGCTGCTATATATTTTTTATCTCATCCTTTTATATTTCAATTTTTGTTTGTGTTTTATAAAATAGCTAATATGAGTACAATGATATTTATATAGAATTTATAAATATATAATTACGTATGTCAGGTGTGACATGCTAAATTTTTTAATTGTAGGGGTGAAGTATGAAAAAAATGCGAAGAATGCTGGCCTAATGATCTGGCACCGATCGATTTTGGAAAGCTGTATGCCGTCATGCCTTTGTCTATACAAGTGCCTCTTCTCCTAAATAGTGTTGGGTAACAAAATCTGACTTCTTAAAATAAACTAAAATTTATTTAAACCAATGTTGAGAGATATTGGAGAATTTTGCCAACCTTGAAAACAACGTGTTGTGAGAAACATTAAAAAAGCTACTTGGGCACTGCTGTGAGCAAGGTTCTGCCTGTGGAAGCTGATGTCTCGTTGGGATTTGAAAACTTTGCTGCTGCTTTTGTCACACAGACTCAGAACCATCTTCCCCCAGGGCAGGTCTTCGGGATAAGAACTCTGAGACTATGCATTGCTGGATCCATGTTTACCTCAGGCTCTCCTTGGCGTACATCAATGACATAGTCACACTGCCTGCATGTGCTGAACTCGGTCTCAGTACAACAGCAGACTTTGTGCAAAAGGGAAAGTTGTGTGTGTGTGTGTGTGTGTGTGTGTGTGTGTGTGTGTGTTGTGGGGGTGGGGGGCGGTGCGGGGAGGGGTGCCGGCAATTTAGCTCCCGACCTTACTTGATTTCATCTAAGCAGCGATGTTGGTGCATTTCCCCCACATTTTGTGAAAACGGAAATTACTAGTGCCAATGATCAAACAAGTGAGATAAATTGGATGCAACTGAGGTAGAGATGGAAATAAACATTCTGGAAGCAAATAGCCTCACTTGGACATTCATTGGATTAATCCAAGTAACTAGGTATTGATCTGGTCTGGAGAAGAATAAAACTATAAAAGATGTTAAGAACTCCGAAAGGTCGAAGATTTTACCCTGACTTCAAGCTAACAAATTAGCTTGCCACAGTTTCGTGGATGCCAGCAGAAGACACAAAACTCCTGGGTCACAGACGGAGGACTTTATTACTCATGGCTCTTGTGCCAGTTTTTGAGCCCCATTGTCCACAGAGAAGGCCAGACCACACCTGCACAGGCAGTAGGTTAACTTACAGGAGAGGAATGCTGAGTTCAGGGAGTCTGAAACCTTTTATGATTTCCAACCTTTTAAATTTGTTTGTTTGTTTTTTATGGCCCAGAATGTGGTCTTTCTTAGTGAAAGATCCATGAGAGCTTGAGAAAACGTGTATTCCTACTGTCATTGGATGGAGTGTTCCATAAATGTCAATTAGATCAAGTTGATTGATGATGCTGTTCAGGTCAACTATATTCTTACTGATTTTCTGACTGCTTGACCTATAAGTTACTGGGAGAAAGGTGTTAAAGTCTCCAGCCAGG
This sequence comes from Cnephaeus nilssonii, assembly GCF_951640355.1. Classification (NCBI taxonomy): domain Eukaryota; kingdom Metazoa; phylum Chordata; class Mammalia; order Chiroptera; family Vespertilionidae; genus Cnephaeus; species Cnephaeus nilssonii. The sequence goes on from NC_137083.1 coordinate 61,229,813, forward strand.
TAGTAGATTTATCTATTTCTCCTTGCATTTCTGTCATTTTTTTCCTTGTGTATTGTGACACTGTGTTGTTAAGTGTGTACCTGTTAAGAATTGTTATGTCTTCTTGGAGAATAAAATCCTTCATTGTTATATAATCGTCTTCTTTCTCCCTAATAATTTTCCTTCTTCTGAAGTCTGTTTGTCTAAAATTAAGATAGCTACTACAATTTTACTTTTGATTAGTGTTAGCATGGAACAGCTTTCTCTATCCCTTCTCTTTTAACATATCTGAATCTCTATATTTAAACTGGGTTTCTTGTAAACAACTTAATAGTTGGCTCTTGTTTCTTTATCTGGTCTGACAATCTATGTCTGATACTTGTGTATTTAGAGCAATCACATTTAAATGTATCACTGATATTCTTGGAGAAATATCTACTGTGTTTGTAACTGTTTTATATTTATTATACTTGTTCATTATTTCTTTGGTTGCTCCTCTTTTCCTGACTTCTCTGGTTTTATTTGAACATTTCCTACAATTATATTTTATCTTCTCTATTAGAATATCAAGTTTACTTTTTAAAAAATTATTTTAGTAATTGCCCGAGAGTTTGCCATGAACACTTTTAACTATGTCAACCTTCAAATAACACTATACTACTTCACATGTAGTTTTATACCAGAGTATTCCCAATTCTTTCTGCCTATCCCTCTGACATTGCTTGAAATATATTTCATTTATTTATAAGCTATAATAATACAATACATTGTTACTGTTACTACTTTAAAGTTATCTTTTAGAGCAGTTAGGAATAAGGAAAATAAAATATTCTCCTTTATTTTCATTTATTTCTTCTCCTTCCCTTTCTTTATGTAGATATACATTTCTGACCTATATCATTTTCCTACTCTCTAAAGAACTTTTTTTAATGCTCGTGATGAATTCCCCCAGTTTTTGTTTGTCTGAGAAAGTTTTTCTCCTCTACTCTTGAAAAATAATCTCACTGGATAAGAATTCTAGGTTGGTGGGTTTTTTCCTTCCGGTTCTTTAAAATTTCAGTCCACTCTCTTCCTGCTTGCATGGTTTCAACAAGAAGTCCTCTATAATTCTTATTCTTGTTTTTCCATAGGTTAGGTGGTTTTTCCCCATCTCTGGCTTCTTTCAAGATTTTCTCTGTCTTTATTTTTCTGCAGTTTGAATGTAACGATTATATTTATTATACTGGGCAGTAAATAAATCTGCCCTTCACTCCAGAGGGAAACATTACCTCTGTCTGCTCAGGCTATTTGTTGTTCTAACATCCTTGAAAAGATAATCTAGAGTAATCTGCTTGTGCAGAAATATAAGTAAGAGGTCTATGGAGCCTTGTCTCCAGCTGATGTATAAAACATTGCGGGGGGAGGGGGGAAGCGCTGGAAATTGGTTTAAAACAGTGGTCCTCAGCCTTGGCTGTCCATTAGCATCACCTGAGCAGATCTTTACAAATCCAATGTCCAGAGATTCTGTTTTAATTGATCTGGGATGGAAATCAAGCATCAATAGTTTGCAAAAGCCCCCAGGTGACTTAGAGAACCTGTCTTAAAGATAATGAGGTAAGGTGTAATTAGTAATATATACTGTATAGATTAGCTCATTGCTTCACAAACTTGGATGGGCACATGAATTACCTGAGAATCGTGTTCAACACAGATTCTGATTCAGTGGGTTTAGAACAGCGGTCACCAACCGGTGGTCTGCGGAGCACTGGTGGTCCGTGAGGTCCGAAAGGTTGGCGACCGCTGGCTAGAGCGAGGCCAGAGATTGTTTCTGACAAGCGCCCTGATATAGCCTGATGTTTTCATTCGACTTTAAGTAGAACGGTTTTGCTCACTGGGAATATACTTCTCTTTATAATCTGTGTCCATTGCTAGACTTCATCCTTCAGGCTTTATAAACATACATGTTCAGGAATTTATCACGCATGAAAGGAGAAGGCAGCCTGACTCTGGAAGATGGTTCTTGGAATAAGAGTGTAGCCCATTCTTTCCTGGGACCCTGGGTTTTGAGATCATGAGAAATTTGAGAGACACTTCATGGTTTTGAAGAACAGAGACGTGGAACTTAGGGCCATTAAGTCCTAAGCAACAACTTTACTTTGGCTCAAATAGTGATGATAGTAGCAGTTGGAGGTGTGTCCACAAATTTGGACCCAAGTGTCAGGGAAGTAAAAAGTAAAATCCTGCCCTTGCCATTTGGGCTCAGTGGCTAGAGTGTCGTCCTGCTGACTGAAGGGTCCCAGGTTTGATTTCGGTCAAGGGCACATGCCCAGGTTGCGGGTTCGATCCCCAGTAGGGGCGTGCAGGGGGCAGCCAATCAATGATTCTCTCATCAGTGATGTTTCTAGCTCTCTCTCCTTCCCCGTTCCTCTCTGAAATAAATAAAATATATATATTTTTTTAAAGTAAAATCCTGATATTGCTGGAGCAAAAGCTCTATCGAGTTTGAGCAACTCAGGAAAACATCCTTCAACTTGTTATGATTTCTCTCTCCTTCTATTGGAACTAAGGGAAGTCATCTCTGGACCTGGCTTACTTCCCAAAGGTCATGATACATTGGCCTGTGAGACTGCAGAGCTGGCACCTGCAGCCTCCCACCTCCCTGCAGCCCTGGCACCAGTTGGAGAGGAACACCCTCTTCCAGGGCCAGTGCTGTTCACTGCCAGGTCTTCCCCAGCGTAGCAATTTGTCCACTTTCCAGTTTGAATGAATATCTTTCTGGCTCCGCAAGTCCTGTATTTGTTTTCCAGAGTAATTGGGAAGGCTCCTAGACCTCCTGCCAGGCACCAGGGAGCCTGGAGGACATTGAGAAACGTGCCTGTTAAATATTAACCCTATTGATGTCCTTAGAGAGGGAGGGAGGGTGGGTGGGAGGAAGATCGGATGCCTTCTTTGACATGCCTCCTAAACAAGTTAATACCTGTCCACCACCAGCTGCATCTGGAAGTATTTTAGAAATGCTTCACCCTGATGAGTTAGGTCACCAAAGGGCCTTGCACCTTGAGCTTTCTAATCCAGATTTGCTGAAATTGGAGCAGAAGGTCATTGCTTTCCCTGACCTCTGTGCTTCTCACGTCCATTAGAAAAGAACAATGCCAGGGCCAGGTATCGGGGAGCCGAGGAAGGAGACTGCCCCGGCCAGTGAGCTAAGCGGAAAGAAGACGCTGGGCTCCTTTTGGATCAGGCGTGAAAGGGCGCCGCCGCAGCTACTCATTCAGGGGCTGCCGGCTGCACCGTCGTGATGTAGCATTATGTGCTTAAGCGCTGGGATCCAAAATACACAAAACCTTGGCTCTGCCCTTGAGGGAATTGCAAACTCAAACCCTGGGTTAATGGTTTTCTAAGGTTAGGCCAAGCTGTTTAAATACGCAAACAGAATATATCTATTTGTTTGTTGAGAGAAGTGGACATTTTGTCATCCAAGGTTTCCAGAGGCTAATAGTTAACGGTGGGGGTTTGTGGTCCTGTGGGTTATCTAATCCCCATGAAAGGGCATCCAGTCCCCAGAGGATAGAAACAGTGGCTTTGGCCCATTTCGAATGTTTCAGAATAATTAAAACCCTATCCCAAATCATCCCTGGGTGACCGTCTCAAGCACAGACCAAGAGGGGCTGAGCCCATGAGAACCACACAATGCCTCTCAATTGGCAGTGGCCCTCAGCCAGCACTGGCAGCCGGAGGGTGACCTGGCCGCTGTTTCCTCCCGAAATTCCCACTCATCGCTGCAAAACTGGAAGCTCAGAGGCTTCAGAAGCCAGACAAATAATGCAGGGCTGAGAACCCAGAGGAACTGGGAGCATTTTAAAGGCATTCACGTTCAACATGGTGGCCTCTTTGCTTTCTCAGCGACACTCTGTAGAGCGGTCTTGAGACTCCGCTTCACCACTCCCATCCATGTGCACGTGGGCGTGTTACTTCTCTTTAAGACTTCGCTTCCTCGTCAGTTCAATGGGGATAAGAATACCAATCGCGCATATATCATGGGGTGGTTGTGATAATTTAATTATCCAATATCTATGAAAGCATTTTTAAACTATAAATCATTACAAAAAAATGCAAGCAATTTAACAAATATCAAGTCTTCCTTATCTCTGAAGGTTTAATTTATGCTCTGTCTCTCTTAGAATTTAGGGACATACGTGCCCATCTGTTTTCCAGAAATCCCCTGATAATATTTGTTGGAAAAAGTACTCTTTTTCCTGCTGCCCTAACTTGTTGAGTGTGTGGCTTATGCAACTGTTAATTTGCTGCCCTGCAGCAAATCGAATCAACAAATATTTACTAGCTGCTGAGCCTGGCCTTGTAGGAAATACAGAAAATGATGAGATTCACTTTCTGCATTAAAGGAGCAAATTGCCCAGCTGCACCACAATACCCGTGTATTCCAGGGGAGAAAAAATCTGCCTGTGCTCTCTGGATGCCCCCAGTACACCTGGAGCTGTACTTCAAATACAAGAAACAGCTGGTGTTCATGATTTAAGGCTCAGTACAAATGGTAGAAAGAATTTCTTTTACAAGCTGTCTGGTTTGGCGAAATTCCAGAATTCATCAAACAGAAAGATAAGGATGATGATGATAAAAGTGATTCTTCATAGTTGGTCTTAATACAGGGATACAAAAGGAATGTTATCTACATAGGACATTCCAGAGCTGGAACGTACCCTCAAGTTCACCCAAAACAGCCTTAGAGCAGGGCCTTCCCACCACCTGTACAAGTCAAAGATGACCCCACATGCCTGACACCATGTGCTTGGAAGTTGGACTTGTGAGGGTTTCAGGCAATGATTCGCTGTATTACTCCAGTAAAAGGGCATCCATTTCCACTTATCATGGGAAAGCGCCCAGAGAAAGAACCCCAATATTCCAAACCCAAATACTAAAAATGACTTAACATCTAACTCCTGATTTTCTGTGAACTGTTGAGATCTTTGACATTAGGTCTCATGAAAAGTTTAAAAAAAAAAAATGCCTTCCAATTAGGGGAAATGCCAATGACCTAATCCATAAATGAATTTCCACCATTTGGTGAGAATAGTAACTCCGGCAAACATAGTGCTTTTACTGCCAGGTATAGTGCTGAGCAGAGCAGCTTGCTACATTTTCTTGATAAGCCATTGTAAATAATACCATTATTCTCATTTTAAAGATGAGGAACCAGCCCGGGCCAGTTTTTCTCAGTGGTTAGAGTGTCAGCCCAAGGACCAAAGGGTCTCAGGTTCAATTCCCGGTCAAGGGCACTTACCTCAATTGTAGGCTCTATCCCTGGCCCCCGGGTCACACACGTGTGGGAGATAACCAATCGATGTGTCTCTCTCACATCAATGTTTCTCTCTCTCCCCCTCCTCACTCTCCTTCACTCTCTCTAAAATTCAATGGGAAAAATATCCTTGGGTAAGGATTAACTATATATATATATGGAACCTGGGGCTCCCAGAGGTTACATTATAGTCCAAGGTCACATGGCTAAGTAAAGGAGTTGGGCTACTCCCTTCCCCTCGCCATCTGTAACCCAGAAGACAGACGTGGATGTGTCTGCCTTTCAGGAGGCTGGCAGTTCGATGAACAGCTCCCATTTTAAGTGGGCAGCACAGGGACAACACCCAATCCCACCCACAGCCATGGACTGTATCCTTCGCCCTGTCTGCTGCTTCACAAAGGTCTTTTTTTGGGTGTGAGGGCTGGAGGTGGCTCAGCAAACCCCCTCCCCAGGACCACAAAAAAGAACTCAAGATGCTTTTTTCAATCATCAGTGCTCACTGTGCTCTTAATAGTGGAAAATTCCATAGAGACTGATTTCATACAAAGCCTCTTGAACTTAAATGTATTTTAGAAATTTAAGTCATGTTCATGAAGGTTTATGGCTCAGGTTTTCTCTTTTTCAGTGGGGCTTAGAAAATAGGACATATTTTTTGTCTTGGGCAAGAAATGTATTGCTCTTGGAATTTTCCACCAATATAGTGTGGATAATAACATCTAGCCCACCTTTTTTCGTGTGGTTTGGGGAGTATAAAAAGAATACGAAGAAGAAAGTTCAGAACAATATTAGAAGTCCAAAGGCCATCTCCTCTAACTTACCCAACCTAGAGGCCCGACCACCACCCAGCACTCTCCTTTCAGCTGCCAGTTTTCTTTTATTTCAAGCAGCTCTCATTACCCAAATCAAATTTTTAAATTTGTTTACTTGAGTATTTCCTGTCTCTCCAACAATAAAATTCCATACAAGAAGAAATTTTGTCTTTTTTTTTTTTTACCATTGCATTGCCAGCATCTAAAATTGTCCTTGGCACACACTAGACACTCAATAAGGGCATGTTGAATAATAACACCTTTTTGTGTGAAAATCTGCATCTTTATAAACATTCTTAAAATTGGATTTCAGGTCCATAGAAATAGATTAATCATAATCCTTGGTTAATGGCATGCTCATGGGTGATCCCTGTATAGCCCTCTTTGGTTACTTATTTTGCTACTTAATTAGGGGTTTTAAAAAACAGAACCTGAAACAAAATCTAGGGTCCTTCATCTAATCCTAGGGCCCTGATCCCCATCTCATCCCCCTGCCTATCCTCTCTGAGGTAATCATCATTCAGAATCCCCGGTTCTTTGTTTCTTATTTGTCTTAAGTCCATTTCCCTAGAAGCAGAGCCTGTGATGATGGGATTCTTACTCGGGTGACTTATTGAAGGAGTGCTCAGAAGAAGGGGCGTTCGGGAAGCAGGGTGTTGCAGGGGAAAAGCCAGGCAAGGATGTAGAATCAGCTGGAGACTAGATTCAGAGCATTGGAGCACATGTTGCCCTATACTATAGGGCCTATAGCATTGACCCACCTTGAGGCAAAAGACTAGCTCTTTGTAGCCCCAAGTCAGCCAGTCATTGACTGACCTTTGGGGAGGTGATATAGGGAAAGCAGGTGCACAGCCTCCTGGGTCAGGCAGCCCCAGTTGGCTAAGGGCAATTCTCCAGAGGAGGAAAGAGCTTTAAGCTGTTGGCAGCCAACACTCATAGCAACTAGGGACCAGTGCACTTGACTGGGTAAAGGGGTTCTGGGCACTTCTCCTACACCTTTCTTCCCTCTTTATGCCATTTATCAAATTTTGTATACCTTCCTTAAAAGTGTGTATATGCATACATTTTTCAGTTATTTGGGACTTTCTAGAAAGAAAATCACACTGAATTTTGACTGTCGTGTAATATTTCAGTTTGTGAAAATACCATACTTTATTCGCCCATTCTCCCACTGGTGGACTTTTGAGTCATTTTGGGGTTGTTGCTATTATGAACAGTGTTGCTATGAACATTCCCACATGTATTCCTGTCATATATGTGCAAGAATGGAGGGGGGGGGTATCTGGGATAGAATAGCTGGATCATGAGGTATGGACTCTGGAAGGTAATGCCAAACTGTTTTCCATGGTGCTTCTACTAATTCACATGCTCACCAACAATGAGCACTATATTGGTATATGAGCACTATCATCCACACCCGCTCCCACATTTTTTACTTTTGTAAACTGAAGGAGTATAAAATGGCAATCTCATCATGGTCTTGATTTATATGTCCTCTATCACTAATAATCTCTTCGTATGTTTATCAGATATACCTGTTTCCTCTTATGTGACATGCTTGCTCCTATATTTTGTCCATTTTTCTATCGGATTATTTATAATTTTGTTAATCTGTAGGAATTCTTTATCTGTTGTATTTGGAATATTGTGAATATCTTCTACTTTGTAACTTTTCTTACTTTCTTTATGGTGTCTTTTAATAAACAGATGTACTTAATATTATTATAGTTGCAGGTATTCTTTTTATGGCTTTTTACAACTTGTTTAAGAAATCTTTCCCTTAAGGGAGATCTAAAGGACAATCTCCATCTTGGAGTTGGAGGCACAAAGGCAGTCAGGTTCCAGGTGAGTCACAGAGGCAAGTCCTGTCATGCCTAATGAGGCCCTGTCTGGTCGCAGGCAGCCCTGACCAGCCAGCAACCAGCTAGCTGGCTGGCAGGTGTGTTCTGGTTATAGAATTGGATATATCGTGTATTAGAGCTGGATACCATTAAAAATTCTAATCATAGACTGTAATTAACTTTCCTCGCTCTGATGGCCCGCTCACTAAACAACCTTCTGATTATAATTTGGCTTCCCATGTATGTTGCCTACAGGGAGAGAATGTACTGTTCAGGCTGACGTGAGGATCCAATTCACTAAATAGTTATATGCCGTAATGTAAATTAATAAATTCGTATTCTGGTTTTATCACATGCCTCATCTGAGCTCTGTAGGCGTGAGTCAGCATCCCTGAGTCTAATCAACACGGACACTGAGAATATCAAGCTTCTGAGCTGAAAAACGAAGAACTAGACTCACGACCAGAACGAAATCACCAAGGCAACACTGCCCTGGGGGCCCCTCGACCTGATGGAGAAGGTCTTCCTACGTGTCATGTGATAAGAACAGAGATTAAAATGAACTTTTGACGTTATAAAGAGCTGCATATTCAAAACCATGGCTTGCTTCCATTCAGGTAAAGGTGAAGAATAGGAGACAATCATAAGACTCATATTGAATATTTATTGGCTTATGAGCACACACCAGATGCTGCACAAATCCTAGGCAGAAGGATAAGATTTACAGACATGTTTGAAAAAATCAAAAAAAAGGGGGGGGGAGGTGCAGATGGAACATGCTAAGGCAGAATGGAACAAGCGGAGCCTGACTGATGAAGCCTGGCTCCACCGTGGTACTCAGGGGCCAGGGTGCAAAATAGAAGACCAAAAAAAATGAAACACCAGGTACCAGAGCACAGGCAGGAATGTGCCAAGGCAGTGAGATTATCCAGGCCAGAGGAGTGATTTAGGACTTGTAGGGTGAGGGCAAGATCTTTGAAGTAAGTTCAAAGGCGAAGTGGAGGTGAGCCCATAGGACAGATGGGGATAGATCATCACTTTATTCAGAGTTTCTGGGTGAGCAGTACCTACAGTGACACAGATGCCCTTCTGGGATCCCAGTGACACTGAATAATAAAAAGGATGCGATCGGGACTGTAGTATCTGGGAATTTGGGGCCCAGTGATGAGAAGTGACAACCTACTTTATATTCAGACCAAAAACATTCAAACAAAAACAAAAAGGGGGGCAAAGATGACCTATACTGATGACCACGCAGGATTTGTTTTTCAAAGAAAAATGTGTTCAAGGAGTGAGATAAATTAAAGGAAGTTAATTCTGTATCATCCTTGAGACGGATCGCATTGTTTCCCACAGCACCTGCCTCGGGGCCCCCACCAGAGCAAGGTCACCAAGCCTGGCTGGATTGAATGAGGTTAGAGAACCATCTCAGATACCCTTTTGTTCTAAAAAGGAGGTAGAGACATGACACCAGTAAGGGGTGATCCTAAGAGTGGCCCAAGGAAAGGTATACAAAGGGTTCAGAGAAACAACAGGACAGAACTATGGCAAGTGACAGAAGCCCTTCTCTCAGGTGTGCCACCACAACGTAGGAACTTCAGGGAGGGGCACTGGAGAGGGGCTGGCCTCTGTCCTCTCCAAAGCCAGAGGGCTCTGACACATGCGAAGGAATAATCTCCCTTTAATATGGCTTCAGCGTGCACAGATACATTGGAGGAGATGTAAGTGTAGACAGAGCGGGCTCCTCATCTAGTAGAGGTGGTCTCGCACATGCTCCATGATGGTCTTCAGCCCCAGCCAGGTCTCCTCTGCAGTGGGAATGATCTGGTCGGCTGGCAGGAGGAAGCCATAGTGCCCAGTATCTCTTAACTCAAAAGTGAATGCATACTTGATGCCATTATCATACGCCCAGTCAACGCTGCTCCCACTAGCTGGATCTGCAGATCAGAAGAGAAAACGCCTTTGAAGCACAGTTTCTTTCAGGGTTAAGTGAGAAGGGGCCGGGAGTTCTGCCTGCCTGTGGTTCTTTAGGGACCCAGGGTTCTTTCTGCAAATCATTAGGCCTATGACACAGACATTGGCCTGGTCCATATGTCTCAGGCTGTCCTACACCATGAGGGTCTTCACTAGTCTCAATTGAAGAGATTTTAAATCCTCATCCCCACCTTGTCACTAATTCCATAGACTCCTGCAGGTCATGCAAAACCAATCTTGACAGAGACGGAGTACGGTAGACAACCTCCAAGACAGCCCCCATGTTCCTTATCCCCTGATAGTCACATCCTTACGTAGTTCCCCTACACTGATTAGGGCTTACCTGACCTGTGGAACTACCAAAAGACTACAGAAATGAAGGTGTGGAACCGTCAAGGCTAGGCCATAAAAGCTACTGTGGCTTCCACCTTGCTCTCTCTCGGACCACCTGCTCTGAGGAAAGCCAGCTGTCGTGTTGTCAGGACACACAAGCAGCCCTAAACAGAGGTTCATGTGGTGAAGAACTGAGGCCTCCCCATAAGCAGCACCACTTGCCGGGCACCTGAGGGAGAAGCGGACGCTCCAGCCCAGTCCGGCCTTTAGAGGACTGTAGCCTTGGAAGACATCTTGGCCTCATGAGAGGCCCCGAGCCAGACCCACCCAGCTACGCCACTCGTGAGTTCCTGACCCACAGAAACAGCTTTTAAAAAAATAAATGTGTCTTGCTCTAAGCTGCTAAGTTTTAGGATAACTTTTTACATAGCAAGAGATAACTGGTACCCAGGCAGAAAGCACAGCCCTTGGAACATCCCTCTGCCAAAAGGCTGGGGGGAAAGCAGGAGACCCGTTTTCCTGCTTCTTCTCAAACCCTACCAGAGCAAAAATTGGGTAAGAGTGCAAAAGTGTAGATGATGTTAAATAAACTAATTATGCCAATAGCAGCTATCACTTATGGTACATCTACCAGGAGCCAGTCATTACACTGGAAAGTTTACATTTATGATCTCATTTAACCTTTAAAACCCCAATGAGAGTAGGTATTGTCCTTGTTTTTCAGATGTGGAAACCCAGACTCACAATGGGTAATTTATCTAGGGAAATACAGATGGAAAATGACAAGGGTAGAATTTAAGTCCATCTCAGGATAGAGCCTATGCTTTCTTCAACCTCCTTCTAGTCCATTTGGCATGTTACATGTCAGTTAAATAAATATATGGTTTCCTTTCGTTTTCCCATTGTTCCTGAGGGTTGTTTTTCATGATGCCATTTGTGATTTTTTTTCTAGAGATGCTGGTTCCACTGAGAGTGCCTGCTCCCTGAGAGGACGGGACATGCTCTCCTATACTCTCTGAAATCCTTGTGCGGTTCCCATAGCCTTTCTCTATCCTGAGAAAATGCTGAATAACAAAAAACAGGCAGTGGCACCAGAGGTGTCTAGAGGTTACATACACAAGCTCAACTATTTCAGAGCATTCAAAATTCAGGAAGGAGACAAGAAGACCTCTGCTGAGCAAAGTGATCGAGTTCATGAACTCCACTTTATTTGGGTCCCTGTTCAAAGTCTATCTACTCTTTTCTTTCTTTAAACACAGATGGGATCATACTATTTACACTGTCCTGTACACTGTATTTCTTAACTAACATTTGAAGGTTATTTCCTATTAGCACACATAGGCCCACCTCATTCACTCCAGGACTGTTTCACTGATGAATGCACCAAATGTGCTTTTTTTCCCCAGCACTCTACTGATGGACAGTTAGATGCTTAGCAGTCTTTTGTGGATTACCAGTCTTCTGTGACTATAAACAATGCTGTAATGGCCATCCTTAATACCCACAATCTAAGGAGCCAAACCAGCCCAGAGAACTTGTGTCCAAGCCCTTAGTAGATCAAAATCAGTAAGAGGGAAGGAAAGGGTTGCTGGAGGCAGTTGGCCTGAAAGCAGTACAGTCTGACCAGAGGAAGGAGACATGGAAACTCTAAAAAGCAGACACAGAATTAAAGAGGCAAAACAGGCCAGGCTGTTTAACACAGGGATAAATTAGTCCAATAGGGCACAGTAAGCCTTCAGGATATAACAATTGATATTCAGGAGGCCACTGAGTCATAAAGAAAGGAGCTTAGCCCTGGCTGGTGTGGCTCTGTTGGTTTCAGCATCATCCTATACACCAAAAGGTTTGATTCCGGGTTAGGGCGCATACCCAGGTTGTGGCTTCAATTTCCGGTTGGCGTGCATGTGGGAGGCAGCCAATCCATGTTACTCTCTCTTTCTCTCCCTTCCTTCCTCTAAGATCAATAAAAAAAATAAAAAGAAAGGAGCTTAAATCTCTTCTACATGATCTGTTTAAAGGGCAAGAAAATGTGAATTCCTTTTTAGAATGATTTTCATTGATTTTAGAATGATTCTCATCTAAAATGGTAAGCCCAAGAAAAAGTCCAGCTCTCAAAGGGCAAACACCAACTATTTGTATAGCATATTCCATAACCCATGGAGTTCAAGTGTTATTACACAAAAATTGATTACATTTTTGGAAAGCAAGGAGGGCAGACAAAGCCTATAAAGAATACAGAAGATGGGCTCTTGAAAGAGGTAAGAAATAAAGTCTCCTGGAAAACACTCAAAAGAGCCTTCCTCCTCTTCTGTTGGAGGCATGTGATGAGTATCTCGTGATTTTGGCACAGCTAAGCTAGGGAGAAGAATGTGTTTGATGTGAGAGGACAAGGCTATTCTTTAACCTGGTATGTGACCCAGAAGTCAGGATCCTGATGACCCACAAAGACCTTCTGAGAGGTCCTCCTCAGAGAGTTCCTACCCAGTCTGTTTAGCTCTCTTTGGTCCAGGACTCAATTCTGACTAATTAAGCAGAGGATGGAGAAACTCCCTGATGTGTTTATTCTCTGAGGAGTTCCCATTTAACAACACTAATAATAATAAAGCATGAATAATTAATGAATTGTTGCTGCAATTAGCAACACAAACACCAACATCATGCTAACTGCCTTATGCAGCATGGTGGCTTATGAAACACAAACGAGGGCTGAGATCAGAGGACCTTGGAGGTGAGATGAAGAATCTTCCCATAGCTCTAGCTGGTTTGGCTCAGTGGATAGAGCGTCAGCCTGCAGACTGAAAGGTCCCGGGTTCAATTCGGTCAAGGGCACATGCCTGGGTTGCGGTAAGGGGCTTGCAGGAGGCAGCCGATCAATGATTCTCTCTCATCATTGATGTTTCTATTTCTCTCCCTCTCCCTTCCTCTCTGAAATCAATAATAAATAAATAAATAAATAAATAAATAAGAATCTTCCCAAAAGAGGAAGATGGAAGGGAATAGCTAATGGAAGATAAAGCAGGTAGAATGGGAGAGTGGGTTACAGTACGGAAGAGAAAACAAATCCAGTATCAGCAAGTTTTGAGGGGCTCTGAGGGTGGATCAACTGTTGGAAACTACAGAGGAGGCACTAGCGGGAAAAAGAAGGACACTAACTTAAAAGGGGTCAGAGCTGAGCTCCCCACATTTGTATGTACATTTCCCATTTATAGCTAGTGTCTTGGAGAATGATCATTTTCTTCAATTTTTTAATTTAGAAATTAGACTCACAAAACATAGGGACTGGAAGGAATTCAGCAGGAATAGAGTGAATTGTTCAGATGAAACACTCCGGTGAGAAACCAAAACAAAGGTTATTTCCTCAAAATGAGGTTGAGGTTGTAGATGTTGAGCCTCAAGACCATCTTCAGACTTGGGGTCTTGGTGTGGTTTTTTTCTCTTTTTTGGCTTGATGCTACCCACTGTTGGGAGGACACCCTAACCCAGTTCCCACCGTGCCATGCTCCAACACGTGTTCATTTCTGATAGCAAGGTGAAGGAGTCTCATCCACCCTACTACTACCACCTGAGTCTGCCAATTCAAATATGGGTTTTCATTGGAAATGGAATGATGGGGAGGAAAAAAAGAAAATGGAATGATGGGCTTGATGAATTTTTGATAAACCATGTCAGGATCTTTAATGGAAGATAAGGAATGTAGACCATACCACCCTGGCAGGCAAGTCATCATGGGCACATGATAAATGGCATGAGATAGCAGTGATGATGTTGATGCAGGTGACTGCCTGCAAGAGCTATTACCACACAGGTTTGACATAACTTTAGTCTATTACTAACAACAAAGACAATCAGATTACAGTGGAGGAAGTCTAACTTGCTGCTCTTCTCCTACTCCATTTCAAGTTTCTTCTCAAAGCCTTTCTAAATAAAGAATAAATACTTACAGACAGTGGTAGAGATAGAACCCACGTGGTACTGAGTGCCAGACAGGGAAGCCAGAGCTTTAGCCGCACGCCTCGCCACCTTGTCCTAGAAAGGGGAGTCAGCAGAATGAGAAAGAGTGGACCCCGCAGCCTGACATCCCTCAGCTGTTCTGCACTGTAATGGTCTGGAAGATTCTCAGCTGCTCCCCCAATTTTCCCTTCTGGTCTCCTCTTCTTTCCCATCCAACTAAAGATAAGGCTGATTACAAAATGAGGGGAACTCCTTCTCCCATCACACCCCAGTTCTTTACTACTAGTTTGGGGAAGGGGGTAAAGAAGGAGGTGAAAAAAGATGCATATGCATTCTAAAAGCATGTGTATTATACACTCCAGCTCTCCAAAGACCTGGAGGGCTGCTCACCAGCCCATTAGGAATCTAGTACAGGCACCACCATCTTCACCTATCCTAAGGGAAGGGAATGTCATGTTCGTGATCATGAGGTGAGGCCAAGTATGTTCAAGAGAAAACCTTCTAAGAGTTGGGTATTCCAGAGTGGAGGTAGAGGTGGGGCTGCCATATATAGATGCGTCCTATGCAGAGTGCCTACTTGAGACCAGAATCTGCCCACACCAAGCCAGGAGCCCTGTATCTGCTGGGAGGTTTATGGGCTAGCTAAGGCCTGGGCTGAGGGGCATGTGAAAGCCGACCAGCACAGCGGGGAGAGGCCCGCTCTGCAGATGTCAGCCCAGCTCCCTCAGTCCATCCTCCATGCCTGTTCACATCCTAGGGTGAGTCACTGTATGAGACACAGAGTACCCCTACGCTGTGGCCTACACCCTACTTAACTCTACCTTAACTGGAGTAAGGAGCACCTCCCCCTCGCCCAACACAGTGCCACCCCAGCTCTTGGCAAGCAGTGCGTCTGCAATAAGTTTTGGTCAGAACAAGTGAGAAGGAAAGGCAAGGATCAGGTGTGGTTCTTGGAAGTCACAGCAAACACAGAAATAAGGGCACCATCTTCTTCCTATCCCCTGTAGGTCTGATAAGCAGGGAAAGAAGCCTGGGCCCTTAAAGAAATAAGCCCAGGCTCCCAGACTTTCCCTATAAAGTTGTAGAACAACCACCTTGGCAGCAGCTGAAGGTAAAGCAGGCCTGGGGCTGGGTGGAAGGCAGCCCATTACTCACCAGCTCATTAGCATCTGGGGCCTCTTTTCCTGTGTACCCATACGGATACATCAGCAGCTGTGAGTAGCTGTGCAGATCGATGAAGCATTTGAAATTCCCGTGCTGTTGAATGAAATCTACCACCGACTTCACCTCTACTTCTGAATTGGCATGGGGTCCATGGTACACTTCGGAGCAAGGATTGCCACTGGCTCCCCGTCCTGTTGGGGGCAGCCCAAGCAGAAACATTGACCCATAGGCCAAAAAACAGAAATGAAGGATCCACAATCCAAAGGATGGACAGAAGGTATTGGCAATGGACAGGTCACTGTTAGATGCCCCTAGTCCATGGTGTGTGTATACTGAGGTGCAGGAGTGGAATGTCGGGGTGTTAGATCTGCCACAGCTGAGAAAGAAAACTGGCAGAACTCCTTTAAAAGGGTAGTTGACCTTGTATTATATCATTAACAATTGTCATAAATAATTAATATCACTCTTGACAATGAGATGTAATTAATAAGTACTCTAGATAATTAATATGAATACCAATTAATAATGAAAATGACTCCATTTATTCTGGTGTCAACTTGTTCTCTTGGTTCAGATCTTAATGGCAAAGCACTGCCAAAATAATCTATTGTTGTGGCTAAAATCTCTTGATTATTTGTCAGGTGTTAGAAGTACTGTCTTCAATATTACTTCACAATATAGTTCCCTGAGGTATCTGGTGTGTAAAACCACTCCAGCTGTGGAATATCTGCTCCTTTCCCAGTCACATTATTTCCCCCCACTGGTTGGTGTGGTATTTCTAGGCAAGTACTGTGCAAGTCGATATTAAGAACAAAACATCTGTGGAACAGTGAAAGAGAACTATTTGAATTTGGAATTGTAAGATGACTTTAGATCCTAACTCAACCATAAACTCTTAAGATTGCCCATCGTCTCATTGCAGATAATAAAATTCACTCACTAGGTCGGAAGAATTGTAAATAAAATAACGTACGGGAAAGTACGTGACACACAGTTGGCCGATTGTGAGAATGATTTTAAAACAGTAGAAACTTCCAACCCAGGTGTCCTAATTCTTATTCTCCTTCCATCACATATGTACATATCTAAGGCTAGACCGCAAGATCTTGTCTGTTACAGTGACACGCTTGCCCTGGTCAGTGTGGCTCAGCTGGTTGGAGCGTCACCCCATACACCGAAAGGTGGCGGGTTCCATTCAGGTCAGGGCACATCCCAGGTTTCTGGTTCAATCCCTGGTCAGACCCATATGGGAGGCAACCGATCAATGTTTCTCTCTCTGTCTCTCTAAAATCAATAATACTAATTTAAAAAAACAACATATCCTCAGGTGAGGATTAAAAAACAAAGCAAAACAAAACACACAAAAAAGTGCTAATTGCTCTCTTCTGAGTTGCCTCCAGGAGCCCTTCCGCCCACCCAGTAACTCGCCCAGGACAAGCTGAGGCAGCCAGGGTATGAGGAAGAGGCGTGGATGTGTATATCTAAGACTGCGATGGTTTTTAAATCTTAGTGTTCTCTCGGGAGGACAGGAATTGCTAAGTTGTTCCTTCAAAATCACACACACAAAAAAAATTTTTTTTAAACAAAACCAAAAAATGAGACATAGAGGGCGTAAGGGATTCGCCCAAGTCTCTCAGTGAATCAGCAATGGAGCTAGCCTGGAACCCGGCTCCCGCTCTGCCAGCTTGGAGTCCTGTGGACCAGGCTACCCAGGGGTAACAGGATTTGAAAACCAGCTCCCCAACCTACCGGCAAAACTAGCGTTCCAATTTCTATTTGGATCAACACCAATGCAGGGGCTTCTAGGATGTAGGGACCGTGTCTTCCTCCAAAGTCGGTTCTGAAAAATCCACCAAGGAAGGAACAAACATCCAGAGATCAGCCAGAGCACACGAAAGGGGGAGGTTTTCTTTGGGGACCAAAGATGGAAATGGGCACCATGGATGGGCGAGCGGCTTCAGTTCTCTCTGGAGAATCATCAGGGCTCCCGTCCTCTCACCCCAAAAAGAGGAGGCTGAGCCCTTCTGGCTCTGAGAGAAAGACTCCCCCAAAATGCCCTCGTGAGGATTTTATAATGCACAAACCAGGTTGACACCACCTGCACCCATTGAATAATTTTTGGCTGCGGAAAAAGTGGGACAAATGAACATTGTGCACCTGAATGATCACTAATGTGATAGGAAGTGCACAACTATTGCATTCTTGCCTAAAAACTTAATCTGAATACAACCAAGCCTCTAGATCAGACTACCAGAAAATAGGGAATGCGGAAATAAGAGAATAAATTAAATGGCACACTAGAAGCCATCAGGCAAATTCAGAGTGTGCAACATTCTACAGGACAATTTACTTGGTTTCTCTAAAAATGAATGATATTTTTTAAAAGATAAGTGTGTGTGTGTGTGTGTGTGTGTGTGTGTGTGTGTGTGTGTTGCAGGGGTGAGGAGGTGGGGAGGCGGGGGAGATAGTGCTGTTATAGAATAAAAAAGTCTGCAGAGCCATAACAACCAAGTGCAGGTATAGGCCCTTGGCCAGGTGGCTCAGTTGGTCGGGCCTCATCCCACGCACCAAAAGGTTGCCAGTTCGATTCCTGATTCCTGCAGGGCTGCAGGCTCAATCCCCAGTAGGGAGCAGGAAGGTGAGGGGCAGGAAGCAGCAGATCGATGTTGTTCTCACTTTGATGTCTCTCTATCTCTCTTCCTCTCCCTTCCTCTCTCTCTAAAATTCAATTTTAAAAATCTTTTTTTATAATCCAAGATCAGCCCTAGCCTGTTTGGCTCAGTGGATAGAGCATCAGCCTACGGACTGAAGGGTCCCGGGTTCGGTTCCCAGTCAAGGGCACATGCCTGGTTTGTGGGCTCAAGTCCCAGTAGGGAGCATGTAGGAGGCAGCCAATCAATCATTAATGTTTCTATCTCTCACTCCTCTCCCTTCCTCTTTGAAATCAAAGAATATATAGATGCAGGATCAGATCTCATTTAGATCCTAATTGCAACAAATTGGCTTAAATAATTTCCATTACTTTTTTGTTGTTGTTGTTAATCCTCACCCAACGATATTTTTCTTTTGATTTTTAGGGAAAGCAGAAGAGAGAGGGAAAGACAGAGAGAAATATCAAGGTGAAAGGAACACATTGTTGGTTGCCTCCTGCATGAGCCCTGACCAGGGCCTGGGCCGGGGAGGAGTCTGCAATCAAGGTATGTGCCCTTGACCAGAATCGAACCTGGGACCTTTTGGTCCACAGGCCGATGCTCTATCCACTGAGCCAAACCCGCTAGGGCTCCATTACTTTTTTAAATGTGATAGTAGCAGGTATGGTTTCTTTGTTTTAACTACATTAGCTAGAGATGTGTACTAAAGAAGTTTTGGGTGAAATAACCTGATGTCTAGGATTTGCTTTAAAATACATCAGGAAAAAAATGTGTGGGAGGGAAAGGAATGGAAGAAAGATTGGTAAGGTGTTGATAATTGTTCAAGATCTATGTAGGAAGTTCATTAGACTGTTCTCTCTAAGAAAACATATTCCCTGGTGATTCTCAGCTCAGAGAATGACTAGAAAATGAGACCCCAAGGGAGCTTATAACATGCACATTGTGGCAGTTTTCTCCAAGGTCAGACAACTATTTAGTGGCAAAGCAAGGAATTCAGCAAACAAGTCTTAACTCCATGCAGCCCATTTGGTATTACTCACTTCAGTGTGCGTGTATACATATCCATCAGGATTGGCCACAGGCAGCAAGAAAATATCCATTTTCTCCAAGATGGAGGTGATGGCTGGGTCCTTCCCGTAACCAGATACAATCTAAGCAGAGATAATAAATGTGTCAGCGATGCCCTCGAAGGCTGGTTTGTGAGGTCTAAGCCTGTGTATCTTCCCAGATGCCCAGCTCCTAAAACAGCATCCACCCTCCGCAGCCTCCCTGTCACCAACCAAGACACGGCTCTCAGAGCACTTGAAAACCTGGGGGAGCATGGCTGCATGGTGACATCAGCTGCAGGGTCCTGGGCTGTCTGGTTTATTCTTTCTTTCCAGGGGGTGGGACAGGGGAGCAGAGAGCCACTCATTAGAACAGTTATTAGGAATCTGAATCTGAGCCCCCATGCTGGGCAGGGAAGATGGATCCCCCCTACCCACATGCCCCCTCCTCTCTCAGTGCTGGCTCAAAGAGGGCTTCCCAATGGGACATGGAGACAGCGTGAGGTCCCTGAGGGTCTGGGGGGCTGGCAAAGGGCTAAAGGCAAAGCTCATCTGAGTGTTGCTGCTGGCAAGGCCCTGCTCCCTTTCTGCTGAGCTGACTGTGGGTCAGTGTTTCGGGGCCACCTCTACAGCTCATTAGCTTGCTCTCTGCCATGAATGCACTCTTTAGCCACGGAGTCTTGACCAAGGGGCTCTGACCTTTTGCTGCTCCGAAATGAAAAGGCCCCCGGCCTACTGTGCCTTCCCACCTTATCCCCTGGGCCCAGCTTCATGGGAGGCTGCAGGGGCACCCCGGGCCCACCAGAATTCTCGCCTAATACCAGGTGACATGACCTTCCTCGCAGTCCACATGGCCGTGGCCTGTGAGATCCACTCCCGGGAATGAATGCCTGCGTTCAGCCAAATGGCCGGCCGCTGACTGCCTTTTCCAGTGCTGAACTGTGGAAGGAAAAAGAGACCAGAAAATGACCCTCCTGACCCTGTTTCTCAGCCCACCTCGCCTCTCTCCAGCTCGCTCCTAGTCACTGAATCTATTTAAGACAATTCAGAGACCAAATGTTCCTGAGGTCACCATTTATTTATCAGTTTATCAGTGACTAGGGAACTTAATTGGCTGGCTGGCTGGCGGGCCGGGCCCAGCCGCAGCTCCAGGGTTGGAAGCAAATGGGGAAGGGAAACAATTGCTATTGTGAACTAATGCCAGTACGATTAGAGATAATATTGTGTCTCCTGAAAAACCTCAAATGGTATCCCAACAGAGAGAGACAAGAGTGCCTGAACCAGCCCGTTCTGGTTGATGCAATAAATGAATTCAGTTTTGAAAAAGAGGAAGAGGGGGTTCACTCTAGCTCTTTGTAAATGGCACTAAATGAATTCTGGGTCTTGCCTTTTCATGCCCCCTCCCCTACCTGACAGAGCTCGGTGCTAATGAAGCCAGGGTCTCCATCCGATAGGCAAATATTCTAAATGTGTGAAGATGATTTTAGCAAACAGCTCGGGGGCGCGTCTCCTCCTGCTGGTAATTTACCCATTGCTATAAGCCTGGGTTCTTCGGGGCTGATATGAAGCTAGAGGTTGACAAATTCTTAGCATCCTCAGTCGTTCACATCTCCAAATTCTTTTTTATTCATTCAGCTGGATTATTTATGTAATTTATGTTACTGCCATAAATTATCTACCTCTTCTGCCAAAATAGACCTGAATTTGTTAGAAATACCTAGAAATTGGGCTTTGTGCAGCCAAGGATCAGAGGCTGGGCTTAAAATTACATCAACCCTAAAATTAGCTTCCTAGATTGCTTTTCAAATAAGTACCCCTAGAAGCAGGATGGAATTTGTAGAACTATCCCAATTTGTCTTGCTATTTACAGAATGAAGGAAGAAGACTGTGTATAGCCTGAGAGCTTTCTAGAATACTAACCTCCTCCAGCCCCACGCCCACACCACAACCTCCGCCTGCCCCAAGATGTCCCCTTAATCTTGCCTTTTAGTCGAAACCTGGAATGAGAATGCGCAAGTAGGAGACTGCCTGTCTGACCAAATTTGAACCCTGGTAGATGTCTTCCAACCTCACCCTCCTCCCTAAAGTCAAGGAGGTCCTAAGAAGCTGCCCCTGCCAGAGGCCCGATAGTTGGGTCCTGGGCACAAGGAACCAGGAGCCCGTGTCTAGTTCGGCCCTTCAAAGAACATGGGCCTTACCTTCAGTACATACATTGGCCGGCCTTCAAACGAATGCCCAATCTTCACCCTGCTCGCCAAGTCAGGGAAGTCTCCAGCCATGCTGTCCATCTCCTGGTAAATCTGAAGCGTGAGAAAGTGAACCGAGAGGCATTTTAAAAATTTGTTCAGCTCTGGGTAGGTATCTGTGAACTTTATGTTGATGATTTTAACAATCTCTTCCAGCCTCCTAAACATGGGGTTGACAATATAATTGGCATGGAATGCTTATTCTTAAAGAACTGCCTAAAGAGTCCTTTTCTACAATTTTCTAGAAAATAGTACATTTGTATCCATCCACAAAATCATAGCCCACTAAACTAGTCCACTGCTCCAACAGTGTGGCCCTTTGCACCAAGCTGGACTGGATCAACAACAGCGTGGCCCAGTTTAGCCCAGGTTCTTGAAATCTCCAAACTTTTTGGACCGCTTTCTCCATTAGTAAAAAAATATATATTAGCATGGCCCTAGATGGTTTAGCTCAGCGGATAGAGCGTTGGCCTGTGGACTGAAGGGTCCTGGGTTCGATTCCGATCAAGGGCACATGCTCGGTTTGCGGGCTCAATCCCCAGTAGCGGGCATGCAGGAGGCAGCCAATTAATCTCTCATCATTGATGTTTCTATCTCTCTCCCTCTGCCTTCCTCTCTGAAATCAATAAAGAAATATATTTAAGAAATATATATATTAGCATGCACTATATATATATATATATATATATATATATATATATATATATATAGAAATGTAAGTAGTGGTAATAGTTTCTTCCTGCATTCCAGTGGACGGGCACTCAGTTTGAAGATGATTCCTCTAAAGGCTTTAAGAGAACAAGTGAAGAGCTGTCGACCGTGGCTAGGAATGAGTTAAATAGAGTTCATCCATCTTAGTTGCTCAAACCTTTTGAGGGTCAAAAAAAAAAAAGGAAATAAAAATTTTCATATTTAGACCTTAAAATTGGAAGGAGGACTTTACAGAGGAGGAAAATGTGCAATCAACGCATAGAATAAAATCAAGCTTAAAGGATTTATCAGAGTTGCATTCACTGTGGCAAATTGAAGCAAGAAACCATCCCTCAAATACATAGGCAAGCCAGATAAAATACAATGAAAATTATTCACAGCCAAGTTAAAAAGGCAGAAAAGGGGGGAACTGCAGGTGCCAGAAATGAAGAGGGAACAAGCTGACAGAGTGGGGGGCAGAGGATGAAGCCCACACACATGCCTCAGCGGCTGAGGGTTTACAGCAAACCAGGAGTGGGACTAGAGGGCTCAGGACGTGTGGGGCAGGAGCTAGAACTTGAGAGCTGGGAATTGGCAACTGAGCCATGAAAAGGGCCTGGAAATTCTATCCACTGACCCTAGAAAGTGGAGCGAAAGCCGGATGCCTGCCCTGAGCCACGAGAGGAAAGAGAGTCACCCAGGAAAAGTCAAAACGCTTCATGAGTCCAGACTGGAGGGGGAAAACTCACCTGAGAAACAAACAAAAATAAAAGCAACCACAACACACACAAATGGTCTGAAACTAGAAACCCTGGCAGAACCAAACATGAAATTCCCACTAGAGAACTAAGACCTAAGTGGTTGTAGGAGGTGAGCTCTTAAAAGCTGGTTTTAGGGGGGGAAAACACAACTGAATCTGATCAAGCCAAGAGGAGATGATGGTACACCAATCCACAGTAAAAGGCCTCTCAGGGAACAAGAGATATCTGTAAAACAGGTAACAATGGCACCTAACACCAGGGAACAAAAACCAAAAGCCAGCGAATAAGGGAGTGAGGCTCCCGCAGCAGGCAGGCGAGCCATGATGTCTCCAGGGTCTTGGGTGACATTTGCAACCGGTTAGCTCAGCTAGGGAGAGCCTGGTGTTACTGAAGCTAACATCATGGGCTTAATCCCTGTTTGGACCCTGAGCTCTGCTTTCGTTTGTGGCCCTGGTCTGAACTCCTAACTTTGTCCAGCTGTTTTGCAGATGTATGTCATTGGTCACAAGAAGGATCAAGGGGCAATGCAGTTGGAAGTGTACACAATAAACAAAGCTACTGATAATCCTGGGAAGGAAGTGCAAACAGTCAGCCTTGAAATAATCCCTCACTAGAAGAAAAACAACTCAAAAGTATACGCCTCATGACCAGCATGCCAGGAGCACCATCTTTGGACATAAAAAGCAACATGCATTGAGGTATAGGAAGGCAAAGACCAATTTAAACTGGCGTGTGATCCTAAGCTAGCAGTTTCCAGATTAATGAAGAAGACACTGAGGGACATAAGACAACGGTATTGTATGTGATGCAATTCCACTCTATTAGTTCCTCTTGATTCCTCAAGTTCCAATTATCGTATTAAATTATTCTGCTCCAAGTTTTGCATGTGAAGGGTTGGCTTACCTTGAAAGTCAGTCATCTATATAAAGTGGTCTCTAACTAAACACAGCACCAAAATGCATTATGGAACAAATATATATTCTAAGTAGTCATGATAAATGAGTGGAAATACTTGGTTAACCTTGAAATAATCACTTTATCTACTTGCCTAGAATAAGTAACAAATAAAATACAAGAATTACGGTGGGGTACAAGAAGGTTAATTTGCAAGCACTGGGAGTGATTGCAATTATTTCATGGCATTCTTTAAGGGGTTGCTTAAGAAAAGAAGGATGCATGTGGGAGAAAATGTGGTTTGTCTTTTCACTATGCCCTTAGGTGCTGGTGAGCGTTAAACAACCCAAGAATTAGACAGGAATCCAAGTGTACACATTTTAGCCCCACAGTGAAGGGATGTCATGCTGAGGATGAGTACCTCCTGAAAGTGAGGAAAGGGGTCACAAAATCCAGGAGACGGATAACCTTGATCTTAACCTGCTCTGAAACACTTACAGCTTCCAGGGAATGATAGGCCCCGTAGTTGAAGTTATTACTGCTCCGTTCTTGCTCTTTGTTGTGTTGCATTTCTTCATCTTCTTTATCTAAAAGGGCCTAAAACAGAGATGGCAACACTGTGAAGTGGTCCGTTGGAGATGGAGATTCACGTTGTTTCTGCCATGCCGTGGTCCATGAGCCAGCCAAGATGGCGGCACCTTTGGCACACAGATCAAGCACCCCAAAAGCCAAGATGTAAAGGAGGTCAGTTATCTTCCACGTATCTATAAAATCTTACTCCTTGGGGCCCACTGTACATCACCCCATTCAAAACTCACTCACAGGGGGTATAGCTCAGTGGTAGAGCATTTGACTGCAAAACTCACTCACTCCCTGGAAGTAATATATATGCTATTTTGTTATTCTATACTATGAATTCTCTATAGACATCAGCCCGCATCTGGTATCCAGTGCCTCTGAAATACACAGCTTGGGAAACCATTCAGAAACAAAGAAATTCTTATAACCACTCATACTTTGAAGGCTCCTGGCAGATGTCTATGACATGTGAGGATGATTAATAAGCTCACAGCTGCTCACGCCATCAGGAAACTCCCGGGCCAAATCACCAATTAGTCCATAACCTACCTCGGTGAAGGAGAGAACATGAGCCAGACACCGTCCTGCTGTTTAAACACAGGTCGTGAGACTGGTGCCTGGCTAGGGTGGCGGTGTTCCCTCTGCTGGGGGCTGTTGGTGACATCCCCCCTTTCTCAAAGGTTGCTTTTTATGACTGGTCTCCAACACCTGCCCTACTCTGTTCTTCCCTCCGGACTTCAAATAAGAAAAGGGAGAGAGACGTAATACTTGTGGACATTTCTGACATACCAGGCACTGTTAGACATTTCACATATACTTAATCACTTTTCTCAATAAATCCTATGAAGTAGTTATCACTATTAACATTTTACCAATGAAGAAATAGGCTCAAGAGGTTAACAACTTGTCCAAAGTCACACAAATAGTAGTTGGCAAAATCAGGATTTGGATCCAGATCTGTCTGATTCCCCTCCCTATCATGCCCCTCCTACTACAACATGCTCCTCTAACAAGTCAGTGCACTTTACTTCCATAAACCTCAATGTCTTCATCTGTAAAATGGAGAAAAATAAGACCAGACCTTGGAAATGTCTCAGGTCCACTCTGGCTGCTTTGTCCTACGCAAGACAAGTCAGGAGCCTTGGTTTACCCACCTGCAGGTCTTCAATTATCACTGAGTAATCTAAGCCTTGGGACTTGAGGAAGAATTTGACTGGTTGCAGACTGACAGCTGGGACCAGGACATCCACAGGATGACCCAAGGAAGAGGAAGATTTCCAGAGGTTGAGCTGAAGATAACAGAGAGAAAGCAGGTTAAAGGACAGTTCAGGTAAAAGGCATAATGAGTTAGCTCATTCTTCTAGAACAACTGCCAGAAGGCAGGGTGATCCCTGAGGAGCTGGGTTCTGCCCAAGAAGGCAAACTTTGTCTGTATCTGGTCAGACCTGCCCAGCAGGCAATACCTGGCAAAGCCCAAGAAATAATAATAATAAACCAATGGCAGATGGGAAGATGGAGCCCACGGCTGAGGCTTCCCAAGTCCCAGCACCGTTATGATGTACAGCACGTCTCCCCCTTCAACCCTCTCAATCTCGGAAATGCACATTGACCAGGACAGAAACTCCAGAAATGACGCCAGTGGTGCAAGTCTTCTCCCACCAAAATCAGAAGATGCCCAAGAGGACTAGGAAGAACCAGGTACCTTCAAGTTGTCTGATTTCACTAGCTCATTCAGTTTGCTGATCTCGTCTCCATTTCTGACGTTAATCCTAAAAACTTGATCCCTGGAGAGAGAAAGAGAGAGAGAGAGAGAGAGAGAGAAGCAAAAGATAATGGTAAGCTTTCAGCTGGCAAATAAGCCCCAGCCTACTATCCCAGACATAATTGCGCCGAGTGAGAGGAAATGGTCTAGCCTTTGGTTATAATGTATAGCCATTAAAAACAAGACTACGTGGCTAATATGAAAAAGTGCTTATGGTATAACTTTAAGGGAAATATTAAGTGAAAGAGCAGGACACAGACTTGTATGTATGCCATGATCACAAGTATGGAAAAAGCAGATGCATTGGAAGAAAAACAGACAACGGAAATCTAGCAAATGCTGACAGTGCTTATGTTCGGGTCGTGGAATTATGGATGACTGACTTTTTCCCCCCTTGTATCTGTTTTCTGTAATGTGGTCATATTACTTTATAATGAAAAACATATATATTTTGCAGAAAGGAATGTTCCTGAGTTACACGCAAAGCTAACTCAAGACATAAAGAGGCAGTTCTTCACTGTCAGGGGCTAAGACTGAAACTGGCCCGACGCACGATGCAGCGTGCAGAGGAAGTTTTGTTGGGTATGGTTTTGTGAACCCATGTCTCCCGCATAAATTCAATTTAAAAAATAAAATTTAATTCAATTCCCTTTTTTTTTTTTTTTTTTTAAGAAAGAAACTCTGGCCCAAGGTCCATGCTGGAAAGAGCCGGAAAAGAGAACAGACCTTCCGTCCCTGAAGGATTAGCTATTTTCCTCTTAGCAAAAGGGGGGAGACTGGGTGCTCTTTTGATCTCGTCCAGCTCCAGAATCCTATAAAAATTGGAATTAGATAAAGGCCAAGGCGCTGGGGCTGAACTCGGGATTCAATCCTCCTACGGGGGCCCTGAGAGGGCCCAGAGGGAGCCGGCCGGTCCCGAGCCCCCCTTGGCCATTCGTCCTGCGCTTGTTTCATATACACTATTTAGCATCCACGACAGCAGCAGGGGTAGAGGCCCCCCGAAGTCCTGTGTGTGGGTGGGAGAAGGACGAGCCTGAAAAGCTGCCTTTGTGCTCTCAGCCGGCTCAAGTAGCCAGGGGAGCCATTAGGCCGTTGCTAGGTGACGGGCCGAATGAATCTGCACTCAACGCTGTCACATGCGTCATCCCTTTGACACGAATGAATGCAGGAAGCGCTGGTGGAGAGAGCTGTGGGCTGAAGAACCTGTTGACAGAGAAAATGGTTCTGTCACAGGGAGCTAAACGTGCAGCCTCACGTGGCAGCTCGGCGTGTCCTCCTCAGAAAGCCAGCTCGATCCGGACGGGCTCCCAGGGTGTAACTTTGTTCTGTGAGGCTCTCCAGGACCTCTGGGAGGTCTAGCCCAGCCCAAACAGACATGGTCCCACTGCAGGTGGCAGGTCTGGAGGAAATGCCAGTGCCAAAGGCTCATTTTCTCCCAACTCAGCCGGTCTCCGCAGGGTCCTGGGAGGTGGGCAGCTGATGGGGTCCCTGGGTGCTGCCGGGGCCAGAGTGGAGAAGCCACCGGCTGGGCAGCTCTCAGTCGGAACCCAACAGGCTTGCTGGGTGTGGGCCTGCAGCCCCAGGAGGATGAGGCGTGCAAACCACCACTTCCCTGACACACTGGCGGGCAGCCTCGCAAAAAGGGAAGGGTTCACAACAGAAGGGAAATCCTTCCTCCTGGCTGAATCCCAGGGCCCATCTGCCAAACCCAGGCTCTGTCACAACCCACCCCCAGCACTCCAGGAAAAGAACGTCTGAGAAGTGGTGTTCTAGAAAGCGCCTGTGCACTGATACTGGCAAATTGGGCATTTGTAAAATACAGCACTGACAAGAGCAATCACAAAGCAGGGGAGAGAAAAAGAACAGGAGGAGAGGAAAAGAGGAACATAAAAATAAGGAGCTCTCAGAACTATCGAAATCATGTTACACATTCACCCAGAGCATTTGTTTTACTTTTTCTAAAGTGGTTACTTCACAACAGAACTTCCATACCCCTGGAAGTCCATGACAAGGGATCACAGCGAATCTCACTGGCGCTGATGATTAAATTCGCAGCCCATTTCATCACGCCCTCAGCAGCCCCGCTACAGAGGTTATACAGACACAGCTGTCGTATTCAGAGAGGCGGCAGGGAAGATGCGGACAAAAAAAAGGGGCTCTTCAATCTAACCGAAAGTAACCTCAGAGAGTAATCTGATCATCAACTCCTAACTGGGCAAGTCCTGGTGGGTAGTCACGTCCCAGATCTCTAAAAGGTTTACCTTCACCTTAAGCAAACCTTGTCCATTGTTCTCAGGCATCCAGGTTCACACACCTTTGAAAGCCTCTACTTCTGACCCCTCAAGGGATCACATAATCTTGTTAACTTTCCTATAATCCCCACCTTCTTGTAATCTTCCTTACCTTTTCTCCTTCATTCCAGATATACAAAAGAAACGGCAAAAAACTGTCATTTTCTGGAGCATTTGAGAGCTTGCTTCTTGGCACGTCATCCGTTTGGTTCAAATAAACTCAGAACAACTCACGTGAAAATTCTCTACGGGTTTGGACATTTTTTTACATCGACAAAGGGCTGGTCAGGTCCTTCCCCATCTATCTTCTCTCCACTTCTCCCTCCTTACCGTCTTGGCTCCAGCCTCAATGAAATCCTAAATTCACCGTGTACTCTGCCCTTCTATGCCTTTGCACGTGCTGTTCCCTCTGCCTAGACACCTAGCCCTTTTCCTTAGTTACCCAGCAAGCTCCCACCCAGGCTTTAGGACGACTCCCATCACCCATGAGGTTTTCCCTACCTAGAGTGATTGGGGAAAAGAGCTTGTTTAACATTATTTCCATAAACATCAGTCCATCAAAACATAAGTGGGCGCTAGGTGAACGGCAGCCTTTTTCTTGTCCTCATTGTCCTCATCTCTATTTGGAAAGTGCCCTTCCCAGTGTGGGTAGCTGAACACAACCTATGTCCACCGTCTGGAATCCATTCAAAGACCGTAAGCTCCTTCTGACTGTGGAAGATTGGCCTGGGAGGGAGATAGGATGGGGTGTGCAGGTTGCCATGTTCACCCCTCTACTCCACAGGTATTCTTGCAGCTCTTGGTAACTCTGGTCCATTCCGATACCCAGGGCTGTCCCACTGTCGCCTGCACAACGGTTGGTGATCCCTTCTCACTCTTTCACACTTGTCCCATGTTCTGGACAATCAATAGTCCCCTTGGTGCTGAGCTTCTGTCCCTCCCCAAGTGGCCTGGTCTTTGTACCTTTCCTAGCTGCATCCCCAGCCAGGCTAAGCATCTACCACGAATACTGAGAGACGGCCGCCCAGAACTCTTAAATGCCTGCCAGCTACAGTTGATGCTGCAACTAGTTCTGCAACCACTTCCTGTTCTCTGCCTGCCCCACATCTCTAGGCATCTTGGCCACCTTCCCATCCTTAAAATGACTGAAGACCAAGGCAGAAGACACCAGCAGAGACAGACTAGGGAAGTCGGCGAGTTGAGTAGAAAGAACAGAGCCTAGGGTGGAGGCTTTGAGAGGTTGGGGGGAGAACCATCATCTTCATCCCCTCAGCACTGTACCCCCTCCAAGCCAACCTGTGCCCTGGCTTCCCAACTACTCGAATGCTCAGAGGCCAGCTTAACCTTGATCTAAATGTTCCCCTTCTGGGACATGTCTATGGACCCCAGGAAGGATTCCACTATCTTGGCTGGGTTCTGTACTATGGGGTGAGACCAGGTTTGGGGGTGAGCTCGGCACTAATGATTAAAACCATCTGCAATTAGCCCAGACACACTTTCTGTGCCCCCTCCTGTGGTGAGGACTCCAGGGCTCAGCCCAGCTGTCTCAACCCAGGTGCCCCCTGTATTGTAAGAGAAGTCTGTATCCTGAGAAATAAAGATTTTTCAGCCACCTGAATAGCTGCAGCAGGAGCCTAACAGCTCCAGGTGTCAGCCCGCTTGACAGCAAGTTAGTTATTACACTGAACTGCCTGAGGAAAATCTCCTTACCTGGCCACCTGCTGGGCCTAAGGCCTCTAAGCTATTTGGTAGTAGAGACCAAGTGTGAGCAGAAGTCATCACCATAAAAATTACTCAATTTCATATAAGTACAGTGGTTCCCCCTTATCCACGGTTTTGCTTTTCCTGGTTTCAGTTACCCAAGAATGCAGTCTGAAATTATTAAATGAAAGTTTTGAGAAATAAACAATTCATAAATTTTCAATTACACGCCGTCCTGAGTACCTCACTTCATCTCATCACATCATCTCACTTCATCACAAGATGAAGGGTGAGTACAGGACCATCAAATATTTTGAGAGGGAGAGACCACATGCACGTCACTTTTATTACAGCATGTTGTTATAACTGTTCTGTTTTATTGTTAGTTATTATCATTAATCTCTTACTGTGCCTAATTTATAAATTAACTTTGTCATAAGTATGCATGTATGAGAAAAAACATAGTATATGTAGGGTTTGGTGCTATCCGTGGTTTCAGGCATCCACTGGGGGTCTTGGAACGCATCCCTCACATATAAGGGGGGGGGCGCTAATGTAATTACCACAGCAAACAACCCCAAAGTCCCTTTAGCCAGATAGTAGAGTGAGCAGGTAGATATAGATAGATCAGTGAGATATATAGGATTCTATCTGATTACTTTGTGTTACAGCAAAGGGTATGGTTTTTGCATTCAGAGTTCCAGCTCCCCTGCTTACCAGCTAAGTGGCCTTGGGCGGGTTTCTTAATCTTCCTGAAGCTGAGTTTTTTTCATGTTTAAATTAAGGAAAATAACACCCTTGCCTGTCAGAGTTGTTGTGTAATCCAAAAGATAAGGCGCACTAAAGCTTTTTGCAAATGGCAAAGCATTTATGCAGTAATGAGTTATTAGAATCCAATCTTCCAGCAGGGCACCGTGGCATCCTTTCATCTCTCCTACCTCCCAAATGTCCTCTCCTTTGCAGAGCATTATGTGTGGAGCATGTGTGTACACAGTGTACAGGTGTATCCTGGCGTGTCAATCTTCAGAGCTGTGGCTAGGCAAGACCTATCAAATCTCCATGTCCCAGGTGCTAAGGAGAAAGCACCAGCTCTACTAAGCCTTCACTGTTAACAAAGAGGTAAAACCAAGACACCTAAGACCTAGGTTTTCCCTTAAGCAGGACAGAAATTAGAAACAATTTCTGGTAACTCTTGTTAATTCATAATACTATATAGCAGTAAGAAACCAGAAGATGCCTGGGACTGACGGGACAAATAAGAACTAGGAAGAAAAATAATTGGCAGGAGACTAGGGAGCTAGGGAGGACTGCAGAGACTACCTAGTCCTGATTTCACAGGTAAAATTGAGCCTGAGAGACAAGTAACTTGTCCAGGATGACACAGGGCAGAGCTGGGACTGGAGTCCAGAGCTTTTTTCTCAATGCCAAACCGCGTGAAGTAGCACCAGCCATTCATTTCCAAATTCATCTGCCTCCCATCTCTCTCAACTAACCAAGCAGTACTAATAAGTCCAAAGGGAACTTACCCAAAAAACTTGCCTCGGCCGCAGATGCTGGGCCCAATAAGGGCCCCAAAGAACAGTATCCACTTCATGTCCCAAAGGTGTCTATCACACCATGGCTGAGTCAAGCTGTATTTATAAGGTGTCTGAGGCAGACTCAGTTCTCAAAAATGCCAGTGTGATTCCCAAGTAGCCTTTCAACTCTGATGATAGACAGGTGGGCCCCTACCCATGACTCTCTCATTCCTTTTGAGTGATAAAGGCTAGCCTCCTGATTCACAGAATCAGGAACCTGCTCCTCGGGCTGGAAAACTCTATGCCAAAGGTACCATATTGCTCAACACTGTATTTAAATAGTGGGTTGTTTTTTTTTAATAAATAGGAAGTCCCAGAGTGCCAAATAGAATTTATCGTCATAGGAGAGGCCAGGTTGTAAACCTAAGACAGGGTTACCTCTAGAGTATTTTTAAAAAGTGGAGAGTATCAAAAAAAATCACCAGCCAGCTCCAAGACCACATATTTGACAACCTGTCAAGAGAATTCACCAGAGCAGGTCATAACAATGATAGTTTGTGGCCTCTGCTATGAATCTGAAACGTAATTCTTAGGACTCCAGGAAGAAAGTAGAATTATACGAGGTAGAGGGTATAGGAAGAATGTGTTAAGTCTGAACAAATTATCTGTTTTCCTTAGGGTCTGAGCTAAAGTTAAGTCTTAACAGTATTATTAAAAATAAAACTTTCTTACATTTGCCAGACTCTGAGTCTAGTGTCCTTTCCACCACGTCACAGCAGAATAAATGGAAAACAACTTGAAATCTCCAGGATTTCTTCCTGGGCTCTGTGGCCTTCAAGTCTGTTCTGGGAGCCACAAATCCATAAGCCTCCCCCATCCCACTTGATAAGGAGAGGGGACACAACAAAGGGTCCTGATTGGGACTGTTAAAAAAACATTATTCTGGCATTTGTTAAAAGAGTAAGGAAGACTTTATGCAAAATTATTGCAGTAGGGGTCATGAAATAGAAGAGAGTAATTGTGTTCAACTCTGAATACAGTAAAGACAACCGAGTGAGGAGTCAGTGGATGGACAACTGATAAGAGGAGACATCAAGGGTAGGGGGGGATACTTGCTTAACTGACCTAACAGGATTCCTGCTAAAGGCAGGCCAAGTATTGAGACATCACAAGTGGATGATAAGGAACTTGATCAGATATCAAAGACTGGGGGATGACCTCCTTTGCAGGATTCTTTGCTAAGACTGACTTAGGGTCCAGGATAAGCCTAGTCAAAAAGAGGACTCAGAGCCCTAGCCAGGTTGGCTCAGTGGATAGAGTATTGGCCTGCATAGTGAAGGTCCTGGGTTCGATTCTGATCAAAGGCGCGTACCTCGGTTGTAGGCTGCATCCCTGACCTTGGTCAGGGCGTATGCAAGAGGCAACCAATCAATGTGTCTCTCTCATCATTGATGTTTCTCTCTCTCTCTCCCTCTCGCAGCTCTCTTACCCTTCCCACACTGAAAGGGAACTCCTATTCCCACCCTGGTCCATCACAAAGACTGGGACTCTCCTTCACCAAGATAAATTTCAGCTTCGAAATGACCAAAAAGAGAACCTGAGGCCTGAATCTGTGAGAAATGTGAGCTAAAGAATCAAGTACCCAGAATTCCAGGAAAGCTGGAATTCACTTCCCACCCTTTTCTCCCAGAGAAAACCATCCACATGAAGAAAATGTAAACCCCTAATGGAAGTAAATGCCTAAAGGGAAATTATAGGGCAACCAGATAGGAGTGTCGTTGGTTTGGGCCCCCACCAGTTTCTATGGTGCAGCATACCAGGAATGGAAAAGCAAAGTAAATAATGGAACCAGATGACACAGTACCTACCATAGTGCTTGGAACAATGTAGTTGCTTAATTAGTACTTATTGAATGCATGAACTCAAAAGTCCCTTTCGAGCTCTAAAATGCTACTGTTAAGATGAAGGAGTTGGCACATACCACAATATGCATGAACCTTGAAAACGTTATGCTAAGTGAACTGAGCCAGTCACAAAAGGACAAATACTTTGTCATTTCATTTGTATGTGGTGCCTAGAATAGGCAAATTCACAGAGACAGAAGTAGACTAGAGGTTACCAGAGGCTGGAGGGAGGAAGAATGGGGAGTTATTGCTCAACCAGTGCAGAGTTTCTGTTTGGGATGATGAAAAAGTTCTGGAGATGGAGGGTGGTGATAATTGTACAACACTGTACATTTACAGTGCCACTGAATTGTACACTTAAAAATGGTTAAAATGGTAAATGTTATGATTTGTATATTTTACCACATTTTTTAATGTTGAAAGGATGTTGGGAGCATTTTGCTAAGAATGGATTTTTTTTTTAAAGATGAAGGAGTACAGCTCAGTGGTTTACTATATTTTAGGACAGCATAAATTGAAGAACGAATTCTCCAAAATCAGGATTCGACAAAGGAATAATCACTCCCCGACTTTGTTTCAAACTAGAGAGCTTTTAATGGTGTTTGTTCCCGCAGAGCCCTAATAGGGATGGTCTCGCACGTGCTCCATGATTGTCTTCAAGCCAAGCCAGGTCTCTTCGGCTGTGGGTAAGATCTGCTTGGCAGGCAGGAGGAAGCCGTATCGACCCGTGTCTCTCAGTTCAAAGGCAAATGAGTATTTGATGCCAGAGTCATAGGCCCAGTCAATGCTTCCTCCACTGGCTTGGTCTGAAGGGCAAATGAGAATAAGTCTGATTATGCTATTCCCAACTGGCCTCTCACAGCTATGTAACTGCTAGGTTAAGTTCTGCTATTATTAAAAAGATAAGTTAGGCCCCTATCTGCAAGGACCTTCAGAGCAGGGATAGCTTAGTAGGGGGTCACCCTTATGAAAAATTACAAGATTAATTCGAAAAGCAAAAGGTGTTATGTCAATGGACACTATACTTGGCCTTCCTCTGGTGTTCTGAGGAGCCTCTGGCCTCACCCACCCATTTGGAATCCTGCCTGCTCTCCTAATTCGCCTCTGCTACAACACAGGGAGGCCGTTCCACTTCCTTCTTTAGAAAAGTGCTAGGTGTAGACATTTTTTTTCTCTAGAGAGGGAGGAGGGATTACAAATACAAGAAACAATTTGGTCCCTTCCCTCAGGGGATTTTCAGCTAAGGGTGGAACAGGCCTTGTTCTGATATAAAATAACATGCCCACTACCTGTGTGTGATGGTTCACCCAACAGAGTCAAGTGCACCTGTGTGGTGTGTGGCCATGGACGAGACAGATGATGAAGGAAGGTGGCATTAGCCAACAAAGACTTGGGCAATCATGACTCAGAAGAGCTGAGTCATGATGGGCTCTGAGGCCTGGCCCACGGAGGGCAAGTAGAGGTCAAATGAAGGAGACGGCTGAGGCAGAGATGGAAAAAGTCACCTAGTCCCTAAGAACAGGGCTGGGCAAAGGGGAAGACCAGGGAGGTTGTACCAAGAACAGGACTCATGGTTAAGATTGTGAATGAACACTGAACTCCTGTGAACGTCTTTGTCTTCACTCATAGCAGCTATGGAACCTGGTAAATAACAAATACCAAATGGTTTCTGACTTGAACTGAACCTTCCTGGGTATCAGAATTACTAACTTATGCCTTCAGTGTAGCTACATGACACAATCCCACTAAGAAGCCTGTAGTAAATGCAATGCTAGCTTCAAATTGAATCCTAATTCTGCAAGACATAAGTACATAAAGCATGTACTTATCTCACTGCATCCAAAATGCTTCATCCATCAAATGGGGATAACAATATTACTTATTTCACAGAGCAACGAGAATTAAGTGGAATAATATAATGTTTATAATTCCAACACTTTTTGAGTGCTTACTAAATGTGGTAGGCAGTATGCTAAATTGGTTCATTTAATCGCCACTTGAGTCACAAAGTAGATTATTAGTATTATTTCCATTTTACAGATGAGAAAACTGAGGTTCAGAGAGACTAAGTGAAGGAGCTGGGATAATGTATACAGAGTAGACATTCCATAAATGTTAGTTATTGTTATAACTATGATTACAAATAAATTATTAGGATCCTATTTTAAAAGTTGGGCCACATTAAGGATAAGGGGTATCCAGAGGACAGTAGTTCACCAGGAAACTAACAAAGAACATTTATATAGTGCCTTGGAATTAGTGAACACTTTTAATCTATATTCTATCTTTTGAGCCTCTCAACAATCCATTTTACAGATGAAGAAGCCAAGGGAGGTCCTGGCCGGTATGTCACCGTGGTTAGAGTGTTGGCCCACGCACCCAGGGGTCTCGGGTTCAATTCCCAGTCAAGGGCGCGTACCTGGGTTGCAGGTTCCATCCCCAGCCCCAGTCAGAGCTCGAGTGGAGGCAGCCAATGGATGTGTCTCTCTCACATTGATTTTCTCTCTTTCTTTCTCTCCCCCCCCACCGCCCCTCCACTCTCCACCCCTCCCTTCCTTTCTCTCTAAAATTCAATGGAGCCCTAGCTGGTTTGGCTCAGTGGATAGAGCATCAGCCTGTGGACTGAAGGGTCCTGGGTTCCATTCCAGTCAAGGGCACATGTCCGGGTTGTGGGCTTAATCCCCAGTGGCGGCTGTCAGGAGGCAGCCAATCAATGATTCTCTCTCATCATTGATGTTTCTCTCTCTCTCTCTCCCTCTCCCTTTCTTTCTGAAATCAATCAATAAATAAAAAATCAATGAAAAAAATATCCTCAGGTGAGGATTAACAAATAAATAAATAAACAAACAAACAAATATGAAAGATGGGAAGATGAGTGACCTACCCAAGGTTACTTGGAGCTATAACTCAAACCCAGGTCCTTGCCCCAAGGTCTGTGCTTTTCCCCGCCACACCGTTCTGAGAAACAACCCCTCCTGGACCAAGCACCTACTGTAGAGCAGCTCCTCAGAGCGCTTTCCAAATGAGGAACTGCCTCACCCCCCACAGAAGCCCAGCCACCTGCTGGGTGGAGTGAAGCAGGTGCTCACTCAGAGCTGCATACCAGTCTGGAGCAGGAAGCAACAAGAAGTTCCTAGAGGCAATGCTTGTCCAAACTGGAATGAAGCCAGGATCAAAGATAACAGAGGCAGCTCTGGGCACAGATGTAGCCAGAACTTGCTTGACCACTAATGGCCAGGTTCCAAACAAAGAAATCAAAGAGCAAACCCTATACTTTTCTGATATTTGCTTATTAAAAATATCTTCAATATCTGTGATCTTACCGAGAAAAACATACTAAATCTCAGTCTTCCAAGGTCTACCTTACTTGTAAACACCTCACCATCGGAGGAGGGAAACGAGATTCCTGGTATAATCTGGGGGCATATGATGCCATTCTGCTGGCATTCCAAACTCCAGCCTCCACTCAGAAGCTGGCAACCAGAGAAAGCATGCATTTCTCAGCCTTAAGTGGCCATGATGCCTTCCTCCCTATGCCATCACTCAGAAGGCTCTCCTCCCTGCAAGTTCTCCCACCAAAGGAGAGGACAAGCCCACATGGAAGTGGTTTAAAAGGTCTGGGCAGCCTGGCCAGCGAGGCTCAGTGGTTGAACATTGACCTATGAACCAGGAGGTCACAGTTCGATTCCCGGTCAGGGCACATGCCCAGGTTGCAGGCTCCATCCCCAGTGTGGGGCATATAGCAGGCAGCCAATCTCCCTTCCTCTCTGAAATCAGTAAGAATATTTAAAAAAAAATGTCTGGGCAACTCTAAGCAGATCAATTTTCCAGAGAATAGCCTAAAAAACATGTAACAAGCTCCAAAGCTGTTCATTCCATTTGATTTGGAAATCCTGCCTTGGGAGTCCATACCAAAGAGCTCTAAAAGAAAAAGGAGTTTGTACCAACATGTTCATAGCAGCGTTGCTTAGCAAAAAGCTGAAACAATCCAAAGACCCAAAAACTGGGATATAGCATTATAACGGAATAACAAATACCTAGTGTGGAAAAACATAAAATTACACAAGAAATAATGTTAACTTAAAAGAAGCTGGACACAAAACAGAACACTGACACAGATTAAAACTTGTGGACCAAAAAGGAGTTCTAAGGAAAGTAATCTCACAGCGTGATCTGATCGTAAATTCCTAACTGGGCAAGTCATGGTGGACAGTCACGTCCAGGCCTATGGTGGACAGTCACGTCCTCCATGGCGGACAGTCACGTCCAGGCCTATAAAAGGCTTATCTGTGCCTTAAGATTGCTATGTCCATTATATCTGTGCATCTAAGTTAACTGGCTTGTGAAATGCCTCTTTCCAAACCCCTCCTTCTAAAGCGTGACCACTCTCATGAGGGCCATAATCTTAATTATCCTGTCATCTGATTCCACCTTGCTTTCTCTCATCGTCATGCAATCTTCCTTACTTCCCTCCTTAATGCATAAAAGAAACTGCAAACTGTTATTCGCTGAATCATTTTTCTCAGTCTGTTGAGATCCTTTTTTTTTTTCGTTATAAGAGAAAGTTTATTTAGAAAATCACAGAGGTAGTAGATGTGCCCTTGTTGCTTAGGAGAGAGAAAGGCAGAGGTAACCTGGGGGGGGGGGGGGGCGGGGGAGGGAAGGAAAGGCGAAGGCGAGCTCCTGAGAGGGAGAGGGCCCTCCATTTGTTGGGATCTTGTTTCCAGGTATATCCTCTGTTTGGCTCACATAAACGATTGTAAAAATTCTCTCCAGGTTTGGTAGTTCTTATATCTACAAACTAGATAAATATATGTGTGTTCACTGACAAAATCATTAATGAAATTGAAACAAAATAAAAATGTTGGTTATTGGATTATTTTTATGAAGTTTTTAAACGCATCATAATAGAAAGAAGAAAAATCATAATCTGGGAAAAGAGAACTTTCACGATGTGAGATATTACCGGAGCAGGAGTTTGTGTGTTTTCAATAAGGATTCTAGGTAAGAGGAGTAAACTAGTCCTCCTCGGCTCTCCAAGACTCCGAGAGAGAGAGAAACCCACAGGCCCAAAATGGCATCACTTGTGCTAAAAGCCCATGATACCAAACCTAGATTTAATACTTGATCTAATTGCAGTTTCAGCCTCTCCCAGGAGTGGCATTTTATACAAATCAGTTTGGAATTTCCTGATCTACACTAGTGAGGGAATCTGCCTGGTAAGACCCCACCAACATCCCCCCCCACCCAAACCGCCTTCCCTTAAAGGAAGGTGTCCTTGCCTGAAATAATCCACCCTTAACTTCTTAGTGCCACCCTCTTTCTTCCTATAAAAAACTTCCATCACCCAGCCGATGTGGCTCAATGGTTAAACCCAGACCTATGAACCAACCAGGCAGTCATGGTTCGATTCCCGGTCAGGGCACATGCCCAGGTTGCGGGCTCGATCCCCAGTTGGGGACGTGCAGGAGGCAGCGGATCAATGATTCTCATCATTGATGTTTCTATCTTTTTCTCCCTCTCCCTTCCTCTCTGAAATCAATAAAAATATATTGGGGGGAAAAAAACTTCCATCTGTACAACCCCCAGAGTGCCCTTCTAGTTGCTAGATGAGATGCTGCCGGATTCATGAATCACTTAATAAAGCCAATTAGAACTTAAAATGTACTGGGTTGAATTTTATTTTTTAATGACTCCCATTAAGAAAACCATGACTCACAAGTGTTCATTCCCTCAGATTTCTGCCACCACCCTCCTACAGATGTAGCTATCTTTGCCCCCAGCATGTCTGCAGACTCCCTCCTCTTGTTCAAGCTGGATCTGCCCACCTCCACTTGTCTCCTCTTTGCCCTTCTTCTCCCCCACTCTGGAACAGTATTACATTGGTCATTTCTGATCTCTCCTGTATCTTCCCCCCCCCCTCTCTTTTTTTCCACTTTTTTTTATTTATTTAGGTATTATATGTGTACATCCCTCTCTCTCTCTTAATCCTTCCCCACAGTCTCTTATCTCAAAAAGAAAAAAGAAGGGGGGAAAAAAAAAAGCAAATCCTGGCAGGTTTGCTCAGTGGTTAGAGCATCAATCCTTGGACTGAGGGGTTATGGGTTCAATTCTTGGTCACGGGCATGTACCTTGGTTACAGGTTCTCCAGCCCCGTAGGGGCTCCTATGGGAGGCAACCAATCCATGTGTTTCTCTTTCTCCCCCTCCTCCCTCCCTCCCTTCCACTCTCTGGAAATCAATGGAAAATAATCCTCTGATGAGGTGTTGTTTTTTTAGAAAAGAAGAAATCCTTGATTCCTCTCTCTCTTTCCCTTCACATCCAGGTTCCTCTAAGGCAGAGGTGAGGAACATCCGACCCATAGGCCATATGAGGCCCTTGAAATCATCTGGTCAGGCTCTGCCAAAGCAGTAGGGGTGCGTTAATTAAATGTTTGACCAAATAAAGCAGGCTAATGGTTAAGTTGGTCATTTTGCATGGCCCTCAAAAGATGTTATAAACATCCAAATGGCCCTTGGCAGAAAGAAGGTTCCCCACCCCTGCCCTAAAGAGTTGTCTGCTCACCAGTCTTGCCTCTCCCCCACCCTTGTACTCCTCCAGCTACTCTCCCCACTCTTCTGAAACTACTCTGCTCAAAGTCACCAATAAGCTAGTGTAGGGGTTTAGAACAAGTTACCCCAAGATGTGCCTGTGTGGTATGCAGGTTGTTCTGAGCTAAAGGCAACCAGGACTCTGTAGGCTCGAGAGAAACTTCTGCCCTTTCCAAACTACCTAGAAGAATTTGAATTAGGAGCCTTACCCATAATTAACCCTTTGCACTCGCTTGCTTTTTTCTCGATTCCTTTATTCTAATGCTAACCGTGTCGAGTCACACTCGACATCCGAGTGCAAAAGATTAAAGATTATCAGAAATCATCTTTCTTTTCTTTTTTTTTTACCTACCTATAGGACAGGGCAAACTTACTGAACATCTATTCTTATTATTCTGACCATACACACACACACATACACATACACACACACACACACACGCACACGCACACACACACACACACACAGTTTTCCCTTTCAGTCATTGAATCTCTCATGTACGTGGAGTTCACATATATATGCATGTAATTAAAAATTTTTCTTGTTAATCTGCCTCATGTTTATTTATTTATTTTTAAGCCTCACCTGAGATAAGTTTTTATTGGTTTTTGAGAGAGAGAGAGAGAGAGAGAGAAACATCAAAGTGAGAGAGGAACATCCATCAGTCACTTCCCGTACACACCCCAACCAGGGATTGAACTGGCATCCTAGGTATGTGCTTTTGGTGCACAGGATGATGCTCCAACCAACTGACTCACCCGGCCAGTACTCATGTCTATTAAACCAGCTGAAAGAACCTTGAGGATAGAGGAAAATATTCTTCCTCCCCCACACTCATATTAAAAAGAGAGAACCACAGGCCCAAAATGGCATCACTTGTGCTAAAAGCCCAGGATACCAAACCTAGATTTTAATACCTAACCTAATTGCAATTTCAGCCTCTCCCAGGAGTGGCATTTTAAACAAATCAGTTTGGAATTTCCTGATCCACACTAGTGAGTTAATCTGCCCTTTAAGACCCCCTTCCCCTAAGGGAAGGTGTCCTGGCCTGAAATAATCCACTCTTAACTTCTTGATCCCACCCTCTTTCTGCCTATAAAAACCTTCCATTTGTACAAGCACCAGAGTGCCCTTCTAGTTGCTAGATGGGATGCTGTCCAACTCATGAATCGCTTTAAAAAGCCAATTACATCTTCAAATTTACTCAGTTGAATTTTGTTTTTTAACACTAGCGATGAAAATCCAATGGTAAATATTCTGTCCTTGTAATATTTGGCCTTTCTGTGGCCTTTGTCATTGTTAAACACTGCCACCTGTCCCACAATTGCTCCTTGCCCGTTTCTGAAACACAAGGTTGTCTGCCTCCTCTCCGCCCAGCTCTGCTGTGTCTCTCTCCCTCACTGCTAACCTCTTCTGCCTATCGCCTTGCTCCGTCTTCCGCCCAGGGCTCTTCCCACTCCAAACGATCTTGCTCTCCTGTACCAACCATCCTCTCTATGTCAACTAACCCCAAATCCCTGCAAAATCTCAGGGCCACGTAGCCCAATACCTTCAGGACAACCTCAATGTTTCCAGAACTCAATTCCGTGTCTTTCCAAGCCCACCCCTGTTTCATCTTCCTGGATGCCTCCCTCAGCAAATGGCACCATTCAATGTCCTTTGGTGAGAAACTCGCAATATCCAATCAATGGCAAAAACCTTTGGTTTTTACCTCCTAAATGTCTCTCTTCCATCCTCACTGCTCTGGCTGTGTGGCAAGCAGTTCGAGAAACATGAGCAAATCAAGGTTGATGGGCCAGGTACAGAAGGTCATCAACGTGGAAAGCCCCAGGTGCTTAACAACAGACAATTCTAGGGTGAGACCTCGCCCCAGGGTGACTTTCCCTCCCCTACCATACCGCTGGTCTGGTCACTGCTGGTCGCTGGTCTTGCTGTTTGGACCCCCTGACCTCTCTAGAGACAACATCTATGCCTAAGTTATATTTCAGCTCCAGGCCCAGATAAGCAACAAAACCAGCCACAGCTGATGTCAGGGCCAGCTGCACTGAATAATGACCCCCTGCCCTGTGCCTGCCAATCAATCAGTGGAGAGCACAACCCTGAAGGGACACACCTGGAAAACTGCTGTGTATGCTATTGAGATCTTCCCCTGGGACCTCCCTAGTCTCCACCCTTAAACCCTTAGGACTGAGGACCCAGAGCGCTCTCCCTTCCTGGAGCACACCCATGCCTCTCCCTTTCCCTGTCCCAGCCCCATCTCTTCTCCTCCCTCTCTCCTCCCCGTCCCTGCCCCAGGCACATTACCATTAGCTACCTCACTCCCAAGCTCCAAGCCCTTCCTTTACCTCCATAACGTGTTTCCTAAGCCCATTTCTTCTACGAGTTACTTCTTCTACCTCTGTGATTTACCCAATAAATGTCCTCTTACAGTCTGAGTCCTGGCTCTGAATTCCTTCCTAGCCAAAACCCAAGTACCTAGGTGACTAAACCCAGATTTGGTCCGACTCCACCGGTCAGACACCTGGTGCTCTTTCAGCCCACAACAGTTGGGCCACCCACCATCTCTCCCCCAAACTCCTCCTACTCTTCCTGTGGGATGTTCCTACTTCCAGTCCATTATTACTTCATCCTCCACGCTGAAGCCTATGTGTTTTACCTAAATTAAAACACAATGCCTCGACACTCCCTGACCTGCTGAAAACTCTCCAGTGGCTTCCAGAATCCTTTAAGTTAAAACCCAAACTCCTTAACATGATACACAAAACCCTGAACTCCCCACTCCCCTTCTTACACTTTCATTCCAGCAGCCCCAAACCTTAGTTCACAGAGCCCGTCATCAAGTTTCATCCTTCTGTGCCTTTGCATGTGCTGTGAAGGAGCCAGAATGCCCCCCTCCTTTTCCCCTTCTCTAGCTCTCTGGTGATCAGCCTTCAAAACCCTGCCTTCTTGCCCAGCTGGCGTGGCTCAGTGGTTGAGCGCGACCTAGGAACCAGGAAGTCACTGTTTGATTCCCAGTCAAGGCACATGCCCAGGTTGCCGGCTCGATCCCCAGTGAGGGGTGTGCAGAAGGCAGCCGATCAATGATTCTCTCTCATCATTGATGTTTCTCTCTCTCCCTCTCCCTTGCTCTCTGTAATCAATAAAAATACATTTTTTTTTTAAAAAAAACCTGCCTTCTTCCTGTATGAAGCTTTTCCTTACTCTTCCACTGTCAAATCCCTCCAACTTGCTAATACTTTTGTAGCATTTACAGCCTTCTATTTCACATATCATACTAAAGTTTACTGACTTCCTCTTTATCTCCCATATTAAACAGTGAGTTCTCTATGGGTTCATTATGTCTCCAGTACTTGGCATACTGATTAGCACTTAGTAGATGCTTAATAAAAGGGTGAGCAGAGTGGGTACTTATAAGAGGCATTTGTTTCCAAAGGATCATGGACATGGGAGCACTAGGGAACTCCTGGCCATTCAACCGTAAGGTCCTGAGTTTCTGGCTGTGTCCACAAGAAACTGGAGGGATGCCTTTGGGGGACCCAGAATCTGCATGAGAGTACACTGGGATTTCCTACAGCAATACAGTTGTTTCTTGTTTTTATCCCAATCCACTTTGGGAGAGGGAGTTCAGGAAGTCTGGCCAAGAAAGGTGCAATTAATAAAAGTGATGACTTAGGACCAGGTCTCAATTAAGGCCCATTTTCAGGCACAGATTCCAAAGGATGAGAGTGATGTGTAAGGATCATTACAAGCAGAACAGAGAGCACACAACTCCAGTATTTAGAAAGTTCTTTGTTCTAAGCATCACATAGTAAATATCTCATGGAGGAGATCTAGCCTTGCTGAGGGAAACTGGATAAGGCTGGGTTTCATGCATGACGGCGCATGAATTTCACATCGGGGCATTTAAAGGCTTTGGCCCAAAATCACATGGTGCCTGCTATCTTAGTGGATCATTTGTAAAAACACATTAGATACTTACAGATGACTGAGCAGATAGGTCCCACTTTGTACTTGGTGCCGTGCAGTGTTTGCAGAGATTGGGTAGCCTTTTGAGCCACTTCCTTCTACAGTGAGAGAAGCAAGG
The DNA here is from genome assembly GCF_951640355.1 of Cnephaeus nilssonii. NCBI lineage: Eukaryota > Metazoa > Chordata > Mammalia > Chiroptera > Vespertilionidae > Cnephaeus > Cnephaeus nilssonii. Next base: position 61,273,874 of record NC_137083.1, read on the forward strand.
AAAGATGAATGGCTAACACTTGTCTCTTGGAAGAACAGATGCCCAATAGCAGAATGTAGAATGGGACAGTCTGGTTAACTGGACTCTCTGATTAATTGAGGATTAAATACAACACCCTTTTTGTTTCAACCATTTTCGATTAGAAGCAAGCACAGCACACTTTCGTTGGCTTTTAAAATACAACATGATCGCTTCTCAGCCTTTTGGCTAAGATCAAGTGTAGTATCTGTTCCTATCAGTTTAATAGCTGATACATCCTCTATTAAAAAAATATAAAATGAAGACCCCCATCCCCTGTTTATTTGGTCATCCAGACGCTTACATTAATAATGACCAGGGTCATAACTTTGCCACAAACTCTTCTTGTTCAGGGCTGTGCATGGAAATAGGGTGGGAGTAAGGGGCTCAACAGAATGTGTGCTGACCCCAGGATGTACCCAGAAAGTTGATTTCCCCCCCCCCCCAGATCCTTACATTGGCTTATTTCCCCATGACTGTCTCTTTTTCCAAGAAGTAGAGCTCAGCAAAATATTTTCCATTATTTGAGGGTTCCAATTTTGACTGATTGAGGCTTTACTATCCTTGCTAGGGATAAATGTAAGGTCTTAAACTTGGGTCCAGGAAAACAACGGTACAATTACCAGATGGGGGAAACCTGGCTCGGCAGAATCCTGAGAGCTTGGGGGTTTCAATTGTCAATAAGCCCAACATGAGTCAACCGTACGGTGCTACTGCCAATTAACTGACCCTCGGCTGCATAAGCAGGAGCACGCAGTCTGGATGAGGGCAGTTATGGTCACGCTCTGCTGTGCTACTTAACCAACAGCATTCACTTCTGGGAGCTACTCGTGAAGAACACAGGAAAAAAACAAAGCATGTTTGGAAAATAGCAACCTGAATGGTATGGAAACTTGGGATCCTATTATGAGTGCTTAAAAGAACTGGGGGTACTTAGCAGATATAAGGAAAAACAGGTTACTGGTCTTCAAGTAATTAATGGATTTGCCTCTCAAAGAGAAATAAACTTGTTCCATGGAGCCAGACGATAAATCAGGGCTGGCAGGTGAAAACCGTAAGGAGGTGGTTTGGCTCTCTATTAGGAAGAATGCAAACAATCAAATATGCCCCCCAAAATGGAACAGGCTCCTTGCAGCCAGGAACCCATCCAATCACAGGATGAGTAACTATCTGGCAGAGATGTGAGCACCAGGTTTGGACAATTTAAGGTGATCTAGATCTACTAAATACCTTTTAGGTTCTTTTCAATCCTGACATTCTTTTTCCCCCAGTTCAACCCTGAAACCTGCCCTCCAGTGCTAAAATCCAACTGAGATGAAAGCTACACCTGAATTTGAATAATCTATTTCATTTCTGCCAGGAGCTATTGACAAGAATCTATTTGGACATAAATCCACCAAAAGGTCACATCTCAAGGCTTATCTCTAGTATATGGGTTTCAAAATTCAAGCCTACAAGCCAAATTGGAAATATTTGCACATTCTCTTCAGCTGAGGATAGTTCCTGCTCATTTGTAAGCAGCCCTCTGAGATGTCACCATCTGATTTAAGGCTGCCACCAGTTTACCTATTCCTCAAACAGAAAAAGATGGTGGAGGATATCAAGTTAGGGAAGTGAGTGTTTAATGCCCACTATCATGCATTAGCGTGCACCACAATGGCAGATCATGGAGCTGAAGGCACCAAGAAGGTATCAGGCAAGGAGCTGCAAGAGAGCATAGAGCATCTCTGATTCTAGGTCCAAGTGGTTATTACCTAAGCAACAGAAAGCACATCCTGGGAGCTTATGTTCAAATCAGGGTCCTGCTCATCAAGATTAAGGCAATAATAATCTCATGAATTCTATTTCCAAAGGAAACTTAATTTAGGAAAGTCCACATCACAATCTTCCCATTGGTTGGACATATTATGTCTCATTGATCTTTATAACCTATCACTAGTGCACTCCCATCTCAGTACCTAACTTTATGACTGACACTCACTTGTCCACACAATGGATATTTGTGATGGGGCTAAAATGAAGTTTCAGAAACTCACCAGCTCATCAAAGTCGTCTAACTTGGTACATTTATACCCATAGGGGAACATCAGCAGCTGGGAATAGCTGTGGAGGGTAATGAAGGCCTTGACTTTTCCATGACTCTTGATGAAGTCCACTATGGATTTCACCTCAACTTCAGAGTTGGCACTGGGTCCATGGTATGAATCAGAGCAAGGACTGTTGCTGGCTCCAGGTCCTGATGTAAGAAACCCAAGAGAGAACAGTGAGCTTAACGGAGACACTGCACGAAGGCAATTTCCACGCATCACCAAGTTCCTCCTCTGGAAATCAGAGCAAGCATGTTACGGTCAGGAAGCAAGGGATTCTGGACATAGCTCTCTTCTTTAAAATATGGTTCTATATGACAAAGAGAGCTATCAAATTAGATCGTCTCCTCTCTGTGGGAGTTGTTGGAAGAAAAGCTAGATTTAATATTATAGATGGAATTCCTGCATTGGGTAGGAGTTGAGCAATTCTGGGATCCCTTCCAATTCTTCGAGTCCAAGAGTAGAAGATTCTATGCATCTGTACTTCTAAGTCACAAAGCCACAAATGCAAAGAACCTCTGACATCTTTTCTACAGCGAGGAAATCACAACTACATCTGACAACAAGAACTCCTTTGGCTTTGATTTTCTCAGCAACTAGAGTAACTCATGACCACTGAAGTGGGTCCACTGAGGCCAGGCCAGGGCTATGAGTGCTAGAGAAACTCTGATGGGATTGGGTAGGAGCTGGGACTCCCTAGTTCTCTAAGTGATATGGACAAAGGTAAATATAGCCTGTCACCTTTATTTTAGGATTCTTTTATAAGAACAACATTATTTTGGATCTGATGTTTTGATTTTTTTCTTCCCTACACTAAAACACACACACACACAATTGTAAAATCGATGAATGAATAAGTTGCCACTCATCCGTGTCCTATCACAATCCCCTAATATGTTTTCTTTTGGTTCAATGAATCTCACTAATTTATTTGTCTTACAAATATTCCATGATTGCCTTCTATGTTCCAGACACTGTGCTAGGTGTTAGGAAAACTGCAGTGAAAGAGACAGTTTCTCGCCTCACTGTTATCATACCTAATAAGGAAAAAACAAACAAATTTCAATTCTGTGATTAAATATAATGAGCTTTAACTGATGCCTGAAAGCACAAAGGAGCGCCCAACCCGACTGCCACTGAACTCCGAACAATTAGAGCCGCAAGTCAACAAACCCAGAGCAGCGAGCTGATATTTTCTCTTTTGGATCTATTTTGAAAATCAGTTTCTTAGTCTTATTTGGACTTGAGTTTTCTTTCTCGAAGCATCCATGGGTGATGTAATGCTGCTCTCCGTATAGATCCTAACCCCCTCTAGTGGTTGGTTCGGGGCTTCGGGAGGCCTCCCGCCATTGCGCTACGTCCTAGCCTGAGAGCTCGGAAGCTGAGCCGGGCTGCAGCTGGTGGGAAAACCGAGATGTGAGGCAAAATATATTAAATGCTGCTCGGAGCGCTGTGACAGCACGGCGAGCCTGTGAAGGGAATTTAGTTGAGTGTTTTTCAAATTGGCTTTTAAATGGCTTGCATCCTGAATGGGCTTAGCGGGCTGACGGTCCTGCGGAGCCGTGCAAAACAGCCCGCAGGCCAGACAAAGTCTGACCATTCCCGGAGGCGAGTCCCCGCGCTCACCTCCAAAGCCTGCGTCCCAGTTCCGGTTAGGGTCCACACCGACACAGCGGCTTCCAGACACTTTGGACCGGGTCTTCCGCCACATGCGATTCTTTAAAATCCAACCAAAAGAGGAAAAGGAAGGGGGTGGGGTACGGTCATTCAGCCTGATGAGACGGTCTCTTTGGAATTGTGCTCATCTCCCTCCATCCCTCCAGAAGGCCCCCGTGACACTGCACGAGTGTCCCTGGCCACGGAGGTGCGGAGCGGGGCCCCCACGGAGTTCTGCTGGGGCTTCCCGTCAGCTTCCCACAGAGAGAAGCAGACAGACCCCCATCTCCTCCAATGAATACCGACCTGCCTGCCAAACCCTGTTCCTTGGATTAAAGGTTAACAACAAAAACAAAACAAACCAACAAAAAGTGGGGAGAAAGCAAGGGTTCCATGGCAGAATCGTTTGGGGAAATACAGACCTACATTGGCTGATTTACCTTAGAACTTCTAAGGGCTTTTGAATGCTCTAATTTTTTTTATTATTATTATTTTTTATGAAACTCCAAGAAAGGGATATAGTGGGCGATAGTTCCCAAACTTCACTGTGGAACTTTTATTCACAGGGTATCTCATAAGATGAGTACTAGTATTTGTATGAGTTCCTTTTGAAACCTCGTTGAAAAATGCTATCATAGTCAGATCTCTCCAAAAATAAATTTGAAGCTCTCACTCATTTTGAACATACATGGGGTCACAGTTGCCACAATGGAGTTTTGTAATGAGATTTTTAAAGGGGGTGGGGGGGGAGAGAGAAAAGAACGACCTAACTCCTTTTAGTAATACTCCAGAGATTTCTTCTACAGGTTTTAAGTAAAATGTTAGATGTATTGTACTGCCTACCTAAATCCTACCACAAATCTAATTGTCAGCAGGTAACATCCGCCTCCACTTTTCTATCAATCCTGCCACAAAAACACAGAGATAATTGGAACAAATCTCCTAGGTGACTCACAGTGAACAATGAGCTCTAATAGCCCAGCCTAACAGCTGAAATGAGGCACTGACGGAGGCAATATGTGAAGCCACCGTGTGCAGTAATAAGAAGTGATTATAAATTCCACTGCTTGCCTCAGTTCAGGGCCACTCTGGAGAGATTAGGCATTCTGTTTACAGTGAGTCAAGGACAGGAAGATTACTTTTATTTTGTTTTCAAAGTTCCTACACTTCTCCTTAGATTCTTGTTTTGAGAAGAGAAAAAGTCCAAGCTTACTTTGGTTTGAGAGAACACATATCCATCGGGGTTTGTGACCGGCAGCAGGAAGATATCCATGGTGTCCAAAATGGAGGTGATGGACGGATCATTTCCATAATCAGAGGCAATCTGAGCAGAGGCAACAACATATATGTCAAACTCACCCTTCCCTTTCACCGGGGAATACAGGATAGAACGTTAAGGGAATGTGTTTTTTCCACACGTGAACTAGATATCACTGCTGGTCAATGAGAAGTCTCACAGGACTTCATCCAATCTCCTGCAGTGTTAATGTGTTTCATATGCCAGCGTCTACACTTTTATTTCTGGTCAGAAGTATTTACTTATAGTGAATAAAAATCAGATACTACGTATCCATTTTCTCTACAAAGCAGTAGAATCCTTCCTATGAATTCTGGTGAGGCATTTTGCAATGGCAGGCCATGGTGTATGTGGCTTATAGGGATCTATGAGTCAAAGAAATATTTGCAAGTTTACCTTAATCACCACACAGGGTAGCTTTCCAAAAGAACCCTCAACCAACATCAGATAACTTAAATATGCGGGGACTTTTCTAAAGATACAGAGAGCCAGTTAAATTCCACTTGGGGAATTAAATTTCTACTTGCAATCAATTGCAGTAGAGTTGAAGTTTCTGCAGGATTAAAATTTACTCATTTCCTGTGCTCAGCCATCCTAAAGCATTATTATTCAACTGTTAAATATCCATTTCATAATACCCTAAAGGTAACCGCATTTTAATTGAAGGGAAAAATGTATCAGTCAGTATGCACGTGGTTGCACATGCTTGAATGATCTGATGTGGATTGATTTCCTTTGCTCATGAATTAACATTCTGATTTATAGCGTGTCACTTTTGAATTACTTAAGAAATACCAGACGAGGTCACACCCAGCCTGGTGTCCTGACTCTAATTCCAATGCACATGTGGAAGAGAGGTATTGCTACACCCTGACTTCAAAATCAGATTTGGAAATTTTTTCAGAACCACCACCAACCCTTAACGAATTCCACTTTGGATCTGTAGGTCAAAGTAAACTCTTCTAGCACCTGTTTATATTTTCCATCTGAGCCCCCTTGGTGGTTTTATAGATTTCTAGCACATCGTGCCTCAGCCCTGAGAATTCGAGGCAGCAAAGCAATTTTTCTCTTGTCTGTTCTTAAGCTGAAATCTGACTCCCCAGGGTCCTTCTTTTCTACCCTTTCCATCTCTTCCAGCTCGCTCTTCTTTTAGCAGGCACGCAGTGGCCCACCAGAGGAAGAGTGCCAGGGTGCTGGCTGGGGCAATACCAAAGAGGTCGAATGGATCTGATTCCTGCCTGTGTGGCAAGAGAAGCAGTGGAGCTGAGCGCTTCCGCCGTTAGGACCACAGGGATTGTTGCGTGCTTAAGTGGGTCCTGATCCCAGAAAAACAAAACAAGGGAAGAATGTTAGGCAGAATCACCTTATTTGCTGTCCACAGAGCAGTAGCTTGTGTTACCCACTCTCGAGCATGGATCCCGGCGTCCAGCCAGATGGCCGGCTTGTCTCCTCCGGTACTGAACTGCAAGAGAAGCGGGGGAAATGTGAGCGCTGCAGCCCCGGGTCCCCTCTCTTCTACCCCGGGCCCTGTCTGTCCTTCTTCCTGTACTTGATGTGATTGAGAGAGGAGGAGGAGGTGTAGACAGTGATGCATCAATTAACTCTTCTCACTTAATGTGATTTTCTTTTTGGCCCCCTTCCTTTAAGGCTAAGGAGAGCAGAGACTCTTTTTTCGTGTTTGTAAAAAATCATTGCAGATAATGTGATGACATGAAAATATGTTCATTGTATGTTGCAAATTTAAAAAAAAACAACAGGTTACAAAATAGTGTGATGCCATTTTTATTTTCTAAAAAGGCTAGTTTGTGTGTATGTGTGTATATGTACACATACAAACATATGAGATAAAGGGAGAAGGAGAGAAAAATAGAAGGATATGCAACAATAGCTATCATTCCATACTTGTGGAATTAGGTATATGGGGATGTTTTTCTCCCCCACCCCCCTTTTTTGATTGTTTGTTTTCTCTTTCAATTTTATGCAATGATTGTGTCATCTATGTAATAAAAATGTTCATGATAACCTTTTGAGTCCTTCATAAAAACAGGATGGCAGGCTCTGAGGTGCTTCCCAGAGTTTAAATTTTATGGTCTAAGTGGCTTAGTTTTATTTGGAGCAGTGGTTTTGCCAACTGGATCAGTAAATGGGGAGGAAAACATTATTTTTGCACCATCAATTTCTGTGTCTGCGCAGCACTCTAAACATAGCCGATAAGGTAAATGAGAAATGCAAATCCATGCTAAAAATTATATTTAACGGGTTTTGAGAGTTTTCGTTCAAAGTGTTCCCTGCCTTTTCCTCCCAAGAGCTCAAATGTAAAAAGCAGGGTACTTTAAAAAAAAAACACACATTCTCAACCACGAACCACCCTGGAGAAGGGACGCCAGGAAAAGCCGGCGGTGGGGGTGGGGGTGGGGTGGGGAGCGCGGGGCTGCGGTTTCCTGACCCAGCTGCAGGAGAAACAGGCAAGAGGAGATCTTTTAAAAGAAGGTAGTGAATATTAGCAAATGTGCCCGAGTCCAGTGTCAATAAAGTAGGCAAACCACTCCTCTCGGGCCTGCTTTGAGAAAAACATTCTGGTGAAATCCATCTGTCCCGAGTCCGTTGGTTCTCAGCCATAACGTTTCCAAATTTAGCAGGGAGTTGTGACATTCTTTTTTTTTTTTTTTCCCTTAACAAACGCTTTCTAGGAAATCTGGGGAAATAATTTTCACTCTTTTTCAGGGCGAGGTGAAAAAACTTGAAATTTCAGCTCTAAGTCTATTAGAGGTTTCAGGTTGGAATACTTTTTAAAAATGCCTGTTTCTGGGCATTTGGCTTCGCGATTTAGTTTCCTGCCATCCTTTCGCACACAGCGGGACCTCCTTTTCTGTTTGTTTGTTTTTTTAATGCGGGAACTCTTCCTTTTTAAATGCGGCTCTGGCTTAGGCGCCTTTTTTTGTTTTTTGTTTTTTGTTTTTAATCTCTCGGTTTAAAAAAAAGAAAGAAAAAAGGGGAGGGAGAGAAACACGGCACAGAACTACGAGCTTGATTAAATACAGAATATCTCACCTATTCTCCCCCGCCCCCTGTGTCCTGCACCTCCCCCCTCCTCCCCGGACTCTGGGGCCCGCACCACCGCCCCCTCCCTCGGTTGCTATAGGCGCCTGGGCCTCCGGTTCCCTGCAAGTGAATTTATCAAGATGAGAGCATTAATTCACTCCCGCAGACCTGCGTCAGTTTGCGTAGGATAGAGAAAAAGAAAAAGAAAGGGGGGACAGGCGGGGGCGGTAATGGGGAGGTGGATACTCAAAACCGGCAAGGACCGGTTGCAGGGCAGGCGGGGGCGGAGGAAGGCTCCCCGGCAGCGCGGGAACCACGGCCGCCCGGGAGCAGCGGGTTCGAGCCTGGGGAGGAGACCCCCCCTCCCCGCCCCTGCTGCATCTGTGTACCTTGAGCACGTTCATGGGCCGTTTTTCGAAAGAATAGCCAATAGTCACTTTGCTCACTAGTCCCGGGTGCTCAGCCACGATGTTATCCATTGCTTGGGAAATCTGAAATGTTTAAGATAAATAAATGGGCATTTGTGAGTGAATAATCTGATGCACCTCTCGGCGACTTTTCTCTCTCCCCATTCCCATCCCCCCAGGACAAAGTGGACAGGGCAGCGGGCAGATGCCGCTGGATGGGGACCTTTGCACCCGAGCTGAGAGGGGAGCGCTGGGCCTCTGCAGGGCTGGGGCCGGGCTGAGAGAGGGGCGCTGGGCCTCTGCAGGGCTGGGGCGGGCTGAGAGAGGGGCGCTGGGCCTCTGCAAAGCTGGGCCTCTGCAGGACTGGGGCCGGGGAGCCATTTTGCGGCTGCGGCGCCGGCTTTTTTTCTGTTTTGTGCTTAAAACAAAATGGCCCTTTCCAGGCTGGCCTCGCCCGGCCCTGGAGTGCAGCCTCCCCAGGCGGAAAGCTGCTCCCCCTTACCCGCGGAGGGACACAAATGGTAGTGGCACCAAAAAATAAAAAGATGGATTTAGAGGCGAGGCGAGCATTACAAAACGCAGCAGGGCTCGGTCAGGCCGCAGATGCGCCGGTCGCCAGCTACCTCGCCTCCCATTTGCGAAGCTGATTGAAATTCCGTGCCGCTGGGGCGCCCAAGCCGCGTCCATGGCCGGACTGAGACGGGTCTGGGCGCGTCCGGAGCAGGAGCAGCAGGAAGCAGCTCCTCCAGCTGCGGCCCGCATTTGCGCTCCGTAGGACAGACCCCCATTTGTGCGGCCCGCGAAGGAGAGTGGCATTCCCGTTCTCCCGCACTGTATCGATCCAGAAACCCTCATCTGAAATCCTTCGGGGCCACACACATTTGCAAATTAAGGGGGTTTGGTGGTGGCGGGGGAGAGATTTAGGAAGGTAGGAAGCCTGCATTGTGTGTTATACACGCGGCATCGCTCCGTAGTCAAAGGCATTGATCTTTCTGGCAGTGACACCAATGAGTAGCAAGTCAGTTCGGGTCAGGTTTTGCCCCCAAATGAGTTTAGGTCATGTTTTGCCACTAAATAAATTAGGGGGAAAACTTTGTTTTCAGAGTTGTTTGCAATTTGTAATTCCTTATTTGGGGGGTCAGTACCTACAAGATAGCTCCTCTCTGGCTCTTGCCTACTCCCCCACCTCTACTCCCCGACCCCCATCTCCTCATCCCCTCCCCTCCATCCCTCACCCCCAGATCAGTCAGTGCAAATTGACCCCTGTGGGCCCGAGAAAAGTTCTGTCGCAGACACTGTCCAGGTGCCCGGGGTCAGTGTGTGGCTGGGGGAGGGGGGAGGGGGAGGAAGGAAGTGCTCTTCACGCCAGCAAACTCGGGAAAGAAGCAGAGACTGCTACCGTGAGGTAGGGAGCTGTGGGCAGCTTGGGAGACCCTGCCCCGGCTGGAAGTCAGAGGTGTCAAGGTGTCCCCTGATTCTATCATCGGTGACAGCGTGAAGCACAGCTCTCAAATGGCTCTGTGGGCAGCACCGGCTAGAAATCAGCAAGGGGCCCTGAGCAGAGAGCAGGAGCGTGGCAGGCTGTTTGTCTGCTCACTTAAGACACTCCCGGATCCTTCAACAATAATGGGATGGCGGCCGAGATGGGCAGGTGGGCTTCAGGTTCCGGCTTAAGGCAGTGATACTTAAGACTGGCTGTGAAATTCTAGGGAAACTTGGGAAAGTGAGGAAATATGAGAATAATTTCCATTCAATCAACCAAGGGGACGTGTTGGTTTTGTCATCTGAGGAAAGACCGGCCCGTTTCTCAGATGTTCATTTTGAAAACACCTACCTCTTCCAAGGTATGATAAGCTTCGAAGTTGAAGTTACCATTCCGTTCTCTTCTCTGATTAAGTAACATTTCTTCATTCTCTTTGTCCAACAGAACCTAAGACAAATCAATTTTACCTATGCTTACTTCATAGCAATGCATTTGCACCTACAATGGTGAAGGAAATGGTAACACTCAAGTCCCCAGTCCCAAGCATTCCTTTCCCTGTCCTATAGGCTGCCTTATTCTGGTAGCACCCTGAAAGTGGATGGGGCATGAATGGGGCTTCTGGTCAGCCAGATGCTGCAAATATAGAATGACAGTCAGTCCTATGGTTGTCTTATAGTTCACCCTACCTCTCCGGGAACCCAGGGTGTGTAGATGTAGCTAAGAACAAAACCAACTCCATCTCTGTGTCCCGGATTTCATTTCATTTTTTTAAGTTTCATGCTGTGACCTTTGGCCAACTTCACAGTCCTTAGCAAGCATATCAAAGCTTTCTAATTTAAAATATAGCCATGATTATTTTTTTGTTAGAAACATCTGAAAGGCATGACAACCGAGATAAATATCCAACTGGCAACAGTATTGATTATAAACAATTATCTATCACAGCTATTCCAACCTTTTTCACATTCTGGCACACACAAACTAATTACTAAAATTCTGTGACACACCAAAGAATGTATTTTTTGCCGATCTGACTAAAATAGGCATAATTTTGATTCATTGACACTAGACGGCTATTGTGTTGACTGTTGTTCATTGTTTTATTTAACAATCTAAGGGAAAGGAGGTCAGTGCCCCTGACTAAATACACAGGTATTGCATGTTTTAAAAAGTCCTGCTGCACATGGGTTGAAAATCGCTGACCTACCACCAACCATTAGGAGGTATGGCCCCTGGAGCTACTACATTTTTTTGTCCCTTTGTCCTGTCAATCATTAGTACCCGAATTATACTATTAAAAAGTACACACACATAAAGTACAGTAACAGGGGCCTGATAGCAAAGAATAATTAGTACAAAACTGCTAGGCCATCCATCTGTCTGCTCTGGCCCAATCTTCCCAAAAGTAAATCACCCTATAAGTTCTGTTATAGTCTATGGCGTTGACTGCTTCGTCTTTGGTTCACAGGGCCTAACCTCCAATTAAAAAACTAGATAAAAGAAAGAAAGAAAGAAAAAAAAAGGAAAATAAAATAAAAACTGGCCCAGCTGGATTGGCTCAGTGGTTGAGCATCGACCTATGAACCAGGAGTGCACCGTTTGGGGCGTGCAGGAGGCAGCCGATCAATGATTCTCTCTCATCATTGATGTTTCTATCTCTTTCTCCCTCTCCCTTCCTCTCTGAAACCAATAAAAATATATTTTAAAAAACTAGGTGAATAACATCTTACTTTTCCCTACTTCGACCAATATCCATCAGTTTGCCTTTTGTGTTTCATGCCAGAGACTCTCTTGCCCTTTCCCTTAAGTTTTTGATTATCATATCGAATTTGTGTCAAATGTAGAAGAGAGAGTGACAATGCCTCCCTGCCCACTCTGCAGGGGTGGCCCAGACTGCAGGAAGGCACCCATAGGTCCCTTCGCTGGCAGAGGGTACCCAAGGATAAAGGAGATGGTCCTTCAGTTCAAGTGGATCAGCAAGCCTCTGGAAGGATGGTCTCAGGGATAATTACCTGAACATCGTCAATCATGATGGAATAAGCAATGTCCTGGGACTCCAAGAAAATTTTGACGGCCTGGACACTGACAAAGGGAACCCGGACATGGGCTGTCTCTCCTGGTATGGTGGGTAATTTCCAGAAATCGAGCTGAAAGGGATAAAAGACCAAGGCAGTGAGTGGGTAATTCCAGGGAAAAGGACAGCTCAGCACTGATGGATTTCAAGAAATCAATTCATATCTACTTTATCTCAAGCCCACAAGACTGGAAGCATTGTAGAATCATTATGATATTGCAAGAAGAGTTTTTAAATAGCCAAGCATCAGCATATGAGTTATCCACCCCCCCCCCCCCCGACACTTCCTATGGTTAGATATTAAAATGGGCAGAAGGAACAGATTATTTAAAACTATGGCAGTTTTTTTTTAACAGTTGACATTTAAGTAATCTAATTCATTTTATAACAGAATGTTAATACTATACATCATTTTAGGAGGTAAATAGTGCGTTAAAGGTTTTCAAAATTTTTCAAAGTAACTGCAATCTCTCTTTTCATTCTTACAATAAACCTGTGAGATAGAAGAATGGTTTCCTTATTCTCATTATACTGAATGGGAAAATGAGACACAGGAAACATGGGTGGTTTGCCCAATGTACATAGCTGGGACAAGAGCCCAGGTTTTCTGCATCCCAGCGTCAGGAGTTAGCATTCCACACACTGTCAGAGAAGGTTAGATGCAGTCCAAAGTAAGAGATCTCAACCATCGTGTCTAACTGTGGAGTAGTCTCTAAGAAACAGAAGTCCCCTCTAGGACAGATACCTGAAGATGTTCTTCAGCCTCCAATTCCACCAGATTTTTTATTTGTTCTTCATTCCTTGGTATGATCTCAAGAACTTGATCTCTAAAGAATATTAACCACAGACATGACCTTAAAAGCAAAACCTGGACACTGTTTCCTGTTGCTTTCTGCTCCTATTAGTCTCCACCTGCCAGGAGGTTAATGCAGCGGTTAATAATCTTTTTGACAATCAAGAAACTGATAAACAGTATACTGACCCACATCCCCAGAATGAGCAGTTGAGAGAATGACTTTACTTCCCCCAAGGGTATGTTATCTAAATAATAATTAAGAGGTTTACCTACTCGTAGCAGGAAGCTTGACATTAAAGTTACCTTTCTTGTAGCTAATGATTATTCTCAAATAGCACCTGCTGCGCATAAAGAATTGGCTTTTAAAACTTGTCTGTTCCTGTTTTTCAGATACAAATGAAAAAAAAAAGTAGAATAATTACTTTGGTGCTTGTAAAAGGAATTGAATTCATATCTGGGTAGACCTAGTACGGTTTGTTTGTTTGTTTGTTTGCTATGGTTCATTGAAATGTATCCAAGTTCCATCTCCAAGCACCATTTATGTAGCCCAAACTTTGAGATATGGCTAGGAACAACTGGGACTCAGGAAAGTCCTGGTGTGCCTCTCTCTCCACACAAACACATATATACGTAATGGCGAACAAAGGATATCAAGGGCAATTTGGCAGGAAAAAGAAGTTGCAAAACAAGCGCACACATACCTTTAGAAAAAAAGTAGAGCTGGATTTTTGTCACCCTTGGTGACAGATGTTTCTCCTCAATCCCTTTCTCCAAGTAGGTCACTTCCTGTGTGTCACTACCCTGCCCATTTGTACGGTGGGGAAGGGATTGGTACAAAGAGCATACACAGGGATAAGAATTTAAGTCTTCTGAAACCAAGCACCATGCAATTCCCAATGAACTCGAGTGGAATATACTGTATGTGATAGAATGAGATCTTCAAGGCTCTCCTGCCTTCAAGTATCCACCTGCCACAGATGGTCTGAAAATGCTTTCATTTGAGACTCATTCCTTTTGATTAACGCATAGAGTCCCAGGAGTCCTGCTTTAAAATGGAAAGGCTTTGGGAAAAGTAATACATTAAGCTAATATTTCCTAGTGTGTGTGTGTGCTAAGGAATAGTAGCCATTTGAGTTACTCAGCGCTTAAAAAAAAAAAAAGTGAAGCGGAGTTTCATGATCAAAAATATTGGGTAGGTGCCGCAACCTAGATCCCCTCTCATAGATTTACAGCGCATGCTATAGTAGTAAAAGAACCTAGAAATCCTATAGTTTATTTAACCCTCTGATTCCAAAGTTTATTTGACCTCCCACTTTTGAGGGCCAAATTTATTTGACCACTTTGTTAGTTCCCTGGAATACTCTTCAAGAAATGCTGCCTAGCTCTAGCCGTTTTGGCTCAGCGGTTAGAGCGTTGGCCTGCAGACTGAAGAGTCATGGATTTGATTCCCCTCAAGGGCAATCCCTGGCCCTTATTAGGGCATACACGGGAGGCAAACAATCGATGTTTCTCTTTCACATCCATGTTTCTCTCTCTCTCTCCCCCCCCTCCCTCCCTTACACTCTCTCTAAAAAAAAAATTCAATGGAAAAATATCCTCTGGTTGAGGATTAACAAAAACAACAACAATAACAAAACAAAAAAGGAAAAGCTGCCTAAAGCCCTTCATAGAATCTTGGAACCAAAGTATTGGAGCAAAGAAGAATCTTACAAAGCCATGAGAGTTGGATTTGGGTTGGTCTTCCCACTTTATGAGGTTCCACTACCTGGGCACTAGATCTGCAGATGGGAAGACAAGGGTTGACATGGAGGATGAAACCAAGGAAGGTAGGGAGAAGGAGCTGGGAGAATAACCTGTCACTTACTGAGATGGCACTGAGATAAATGGCCAAACAGCTTTATTTTCAGTCATGTCTATCACTTCTACATCCTGATCATCAGAGAGGAAAATGAGTAAGGACGGAGAGAAATAGGGTATATGTATTCGGTTTTCAGTTTTGTTTTTTTATTTAAATGTCATTTCTCTCTCTCTCTCTCTCTCTCTCTCTCTCTCTCTCTCTCTCTCTCTCAGGCTCATTTCTATTAATCCCACTATCTCCTCTCCAAATCTAAGAGAAGGCTCTGAAAATGCTGAATACTTACATCCATGATTCTGCCACAATCCAGTGAGAGCCTCTGTGCATCAAGTAAGCCAAATTCAAACCGGTATCAGAAAGCACAACTTACCCCACAAATGTTTCTCGACAGTAGATATGCCCCAAAAGGGCACCAAAAAACAGGATCAACCTCATCGTCAAGGGTTTTCCCAGAGTCTAGAATTCAGTGTCAGTCCTGAAGTAATTTATAGGGACCGCGCCTGAGGCTGACCTGTCAGCAGTCTAAGAACTCAAGTGAACTAAGTCCCACATGGTAAAATTCCCACCTGCAGATCAAATTCTCAAGGTTGTAGACACCCACCTGTGTGATATCTGCCATTCTTACATTTTCCATTCCTACGATGAGATAACAAACTTTAATGGAAAGAGCAAACCAAGGGCAAATTACGCATTTATGATTTAGAACATAAAGTGCCACTAACTCTACTCAGTGATAGAAGCCAGATTAATAGACCTAGAGGTTAAAGTCCATGCTGGGTCTCTGACAAAAAAAAGGACACAGCATTTATAGTAATTATTTGGGCATCCTGTCTATCACATTCCATTAGTTTGCTCATTTGTTTATTTTTATAATGTTTACCCTTAAACACTGCAATCACTGAGTCCACATCTGCGGAGTCTCCCTGTAGATGTGGCCCTGTCTAGTTCTCACTCTATATTAAAACAAAACAGAAGGCCTTTTAATAGTCAATTCTGAACTGGCTCTAAAGTCATCCATCTGCATTTGTACCAAATTGATGTCTTTGTTTCTGTACCATTTCCCAAAATGAAAATGTCTTTCTGATTATGACAATGAAATTGCTTGTAATAAAAAGTTTATATAAAACGGAAGTGTTTTGCGTAATCAACAATAATTTCTCCACCCAAAGAAAATCACTTGGTTTACATCTTTCCAAATTTCTGTGTTTTAGAGCCTTCCCTTAAACAAAAATTATATCGTATCATAGATTTTGATTTTTAAACAAAGATTTTTTTTTAAAAAAAAAAGCAAAGGTGATACTTTCTTGTCTATGACATAGCTACTTTTAGGAGTCATACTTTATTCATTTTAGTCATTCACTCACATTATATTCAGCCTAGCAAGAATCAAACATAAACAGACACAAGGAAATGTTCGTCTGTCCTCTGTATGTCAAATTTTTCATTTGCATGCACGTTAAATCCCTGGGTTAGAATTCTCAAGTACCTACTTGAAAAGGAAAGGGTGTTTCTGGTTTAAGAAACTCCTGAATAAAACTTGTGGGGTGGAGGGGGTTTAGTCTCTTGGGTGTCTGGAGAAAATAGAAACAGAGAGGCTGAGACCATAATTTATCCTCATATCCCCAGCACTTCTCAAGTAAACAGTAGTCATATGAATTGAAGTGAGTGTGCTTGGGGAACCAGTAAAAGCTTCTTGGAAAAGGCAGGGATTGAACTGAGTCTTAGAGTGGGTAGGATTTGCCGAGGAAAGCCTGGATTTCTGGTGGTAGGGAAACAAGTAGACAACTGGGAAAACACATGGCACACGGTTGGGTTAGGGAGGAAACGTGCCCCGCTTGGGCAGCTTTGACCTTGGACAGGTGGGAAGGTAGGGCTACCTGGTGGAGAGCCTCACAGTCCAAGCAGAGGAGTTTACACCAGAGGAGAGGGGGAAGTGTAGAGCCCCGGAAGATTTCTGAGCAGGTAACTGATGATGAAGACAGTATTGAAAATGAGGAGACTTGTAAGATGGGTTGCCTGGCAGAGATACTCTAAGCAGGGAGCCAAGGACTTAAAATGATGCATCTGGATTAAGTGGTAGCAGAGGGAATGCATGAGATGGGCTCGAAGAGATATTTCAGTGGAAGAATCACAAGGGCATGTTGAGTGATTGGTGCCTGATGGGTATAGGAGAGGTCGGGGAAAGGTGCTGTCCAGTGGCTAAGAGCCACCTCCATGGAAGCCTCTCAGCAGTTCTTCATCCAATTGTCACCTTGTGGGTTCAAAGAGGAATTTTTACTGGGAATTACCACTCAATGAATTGCATTCCCTGTAAGTGTAAAATACATGATAGCTCTCTTTTCTTCCTGAAAAGGACAGTGGGATGAACCTAGAGTTGCAGTGGGGATCCAAGGTAAGTTTGGACCCCTCAATCCTGAGCCTGAGTTAGTCCCAAAAAGAGAGAGGACTTTCCTCATCATGCCTGAGATGAGGAAAAAGAACATTCCCTGGAATGGATGAAAATAGTAATTTTAAATAAATACATAAATAAATAGAAGTCAGAGGAGGAGAAAGCACAAACTTTAGTAGGGAAAACTCCAGAAAGCACTGTTGTTTCTGTCACTGTTGTTCCTGACAATATACACAGATCCTTGCCAAATAGAGCTTCATCTTTCTACCCCCTCATTCCAGAAGCTGCATAAAATCTGTTTAGATTGCTGTATTGAGGTGTGCCTGACATACAATAAACTGCATACATTTAAAATATGCAATTTGATAAGTTTTAACACATGTATACTATCACCACAATCATGAACATATGCATCACCCCCCATTAAAACCTGTTTTTGAGAATCACTGAGAAAATATCCAGCCGGAAAGATCACTGAAGCCCTCTTGCTTTGCAGATGAGGAACCAAGACCCCAAGCAGAGAAGTGTCTTGCACAAAGCCCGGGCTGATCCGGGCTTGGGGCAGGCACTGGGAGCTCTGTTCTCAGACCCTGGGTCATTGCTCTGACACTCTGGACCAGGTGTCCTCAAACTACTGCCCGCGGGCCACATGCGGGTGTTTTTGCCGTTTTGTTTTTTTACTTCAAAATAAGGTATGTGCAGTGTGCATAGGAATTTGTTCATAGTTTTTTTAAAACTATAGTCTGGCCCTCCAACGGTCTGAGGGACAGTGAACTGGCCCCCTGTTTAAAAAGTTTGAGGACCCCTGCTCTGGACTGTCCTGTTACCCAAGGTAATTCTACTGAACTCTAGGAAAAGACCATTTCAGACCAACCACTTCCTTAGCAGCCTATCCCTGAAGAAGCCATAATTCAGAAAGGGAAAAATGATAGCTGTCTTTAGAAAAGTGCTCTAATGGCATGTTGCTTCCTATTATGGGATGATGTTAGGCACACTTCTCACTTTTGCCCTTTAACCTCAGAAAGTGAGTAGCCTAATAGTAGGGAGAGGAAGATACTAAATGTTAGAATCATAGGAGAACAGACTACAAATTAAATCCTCCAGTAGAGTCACCAGACTCCAAAGAATTTCAAAATTAAAATTTGAATGTCTTGCCCTAGCTGGTTTGGAGACCCTCTTGATACTGTGCTTTCTAACCTGGTTTTCCCTTTGGGCTGTGAGTTCCTTCTTTGGGTTCACCTTAATATTGCATTTTCCCACCAACCCATCCTTTGGGACTCTCCAGAGCTCACCACCCTGCCCACTCTCTGCTGCTCCCTCCTCTGGCAGCAGACAACGCTGTGGTAACCTGTGGGACCTAGATTACATTGGGTCCCAGCCTTCTCCTTCCAAAGACAGCATTTGCACTTGCTTGAGTCTAAAATCTATTATACAAATTCTTTTTTATATTAGTCAGTTCGGAAGAACAAACAGACTCCATAGGTCATTGCTGTTTGCAACACCAGGCTGGGGAGACTTTCAGTACAATAACTATTTGCTCTTCCTCAGCTGGAAGTAAACAGGCCCCCAACACCATGTTGTGAAGATCTGTCTTCTGCTCCTTTTCTTTCTGCATCAGGTTCCCACTTATGAGCGCCCCAGTTCATGGATTGATCATTTCTGGAATCATTTCGGTTACACATAGGGCTCCAAAAATGAATAAGAGCTTATTAGCCAAGAGCTCACTGTCTAGACCAGCACTGTCCAATAGAACTTTCTGTGATGATGGGAATGTACTGTCTCTGCCCTGTCCAATAATGCAGCCACAAGAAAGACATGTGGCCAGAAGAGAGAGAGCAAGATACTGAAAACCTATTTGAAGAAATAATGACAGAAAACTTCCCCCACCTGGTGAAAGAAATAGACTTACAAGTTTAGGAAGTGCACAGAACCCGAAACAAGAGGAATCCAAAGAGGACCACACCAAGACACATCATAATTAAAATGCCAAGGGCAAAAGACAAAGAGAGAATCTTACAAGCAGCAAGAGAAAAACAGTTAGTTACCTACAAGGGAGCACCCATACGACTGTCGGCTGATTTCTCAACAGAAACTATGCAGGCCAGACAGGAATGGCAAGAAATATTCCAAGTGATGAATAGCAAGAACCTACAACCAAGACTACTCTACCCAGCAAAATTATCATTCAGAATTGAAGGTCAGATAAAGAGCTTCACAGATAAGAAAAAGCTAAAGGAGTTCATCACCACCAAACCAGTATTATATGAAATGCTGAAAGGTATTCTTTAAAAAGAGGGAAAAGAAGAAAAAAGTAAAAGATAAAAATTATGAACAACAAATACATATCTATCAACAAGTGATCCTAAAAATCAAGTGAATTAAAAATCTGAGGAACAGAATAAACTGGTGAACATAATCGAATCAGAGACATAGAATGGGAGTGGATTGATAATTCTCAGGGGGAAAGGGGTGTCTGTGTGGGGGGTACGTGAAGAGACTGGACAAAAATCATACACCTATGGATAAGGACAACGGGGGGGGAGGTAAGGGCAGAGGGGGGGTGGGAACCAGGTGGTGGGGAGATATGGGGGGAAAAAAGGAGAAACAATTGTAATAATCTAAACAATAAAGATTTATTTAAAAAAAAAAAAGAAAGAAAGACATGTGGCCATTGACCACTTGAAATGTGACTGGTATAACTGGGGAACTGAATTTTTAATTTTATTTTAATTAATTTTTAATTACACTTAAAAACAGAAGCAGTGTAAAATATTTTTCCTTTAAACATACTTTAATGACTTGGCAGGACATTTTAACTGTTGAAATTTTAGCATTCAAATTGAGATATGCCATAAATGTAAAATACACTTCAAAGACTTAATATGAAAATTAGAATGTAAAATATCTCATTTATGATTTTTATATTCATTATGTGTCAAAATGATAATATTTTGGATATGTTGGGTTAATAAAATATATTATTAAAATTAATTGCACTTGTTTCCTTTTACATTTTTTAATGTAGTTACTAGAATATTTAAAATTTCCTATGTGGTTTGCATTAAGCTTCTATTGGGTAGCTCTAGCCTAGAGGGGGAAAAAGTGATGTCTAAATAGTCTTCTACTAACATATATTATAGATTCCTGGAAATGTATACAAAAGTCTAATGTAGCCCTTGTTGGTTTGGCTCAGTTGATAGAGTGTCGGCCTGCGGACCAAAGGGTCCTGGATTCGATTCCGGTCAAGGGCATGTACCTCGGTTGCAGGTTCCTCCCAACCCGGGCCCTGGTTGGGGCTCATGCAGGAGGCAACCAATCTATGTGTTTCTCTCACATTGATACTCCTCTCTGTCTTTCCCTCTCTCTCCTGCTCTCTCTAAAAAATCAATGGAAAAATATCCTCGGGTGAGGATTAAAAAAATAAATAAATGTACTGCATAAAAGTTAAACAATACACTTACCTGGGGTAGTTAATTCTCAAGAACTTAAAAAAAAATCACAAAATCCTTACTTTCAGCCTGCATTACATAATAGGCTTTTTTCCCGATTGCAAAAGTAACTGATGCTAATTATTAAGAATTGAAACATTACAGCTCTGCTGGTGTGGCTCAGTGGTTGAGAGTCGACCTATGAACCAGGAGGTCATGGTTTGATTCCTGGTCAGGACACATGCCCGGGTTGCAGGCTCGATCCCCAGCAGCTGATCAATGATTCTCTCTCATCATTAATGTTTCTATCTCTCCCCCTCTCCCTTTCTCTCCAAAATTAATAAATATATATATATTTTTTAAAGAATTGAACATTACAGCACTAACTGGTTTGGCTCAGTGGATAGAGCATCGGCTTGTGGACTGAAAGGTCCCAGGTTCGATTCCGGTCAAGGCAGGTACCTTGGTTGCAGGCACATCCCCAGTAGGAGGTGTGCAGGAGGCAGCTGATTGATGTTTCTCTCTCATCAATGTTTCTAACTCTCTATCCCTCTCTCCCTTCCTCTCTGTAAAAAATCAATAAAATATATTTTAAAAAAAAAAGAATTGAACATTACAGAAATACCTCAGAAAATTAAAGTATCGCTAGAGATAATTAACACTTCAAGCTATATAAACACATATTGTTATTATTGGCTATTTTTGTTAAGTGTTAGATTATACAGCATTTGGAGAGGGCTGAATTGTATGCCACTATATGGATATACTGTAATTTATTTAACCAATCTCTCATGTATGGCATCCAATTTTTACTATTTCAAAGCATGTTACAAGGAACATTTCAGTACTACTTTTGAATACTCTTTACTTTTTCTGCTTCTAAAATAATATTCTCACAGTAAAACCATTCAAACATTACTGAAAATTATAACACAAAAATGTGACAACCTCTCATATTGCCCACCCCCAATTTCTCTGCCCTAATCTGTACCTCTGCTGATTGTTACCAGTTGGGTGAATATTCCACCAGAATTTTTCTTCTGTGACTATTTTTAAAAAATATATTTTATTGATTTTTTACAGAGAAGAAGGGAGAGGGGTAGAGAGTCAGAAATATCGATGCAATCAGCTGCCTCCTGCACGCCCCCTACTGGGGATGTGCCTACAACCAAGGTACATGCCCTTGACTGGAATCAAACCTGGGACCCTTCAGTCCGCAGGCTGACGCTCTATCCACTAAGCTAAACTGGTTAGGGCTTCTGTGTCTATTTTTACCAGCTTACCTTTTTCTTTTACAAAATTTTGGACAGACTCTACATACGGTCCAAATTAATTTTTAACTTAAAAATATAATTTGGATACTTTTCATGTCAGTGCATATAATTAGGCTATCAATCAATGCTCATCAAGAAGAAACTAGTTCGCCGAAACCGGTTTGGCTCAGTGGATAGAGCATCAGCCTGCGGACTGAAAAGTCCCGGGTTCGATTCCGGTCAAGGGCATGTACCTTGGTTGCGGGCACATCCCCAGTAGGGGGTGTGCAAGAGGCAGCTGATCGATGTTTCTCTCTCATCGATGTTTCTAACTCTCTATCCCTCTCCCTTCCTCTCCCTTCCTCTCTGTAAAAAATCAATGAAATATATTTAAAAAAAAAAAAAAGAAGAAACTAGTTCAATAAATTATGATCTATATCTATACAGTGGAATACTATACATCCACTAAAAGGAAATGAAACATCTTTATGAATGAACATGGAATGATGTCAAAAATCAAAAAAAAAGGCAAGTGGTTGAATGGCATTTATTACAATTCAATTTTTGTAAGAAAAATTAATATTTGTACATGCCCTGGCTGGTATGACTCAGTGGTTAGAGTGTCAGCCCTCAGACAAAAGGGTCTCAGGTTCGATTCCCGGTCAAGGGCACATGCATTGATGTTTCTCTCTCTCTCTCTCTGTTTCCCTCTCTCTCTCTCTCCCCCTTCCACTCTCTCTAAAAATCAATGGAAAAAGATATCCTCGGGTGAGGATTAACCAAAATATATGTAATAATAATAATAATATCTGTACAATTATCCTTGGCTATCCAAATCTATTTACTTCTAAAGGCAGATAGCAAGAGGTAAAGTTTGGCTAGTAAATTCAGATAGTGAAGGATATTCAGTTTTCAAAATGTATTCAGCTCTGAAGTTTCAGATAGGGAATACCAAGGTTTGAGATGAGATGAAATATATCTCAAAATATTTATCTGAATCCATTCAGTTCCTATGTTTGGAAAGCAAGAGTTCAGCTTATTACATTTGTTTATGCACAGAAAAAAATGGTCTGGAAATAATATGCATTGAACTGTTAGCAGTAATCATCTTTGGGATGCAATTTTCTTTCTATTTTAACATACCGGTAGCTAACATTTGAATTTCTTACAATGTGCATAGGCACTTCTAATCAGAAAACCACACAATAAAAATGTCATTTTAAAAAAGCAGATTCTGGGAACATAGCAACCCTTAAGTACTTCAGTGAATAATATCCTTAAGTATCTATCTACATATATTTTTGTATTATCTGAAAGAATATTTTTGTTGGACCAATTCTTTTTTTAAAGAGATGACTTTTATGGTTAATTTTTTTATTGATTGATTTTTTTTTTTGAGAGAGAGAGAGAGAAGCATCGATTTGTTATACCTGTTTACTAGTATGCATTCATTTGTTGTTTCTTTTCTTTTTTCTTTTTTTTCCATTGGTAGAAACCTAGGTGTATGGGGACAACACTAACCAACTGAATTACTCTGCCAAGGCAATTGGACCAATTCTTTTTGTTTTGTTTTGTTTTGTTTTGTTTTGTTAATCCTCACCCGAGGATATTTCCCCATTGATTTTTACAAGAGTGGAAGGGAGGGGGAGAGACAGAGAGAGAGAGAGAAACATCGGCTGGTTGCCTCCCACACACGTCCTGACCTGGGTCCCAGAAGGAGCCTGCAACCAAGGTATGTGCCCTTGACCAGAACTGAACCGGAGACCCTTCAGTCTGCGGACTGACGCTCTATCCACTGAGCCAAACCAGTGAGGGCTGAACCAATTTTTAATAATGGAATTGCTAGAACACAAAGTACAAGCATTTTTTATATTCTCAGGTTGTTCTCTAAAGAAATGATACCAATTTTCTTTCCCACCAACATTTCTTTGAAGGGCCTGAGTGCCACAGCTTCCCAAGACTGGCTCCATCACGTATTGGTCAACCTAAAATAAGAAAAATGTTTGATTGTCTAACATATTATGTATTTTTTTAATTACTTGTAAAGTTAAGCATCTTTTTATGTACTTATTAGTCCTTTGGAATTCCTCTTCTGTGAACTCTCTATTCATATATTCTGACCATTTTTCTACTAACTTGTTTGGTTTAATCTTTTTTTTGTTTTGTTTTTTAAATCTTTATTGTTGAAAATATTATATATGTCCCCTTTCCCCCCATTGACACCCTCCATCCCTCCTCCACCTCCCACCCCAGGCCTTCACCACCCTATTGTCTGTGTCCATGGGTTATACATATATGCATACAAGGTCTTTGGTTGATTACCTCCCACCCACCCACCCTCCCCCACCTTTCCTCTGAGATTCTGAACTCTGTTCCATGCTTCCATGTCTCTGAATCCATTCCATTCATCAGTTTATTTTGTTAATTAGATTCCATATATGAGTGTGATCATGTGATACTGTCTTTCTCTGACTGACTTATTTCACTTAGCATGACACTCTCCAGGTCCCTCCATACTATCTCAAAGGGTAAGGAATTCTTCTTTATTACTGCTGCATAGCATTCCATGGTATACATGTACCACAGCTTTTTTGTCCCCTCAGCTACTGATGGGCACTTGGGCTGTTTCCAGATCTTACCTATCACACACTGAGCTGCTATGAACATAGGGGTGCGTTCATTATTTCTGATTGATGTTTTGGGTTTTTTAGGATATATTCCTAGAAATGGAATCACTGGGTCAAATGGCAGTTCCATACTTTTTGTCTGGGAAGCCCTTTATTTCACCATCTATTTTGAATAATAGCCTTGCTAGATATAGTAATCTTGATTTCAGATCCTTGCTTTGTATTACCTTGAGTACTTCATGCCATTCCCTTCTGGCCTGTAGAGTTTATGATGAGAAGTCAGCTGACAACCTTATGGGAGCTCCTTTGTACGTAACAGTTTGCTTTTCTCTTGCTGCCTTTTAAGATTCTCTTTTTGTCTTTAATTTTTGGCATTTTAATTAGGATGTGTCTGGGTGTGGACCTGTTTGGATTCTTCTTGCTTGGGACTCTCTGTGCCTCCTGAATTGTGTGACTTTTTCCTTCACCAGGTTAGGGAAGTTTTCTGCCATGATTTTGTCAAACATGTTCTTTATTTCTTTCTCCCTTACTGTCTCTTCTGGCACACCTGCTATTCAAATATTGTTATGCTTCATGTTGTCCTACAGATCCCTTAAGCTGTCCTCCTGGGTTTTTTTGTTTGTTTGTTTGTTTTTAATATATTTTATTGATTTTTTACAGAGAGGAAGGGAGAGGGATAGAGAGTTAGAAACATCGATGAGAGAGAAACATCGATCAGCTGCCTCTTGCACACCCCCTACTGGGGATGTGCCCGCAACCAAGGTACATGCCCTTGACCGGAATCAAACCCGGGACCCTTCAGTTCGCAGGCCGATGCTCTATCCACTGAGCCAAACCGGTCAGGGCTGTCCTCCTGTTTTTTTAATTGTTTTTTTCTTTTTGATTCTCTGATGAGTTATTTTTTTCTACCCTGTCTTCTAATTCACTGACCCAATCCTCAGCTTCCCCTAATCTGCTGTGTATTCCTTCCAATGTGTTCTTTATTTGTGCTATGTCATTCTTTATTTCTGTTTTCATAGTTATTATACCTTTTCTCATGCTGTTGAGCATCTTTATCATCATTATTCTGAACTCTATATCAGATAAATTTCTTATCTCCATTTCATTTATCTCTTTTGGAGAATTCCCTTGTTCTTTCATTTGAGGTTGTTTCTTTGTCTCCTCATTTTAGCTTCCAGTTTGGGTTTGTGACTATGTATTAGGTAGATCTGCTACACTTCTTAATCTCTAGTGCAGGACAGTGTCAAACGCTCTTTCTGACTAATTAGATCAAGCAAATACTCAAAGCCTTCAGAAACCACCTCTGCCTGCAGACTGATTGGATTCAGTCTTGAATAGCCCTCATGTAATAGTCCACAGGTGTAGCGAGAGTTTTTCCAGCAGAGTAGGGCAATTGCTTCTGCCTGAAGGCTGTTATTCTCAATTTCTGAATGGGCCTCAGAAACTCCATACCATGGGGCAATATGTTCTCCAATAGGGTAGGTCAACTGTCTCCCTTCCTCCCCCCCACCCCCCAGGGCAAAACCGCCTGAATAGCAAATGTCTGCATGAGAAAGATGGCCTGTGCAGCGTGAGGGAATGACTCAGCACAGGAAACTGGGGTGTCTGCCTTCTGAACTCTAACCCAATCGTGACTTCTGCTCACACAGCTCCAGTCCACTCTGCTCTCCCTCTGCTGGAGCACAAGGTGAGTGTCTGCACAGGGAATTTTGTGTGTTGGCCCTTTAAGAGAGTGCCTGCATTTCCAGCCATCTCTCCCTGGCAGATAGTAACCCTGCTACTTTTTACAGCCAGATGTTAAAGTATGGGTACCCTTCTCATTTTGGTGCTCTGCTGGGGGGGTCCAGCTTGCAGATTAGACCCCAGAGTCTTTAGTGGCAATCCCTCACAGCTGAGATCTCTCTCTGGAACTTAAGTTGCTGTCTTTGGGAGACCAGCTAGCCCTTTCTCGCCCCCGCCCCTCCTACCAGTCTCTATGTGGTCTCCACTTTCCGTCCTAGGTCATCAGGGTTCTCTCCAGCAAGTCTTCAGTTGATTATTCAGGGAGTTTTTCTGTATTTTAGTTGTAATTCCATTTTGGTCCTGGGAGCATGACCGTGCAGAATCCACTTACTCTGCCAGCATTTTTAGTCTTATTTTAAAACTCTTTATATGTTATGAATATTAAGGGTTGCCCTAATTTTGTGTTCCAAATTTTTTCCTAGTTTGTCTTTGTCTTTTTACCTTATTTACTGAGTCTCTCTCTCTTTCTCTGTCTCCCCTTCTCATCTCTCTCTTTCTCAGTTTCAATATTTTTAAGCAGTTTAAGTATCAGTCTTTAAGTCTTCTGGATTTATTTGTATTTTGCTTGGAAAAGTCTTCCCTACTTTAAGATTAGAAAACTGTTTGCTGGCACTTTTTTCTAGCACTTTTATGGTTTCCTTGTTTTCTCTTTCAATCTTGTTTCATCTGGTATTAATATTTATATAAAGAATTTATTCACATCACCTTTCAGATATATTCTTCAGGAATATATTTCTCAACATTTTATGAGTTTTTTAATTTTGATATTTTTTCCCCCACAAATGAACAGAGTCAACAGGCTTAAGTCCAAATGTATGATTGATACTAAAATGCACCCCTTCCAGCATGTCTAATGATTTCCAGCTTTGTTTCAACTGTACTAAATTTATTAAAATCTACTCTTCTTATCGCTAACATCAACAGATTCATTTTCCATGTATAAATGTCAAAGACTAAATATTCAACTAGATATGCAAACACTGATGCACGAAGATATTGATGCCAATAAAACTAAACAATGCAGTTGTTTGAAAAGTTCATTCAAGAGCTTACGTACAAAAATTCAAGTTCTGGGAATTTAGGAGTATCAGTGCATAGTGTCCAAAAATTCCAGTTATATTTAAACATCAAACACTTGAAAGACTGCGTTTCATTAGAGTAAGCTATGATCAGGTCTACAACAGGGGTCTTAACTGTGGGAACCCAGCTTTCCTGGGAGAGCCACGGAAAATATTAGAGGGGTGACCTTTGAGATTAGTCTTAAGATTGAGGAGTGGTTCAACACTTAAAGAGTTCAACATTTAAAGATTTGGTGACTGGCCTACAGGCAGAGGAATCAAGTGTGGGAAGGTGGCTAGACTGGAATGGGTTTCTTCAAGTCCCAATACTATCTTTTTCTACCCCTCCCAACTTCCCCTCATCAAAGGAGGGAGGAATCTGATGCAGGACTTACTCTTACTGATTATTTGACCTCATTCACAACAATAGTACTACTCCAACCCTGCATATGCATTTAATGTCTTCTCATCTTATCTTTAATTGTGCAGTCAAAGGCTTTTCTCTCTTTTTAAAAAAAAATGTATTTTTTAATTGATTTCAGAGAGGAAGGGAGAGGGAGAGAGAGATAGAAACATCAAAGATGAGAGAGAATCATTGATAGGCTGCCTCCTGCATACCCCACACTGGGGATCGAGCCCGCAACCCAGGCATATGCCCTGACCAGGAATTAAACCATAACCTCCTGGTTCATGGGTTGAGGCTCAACCACTGAGCCATGATGGCCAGGTGGCTTTTCTCTCTTTAAAGGAACTTCAGACAAAAGCAAAGCAGATCAGGAGATTTTACAGGATATGGCCAAATGACCACATTTAGCCCTTCGTTGGTATGGTAACCTGGGGTACCAGATAGCCTTGGCTTCTCACCCCTCAGAATGCCCCTCCCGACTGGTACAAGATAATATTCTCCCTTTTGTCAAGGTCTGGACCCTGCCCTCACACAGGTCACCTTCGTCACACCTTCCCAGTTGCACTCCCAGCCTCTTTCCTCAATCCAAGCCCCCTACCTCCCACCTCATCCCGATATACCCGAATCATTCTTATACTGAAAAAAAGTATTTTTCAATATTATTTAAAAACTTAATCCTACTTTCTCTACTCCCTGAGCCCCAAGACTCTGCACATTTGAAATTAATTAAAATATTTTAATGCCAGAATTCCCAGTTTACCGGCCATCAGTATATAGCCCTGAATCTCCTATATATCGTGTGGGTTTTCTGAAAAGCATGCTTTATGTTGTATTCCTAGGCAGTGTGAGCTGGAGCTAGCTCAGACCAGTTTGCCAGAGCCAATGTGCTCATCTCTTCCCAACTCCACGTTCAGTGATGTCACTTTGGTAGCTTGAAATAAGCAATAGTGGGAGTATTTATATCACTGATAAATCAGCAAGTGCAACAAAACAAGGGCCTTTAACAATCAGAGACAATTGTTACACATTTACCAACACACCACTGTTTTAGGGATTCTTTTGGTTTCTAGTAATAGAAACCCACTTGAGCTAGCATAATCTCAAAGGGAAATTTATTATAAGAATCTGCTAGTGAAATGCCGTGACTCCCAGGAGTGGGTAAGCAATTGGGCCTCAGGAAGTAACTGGAATCAGGGAATTGACAACCACCAAACTTTCCATCACTTCTCTCTGCCCTTCTCTGTTTGTTTCATTCTTTTGTTGTTGTTGTTGTTAATTCTTACCCCAAGGATCTTTTTTCCCATCGATTTTTTTTAGAGTGGAAGGAATGGGGAGAGGGAGAGAAACTTCGATGTGAGAGAGATATAGCGATTGGTTGCCTCTCACAAGTGCTCCATGGGGGCTGGGTGTGGAGCCTGCAACCAAGGAACATGCCCTTGACAGGAATCAAGCCCACCACCCTTCAGTCCACAGGCCAATGCTCTAACCATTGAGCACCCGGGTAGGTCTGTTTGTTTCATTCTTTTCTTTCAGTCACAACCTGCTTTCTCTGGTTCCCAGTCTACTTGGAAAGAAATGTAGAGCCTGAAAACCTGCTCCAAGTCCAGTCGCCTAAAGAGACTGCTCTCTTTTCTGGTCTAAATTCTCAGGAAGGGACTCCGATGAGAAGAAAGTCTTACTGCCCTGGCCAGTGTTTCTCAATGGTTAGAGCATTGGCCCTCGGACCAAAGGATCTCAAGTTCGATTCCCGGTCAAGGGCATGTTCATACCTGAATTGCAGGTTCCACCCACAGGCCCCCACACACCCTCCATTGGGGCGCGTGTGGGAGGCAACCAATCAATGTGTCTTTCTCACAGCCATGTTTCTCTGTCTCCCCCTCCTTCCCTTCCTTCCACTACCTCTAAAAATCAGTGGAAAAAATATCCTCGGGTGAGAATTAACAAAAGAAAGAAGGTCTTACTGAAATCCATGCCTGGGCCAGGTGAAGGTGGGGTGGGAACTGGCAGGGTCACACTGTACCAGCATTCATGAGACTTGGGGTAGAAGAGGCTCCCAGGAAGAAGAGGAATAAAGCAGTCACCCCCCAAAAGGCCCACAACATTTACATAGACCTTTATAAATTAATAGCCACAGACCCCACCAAAACATGCATTTCGTTTAGTATTTAACACCTGCGGTATTATAGAGTGCTTCCTAGGTTAAAGGAGCTGTTTTTAAAATTATAGATGATAAGAAGATGACGAAGACCCTGTATTGGCTGCAAGTAACAGAAAAGCCAACTTAAAACACTTAAACAATAAAGAGAGTTTTCTTGCCTAGTAAGTCAAATAGTAGGATGGTTCCAGAGTTTGCTAACTCAGCAGCTCAGAATTTAGTCTTTTCCACAGTCTCACTCTGGCATGTTCAGAGTAATGCCTTTATGGACACGTGTAGCTGTCACAGTTGCAGACATCATGTGCAGACTTGAAATCCTCCACCAAACAAAAAGGGACCATTTCTTCCCTGTGCAAGTCTTTTTTTTTTTTTTAAGACCAAAAAGACTTTTCTCAGAATGCCCCCACCAGCAAACTACCCTTTCCAGAATTAGATCATGAACCCATGCGTGAACCAGTCATTGACAGGCCCGCATTGCCATGGTTGGCTTACACAATCAGGACCTAATTCCAAGTCTGTAAGGGAGGTGGGACAATGGAACAAAAAACGAGGGTCTGCTTGAATGGAAGGAAAACAATCAAAGGAGGCTGCCACAGACCCTTTCTGCAGCTGAAGGGGTGCAAGCAGAGAAGAGAGACAAAAAGACCCTGGCCCTAAGTGGCATTTCTCCAAGCCCCTTTGTCTCTTACTCAACTCTGACCTGCCCGTCAGTCTTACTAACCCTGGCTGCAGACCCTTCCACTGGGGCCTGGTTTTTATCTCCCCGTTTCCCCCTTTTGATTTACACTAATTAGTAGCAGAGCTGGCTCCCTGCCTGATGTTCTCACTGCTGAATCAAGATTTTGAACACATGAAACCTCATGGTGAGAGAGGGCCCTAATAAACAAAGACAATTATGGACAACAGACCCCTGTAATAAGGCAGCTTGAGGAACTGCCTGTGAAAGCAGCCAAGCTCAGAAGATTAAAAAAATAATAATAAAGTAAGGAAAAGAAAACAGTATTGCCCAGGATTATAACATTTTTGTTTTTTAGTTCCTCGTGTGTGTGTGTGTTTTAAGCATATTATGTATTTCCTTTTGTGCACTAAGTGGATATTTGCAATGAGAAATGTAATTCATAAAAGGACAAGTATATATTTTTTCATAATGCATCCTTCCTCGGCCAACTTCTCTAGGCCTCTCTAAAAACTTCCAGTTGACATTAAAGAAAAAATCAGTTTTTTATTTTCATCTGTACCTTTGTTAAATTTAGATTAAAAGTGCAACTCGGTTTTACAACAGAAAAGTGACTATAATCTAATATTGTTGGTATATAATAGGTACCAAAAAAAAACACATTTTCTCCCTTTTTCTCCTTCCCACCCCTGCATGTTTGTGCCCTTACCCTCTCAATACCTCTGTGACCACATGTTCCTGACGGAGAGAGAATATCCAGGTGGCCTGGCACTTGGAAACTTGTCAGATGTTATTCAAAGCAATAAAGAACACATCATACAAGTCTCTAGTATATTGTTACAGGGAAACCCTATTTAGAATTCACTAATTGGGAATTTGTAATAATTTAAGGAAGGGCTGGCTGAAGTTAACCTTTGTACTATCCATGCAAAAAAATAAAAAGAGTTCACTAAAGTTTTGAATAGTGTAAACAAGATTGGAAGGGGAATAATTATCTACTTAAAAGAACCAGTTGTTTTGAAAAGCTTTAGAAGTATCCTTTTACATACAAACAGGGTAATTATGATTTAAACAAAGGCTGGCCTGTTTCTAAGGCTTCTTTGAAATGTCAATTACAAATTACGCTTGTCTATTCACCAAGGCTAAACCCACCCCTGTGTACCAGGCAACAGTTGGTTAGCTTGCTTCCACTTACTCTATATAGAAATAATAAACCTTAAATTCTTTTAAAGTAGTCGAATTCAGTTCAGGCTTTTCACTGATCTAAACAGTTGGTCCATCCTATAGTAGGGATGAAGATTTTACTAATGACTAGCATACAACAATCAGAAATGCAGGGAATGACAACTGCCTTCACTCACTCAGTGGCAGAGCTGGTTAATACCGAAAATCTGCAAAGAAAGCTACTCCTGAGCACTGGCTTTGTGGGCCTTTTTTTCTTACCGTAGTAAGAAACACATTTTGCATTGCAACTGAATACACACACTGGAACAGAAACAATACTTAACCTTATTATGTGCAATACTCTGTTATTTTCTACTTACTTTCTAATAAATGCTAGTCACAACCCACTAAATTTGATTTCACAATCTATTAATGGGTGGCTGTTTTGAAAACACTACTCTAGAATCTTCTGGGAGATAGTATTCCTTCATGGGAGAAAGGCATGGCAGTGGGGAAGAGCAGTGGTTGCAACCTGGTTTTCTGAATGCTGTCCTCTCCCCCATTCTCCTTCTCTCAAATCCTTGGTCATCAACCTCACTGCCCCTTGTGCCTTGATACTCAGTGCAAAGTTCATTCTTACCCTCACCAACCCTTCCAGCTAATTTTCTATCTCCCCCCCCCCCTTTTTTTTTCCAAAAGACCCTATGTTGTACAGCCTCTCCACTCAACAGCGTGAGCCCTCTCCAACTTTACTAAACTGCTCCCATCACTGTTCCATTTCTGACTCTGCTCCATTTTCCAATTAATAGGCCCCTGTTCACTTTGGATGGTTTGGTATTTGGTATAGTTCTCCCAAGTTCTTATCTAATCACTCTCCATTGAGAACACAGATAATGTATTATCATCGTGGCAAAAACAAAACCTTTGTGGTCAGACAAGACCCAGCTCCCCCACACTCACCAGCTGTATGACCTTGGGTATATCATTTAATTTCCCTACGCCTCAGTTTCATTATCCATAAAATTGGGAAAAGATGTATTCTGCAGGCTTATGAAGGGTAAATAATCTTTACAAAATGCTTACCTCGGTGCTTGGCATATGGCAAGCACTCTCTAAATGTTAGTGTTATCAGTATTATTATTGTTGCTGTTATTTAGATTTTACCTACTAGCTCATTCCTGCCACCAAATCCACACCACCCAGTCCTCAAGGGCAGATACTGGTTCAGAGTTTGAGACTATCTATCCAGTGCCATAGTTTCCAGCTCCCCCAACCCTCTCCAATCACCTACCATGTGTATATTCTCATTCTTCACCACATTCATCTCTGTTGGACTTTTCCCTACATCACATAGTTCCCTGCATGGCAATTCCTGTCAAGAATTAAAATGTTTGATGTAAGTGGACATTGCCACAGATGTCAGTTCTGAACAGTTAGCTGCATGGAAGGGCCACATCTAGGAGGCAAGCCCAAGAATTCCATGCCACCCAAGCAGAGCACCACCAGACACAGCCTAGTTTATCCCATTTACCAAGGGTGAACTGAAGAGGAGACAGTTATACAGCTCAGGGACCCCACCCTGATAGCCCACACCAGATTGCATACAAGCAACATTCAGCCAAGACTAGAGTTTGCAACCCTGGTTCCATGAACTGTCTCCCAGATCAATGGCTCTGTACCTTGCTCATTAATCCCATTCCAACATGACTAGCTATGCTTTCGCTCCTCATCCCACGCCTTTGCCTTAGTCCTTTGATCCAGTGCATTTCTTTCCTTGCCTTTGTTTGGCCTGTTTTCAGTTTAATGTACTCACAGATTACCCTAGTTAATCCCCTCATACTTACAGGCCCTGGTTTATCTCAACCCTAATTCCTTCTTCCTATAGGTGGCTATCTTCTACCCGATATCTCTGATCTGTTCTAGCCCCATGGATAAGACCATGAAAAGTCTTTGATATAAATGACTCTTCAGAAAATAGTGTCATTGGTTTATATTCTAAACCCACAAGCAAAACATTTGGGGCATGTTCCCTTACTCTGCTATCTAGAAAATAGTCATACTTTCCTGGTAAGATTATATCTGCTTAGACATCACTTATGGCTGTGTAGGAGGTAGTGATTAACTTACCTTAAAATCAGGATCTTCCATCTTCAGAGAATAATGGTTAAATCATAGTAATTAGGAGCCCAAACTCTGAAGCCAGATTACTTGGGTCTAAATCCTGCCTCTGCAAATTACTACTATATTTTGAGCTTGTTTTGTTTGTCTTTTGTGTTTTGGTTTTTGTGTTGGTGCTATTTAGATAAACAAGATCTTGATCTTTTCAAGTTAGAAATATCATACTTACTAAGTTTTAGATGTTGGCCTCTGCCTTGCTTTCTCTGTCACTTAGCTTTCCTCAGCTCCTCCTTTTTGAATTTGTGCATCCCTTTGTATATCTATTCAACTGCATTATTTATCTGCCATGTCTGGCGCTGTGCTGGATCACAGAAATACAAAGGTGACAAATCATGGAGTCTACCTTTAAGGGTATGTATATATGCATATACAGGAGTGGGTAAAAGTAGGTTTACAGTTGTGAGTACATGAAACAGAGAGTGAATAAAGCTATTGTAATAATCATAGCCTGCATGTATTTTTCCATACAAACTGTAAACCTACTTTTGCCAACATTTATACGTATGTAATATATATATTTTTTTCCATACAAACTGTAAGCCTACTTTTGCCAACACATATATACATATACATATATATATATACATTCATTAAAATGTTAAGGGTGCTGAGATGGACGACTTTTCAACGTGCACTGGAGCATTAGGGAGGGCCTAGTGAGTTTGCCTGAGGGAACACAGTGGAGTAGGGTGTGGAGAAATAAACATCTACTTGAGCTGACCTCAAGCATCAGACCTGTTTCAATCGTGAGGCAATCTGAATAAGGCAGTCTCCTCAAATAAGCTCAGATATGGCCCCCATGTCCTATACCCTAATAGCCTATTGGACTCTAGTTCCAATGGTTGGGGCTCCCACATGGCCCTCCTGGTCTCTTTGCTGTAATCAGTTAAGGAAGCTGCTATTATCAGTGACTCATGAGTCCAGTGTCAGAGCTCTGTGATCTCCCTCCCCCAACCCCGCATAAAAGGCTCAGTCCTTATGTTGCAATCTTTATCACATGTAGCACTTAAGTCCTCCCCTAAGACCTAAAGCCCTTCTTTGAACTTTACAGCTTAGAGACCAGAATCTCTGCTGCTTATCAATCCTGGCCAGCCTTCTTCTCTGGAATCTGGGTTTCAGTTTATATCCCAGATGGGTTCTGCCATCTGGAGAGTGATAGCCAGAAAGGCCACCCCCTCCCCTAGGCCTACCGAGTTCCTCAGTGCTGGGGTCCCTACTTAACCAGAAAGCCCAGCCCCAACTATGTCTAGGTTACAGCTTACTTTCGACAAAGACCAAACTTTAAGTCAGGCTCTTCTGAGCCCTCTTGTTGACCTGATCTCAACTCCGATGTCTCTATCCTATCTTTGGCCTGTCCAGCCCAGTTTTAGCAAAAATACTGCTAAGTAGGTTTAGTGAGAGTGTCCCATCCACCCTTGATCGAGTTCCTCATCTTCCATCTTTCATGTATAAGTCGTATAAGTCCTTGGCCTGCCTTCACCAAGAATTCTATTAGGTTAGTTTAGCAGAAAACCCCAATCCTTGATGTTTCCTCCTAATAATTTCTATTCACTGGCCCCTTACCCTGCTCTTTGGCTATAAATCATGGCTTGTCCTTGCTGTATCTGGAGTTGAGCTTGATTTCTCTCCTCTATTGCAATAGATTTGACCCCTGTAACAATAGTGTTGAATAAGAGATCAACCAAAGGTCTTGTGTGCATGCATATGAGCCTAACCAATGGTTAAGTTCAACAGGGGGTTGGGGCATCCATGGGGAGGGGTGTGGGATGGGAATGGGGGGATGAGGACAAATATGTGACACCTTAATCAATAAAGAAATTAAAAAAAATAGTGTTGAATAAAGTCTTCCTTACCATAAGTGTCAGAATAAATTTTTTTTTAACATTTGCCATGCCCTTTGGACAGTAACAATGGACAGCCCCTGGCCCAGCTGCCCTTCTAGATCTACCTTCCCTCCTTAGTTTACTCCAAGAATCAGAGATCTCATTCCAGGTTCTTGAGCTCCTCCTCCTCCTCCTCCAGCTGACGCATGTGCAGCAATACAGCTCAGATAGAGTTAGTCACCTGAAAATATGGACCTGGAGAATATGGGCCAATTCTATTCTAACCAACTAAACTTAATTCATTGTCAGTCAGATCACCAAAACATATGAATAATTGTAAATGGTTTCTGAACATAAATATATTTTTAAAGAGCTTCCTTAAAAAAAAAAAAAAAGAGCTTCCTTAAACAAAATACATACTCAAGGGATAAAATATCTGTCTTGTGCTCTTTTGAATAAAAAATCATAGTGGATGCAGATCTCTGATGGTCCAGTGGTGCCATGAACAAATTCGTTTGTTTTTGGACAAATAATTATTTGAAATTTTACCTCTTGGGTTCCAAGTATTTTTGTTGTTTTTTTAATTTTTTTTTAATCCTCACCCAAGGATCTTTTTCCATTGAATTTTTAGAGAGAGTGGAAGAAAGAGGGAAAGACAGACAGAAATATTGATGTGAGAGAAACACATGGATTGGGATTGGTTGCCTCCTGCGTGAGCCAACCAGGGCCCATGCTGGGGAGGAGCCTGCAACCAAAGTACATGCCCTTGATGGGAATTGAACCCGAGACCCTTTGGTCTGCAGGCTGACGCTCTATCCACTGAGCCAAACCGGGTAGGGCTTTGTTGTTGTTAATAGACTTTATTATAAAAAGCCTCGTCACCTACAGCTCTGGTGATTTTTCATGTTTTATCTCTTTCATTTAGCTTCAAATAAGGTAAGGACTTGATAAAATTCAAAATTTACTGAATTTTGTGTTAATGTCAGGTACGGAATTTTCCTCTTGACTGTCTCCCTTCCTTGGGGCGGTTGCTGTTGTGTTCGGAAGGAAATGGCGTGCCAACCACTCGTTGGTTCTCATGGCTTTGCAGTGGAGGCAGGGCCGTTCCCTGACTTGGTAGCTTCCCACACTCTTTTGCCTCTGAACTGTTTTTCTTTTCCCACCGGCTGGTGATGGGTGTTCATTTTCACTCTCCTTCCACGAGGAGGCTCCGGAGTCAGACTCTTCACTGTCATACTCAGTAGTATCACTGTCAGGTTGGGTCTGGTTCACCTGGCTGAATTGAGAATGGTGCCTAGATCGTCTTCGTTCAAGATAGGCATTTACCAAAGCCACTTCTGAGTCAGTGATAGGAGTAAGCTGGATCTTTGGTTTTTTCATCTTTGGTGAAGAGTCCCAGGCACCATCTTTGTTTTGCCACTTACAGGAAGTATCTTTGCTTGCTAACAATCAATGAAATAAATCAACAAGTTAGGCGCATTGTTGGTTACCATACCTTCACATTACCTAAGAGCCCTGATATAAGATCAAGGGAAAAGTCTCTAAACTTTTCTAGAGAAGGACCCTTTCTCCTTTTAAGTCTTAAAGATTCACATGTTTATGTGAATGTGATTTGGATAGCAGGAAACTAAAAAGAATCTTTTTTTTTATACAGTGGTGTACTGGAATTGGCTGGTCAATAACTTAGTTAAGCTTTCAGGAATTTGTGAGATAGTTGTTAAACACAGACATTAGTAAAAAATAGACTATCAAAAATTACCATTACATCAATTTATTATAAATAAACATAATGCTCAAAACATCACTTCCTAATTATTTTATTACATTTTATTATGACGTATGCTCTTGAAGCTATTTGTCTATTGTTGGGTGTGGGAAATACCACGTAATTATGTGCTACTGTGCATCTCCTTCCCAGCTCCATGTTCAGTGACATGTTAGTGACTTGAAATCACTTTGGGTAGGATAAAAATCAACAAGAACCAAAAGTCAGGCATTTCTTATGGTTTGTTGACTCTCTAGGTTTAAAGTGATGGAGAACATGGTCCTAACCTAGATTTACATTTAAAAGTATCATGCCTATAGCCACTACATTGTGAATAGCACCTCCAAAAAATGAGGAAATATTCTTCCAGAGTATTCTAAAGCTATTATCCAATTTGCAAAGAAGTCACTCACATCATTGACAACCAAGTTAAGTTCCCAACATACATCTTGTTTCTTTCATATTACTCTTTAGGGAAAGTAACATTCATAATGGAACTACACTTGTTGATCAATTGCAGATATAAGTTGGCTAAGGATGCAAGCGTCTGGTAAAAATCAAGGAAAATATTTTGTGAGAATCAGTGGTCCATGTGGAATTTACCATAAAGAGTATTATATATTTTACTAAAGGATCGATGTACGAAATTCATGCATGGGTGGGGGGGTCCCTCAGCATAGCCTGCGCCCTCTCTGGCTATCTGGGACCCCTCGCTCGTAACCGCCCTCCTGCTCGCTCCTTACCGCTTGGCTCACTGTTCCTTAGCACTGCCATGGAGACGTGAGAGGCTCCCGCCACTGCTGCTGTGCTCACCAGCCATGAGCCCAGCTTCTGGCTGAGTGGCACTCCCGCTGTGGGAGCGCACTGACCACCAGGAGGCAGCTCCTGCATTGAGCGTTTGTCCCCTGGTGGTCAGTACGCATCATAGTAACCGGTTGTTCTGGTCATCCGGTCGTTCGCCCTAATGGTCACTGGGCTTTTATTATATAGATTATTTGTAAATTATGTGGTATACATCCTTTATATCAGTAATTTTTTTAAATGTATACACACATACACACATTTTTGGAGAGTCAATTGTTAAACATTTTCCAGCACACCACTGCTTATGGGTTATTGAAAAAAATGTTATTTACAGATCATAATCCTGTAATAACTCTAACCTTAAGTGTATGTAAAAAGGAAGCTGTGTGAAGGGAGAATGCTGAGGAATGAAAAGAAGTTGAGCTTTACCTACCAGTAATTCATAGCCCCTACTAAATTAAAGCAGCTAAATTATCCTGCACTAAAGCAAGAAGCTTGTCCAATGAGCTGCCATAGGTCTTGGGGAGGCCCTATCACAAACACTCTTGGCTATTCGCCTCTGTTGCTTGCTTTCCACATGTAGCACACAGTTCTCTCATCAAAGTCTGATACTAAACATGCACCAACTCTCACCTTTACTTACTGAAGAGCTTGTCCCACTATCTTCATTCTTTTTCTTCTCAGACATCTGTTTCAGAAATATAGATTAGTGATAGTGATCTTACATCATACACAACCTCAGATCATCCACACCTTCACAGTCCCAACTAATATGTAGAGATGCAAAAGATGGACAGTGAAGAAGGCTGATAGGGAAAAAATAGACTCATCTGGAATGTGGTGTTGAAGGAAAACTCTATGGATACCCTGGACCACCAAAAAGATGAACAACTGGGTCCTAGAGCAAGTTAAACCTGAAACATTGCTGGAGGCAAAAATAACAAAAGTGAAGCTTTCCTATTTTGGGCACATCATAAGAAGGCAGAGAAAATAGAAGATAGCAGATTCTTCACTAGAAGGGCCAAATACGAGATGTCAACTTCATCAAAGAAGCCATAGGCATGAGTCTACAGAAGTGGAGCAGGGCTGTTGAGGACAAGACATTGTGGACATCACTCATTCATAGTGTCGCCAGGAGTTGGAGCCACTCTATGGCACCCACAATAGTCATCATAGTTGGTTGCTTTTCACTTTCACTTCTGCTGCCCATTAGGAAGACCATGTTTGATAGCAGAATCTACCAAAATGTTTAAATCAAGCAAAAGGAACAAAGACTTGAGGGAAAATAATAATGGTAAGGAGCTATAGGTTATAAAGTTTTTATGTATTCATATTATAGAGTAATATCATTTAAAAAGAGATTTGATAGTACTATGATTAGTTTTTAAATTGCTTTAAAAATTTTTAAGCCTCCCTGGAGGATATTTTTTCCATTTACTTTTTTAGATAGAGTGGAAGGGAGGGAGAGAAGCGGGGGTAGAGAGAGAGAAACATCCATGTGAGAGAGCCACATCGTCCAAGGTACATGCCCTTGACCAGGAATCAAACCCAAGGCCTTAGGTCAGCAAGCTGAGGCTCTAACAGAGCAAAACCAGCCAAGACTTTAAATTACTTTTTAAAGGGCATTTTATCAAGTCACATTTCAATAATTCTTTCAGATCTTTACTCAATTCATAGACTTAATATTTCCTAAATCCTTTAGAAACTTTCCTTCAAAATGCAACCATAATATATATTATCTGTGAATAGGCAACCAGAATAAATGGATTTCTCTGAATAGTTCCAATTTCAAATATTTTGCCCAATACTCCATAAATGTATTTGTCCCATTTATCAGATCAGTCTCCCACTTTTTGATGCTGAAGATGATTTTGTCAAATAATACAACTATAAAGCTCTTCCTCCTTCAGAATGTATCAAAAATTTTAGGAATACTCATAACACTTTTGACACATAATAATTCTCTGGGAACTTTTCACCAGGAAATAAGCCCCCAAAGAGAAAAATTTTTGTGTACAGAAATATTCATCACAGCGTAATTCAGATAATATAAAATACAAAATTCAAAAATAGACATGGTTAAATAAATGCAGTATAATTATACAATCATATAATATATAGTTGTGCAAATGATTATGGTAAAAGTATGTTATAACATGAGGAAATAAATGTTATAATATTAAGTTAAAAATCAAGATGAAAATTTGTATATACAGTATGATCACAAGTTAGCTAAAAATATGAAAAGAAAAAAGATATTAAAGGTTACAGGAGTGTTAGCAATGGCTAACTTTGAGTGGTGAAAAGTATTTTTCCCCTATTTTTCAATTTGTCTAAATGAAGAAAAAATGAATTTATGTAAAGTCAAACACTCTTTGGGTTGAAAAGTGCCATACTTGGGTATTCATAATTGCAATCTGAGATCTTTAGCCCATTCCTTTCTCTTTTTTAAAATATATTTTTATTTATTTCAGAGAGGAAGAGATAGAAACATCAATGATGAGAGAGAATCATTGATCAGCTGCCCAAACACTAAGCAAATATATAAGCTAAACACAGCATATATAGTCTCTGAAAGCAAAAGGTAAATGCATCTTAAAAAGTGGCAAATCCAGCCCTGACCGGTGTGGCTCAGTTGGTTTCCCGGTCAAGGCACATACCAGGTTGTGGGCTTGATCCCCAGTCAGGGCACCTATGGTAGGCAACCAAACAGTGTTTCTCATCCTCTCTCTCTCTCTCTCTCTCTCTCTCTCTCTCTCTCTCTCTCTCCTCTCTCCAACTAAAAAATAATTTCTTAAAAAGTGGCAAATCCAGAGGAAATCAGTGTGCTTCATGTTTGAGGATAATTACCACCACACTTTTACCATTACTTCAAGGTTTGTAAATAAAGGCTTATAGTTTAGCAGAGAAGGGAATGAAAAATTCCATCCTCCTTAACTAGTCCTCATATGATTCTCAGATTTCAAATCTGGGACCCTTTAGAAGAAGCAGTTCAGCTGAACAAAGTAAAAGATGAAACTTCTAAGATAATTAAGGTTTGAATCAGCACTGAATAAATTTAATTCAACATTTCAACTATGCTTTGAAGCAAACAAATGATATGGCAGGAAACTTGGGTCTATTGCTCCCAAGTTTGTGTGAGATTGGACAAGTCAATTTCTTTGGGTCTTATCAATTTAAAAAAGGATAGATAACTGATATCTAACTTACTTACAAACAGGAGACTGGACCATAAGCAATCTTGAGGTCCTTGAAACTTGGGTCACTATGACTACGACAGAAGCAAGGGAGCAGAAGAACACAGCTTAGGCCTCTTAAGTGGTCTTCATGATGAAATTGCCAGGAATCAATTTCAATTTTTTGTTAATTTTCTAAAGTAGCTTTTCTTGCCAGACCAGACAAATTCAATATACTTAGCTAGGGAGTCTAAGATACGTATAAGCTATCGCTTCTAAATCTCATTTTGGCAAAGTATCTACCTTATGAAGCATTTAAACTTTAGATGAAACTTTTTAGGGGGAAGACATGATGAGGGAAAGAGTCTTTGATTATTATAATGGAATCCACCTGGCATAGACATAACAAACCTCCTCCTCTCCATCTAGAGCAATACAGCACTCAGTCTAGCTGACCACCGACAGCCCAGGGTTCTGGCTGCAATGCTAAATGATGGTGGTTTGATTAATCATCAACCTGGTATTAATGGCCAGCAAGGATCCCATGTCAGCGACTTACAAGAGCTCAGTTACACTCATTATATGTTGGAACATAACAGTCCTGATAAAGTGAGCTACCTCATTCCTAAGAGAATGGTATTTTTTTCTGCTAGGAGGTGGTCTAGAGTGGCGACTTTAGTTCTGTTTAGTTTCATTTAGTTCTGCAGCTTATTCTATTCTGAGAGTATGTTGCCCCATTCTAAAATCTCCAAAATATTACAACATATGTCCAATAAATAAAACAACTTTTTTATTTGTGATTGAAATTACCTGGCTACACAAGGAATTTCAAGGTCATTAACTGGTAGGGAAGTTTATCCCAGCATTACACAGCATATGAACAAAGTACAAACCACCTCAATATCTCAAAATTGCAGGTTTGTTATGGTGCAACCACAGACAAAACAAAAGTATGCAATCACTAAGAATTCTGCTGTGTGAATATAATTTGGAGAAGTGTTACAATACAATATAAAGTTTTAAAAAGCAGGATATGAAAATATATACTGTAACATAATGCCAACCATGTAAAATCAAAGATGGAGAGATACATATTGGTATAGAGAAAAGAGAAAATTAGAACATACTCCAAAATGTTAACAATGATTATCTCTAAGAAATATGATTACAGTAGTTTAAATTTTCTTCTTCATCATTTTCTATATTCTTGGATTCTCTAGAATAAGATCGCATTGTTTTTAAAACTAGAAAACAAACTTTAAAAGAATAGTTTCATGAAAGTAAAGTGAATTTATTTTATGAAAAAAAAAACACCTAGTGTACAGTAAACATATTATTTAAAATAAAAAGCATATCCTACCCAGATAGGAACTCGAGAGAAGAACATCAAGACCAATATAATGACAAAATACCAGAAGAGTAAAGTCCCTATTGCCCCACAAGAGTCATCTTGCCGGCACTCATAATCCTGATTTGGAATGCTAAAAGTTAGAGGTCTGGGGGGAGGATCTACCTCCCAAAATAAGGAAAGAAGTTCTCCCATGATGGCTTCTTGCTTCAAAAGTAAAACATGCTCAAAGGGATGAAAATGACTGGAAAGTACTTCCCTCCACATGTATGACAACTTCCTTGACACCTATTATGACATACACTTCAGCAACTGTGACAAGAACTGACAAACCCTTCTTAGATTCCTAAAATTTTTTTTGAGATTTATTTAAATTACTTTTATGAAAGTTTATGGTCTTTCCTTATAACTTAATATAGTGTGTTCTGCCTTAATTCCCCCCTATCCCTGAAATTTGTATATATAGTAGACCCTTAAGCAACTATTGGTTTGAATCACATGGGTCCACTTATTAGATTTTTTTTTTTTCAATAAAAAACAGAAATGTTTTTGATCTGCTTTTGGGAGCCCAAGGATGCAGAAAGCAGACTGTATGCATTGATCTATACCATTTTTTCTTTTTTAAAAATCTTTTATATATTCCTTTTAATCAAATTTCCCTTTTTTTAATTGTCTAAAGTTTTACATATGTCTCCTTTTTCCCCAATTGACAAGCCCCTCCCCCCAGCCACTATGCCATTGTCTATAGGGGATTTAAGCATTCTCAGATTTCGGTTTTGGACCCAAACCCCTGCAAATACTGAGAGTAGTTAAATTTGGGGGAGTCAAAAGTTATACTTGAATTTTCTACTGTGAGGAGGTTGGTGCCCCTAACCCCCATTTTGTTCAATGGTCAATACTGTATTTTCTTTTTTTTTTTTACATTGAATTTAGAGAGAGAGGGAACCATCGATTGACTACTTCCTGCACACTCCCTGCTAGGGATGGAGCCCAAAACCCAGGCATGTGCCCTGACCCGGAATCAAACTGGCCATCTCTTGGTGCATGGGACAGCGAGCCACACTGGCCAGGGCTGTACTATATTTTCTTTACATACAGTATTTTAATGTCTTTACCTCTTAGTCCCTGAAGTACCCTTTTTTTTTCAGTCTCTTATGATTGTAAATTAACATACACATTCTAATGTGTTATAGATTGAACTGTGTTCCCCAAAATTCGTATGTTGAAGCTTTAATCTTCAATTTGTCTATAATTAGAGACAGTGCTTTTAAACAGGTAATTAAGTTTAAATGAGGTCATAAGGGTGGGGCTCTAATCCAATATGACTGGTGACCTTATTAGAAGAGGAAGAGACAGTAAGGATGTTCAAGC
This sequence comes from Cnephaeus nilssonii, assembly GCF_951640355.1. Lineage (NCBI taxonomy): Eukaryota > Metazoa > Chordata > Mammalia > Chiroptera > Vespertilionidae > Cnephaeus > Cnephaeus nilssonii. Next base: position 61,317,992 of record NC_137083.1, read on the forward strand.
ACAGAAAAAAAAAAAAAGGCCAGAGAGAAGGTGTCCATCTGTAAGCCAAAGGAGACAAGCCTTAGGAGAAACCAATTCTGCTGGAATCTTGATCTTAGACTTTCAACCTCCAAAACTGAAAAAAACTATTTTGTGTAAGCCACCTAGTCTGTAGTGTTTTGTTAAGGCAACCCTAGCAAACCCATGTGTAGTGCCAAGGATAAATCTAATTGGAGTAGTAGTCGTGTTCCTTATTAAGCCTTGAATAAATGCACAGTAATTTATAGATTGCATTAAAAGGGAAACTATCCATGTGTCTGTTGTGAATGACATCAAATGCATACCATTTCTCCTTAGGAAAGAGCCAGACATGGGGTAAGGAGGAACCTGGTATTCTCAATTTGACTGTACCTAGAACCCTTTCACTTTGAACAATTTTCAAGTTAGTTCATCTCTCAATCTAAAACTAGAGCAAAACACCATTGCTATTAAGACCATCTAAAAACTATAAAAATCCCACTCTAAAAAATCTGTTAGATCTTTAAAACCACAGCGTACCTTCATTCTCTCAATATGCAATACCATAAGGAAACTTCATTTTCTTCTATTGGAACATTTTAGGAAAAATTTTGGTCTTTGGGACTTGCATGATGTAACAATTCACTAGCTTGTGATTCGGGGTCTTTTTATTAGGGGCACACTTCGCTGCATCCTCAAGGGCAAGTCCCGATTCTGATAGTTGTCTGCCTGAGGCCTGCTTCGCTTCCTCCAGGCAACTAGTGGGGAGCCCGAACTGGGCCCATGGAGCCTCCTAATGCACCTGCCCTCCTTCCCCCAGCAGAGCTCCTCGAGGCGGTAACCAGAGCGCGTTTACTTTTACACCCCTGCATGGCTCGGCGACACACTGTAGGCGTCTTTGTTAAATAAAACCGAGCAACTCTATGATGAACTTTCCCTCAGGATTAGAAGTTCTTGCAAAGAAAATGCAGGAAATTTAAATATTTTTTTAAAACCTCAAAACCACTAACAACTTTAACAAAACACATTTGAGTTTTTCTTGTTACTGCTGCACCTTCATCACACGGATATTTAAGAATTAACATGGGGTTAGAACATTTTTTTTTAAAAACACGGTTGTGAGAAATGCTTTGTCATTGCTGATGGTCCCTGGACACATTACAACGTACCCTAACCTACAAATTAGCCACTCTACTGAATAAAGTGTTTTAAAATGTGAGTCCATAAATGCCCTAAAGAAGCTAAAATTATATTAATACACAGGAGTTTAGCTTCTTACAGTTATTAATGAGGGTTCAGAACCTGGTCTGAATCCTCGCTGCTCAGCTTTCTCCCCGCACCTGAGCGCCGGCCACAAATCCGAGAGTGTTTCCCTGGTAACGCATTCAGTCCCCGTCCCTCCCCTCCCCTTCTCTTCTCGCGAGAAGAGATGAACCGCTCTTCCGGTAATGTAGACCTGTAAGCCGGTCTCTTTCGCCTTGCCCTTGGCTCCGCGCATGTGCAGTAGAGTGGCGCGAGTCAGCGGCTTCCGGCCAGAGATCATGGTGCGTTTTCGGGGTCATTTTTGTGCTTCCTGGACGCAAAATCCACGCGGGCCGTGGGAGTTCAGTGCCCGCAGATCTGCCACGGGCTTAGCCAAAGTGGGGGTCGTGGCCCGGTGTCCCGCCACCCTTAGAGGAACGGAGGAAAGAAGCAATAGGGGTTGCTGAAGTTGGGACTGGGAGAGCCAGGGAAGGAAGCTCGTTGGCCTGGGGAGTTTTGACTCCGGCTGGGTGGCGGGAAGGGCACTGCTCTGTACGCAGGAACGCGACTCCCTATAACGAACAAATCTTGCACTTGTACGCAAGAGATGAGGTCTAGCAAACCAAAATGTAAGTCCCAATGTAGACCAAGACTGAATGCTTACGTCTCGCCCTCCGCTCCCTCACATGAATACTGGCCTTTCTAAAATTAAAACTGAGATCTCGAGCGTGTATCCGTCTGAGTGCAGAGTGAAGAGCGTAGGCAGTTAATGGATTCTGCATAAGGCTTTATTTAGGAGTGCCTTTAAGGGCTTATTGCGTAAATGGAGTAGTTTCTCCCAAAACTTTGAGTTTCTTAAATTAGCCCTCGGGCTAGACCTTGTGACGTATTTCAAAAACACAGTATAGAGTAATTGCAGACGTGACTACCAACACATAAATTACAAACTAAGACATATTTATTTATTGGAAGCATGAAGTTGTTTTCTTAAGTGACCAGCCACTTCTTTGTTGATTACAATACAGAGCTAATTAGGTTATCATTTAGGGTTCCCTTTTCATATACTAATACTAAAATGTAAAAAACTTTGGAAAGACATTTTAAAGATGAGGAAAAGTATGTGCAATTTTTACTTACTGTTATAAAGGACAGGAGTGTGGTTTCTTAAACGGAGTAGTTTCTTCTGATTAATTCTTGTGCTTTTTGTTTTTGAATAGATGCAAGGGGAGTCTAACCCTAGTGCTTCCCTTATTGACAGAACCATCAAGATGAGAAAAGAAACAGAAGCTAGGAAAGTGGTTTTAGCTTGGGGACTCCTCAATGTGTCTATGGCTGGAATGATATATACTGAAATGTAAGTTAATTAGGAAAAAAAATTTAAGAGGCCAATGGTTGGTTCCACAGGTGTTTGTGTTTGTTTTTGCTTTGGTGTGTTTTGTATTTTAAAGACATTGAAAAGCCTTTCTAATTTTTTCAGGACTGGAAAATTGATTAGTTCATATTATAATGTGACATACTGGCCTCTCTGGTATATTGGTAAGTCATTCATTTTCACTGTGATTTAGAGTTACTGTCAATGAAAAACTGCACTCAGGTTTAACTCAACTTAGTATCCATGCCTTCATGCAACAAATATTTGAGTGCCTGCTATGTTCCAAACACTGAATGCAGCAGGAAGGGAACAAAGTCCCTGCCCTCGTGGAAGGAACATTCCAGTAGAGGAGACAATCGCATTAAACAATACAATTCTAGATAATAATGAGGTCTGTGAAGAAAAATAGTTTGGGGTAGTGAGATTTGTATTTGTTACTCTCTCTGAAATGCCTTCCCTACTTCTCTTATTTTTCACCTTTCAAAACCAATCAGATTTCTACAACATTGATGCCTTCCTCAGTCTCCTCGTTTCTTCATCTCCCTGTCTGCTCTTCAGTAGTCTTTGGGTATAGAGTCCTATGGTCATTAAAGGAAATTCCATCATCTAATATACACATTAATCTAAAGTCTGTGATAGAAGTGGTGTGGAAATGGAAGAGCAAGAGTTTTGGAATCTGTATATCTGAGTTAGAATCAATAATTAGCTGTGGGCTCTTGCAAAATCACTTTATTTCTCTACAACTGTTGGTTGATCTTTAAAGATGAAAATATTTATTGTACTAGTTTTAAGGATTAGTGATAATATTTTGAAACTTACTAGTAAGTACCCTACATATAATAGACATTAAGTGGTAACTGATAGGAGGAAAAAGAAGTTTTCAATTTTGTTAATTTCCTAAAGTATAAAGAGTTCTGTTTCCGCCAAAACCGGTTTGGCTCAGTGGATAGAGCGTCGGCCTGCGGACTGAAGGGTCCCAGGTTCGATTCCAGTCAAGGGCATGTACCTTAGTTGCGGGCACATCCCCGGTGGGGTTGTGCAAGAGGCAGCTGATCGATGTTTCTCTCTCATCGATGTTTCTAACTCTCTGTCCCTCTCTCTTCCTCTCTGTAAAAGATCAATAAAATATATTAAAAAAAAAAAAAGAGTTCTGTTTCCCCTTTTAAATGTTCCACACACACACCCTTTTTTAAAAAAATTAATTGTTGTTTTCTTACAGAGCTTGCCCTTGCATCTCTCTTCAGCCTAAATGCTTTATTTGATTTTTGGAGATATTTCAAATATACTGTGGCACCAACAAGTCTGGTTGTTAGCCCTGGACAGCAAACACTTTTAGGGTTAAAAACAGCTGGTAAGTGTTTGCATCTTTTGCACCGGTTGGGGAAAGGTTGGCAATAACTCTTTCTCGGTTTAATTTTCCCTTTTCCTAGACTCAGCTGGAAGGGGCTTAGGCCATCTGGTTCAACTATATTAAGCAGGTCTATAATATATTGTCTTAAGACCAGTGACTATTATTCCTATTTGTATAAATTAAATAGAACTAGCAATCAATAGCCTCATGAAAGTTTGTTCTGTTTAATTATAATTAAAATTAAATTACTGATGCTTGCTGCATTGAAGCTAATTTCTTATTTTGAACTCTGGAAATGGTAAACAACTAATTTGTGTCTTTTGGTAATAATACTTTATGTAATTTAACAACCAAGTTCACCCTACTTTCCTTTTTTTTTTAATAAAAAGATTCAGTTCATTAAATGTTTTCATAGAAATTTTATTTATATATACACACACATTTTATTTATTTGCCATTTTTTATCTATCTATTTCTTCTAGTGGTACAGACTACTCCTCCACATGACCTGGCAGCAACCCAAATTCCTCCCTCTCCACCTTCTTCAATTCAGGGTCAGAGTGTGTTGAGTTATAGCCCATCTCGTTCACCCAGTACCAGCCCCAAGTTCACCACCAGCTGTATAACTGGATACAGCCCTCAGCTACAAGGTCTGTCATCAGGTGGCAGTGGTTCTTACAGCCCAGGAGTGACCTACTCACCTGTCAGTGGTTATAATAAGGTAAAGACTCTTTTCTCTTGGCCAGTCAAGTTATTTTAGAATTTGGAGGTACCTATACAATCTAGTGAGTTGAAATTCCTCATTTCATCAGTGAAGAAATGGAGGAACAGTGCGTAATGGAGTTGCCCAAATTGCCCATTTCAGAGTCAGTAATAAACCTAGATTTCCTAACACCTAGTTAGAAGTTTTTTTTGTGTGTGTTTTTTAAAATATTTTTTTATTGATTTTTAGAGCGAGAGAAAGGGAGAGGGAGAGAGAAGAGAGAAACACCAATGTGCAAGCATATCGATTGAGCCCGAAACCTGGCATGTGCCCTGACCAGAAATCAAACCACTAACGTTTTGGTGCATAGGACGACACTCCAACCAACTGAGCCACCCAGCCAGGGCTATAAAGGATTTTATAGGAAAATGTTTGGTTAAATTTAAATAAAACAGGGACATAAAATTAAAAATTGATAGTATTGTCATTTATGTAAAAAAAAATACATTGACATAGCCATATACATTTAAAGATTTGAAAATACATAAAATGTGAAAAGGGATTATATTATCTCTGGGTGGCAAAGTTCTAAGTGTGACTTACTTTTTTCATACTTTTTAGGTTTTTTTAAACATGCATATGTTACTTTAAAAAATAGGCTTTGTATTTAGAGCAGTTTTAGGTTCCTAGAAAAATTGAGCGGAAGGTGCAGAGATTTCCCATATGCCCCCTGCACACAGGCACAGCCTTCCCAACTGTCAACATCAGGCACAAGAGTGGTACAGTTGTTACAACTGAAGAACCTACACTGGCACAGCATTCTCACCCAGAGTCCATGGCTCACATTAGGGTCCACTCTTGATGGTACACATTCTATGGGTTTGGTCAAATATATAAGGACGTGTATCCACCATTTTGGTATACAGAGTATTTTTACTGCCTTAAAATCCTCATGCTCCGTGCTCCTCCCCATTCAGTGTCAGCCCTGAACCTTCTTTCTGTAAGTTAAGGGGGAGGGGTATCATAGCAGCAGTCATCAACCTACCAATGGGATCTACTGAGTGATGAATGGATCGCTGTTTAAACGCTAAGAGTCACTGGCCTGACCAAACCACAGCATGGCCACCGGGTTCCTGTAGAGATGGCTCTCAGTTTCCAACTTTCCCCAAAACGTTTGCCTCTTGCCTGATGAGGGAGGGAGTTTCTCAAGACCCCTGATTGGAGCCCGTTGAGCTCTCTCCCTGCCTGTATAGCTAGGTGTTATGAAGTGGGGTTGGGGGCCAAGGGCTGTTACTGCCATTTGGAAATACTTGCCTTGCATAGATCCAGCCTTAATGTTTTTCTGATATCCTAGTGATAGCAGACCCTGCACAAAGTGATATCAGAGTTTATACTGTGAGGAGACAAAATAATGAAAGTGGTTTTACCAAAGATCATGAACTATCACATAATGTTTGCATTTTACCATTGATTTGAGTGCATCCCTAGAAAACTGAATGTAACAAAAACCCAGGACATTTTTGGAAATTGTATGCTCTCTAGCAACTTTGTGTGAATTTTTATATAAGCACTGTTTTATGAGTTATATAAAATGTATAAAAATAGAAAAAAAATCCTTATATTCCACTTATTCATCCTTCTCCCAACCCCTGGCAACAGCTGATCTTTTTATTGTCTCCATAGTTTTTTTTTTTGTTCGTTTTTTAGAATCCTCACCTGAGGATATTTTTCCATTGATTTTTAGAGAGAGTGGAATAGAGCGGGAAAGGCAGAGAAAAATATCAACAATGTGAGAGAAACACATCAATTGGTTGCCTCCCACACGAGCCCCGACCGGGGCCTGGGCTAGGGAGGAGTCTGCAACCGAGGTACATGCCTTTGACCACAATCAAATCCCAGACCCTTCGGTCCGCAGGCCAATGCGGTATCCACTGAGCCAAACCAGCTATGGCTGTCTCCATAGTTTTGCCTTTTTCAGAATACCATATAGTTATTGTACTGTATGTAACCTTTTCAGCTTGCCTTCTTTCACTTAGTAATATGCATTTAGATTCCTTTATGTCTTTTCATAGCTCCTTTTAGTGCTGAATAATATCCCATTGTCCAGATGTGCCACAGTTTGTCTATTTACCTACTAAAGTAGGTTGCTTCCAAGTTTTGGCAGTTATGAATAAAACTAATATCTGTGTGCAGGTTTTTGTGTGGACATAAGCTTTCAACTCCTTTGGGTAAATACCAGTGAGCACGATTGCTAGATTGTATGATAAGAGTATGTTTAGTTTTATAAGAAACCACCAGACTGTTTTCCAAAGTGGCTGTACCATTTTGCATTCCCACCAGCAATGAATGAGAGTTCCTGTTGCTTCATATCCTGGTCAGCATTTGGTGTTGTCAGTGGTCTGGATTTTATTATTGGTGTATTACTCTTTGAAAGTCAAAAGCCAAGACAAAAGTAAATTTCAATTAAATAAAATAAAGGTTATTTTTATTTTGTATAGTTGGCAAGTTATAGTCCCTCTCCTTCTTCGTACCCTACCACTGTTGGGCCAGTGGAGAGCAGTGGATTGCGATCTCGCTACCGTTCTTCACCCACTGTCTATAACTCCCCTACTGACAAACACGACTACATGACAGACCTACGAACTTTGGATACTTTTCTTAGAAGCGAAGAAGAGAAACAGCATAGAGTTAAGCTGGGTATGTACATATATTTTTAGAACAACATATATATGGTGTCCCTTTACTATACATTGTCCTTAACCTATTATTTCCGTTACTTTGATTACCTGTACATAAATGTTTAAGTCTTTTTTACTTATATACCTTGTGTAGCTTAGGAGAGAAATACATTTTGTTTTTATATTTTATGCAGTTAAGAGTTAAGTTCTAAATTTAAGAAGTAAAATAAAGCTGAACTAACAGAAATCTTGAACCTTTCATCTACATTAAGATTGAAAGCTTTCTTATATAATGTAAGTTATAATTTCTATTTAAAAGTTAAGACTATCAAATGTTTTTGAAGTGGTGGGTATAGCAAAGCTCAGTGATGTGATAGTTGTCTCCTTAGGGAAGGGTGGTGTGGCCTAGAAGGACGAAGGACAGAGCAGGGATTTACGCTGGAAGTGCTGCTGTTTTTCAAAACATTTTAAACTTATCTTTGATTTACCTTGGGAAACAATGTTAGAAAATGTTAATCTATTTGTGGTGGATTTGATTATTACAAAGTCAATTACTTGACACCAGATTAGGTTATTGAGCAGAGTAATGATTTTCCCCCTCAGGAACTTTCACAGAAAGCACATTAGGTGCTAAAGCATGGCCACAATGAGGAAGCCAGTTATTGGACCATGGCTCTTGTGTCACTTTAAATCTCTCCATTGATTTTTAATATAATTTGGCCTGGAATTGCCACAAATGTCAGAGAAACAAATCAATATTATCTTGTTATTTGTCAATGTGTGCTATTTCTTTTAAATTTTGAAATATTTCAATACTGAAAACTACAGGATAAAGTACAAAGAACAATCTATTAACCCTCTACATAACTTTGTCATAGCCAGAGTTTTTCTGACTTCCATTTTTATTTCTTTGACATAAAGGAGTTGTTTGGAAATATTGTTATTATTGATTACTGTTGCTTTTAATTTCCAAATATATGAAATGAAAGGCTTGTTTATCTTTTTTCTATTCTCTAAGTTGATTGTACTATGGTTAGAGATTCTGGTCTGTACCCTATTGATTTTTTGGTATTTTTTTCAGACTTGCTTTTAGGCCTGCTGTGTGATTACTTTTTATAAATGGTTCTTGTTATATTGAAAAAAATGCATAGTCTCAAATATTGGACTCCATATTTGTTCATTTAGTAAGCTTTTTGGTGGTGTTCCTTAGTTCTTTATTAATTTTTCTCTGCTTGATCTATTAGTCACTAAGGAAGTGTGTTAAAAACTCTCATTGATTGTCTTCCAGTAAATATCTCCTCGTAATTGTGTCAAATTTGCTAAGTATCTATGAGATTGTTAAGTGCATGTAAATTCAGAATTGTTAATATCTTTCTGGTCAATTACTCCTTTTATCACTTAGGCTTTTTGCCTTTAAGAATATTTTGTCTGACATTAACACAGCTGTACTGTTTTCATTTGGTTAGCATTTGCTGGGTACATTTATGTTTATCCCTATACTTTTAACACTTCTGTGCCCATAGATTTTAGTTAAGTATTTTGTACAAATTAATTTGTAAATAATAAGTATTTGGGGGGGGAGCTACTTTGAGACTATACAAATATCCTCTTTCTCATCAATTTTGACTTTCTAGTTTTAACATCCTTTTGAGATTATTTTCAAAATTAATAATTACTGTTTGTTGTCATGGCTTTCTAATTCTGTCATTCTTTGAACATTTATACCTTATTTGTTTAAACTTTTCTTGTGATAAGATATACTTGAGATTTATCATTTTAACCATTTTTTAATTGAATTTATTGGGGTGACATTGGTTAATAAAACTATATAGGTTACAGCCCAGGCCCAGTGGCTCAATTGGTTGGAGCATCGTGTATACAAAAGGTTGTGAGTTCAATCCCCAGTCAGCACGTATGGGAGGTAGCAGATCAGTGTTTCTCGCTCTCCTGTCCTCTCTCACTAAAAAAATAAAACCATCGGGTAAGGCTTAAAAAAGAATTACATAGGTTTCAGGTGTACAATTCTATAATACATCAACTGTATATTGTATTGTGTATTCATCACCCCAAGTCAAGGCTCCTTCCATCATCACATTTTGACCATTTTTAAGTGTATAATTCAGTGGTATTAAGTACATTCACATTGTTGGGCAACCACCTTTCATATTTATTTATTGGCATTGTACTCTAAGATGAATCTTTTTCTTCTTCTCAATTATGTCATTTATTTTAATGGTTATATTGTCTCAGATTTGGCAAGTGGGCCTCTAACTTCAGTGTTCTTTAGACATGACATTATTCATTCTTGAGCACTTTTTTTTTTTAACTTTTGCGGACCACAAGATATTTCAGACTCCTTTTGTATTTTTCTTATTACCTAGCTCTGGAGTCAGTCTGTTTCTTAAGAGGCCATAATTGTTTTTAGTGAAAAATAATATTTAGAAATTAATATTTGGGTATTGGATATGCCATGTTAATGGGGTGTCATTACTCTAGGTCCTCTCAACAGACAGTTAGGAAATATATCTATACTAGAGACCCAATGTACAAAATTTGTGCAGGAGGCGGGCCCCCCTCAGTCCGGTCTGCGCCCTCGCAGTCCGGGACCCCTCGCTCCTAACCACACGCCTGCTAGCTCCTTACCGCTTGGCTCGCCACTTTACTCGCCAGCCGTGAGCTCTGATTCTGGCTGAGCGGCACTCCCCCTATGGGAGCGCACTGACCACCAGGAGCAGCTCCTGCATTAACATTTTTCCCCCTGGTGGTCAGTGCGCATCATAGCGATCGGTTGTTCTGGTTGTTCCACCATAAGGGTCGCTGGACTTTTATTATATAGGTATGTACATGCACATACACATCTATATGTATTTCTACATCCATCCATCTATATTAATCCATCAGTTGATTCTTCAATAACATGGGTTTGGCCGAAACCGGTTTGGCTCAGTGGATAGAGCATCTGCCTGCGGACTCAAGGGTCCCAGGTTCGATTCTGGTCAAGGGCATGTACCTTGGTTGCGGGCACATCCCCAGTGGGGGGTGTGCAGGAGGCGGCTGATCGATGTTTCTCTCTTATCGATGTTTCTAACTCTCTATCCCTCTCTCTTCCTCTCTGTAAAAAATCAATAAAATATATTTTAAAAAAAATAATAATAACATGGGTTTGAACTATATGAGTCCATTAACAAGTGTTTTGTTTTGTTTTGTTTTTTCAATAAATATGTACAGTACTGTAAATACATTTTCTCATATGATTTTTTTAAAAATATTTTTATTGATTTCAGAGAAGGAGAGGGAGAGATAAAAACATCAATGATGAAAGACAGTCACTGATTGGCTGCTTCTTGCACACCCCCTACTGGGGATCGAGCCTGCAACCCAAGCATGTGCCTTTGAACAGAATTGAACCTGGGAACCTTCAGTCCACAGGCTGATGCACTATCCACTGAGCTAGGGCTCTTAGGATTTTCTTAGTAGCATTTTCTTTTCTCTGGTTTACTTTATTGTAAGAATACACTATATAATACATATAACACAGAATATGTGTTAATTGACTGTTTATGTTATGGGTAAAGCTTCCGGTCAACAGGAGACTATTAGTAGTTAAGTTTTGGCAGAGTCAAAAGTTATACATAGATTTTTGACTAGAGGGGTGGGATAGGTCCCCTTAACCCCCACATTGTTCAAGGGTCAACTATTAAAAACCTGGAGTTCATACTAATACTTCCAATTCCAATCCAGCCATACTGGGTTTATTCTAGCCTCTTCTCTCTTTCTGTATTTGTAACTTCTTTCTCCAGTAGTGAGAAACCAGGCACTCATGTACTCTTTCTCACATATACACTTTTTTGCTAAAGAGCCACTTCATCCCTAAATAGTTCACATGCATCTCCTGAGAACAAGGACATTTTCCTTTATATCTTAAGTATTTTCAATATGATTATCATACTAAAGATACTACCATTATTTATATTTACATTTCGTACACAGTAATGACCTTTGTAGCTTTTTTCTCCCCTATTACTAATCTAATTAAGGTTCATGTATTGCATTTAGTTGTCATGCTTCTTTTTGTCTTCTTTAATCTAGAACACGTTTTTTTTGCGTCCTTTATGACATTTACATTTTGAAGAGGTCAGGCTAGTTGTATTGCACAATTGGATTTATGTGATCATTTTCTCATTAGATTTAGTTTAAATATTTTTTATCAACAATACAACTTAGGTGGTGATGTGTTCCTTTTAGTGTATGACATCAGGAGACACATGATATCTTCTTGTTCCTTTATTGATAATGTTAAATTGGATCATTGGCCAAGGTGATGGCAACCTGATTTCTCCATAATAGCTTTTCCCTTTTGTAATCCTCCTATATAATAAAAGGGTAATATGCAAATAGACTGAACGGCAGAACAACCAACCAAAGCGTAATATGCTAATGATATGCTAAGGCTGCTCAACTGCTCGCTATGATGTGCACTGACCACCAGGGGGCAGATGACTGGTAGGTTAGCTTGCTGCCGGGGTCCCACTGATTGGGACTGAGCTAGATGGGCCGGACACGCCCTGGAGCCCTCCCGTGGTCCCTTCCCATCCCGATTGTGCACCAGTGGGTCCCTCAGCCTGGCCTGCACCCTCTCACAACCCCGGACCCCTCGGTGGATGTCAGAGAGCCGGTTTCAGCCCAGTCCCGCAGGCCACTCCCCTTGGGAGGGCACCAGATGCAGGGCTCTTGGCTGGTGAGCCTCTCCAGATAGGGACTGATTGGGCATGAGCCTGCGGCAGGCACAGTGGGGTCGGGATGAGGGGGAGCAGCAGGTAGGAGCTGCAGACAGTGTTGGACTACGGGTTTCGGCCTGATCCCTGCAGGCCACCCAGAGGGACCCCACCCATGCACGGATTTGTGCACTGGGCCTCTAGTTAATAAATAATCTGTAGTGTGATTCTTTGAGACTGTGAATATACTGTTCCCCCTACAGCCTTTCAACAAATGGTTTTAGCTAGCATCCATTGATTGTCATTTCCCAGTAAGTTGATATAGTGGTAGTCACAATGGAGACTTTCTAATACTTTCATTTCTTCTACATTTAGTCGTTTAGCATTCTTCTGTAAAGAACTTTCTGTTTGCCAAAACCGGTTTGGCTCAGTGGATAGAGCGTCAGCCTGCGGACTGAAGGGTCCCGGGTTCGATTCCGGTCAAGGGCATGTACCTTGGTTGCGGGCACATCCCCAGTAGGGGGTGTGCAGGAGGCAGCTGATCGATGTTTCTCTCTCATCGATGTTTCTAGCTCTCTATCTCTCTTCCTTCCTCTCTGTAAAAAAATCAATATATTTAAAAAAAAGAACTTTCTGTTTACCCCTCACCCCACAGTTTGTTCATTTCAGCCAGTTGGGACTCATGGTTGGTTCTTTCTTTAGCAATGTCTAAACTGCTTTTTAATTAACTGATTTTTTAATTCGTATTTTTTCAGTTTTATTTGGCTTTCTTTTAAATATGCCTGATTTATTTTAGAGTATCTTGTTTTGTTTCTGTCTTCAATTCCTCTTGCTATCTCAGTCACTTTAAACATACTTTAACAAAGCCTCTGTCCAATAGTTCAGTTATGTGATGTTCGTGGAGGTGAAATACTAAACATTTTTTTATCTTGTGGATTCATGCTTTGAGCTTGTTTCCTTGTGATTTATCTGGTTTTTCTCTTGTGTTTTTGGTAGGCTCATCTTCAGTAGAGTTTTATCTGTACTTTCTCTATCCTGGGCGGGCTGGATGTAAGCCTTGTTTTCTCCTAGAAGTTTGTATATTACTCTGCCAGGTCCCTAAGGAATATCATTAACTTTGAACTAACTTAAGTAATGTCTAGGCTTAAAAGATTAATCTCCCAACCGCCTAAGACACACAAGCTTCCTTGTTATCTCCTGGTGCCCAGTGGTCAGATTTTTTCTTATCCACTGAGAATGTGGCCTTTGAGATTCCTGGCCCTGTGCCAGGTGCAAGGGATGGAGGTTGGAGAAAGGTCTCAATCCAACTCTTTACATCTTTGAGGCCTACATCTTTATTTCCTACATCTTCATTTCCAGTTCCCATTTGGCCACTGAAATCCAAGCTGATAGGTTTCCTAAAACCTACAAAATTCTTCAGAGCAGCCACAGTATCAGCTTACACACAGGCCACTCTGATTTTCAATTCCCTCTTCATTTCTAGCCACTGGCCATTCCTCTTAACTTTTTGCAAGCTCCATTATCCGTTGAAATGAAGTGTTTTATTTTAATATACATTTATATATATACTAGGGGCCCAGTGCATGAATTGGTGCACCTTGAAAGGAACTGTGGGCCGTGAGGCTGCAGTGGGCACAGGGGCGGGTCTTGGCCCATCCTCCACACCCCCGCCCAGCCCCTCCCGCCATGGCCTCCCGGTCCCCCAGCTGTCCTCTCCTGCAGGCCTGGTCCCCCCCCAACTGCCCTCCCCTGCTGACCTGGTCCCCCCACAACTGCCCTCCCCTGCAGGCCTGGTCCCCCCCCAACTGCCCTCCTCTGCTGGCCCAGTCACCCCTAACTGCCCTCCCTGCTGGCCCAATTACCCACAACTGTCCTCCCCTGCAGGCCTGGTTCCCCCCAACTGCCCTCACCTGCAGGCCTGGGTCCCCCCCCCCCAACTGTCCTCCACTGCAGGCCTGGTCCCCCCCAACTGCTCTCCCCTTCAGGCCTGCAAACCCCTCCCCCCCCAATTTCCCTCCCCTGCTGACCTGGTCTCCCCCAACTGCTCTCCTCTGCCATCCCGGTTACCCCTAACTGCCCTCCCTGCTTGCCTGGTCCCCCCCAAATGCCCTCCCTTGCAGGCCTGGGTCCCCCCCAACTGCCCTCCCTTGCTGGCCTGGTCTCCCCCAACTGCCCTCCTCTGCTGGCCTGGTCACCCCTAACTTCCCACAACTTCCCTCCCCTGCAGGCCATCTTGTGGCAGCCATCTCTGCCCTCAAGAAGCTCACATTCTATTTGGAAAGAGTTAAACCATGGCCCAGTGTTGCTTGGTTGGTTGGAGTGTTGTCCCATGGGGGCAGGCATCTTTGACCACATGGGGACGGCCATCTTGTGTCTTGGAGTGATGGTCAATTTGCATATTACTCTTTTATTAGGACTAGAGACCTGGTGTACGAAAATTGTGCACTCAGGGGAGGAGAGGGGATCAGCCCGGATTGCAAGAGGGCACAGGCCAGGCCAAGGGACCCTACCAGTGCATGATCGGGGATTGGGGCCAAGGAGGGATGTGGGAGGTTGGCCAGCTGGGGAGGTACTGCGGGAGGGCTCCAGGGTGTGTCTGGCCCATCTTGCTCAGTCCCGATCGGCCAGACCCCAGCAGCAAGCTAACCTACTGGTTGGAGCGTCTGCCCCCTGGTGGTCAGTGCATGTCATAGCAAGCAGTTGAGAGGCCTTAGCATATCATTAGCATATTATGCTTTGATTGGTTGAATGGCCAACTGAACGACCGGACACTTAGCATATTATGCTTTTATTATCCTATACTAGAGGCCCGGTGCACGAAATTCGTGCACAGAGGGGGGGCAGGGATGTCCCTCAGCCCAGCCTGCACCCTCTCCAATCTGGGACCCCTTGAGGGATGTTCGACTGCCACCAGGATCGGGCTTAAACGGGCAGTTGGACATCCCCCTCACAATCCAGAACTGCTGGCTCCCAACCGCTCACCTGCTGGCCTGCCTGATTGCCCCTAACTGCTTCTGTCTTCCAGCCTGATCACCCCCTAATCACTCCCCTGCCAGCCTGATTGATGCCTAACTGCTCCCCTGCTGGCCCGATTGCCCCTAACTGCCCACCCCTGCCGGCCTGGTCACCCTCAACTGCCCTCCCCTGCAGGCCCAGTCACCCCCAATTGCCCTCCCCTGCAGGTCTGGTCCCCCCCAACTGCCCTCCCCTGCAGGCCTGATCGCCCACAACTTCCCTCCCCTGCAGGCCATCTTGTGGCAGCCATCTTATGTCCACATGGGAGCAGCCATCTTTGACCACGTGGGGCGGCCATCTTGTGTGTTGGAGTGAAGGTCAATTTGCATATTGCTCTTTTATTAGATAGGGTAATATGCAAATTGTCCACTCAACTGAGAGCTCGACCAGAGTTTGACCAGGGGATGGGACCGGCTGGCCAACTACCCGAGGCCCATCCCTGCAGCCGGCCCGGCCCAATCGGCCCCGATCGGGGAGGGCTGGCTGGACCGCACCTGTGCACAAATTCGTGCACCGGGCCTCTAGTATAGGATAATTACCTTTCACAACTTGCTGTTTATTCAAATACTGTGCTAGGTGCTAGGGGAAAAAATATTATCTGCCCTCAAGAAGCTCACATTCTATTTGGAAAGAGTTAAACCATGGCTCAGTGTTGCTTGGTTGGTTGGAGTGTTGTCCCATACACTGGAGGGTCTCGGGTTCGATTCCTGGTCAGGGCATGTGCCCAGGTTTCAGATTTGATCACTGGTTGGGGCATGTGCGGGAGTCAACCAATCCGTGTTTCACTGTCATGTGGATCTTTCCCTCTCTCTCTCTCCCCCTCTTCCTTCCTCTCTCTCTCAAATCAATTTTTTAAAAAAGTATGTCCTCAGGTAAGGATTTAAAAAAGAAAGATAATTGACTTTAATGTATAATTACTCCCATAATTATAGGATTAAGTCCCTAAATATAACTATTTACATTTCCTAGAAGTAAATTATTCAGAAATGTGATCATCAGTCTCTTGTATTACAACACAGGAATTACAACAGGATATGAGTAGACACAGTATAGTGCAGGGAAGAGTGAGTTTAGTTGCTAGCCCAAAGAGTTGTTTATTAATAGAAGGCTATAGTTATCCCATTCAGAAAGATTTAAGCAAGAACTTCCTTAGCCTATTTCCTGAATAAATCTCTTTTTGTTTTTGAATCATTTGAAAGTCTTAGAGAATAAAACAAGCTTAATTTTACAACCAAACAAACCACTTTCCACCATTTATGATTATGGCTCTTAAATTAATACTGTTCAGAAATGACCTTGTTAACTTTTAGCATAAGTAGTCCATGTTCTCTAAAGAAAAAATAATGTTAAGGAGGAGAAAAAAGAGAAGCACCTTGAGGTGTCTTCCTTGGTTGCCATTGCCTCTGTGCCTAGATACCCTGTGCTCATATACTAACTCTAGATGTCAAAATGCCTACAACACACTGATACTCTTTGAATTAATCATTGTAGGGAGCCCAGATTCTACCTCGCCTTCCACCAGTCCTACTTTCTGGAACTACAATCGTTCTATGGGAGATTATGTACAAACTCTAAAGAAGTTTCAATATCAGCTTGCCTGTAGGTCCCAGGCTCCATGTGCTAACAAAGATGAAGCCGATCTCAGTTCTAAACAAGCTGCAGAGGAGGTAAATGGAAAATAAAAATGACTTAATATTTATGATTTACAGATTATTAGAAAGTCATCTTTTTTACTTCTGGAACTTTTTTTGTCCCCGTAACCTCCACTTTTACTGGCTGACAACATAAATCTGGCACATTAAAGAGTGGAAAGGCTCCTGTCTAACTCTGTACCTAAAATGGAATTATACTGCATGTTTTACTCTTTATGACACATAGTTGTCCTTAGTATCCTGCCTAAGACATTTTTCTGCATTCATTTATAAAAAGGTATCTCAAGTATCAATTTCTATTTAACATAAACAGAACTCTTGCTTTTAAAATATATTTAGATTAGAACATTTGACAGTCTAACTTCATCAGTTTAATACCAAATACAGGATTTTTATTTTGTTCTTAAAAGCAAGAAGAATTTTTTTTAATCATACCGACATAAGGAATTTTAAAGATATGTCTGCATGAATAGCAAAAAATGTGTAATAAAAAAATTATTACATATTAGATCATTATTGACATGTGTGAAGTTTTTTCCCCCCAAAGCATTCCAAATATTTTTGAGGTTGCGGAAAAGAATAACTGATTTCTGGCGAGATTTTTTTCCCTCACTGATTGTTCATTTTAAACATGTTTTTAATAGGTTTGGGCAAGAGTGAGTATGAATAGACAACTTCTTGACCATATGGATTCATGGACAGCTAAGTTCAGAAATGTAAGTTTGACATTACTCTTTGGACATTATTAGTGCCTCTTAATATGCAAAGTATGTTATTAGAATATCAATTAGAGATGTTAATTGTTAATTAGATATCAGAATTAGTAAAAGTGCAATATGGGATGGGACATATATAAGGATAAACATGACATTTACCTTATGATGTCCTTTTTTTTGTGTGTGTGTGTGTGTGTGTGTGTGTGTGTGTGTGTGTGTGTGTGTGGTGTGTCCATTTTTAAGGGATTTTTTTACCCCCTCTATGTTAAATAGATAAAGGAACAATATGACCTTCTTCCCTTTTCCAACATCTCAATTTTATTTTTCAAAGAGCTTTTTTGTCAAAGCCTGTTGTGTGTCTAGAAATGTGTGGGAAACAAAATGAGGTTCTTGTGCAAGGCTCAGTTGGTTGGAGTATTGTCGTGTATACCAAAAAATTTCAAGTTCAGTTCCCAGTCAGTTTACAGGCCTGGGTTGCAGGCTTGATCTCCAGTGGGGAGCATGTGGGAGGCAGCTGATCCCTGAATATATATCAGGTTCTTCGATTTCTTAAAGAAGAACCCTCTCTGGTTTTGGCCTGGAGGTTGGGAAGGCCAATTCTACTATGTACAGAATGCGTTTGTTTCAACCCCTGCCTCTTTTTCTTGCCTCTGTAGTACCTGTATGTCCCAGGTTCTGCTGGGCACATTGGCCCCTCCTCCACTGCAGGTGTCCACGTAGATTCTGTAGAGGCCACCACTTCTTCCCCTGTTTCATATTGCAACAGTTACTCATCTGCAGCTCTTCATTTCTAGAAATACGTTGAAATCACTTCCACTCCTTTTGCATTCTTTTATCATAATTTAAATAGGGTATCAAGAGGGAGTGATGAAAAGTAGCAGCCTACTTTCTTGAACCAGAAGTCTGGATGGCTTTTTTTTTTTTTTTAACATTTTTATTGATTTCAGAGAGGAAGGGAAAAGGAGAGAGAGTTAGAAACATCAATGATGAGACAGAGCCATCAATTGGCTGCCTCCTGTACCCCCTCCAGACTTGTGCCCTGACTGGAATCGAACCCAGGACCCTTCAGTCCGCAGGCTGACGCTCTATCCACTGAGCCAAATCAGCTAGGGCTGGATGACTTTTTAAAAATAAAAATTTTTGCCCTGTCCTGTGTCCTCTGTGGTTAGAGTAACGGTCCACACACCACAGCGTCATGGGTTTGATTCCTAGTCAAGGGCACTTCGATCCCTGGCCCCTGTTGTGGCAAGTGTGGGAGGCAACCAGTTGATGTGTCTGTCTCACCGCGCTCGCGCTCTCTCTCTCTCTCTCTCTCTCTCTCTCTCTCTCTCTCTCTCTCTCTTCCCCTCTCTCTCCCTCTCTTTCTCTCTCTCTCTCTCTCTCAATCCTCCTTCCCTTTCTCCTTTCCAGTCTCTCTAAAATTCAATGGGAAAAATATCCTTGGGTGAAAATCAACAAAAAATGAAATACAATTAAATTAAAATAGATAAATAAAAATTCTTGAGCCCATCCCTGGAAGTACTCAATCAGACTTTCTGGGAATGGGGCCTAGATCTCTCTCCTGAACCCCTTAGATCAGTTTGTTTCAGCGAAAGAGTAGCTGACAACGTAGAATGTGTTTAAATAAATGATGTAAGTGTGAATGAGTGAAATGATATCTTAGAATTGTACTCTCTCTTATTTCCACACATAGGCTTGTCTAAAATGCCAATATAAAGGCTTGGTTGAGAGTATTAGCTTAGAAGAAATATAAGCACAATCCCTTATCTGAATTCCTTAGACTACCAGTGTTCTGAAATTTAGAATTTGGGGGATTTTTTTTTTTTTTTAAGGAATAGTAGACATTTATTTGACCTGAAACTTTTTTCATCCTTTAATTTTATGTTTAAACAGAAGCATGGAAACAAATGGTGGAAGCTTCTAAAAACATACACACACAAAAAAGAAACAACACAAATAAACCAGATGAGCCGTTTCCTTAGACAGTCTTTTCATTTCCCAGAATTAGTTTGATAGTAGCTGAACAAAGTGGCATTTGAAATTCCTAGTCCTAAAGTCATATGGTAATATTCACAAGCCAGTTTCAAATATAATACATTTGTTTTCTACGTGGTTAGGGAATTGGGTGAGCCTGCTGAGTTAATCCTTTTAGCTTAGTATAATAAGCATAGAAAGAAACATTTAAGAAAAACTTAACATACAACTGGAAGTCTCATATATTCTTAAAAAAAAAAAACAACACAGGCATATGTGATTTAAGATTATAACTTAATCAACTTACACTCTAATAGCATATTTACTTAACTCTGGACTTCAGGTAGCTGTTACTTCCATTCTCTTTCACTATACTCTAATATTTAAAGTACACAACAATAAAAAAAATCTTAGAGTCTTGTGAATAATTATTTGAGAAATGCTTTGGAATTACGTGTGTAAAATCTTTCCCTCATTTTTTTCCTAGTGGATCAATGAGACAATATTAGTGTCACTTGTACAAGAGATTGAGTCTGTCAGCACACAGATGAGACGCATGGGTTGTCCAGAGCTGCAAATAGGAGGTATGTGGAGATAGACCCCAGCATTTGATTTACCTTCAGTGAATCTGCAGGTGGGAATTTCTTCTGTAGTGGACTATTTAACAACTTCCTTTGTTACCTTGAGGTGAAGAAAATAAAACTAAATCTCTATAATACAGGGTTTTTTTTCAATATTAAGGTTTATTGAAATATAATTTACTTACATATAGTTCATCAATTTAAGTCTACAATTCAGCCCTAGCCGGTTTGGCTCAGTGGATGGAGCGTCAGCCTGTGGACTGAAGGGTCCCAAGTTCAGTTCCGGTCAAGGGCACATGCCCAGGTTGTGGGCTCGATCCCCAGTAGGGGATGTGCAGGAGGCAAGCCCATCAATGATTCTCTCTCATCATTGATGTTTCTATCTCTCTCTCCCTCTCCCTTCCTCTCTGAAATCAATAAAAGTATATTTAAAAAATAATAATAATAAAGTGTACAATTCAAAGGTTTGAGTTGTACAACCATTACTATAAATCAATCTTAAGAAAAGAAACCCACATACTCTTTAGCAGTCACCTCTGCTTTCCCACCACCACCCATTCTCCAGCCCTAGGCAACTGTCAGGCTTCTTCCTGTCTCTATAGATAGACCTCTTCTGGATATTGTGTACAAATGGGATATGCAATATGTTGTCCTTTGTGACTGGCTTCTTTCATTTAATATAATAATGTTTTCAAGTTTTATCCATGTTGTAACGTGTCAGTACCAACATGATGTGCTTTTTAAAAAAGAACAACATTGCTTTATGACTACAAAAGCAGTATACAGTGTTCAAGTAGAAAATTCAAAAAGTACAAAAATACACAAAGAAGAATATTACTTACCGTTCTGCTTCCAGCAATAACCATTATCAATTTAGTCACAATTATTTTTTAAGAAAATACTATGATATTAACTATATATATCAATTATAAGTTACCTTATAATTTAAGAACATGAAAAGTACCGTATTTTCCAGCGTATAAGACGACTGGGCGTATAGAAGATTTTCCTGGGTTAAAAAGTCGTCTTATATGCCGGAAAATATGGTATATATTTAGAAGTTGAGGAAATATGGTACATATATATGTATATGTTTCTAATTAAATTAGAGTTGTCTTACGTTTTTTCCCCTTGCTCTTTCTATTTTTAAATATTGTCCAGTATTATTTTTATGGCTGGACTATATTTCATATATATATATATATATATATATATATTAGAAGCCCGTTGCAGGAAGTTTCGTGCAATAGACCTTCCTTCACCTGGCTGCCGGCACCAGTTTTCCGCCAGCAGCGGTTTTCCTCTGGCCACCTGCCGATCGGAGCGCCTCCTGCCAGCGCTATTGGCCACCCCGAGAGGAACTCCGATCGGGAGGCTCTCCGAACTGCGGGTGGCCAGAGGAAAACTGCTGCTGGCGGAAAACTGGTGCTGGCAGCCACGCAATCGGCTACCCTGAGTTCCGCCACCTGTGCCTTCTGCTGGCTCCATCGGTCCTCCCGCAGCACCGCCGTTGGGGCCTATGGGAGGAACGGGCCTACGGGAAGAATGAGTCCCCACCCCCCGCTCATCCTGTCAGCCCAATTGGCCACCCCAAGTCCCGCCCCCAGCCTGCCACCGGCCCAATCATGGGCGTAGTGGAGTGATGGTTATTTGCATACTTCCCTTTTATTAGGTAGGATATATATATATATATATATATATATATATATATATATATATATCACAAATATTTAGTGTATTAGTTGTTTATATAGCTTCAAAAATGGATCTGGCTGATTCTTTGGGGGGCGGGAGGAGGAGGGGAGGAAGACAGAGAGATAGATAGATATCTGTCCACCTTGTCAGAAATGATAAAATAAATTATAAGTAAAGTAGATAATGCAAATTGTTAAGATAAACTATTATTGCTGTCATTTATTCCTTCAATATTTATTGTAGGAAGAGATTTTTGAGTATTTTTTAGAGGCCCAAGGTAAAAATAATGTGTTCCGTGTGTTTTATTTTTAACAGAGGCTAATATTACCAGCTTGAAACAAGCTGCTCTGGTCAAAGCTCCTCTCATTCCAACTCTGAATACAATTGTGCAGTATCTAGACCTTACACCAAATCAGGAATACTTGTTTGAAAGGATCAAAGGTAACTATTGATTTGAAGAGGGGGAAAAAAAATGAGTACTTTTCACTACTTTGAGATTTTATAAATAAAGATAACAAAGGGGAAAAATTTTTTGAAAAAAATTAAAAGTATCACTAAGTATGATCTTATGTTTTATAAAAATACTAGAGGCCCGGTGCATGAAATTCGTACATGGGGGGGGGGGTGTCCCTCAGCCTAGCCTGCACCCTCTCTAATCTGGGATCCCTCTCACAATCCAGGACTGCTGGCTCCCAACTGCTCGCCTGCCTGCCTTCCTGATTGCCCCTAACCGCTTCTGCCTGCCAGCCTGATCACCCCCTAACCACTCCCCTGACAGCCTGATTTTCCCTAACTGCCCTCCCCTGCAGGCCTGGTCCCCACCAACTGCTCTCCCCTGCAGGCCTGGGTCTCCCCCAACTGCCCTTCCCTGCAGGCCCGGTTGCCCCCAACTTCCTTCCTCTGCCGGCCTGGTCACCCCTAACTGCCCTCCCCTGCAGGCTTGATCGCCCCCAACTGCCCTCCCTTGCAGGCCTGGTCCCTCCCAACTGCCCTCCCCTGCTGGCCTGATCACCCACAACTGCTCTCCCTTGCAGGCCCGGTCCCTCCCAACTGCCCTCCCCTGCTGGCCATCTTGTGGTGGCCATCTTGTGTCCACATGGGAGCAGCCATCTTGTGTGTTGGAGTGATGGCCAATTTGCATATTACTCTTTTATTAGATAGGATAGAGGCCTGGTGCACGGGTGGGGGCCAGCTGGTTTTCCCTGAAGGGAGTCCCGGATCAGCATGGGGGTTCCCTTGGGGCGTGGGCAGCCTGAGCGTGGGGCCTGTGGTGGTTTGCAGGCCGGCCACGCCCCCTGGCGACCCAAGCAGAGGCCCTGGTATCGGATTTATTTATCTTTTATAATTGAAACTTTGTAGCCTTGAGCAGAGCCAAGCCTTCTGCTTGCTCTGTGGCTGCAACCATTTTTGTTGGGATTTATTTATCTTCTACTAGAAGCCCAGTGCATGATTTAATCATGCACGTGTAAGCTGTCTGTCCGCTGATCGGCAGCTCCGAAGTCCCTGGGCCCCTAGGGTGAGGCGGGGCGGGGGCGTGGTTCTCCTGCCGCCGGAGCCCAGGCCAGGGTCTTGCCTTTGCCTCCCGCCCAGGAAGGCTGGGGCCGCCGCCACGTGCTCCTGCGGCCCAACTGCCGCCAGACTCCTCCCCGGGGAGCCGCGCCGCCCGCCCACCGCCCGCCGCCTCCAAACCTCCAAAACGCCGGCTCGGCTCGCTGCCCCAGAGGCCTGTCTGTGCCGCAGCACAGCCATGGCACAGACACTGAGCTCGCGTCGCCGCTGGCAACGTGAGCTCAGCGTCCTGCCGGCCCAATCACCACCCCAGCCACCCCGAGTCCCGCCCCCTGTGTCACCCGCTGGCCCAATCATGGGCGTAGCGGAGTGATGGTAATTTAAATATTACCTTTTATTATGTAAGATAATTGAAACTTTGTAGCCTTGAGCGGAGGCCAGGGCAGGCCAGGGCTGCGTAAGCTTGGCTTCCTCCGTGGCTGCCGCCATTTTTGTTGGGATTTATTTATCTTCTATAATTGAAACTTTGTAGCCTTAAGTGGAGGCCTGGGCCCGCCAGGGTGTGCGGAAAGCTTGGCTTCCTCCATTGCTGGGGAAACCCAAGCCTCCTGCTCACTTCGTGGCTGCAGACATCTTGGTTGGGTTAATTTGCATACCTGCTCCTGATTGGCTGGTGGGCATGGCTTGTGTGTAGCAGAGTGATGGTTAACCTTTTGCACTCGGATGTCGAGTGTGACTCGACACGGTTAGCATTAGAATAAAGGAATTGAGAAAAAAGCAAGCGAGTGCAAAGGGTTAATTTGCATATTACTCTTTTATTAGATAGGATATTTAATTACAGCTTTATTAAGGCTTATATTTGAACAACTTTTGGGTTTTATGTTTTATATGCTTAAGAATTGTCAAAATAATATACTTAGCCTTGAATATGTTAGTTAATAATTTTATTCTATATAGAAAGACTTAAAAATGAGCTAAAAGGGCTCAAGTGGATATTTCACTCATTTTCTATTCTTAAACTATCAAAAATGGTGCCACTTTGACATTCATCTCTATATATTTCTAAAAGATAAAGCCTTTTAAAAAACATAACTAGAATATAATTATCACACCTAATATTTTTAACCATATATATTATTATTATTATTATTATTATTATTATTATTGATTTCAGAGAGGAAGGGAGTGACAGAGAGAGATAGAAACATCAATGATGAGAGAGAATCATTTATCGGCTGCCTCCTGCACTCCCTCTACTGGGGATCAAGCCCGCAATCCAGGCATGTGCCCTGACAAGGAATCGAACCGTGACTTCCTGGTTTATAGGTTGACTCTCAACCATTTGAGCCACACCAGTTGGGCTATGATTATTTATTTACATCATGAAATATACAGTTTACATATACAAATTTCCAACCATCTCTTAAAATGTGTAATTACTTTTTTTTGGTACTTTTTATTTGAATTGGGATTCAAATATTATCACATGTTGTGATTGGTTGCTATATTTAAGTTTCTTTTAACCTATAGGTTTCCCATCCATCATTTTTTTTTTTCCTTTGCAACTTTTTTTTCCAATTAGCAATAATCGTGCCTTCGATAAACCTCATTGGCTACGATACTGCCACTGCGCAAAGCTTATTTTTTGAAAGAACTGGATTGTTTGTCCTTTAGTGTTTCCCATGGTATGGATTTTGTTGAATGCATCTCCATGGTGTACTTTTACATGACCCTCTGTTCTCTGTATTTTCTGAAAATTTAGGTTACCTCATAGGTAGGTTTGTATATATGTAAAAAAAGGCGTGTGTGTGTGTGTGTGTGTATACAAATTATATGCAAAGTATTAATATATATCAAATATACAAAAAAGTACAACGAACCCTGTATAGATAGGCCTTCTAGATTGAATAGTTATCAACATTTTCCTATTTGATTCTCTCTCTCTTTCTACATATACATGTACATGTACGTATACACACACAGTTTTTTGCTCATTTGTAAGTATATTGTATAGGCATTATTATTTTTCAGCATGCGAATTCCTAAAAGAATAAATTCCCTTAAATTAACATAATACAATTAAAAATATTTCTATATTATCTAATAAACAGTTCATATTCAGATTTCCCAATTGTCCAAATAATGTTATATACCCTTTTTTTTTCTAACCAGGAATAAAGTGTATTAAATGTATTGTTTCATCTTTTTTTTTTATTATCTCTAACAGTCTTGCCACCTTTTGCCTACATGACATTGACTTTAAGAATCAAGAATATTAGTCTTTTCTCACATTTTGGATTTATGTAATTCTTCTGGTGATATTTAAGTTAATCTTTTATATTTTGTATTTATGTTACGGCTCTTTTAATCAGATCTTTAAGATGATATGCTTCTCTTATTATAACCCTTTAGCCGTTTTTCCCTCATTTTTGCATAGTCTTCGCTTTTTAAATTTCACCTTTGTTGCTACAGAACTTTCTCAGGGAGGCTGTATGAGCTCGTTTCGATGGAATAGAGGTGGAGACTTCAAAGGACGCAAGTGGGATACAGACCTGCCCACTGATTCTGCTGTAAGTCTGCAGTTTTATTTTTGTTGTTGTTTATCAGTGTTTTGTTTGTTTGTTTTTTATTGCTTTTGGAGAGATAGAGAAATACTTATTTGTTGTTCTACTTATTTACGCATTTATTGGTTGCTTCTTGTATGTGCCCTGACTGGGGATCAAACCCACAACCTTGGTATATCAGGATGATGCTCTAATGAGCTACTCGGCCAGGGCCTTTTTTCAGTTTTGTTACTGGATTTATGTGTTTTTATTTTCCCATTATCAAAATTAATATTAAAAAGAATTTGGAAACTAAAGTATAAATAAAAAATTAAAATTGTACCAGCATCTTAACCCAACAAGTGTTACTATTTTGGTCTATTTTTTTCCCTTTTCTTAGGTTGTACTATTTTTTAATGTGTTTTTTTTTTTTATCACAGTTGTAATCACATATGTAAAATGATATATCTTGTTTTTTTTCACTTTTGCAATATTTAAGTAGGTTTTTCATTATTACACACTGTCATTTAACTGTTCTCCAATATTAGACTTAAACATTTGAGAAATGTGACAGGGGAAGGGATTTTTGTTTTTCTATCTTAAATAATGTTGCAAGGAATATCATGATGCATATTCCTTTCTTATTTGAAATTACTACTGTAAGAAAGATTCCTTGCCCTAGCTGCTTTGGCTCAGTGGCTAGAGTTTCAGCCTGTGGACTGAAGGGTGCTGGGTTCAATTCTGGTCACCGGCACATTCCTGGTTGTGGGCTTGATCCCCAGTAGGGGGCATGCAGGAGGTAGCTGATCAATGATTCTCGCTCATCATTAATGTTTCTATCTCTCCCTCTCCCTTCCTCTCTGAAATCAATAAAAAAATTTTTATAAAAAGAGAGATTCCTAGAATTAGATTTGTAAGATCAAAGATTATAAAAATTTGGGTCATTTAAGAGTTTTTCAAAATCATGTTATTTTTTTATAGTGACTTTTGTGTGAAAATGATATTTTAAATGCTGATATTCAAATTAAGAATTGAATAGATATGTATTTTATCTTGGTTTTGCTGCTCACTAGCTATATGGGTAAATATTGAAATATCTACATAACAGAAAATTAGGAATGTCTTTTATCTTTTCATTTTACAGATTTCATCTTAAAACCACTTGAAAGCATTTTTGCTAATTCTCTGTTTAGGGAAAAAATTTTAAATTAGAGTCATAAACACAGATTTTTTTTTTTTACACATAAAAGTTTAGTTTATTAATCCTCTCATGGAAAATCTGCACAGTCACCACAGATAAAGTCACTGAAGAATCTTTATTTCTTTTTGCCAGCACCAACATTGGCCTTTGCAGTCCCCCTGACTGTCTTCATTTTGTTCTTGCATTCTTTTCTCTGTTTTCTTGAGGTCTTCTTCTCATATAGGCCATGTCTTGCAAGTCTGTGTTTGGGTTCATTTTTCTTTGCGTAATCCAAGGAATCATACATAAATCATGCCAGAGCCAGTTGTCTTGCCACCACCAAAGTGAGTTCTGAATCCAAACACAAAGATGACATCTGGTGTGGTCTTATACATTTTGGCTAGTTTTTCCCGAATTTCTGTCTTGGGTACTGTTGCCTTCCCAGGGGGAAGGATGTCAATGACCATTTGCTTCCGCTTAAGCAGTCTGTTGGTCATGAACTTCCTGGTCCACATAGTTACTGTGTCATTCATGATGAAGATTGATCTTCAAGCAGCCAGGAAGGAAAAGAACACAGATGTTTTTAAAGGGCTCCATCTATGACAGATTTTCATGCTGATTTTGAAAAATTGTTTTCTCATTTTTAGATCATTATGCATGTGTTTTGCACCTACCTTGATTCCAGATTACCTCCACATCCTAAATACCCTGATGGAAAAACATTTACTTCTCAGCACTTTGTTCAGACACCAAATAAACCAGGTATAAGCCTCTCCTAAAAGAATGAGTTGAACTTTTTACATGAAATACATCTGGTGATTTTGTTTTTCATGTAGCATATTTCCTTTACAGATGTGACAAATGAGAATGTCTTTTGCATTTATCAGAGTGCTATCAACCCTCCCCATTATGAGCTAATCTACCAGCGTCATGTCTACAATCTTCCAAAGGTACTTCTAAATGTAGAAGCTGCTATTATATAATGTCACGGATGACTTGCTTTGATGATGTTTTTAAAATTAGAATCTCTTGTTCATGGAATAGGTAAAATTTTTAAATTAGGGAAAATGTGTTTCTTGCATCAGCCCATTTTTAACTATAAAATATATGTTTAATTGGGGAAAGTATAAAGAAAAATCACTCATTTTATTACTTAGAGGCAACTGTTATCATTTTGCTGTATTGCTTTCGGTAAATTTCATTTTGCTCTTTGTACTTTTTCTTTTTTAATCCTCACCCGAGGATATCTTTTGCATTGATTTTTCAGAGAGACTGGAAAGGAGGGAGGGAAGAGGAAGAGAGAAACATCAATGTGAGAGAGACACATTGATTGGTTGCCTTCTGCCTGTGCCCTGACTAGGGCCCAGGATGGAGCCTGCAACCCAGGTACTTGCCCTTGACCAGTAATCAAATCCTCGACCCTTCATCCTTGGGCCAGTGTTCTAACCACTGAGAATATCAGCCAGGGCTCACTCTTCTTTTTTATGGGTTGAAATCATTTATGTAAATGATTCTAAAAATTACAATTTCCATACCATTAAAAATTTTCATTAAAATACTTTTTAAAAAATATTTTTATTTATTTAATATATTTTTATTGATTTCAGGGAGGAAGGGAGAAGGATAAAAACATCAATGATGAGAGAGAATCATTGATCGGCTGCCTCCTGCATGCCCCCTAATGGGGATCGAGCCCGCAACCTGGGCATGTGCCCTTGACCAGAATTGAACCCAGGACCCTTCACTCTGCAGGCCAACACTCTATCCACTGAGCCAAACCAACTAGGGCATAAAAATACTTTTTATTTTTTTTAATATATTTTATTGATTTTTTACAGAGAGGAAGGGAGAAGGATAGAGAGCTAGAAACATCTATGAGAGAGAAACATCACTCTATCCACTGGGGATGTGCCTGCAACCAAGGTACATGCCCTTGACCGGAATCGAACCTGGGACCCTTGAGTCGGCAGGCCGACGCTCTATCCACTGAGCCAAACCGGTTAGGGCATAAAAATACTTTTTAATGGCTATAAAAAACTTCATTATAAGATTGTAACATAATTTATTCAACCATTCCCCTACTGTTAGACATTTTGTTGTGTTTGTTTTTTTAAATATATTTTTATTGATTCAGAGAGGAAGGGATAGGGAGAGAGATAGAAACATCAATGATGAGAGAGAATCATTGATCAGCTGCCTTCTGCACGCCCCCTACTAGGGATTGAGTCCACAACCCAGGCATGTGCCCTGACCTGGAATTGATCCTGTCACCTCTTGGTTCATGGTTGACGCTCAACCACTGAGCCACACTGACTGTGCTCTAATTCTTAATTATCATAAATATGGCTGAATATTCATCTTTATATGTATAGCTGTCTGCATTTTGGGTAATTTCTTTAGCTCAGAGTCCAAAAGTAAAATTGTAGGTTACAGAATATTTTTAAGGATTTTAAAATAGATATCAAACTACTTTATAAAAAAGGGAATTGTACCAATTTACACTTCTATTGAGGGTTTGTTTTTAATATGGAACACTTCATCAATCTGTGTGTTACCGTGCACAGAGTCCATGCTAATCTTCCCTGTATCGTTCTAATCTTAGTAAGTGTACTTCTGAAGCAAGCATTACCCAGGTATTTTAGTCTTGATTGTAAACGTCAGTTCTTTTGATGACTGTTGCAGTTATTTTTATCAGTGCCTTTACTAAGAAATTTTTACATTGACTATAATTATAAAATGTGTTCTCCATCAGATCCCAAGGAAGAATATTAATTTCATTTTTCAAATTTAATAGTTCAACTTTCTAAAAGTGTAAATATTTTGGGCCATTGAACTTCCTTTGAAATCTTTTTTTTTTTTTAAACACTCTGTGTTTTAAAAATTATATATTCTTAGATTCTTGAATCAGAGTAAGTAGGTACAAGTTGATCGGTGTATTGAAAACCTAAGTTAGGAACTAGTTTAAAGACCAGAAATTACATATCATTGCTTGATTTTAGGGCTAGCAAAATGCTGCCATGTAGTCACTTGTAGATAAAATAATTTATGTTTAACCTGTTACTTATATTGCCATTAACATATAATTGAAGTATGATTAAAAGTTTTTAAATCCCCATACTTTTGTTTATGCTGTTAATTTTTGAGATAGAGCATTTTGTGTGTATAGGATGCATGGGCACCAGCCCAACAATAGCTCTCTTCCAGGCCTTTGTAAATGCTACTCTCCATGTTTAGAAACTTCTCAGTCTGTTTACTTTCTGCTCATCTTTCAGGTCTCAACTTAAAAATCTCTTCCTCAGAGAGGCATTTCCTGGTTCACAAGTCTGGGTCAGAGGCCCACATGTATTCCCCTGGCACCTTCCTCCTCCCCCTCATAACATTCATCACACTCTTTGTAATTCTGAATTTTCTGTCTGCCTTTTACTAGACTTTAAGCTCCTTGATTTAATGGATCCTCTCTGTCTTATTCACTGCAGTATTCCCACTTCCTAGCACAAAGTAGGCACTGTCTTTAATGAGTGAATGAAAATCTGAGTTACATGGAATTCTGAGTTTGTAGAATGTGAATTGATAGGATCTGCATTTACCTATCAGACTGAATCTTTTGCTTGGTTTAGTTTTTTGTGGGTTTTTTGTTGTTGTTGTTTTCTTTTGCTTGGTTTAGTTTAAATCTTGCTGTCTTTTTTGTCTTTGTTCCAGGGCCGAAATAATATGTTTCATACATTATTAATGTTCCTTTACATCATAAAGACCAAAGAGTCAGGAATGCTTGGGTAGGTATTTGTGCTTTAAAAACACAAGTACTTAGTTTATTATCTGATTTTCTTCCTTTAAGATTTTTCAGGAGTTTCAAGTGGTGACTTTGGGAAGTGGGCTTGGGTAATACAGGGAACTACTTATTTCTGTCATTAACTGTTAGCACTATATGATTTAGTAAATTATGAGTATGTATTCATTTTGATAAAAATTAAAAATATATATTACAAAAATGCCCTTCAAAAATGGTAATTTCTAGCCATGGGTGGCTCAATTGGTTGGAGCTTTAGACATATTTTAAATAAACAATGAAGTTTTAGTTTTTACCTTTTTGTTTTGTTTTTGTTAATCCTCACACAAGGATATTTTTCCCATTGATTTTTAGACAGAGTAGAAGTGGGGTAGAGACAGAGAAAGAGAAACATCAATGTGAGAGAGATACATCAATTGGTGGCCCTGGTTCAGGCCGGGGATTGAGCGTGCAACCAAGGTACGTGCCCTTGACTGGAAACAAACACAGGACCCTTCAGTCTACGGGCCAACACTCCAACCACTGAGCCAAACTGGCTAGGGCTAGTTTTCTGTTTTAATTGAAAATTTATCTTTTCCTCTGTCGATCCAAATTGACATTTAGATGCATAAATGATTTGCCATGATGGTGTGAATCTTGTGTTGAGTGCCATATACAATTTGTCCTATGCATAAAAATGTAAAAGCTTTAAAAGTACTCAATGGAACAGTAATTTACTCAAAGGCCAAAAAATTGATACAGTGCTTATCTTTTAAGTGTACAACTTATATGTAGAAAATGAAACATTTTTGACTAAGACTAATTTGTGTTTATTTTGTTGTTGTTTTTTAACCAAGGAAAATAACTTTGAATTAAATTTAAAAGTATGGTTGCTTATTCTTTTTAATATATTCTAAAATAATGAAATAGTTAAAAACTACTATCCTGTAACTTAAAGGAAATAGCAAGTGGCTCAAATATACTCCATTTGGAATCATGCCCATAAATCAGCAGATTGATCCAAAAACATTTTCAATTTAATGCCACATATCTATGCCGTTACTGGAATAAGATGAATGTTTTACTTCCAAAAGGAAAAAAAATCTAGACAGAATTGACCACATAGTAATTTAAGTGTTCTGTTCAACGAAAGACACCATAAATAAAGTTTTAAGTTAAATGTCAAACTGAAACAAAGCATTATAGTTGCAACACATATAGCAAATCTAAGTTAATATTCATCACATGTAAAGCATGTAAGTTAATTAGAAAAGAAAAATATAGAAAGTGGTCAAAGACACAAAAGACTTTTTCATAGAAAATGTTGTGCAAAATGGTTAATAAACATGAAAAGATGCTTAGCCTCATAGACAAGCCCAAATTAAAACATTTTTTTATCAAATTGAGATTTATCATTTGCAGTGTCAGTGAGGGTATGAAAAAATAGGAAAATATGGCTGATAGAAATTACCTTTTTAGAAGGGCATTTTTATAATATATATTTTTAATTTTTATAAAAATGAATACATACTCAGCTGGGGGAAGGTAAAAAAAGAAAAAATGAATACATACTCATCTACACTAATAAAAGAGAAAGATGCAAATTGACTGTACCTTCACCACACCCACCAGCCAATCAGGAGTGAGTATGCAAATTAACCCAACAAAGATGGTGAGTTAATTTGCATATGCAGGTGCTGAGCGGCCTGGGGTGGGACACTTGTGTTGTCACCATGGCACTGCCGCAGCTGTTCCGGGCCTCTGGGTAGCGTGGGAAGGTGGAAAGGTAGCTCTGGGCCAGAGCGAAGGCAGTGCCGGCAGCCAGGGGAAGGAAGGCCCATTCTTGCATGAATCTTTGTGCACCAGGCCTCTAGTAATTTAATAAATCATACAGTGCTAACAGTTACTGACAGAAATAAGCAGTTCCCTGTATTACCCAAGCCCACTTCCCAAAGTCACCACTTGAAACTCCTGTAGCTTTTCATTATGATATTACTCCTATGATTCCAAATAATAGAGGTGTGCAACTCTCTCTTGATTCTTCAGTGTTGGACATAGTTGATTGATTTCTTACTCTGTTAGATGAGTAACTTATCTCTCTTATAGCTCTCTTCTCTCCATACTTTAAATACAGTTAGTTATATTACTCTCTGGAGTAGAAACCAATTTTTCTTTTTGTTAATCCTCACCTGAGGAT
Source organism: Cnephaeus nilssonii (assembly GCF_951640355.1). NCBI lineage: Eukaryota > Metazoa > Chordata > Mammalia > Chiroptera > Vespertilionidae > Cnephaeus > Cnephaeus nilssonii. The sequence continues at coordinate 61,350,878 of NC_137083.1, forward strand.
AATTTTTTTTCATTGATTTTTAGAGAGAGTGGAAGGGAGGGGAGATTGAGAGAAACATCAATGTGAGAGAGACACATCAACTGGTTGACCCGTATACGCGCCCCCACCCCCACCCCCACCTCCCAACTAGGGCGGGAATCAAGCCTGCAATCCATCCAATCAGCGTGTGGGCCACTACTAACCACTGAGCAAATTGGCTAGGGCAATTTTTCTTTATTTTTTAATATATTTTTTATTGTTGATAGTATTACAAATATCTCCCATTTCCCCTCCTTACCCCCCTCCTCCCAGCTCCTACCCACCCCCAATGACTTTCTTTTTGATACGTGAAATATGGTTTAGTTTAAGCTATATTAATACCTATATGCAAATCCACTAAAGCATCTCTAATATTGGAAAATTCCTAATTTAAGTCAAATAGGTAAATTTCTCTAAGAGGCCTATCTCTATATTCTTCATTTAAAAAAAATTTATTGACACATTTACTTTGATTTTACCTACTAAAATTATCCTATTAACTCTACCTGATACCATAGTTCTTGAGGCTCACTGAAAAATTAATTTTCAACACTATAAATTCATTTATTCTAAATTTGGGGTTTAAGCACAATTAGGGAAGTAATTACTGTTACTAGAATTCACCTGATAAACCATGTGTACCATAACTTATTACAGAATACTGTTAAAAATGTCATCAATAAAATGATAGAAGAAACCTTATACTCTGTGTTTTAATTATATGAGAAAAGACCTTCAATACTTGACAATCAGCTCCACTAAAACTTTTTTCTTTTTTCTTTATAGGAGAGTTAATCTTGGTCTGTCTGGTGTGAATATTTTGTGGATTTTTGGCGAGTAGTTGGTCATTTAATTCCAAACATTTGGACTTTTATTTGGTTGAATCTAAGCATCTTTGAGTCACCACCTCTTTTACTTTATGACACATGTGTATGTTACAGACTCTAGATTTAATGAAAAAATAGCTATTTTGGAAACTTCCTTGTGAACGTATGTCCTATATCTTCAACAACAGATATTACTCTTGATTTTTTATCACATTTCAGATTTTTCAGTTGCTTACAAAACCGCAACCCTTCAGGATTGCTGTTAACCTAAAACAGTGCAGTCCTCCCTTAATTAAATAAATATGAGTCCCTTTTCATTGTAACTTTCAAATAAGAATCATTTACCTGATTCTTCCCCACAAAAATTGACTCTTCAGTTACATTATTTAGTATAAGTACTTAAAAAGAAACAAGCAATTTGTTTAACTTTTTTAATCTCTATCTTTTCCCAGTGTTTGGCAAATCAGCCCAAGGCCCATATTTTAAAAATGACATCAGCTTCTAAGTAATGTATTAATTAGTTCATGTGTATTTTTTAAACTTTGTGAAAGAAGTTTGACAGTATTGTATTTAAAGTCAACTCTTTGATTAAATTTAGCTGATAGAATTAAACTATTTGGGTCTTAGTTAAGAAGCTGAGGACATCAAGAAAACAACTGCTTTGTTTTTTGTTTTAATCCTCACTGTATACGTTGTTGTATTTTCATTGAATTTAGAGAGAGGAAGGGAGAGGGAGAGAGAGAGAAACATCAATTGGTTTCCTCCCGTACACGCCCCAACCAGGGTTTAAACCGGCAACGTGGGCATGTGCCCTGACTGGGAATTTGACCGGCGACCTTAAGTGCATGGGACAAGGCTCCAATCAACTGAGCCACACTGGCCAGGGCTGCTTTGGTTTTAATAACTCAAGTCAAATAGGGAAAATTTTCTAAGAGGCCTACCTCTATATCCTCCACTTGAAAAAGTTAACTCCATGATATTGTATGATTTTAAGAGTTCCCTTTAAGATCATATGATATGTTTAAATCTTTTAGGTATTCAAAATATCTGGTGAATGAGAAGTTACCAGGTTTATAAGTTTTGCATGACTTTTTTTTTTTAATGTGTATATGTAGTACCTCTAAGGCCAGCCAACAATTGCATATATTTTCTGGATTGACATATTAGACTGCTTCCATCACCTGGAAATAACTAAAACCAGTATCTTCTCAGTAACTGCATGTCAGTATTTTATGTACAGCCCGTTTTGTATAATTTTGTAAATTCTCTTTTTTTAAAACTTGTTTCTGTTTTTTAAAAGTCTTATGTTCACTGGAATGGTGTTTCTATCTTTTAACTGCTTTTGATATATGTTAATATGTTTGCTGTGATATTTTAGAGGAAAATATTATTAAATGTGTTAAATATGAGGACATGTTAAGATCTAAGTCTACTATTTTTTTAATAAATCTTTATTGTTCAGATTATTACAGTTGTTCCTCTTTTTTCCCCCATAGCTCCCCTCCACCCAGTTCCAACCCCACCCCATTCCCGCACTCCCCACACCCTCTTCCCCCCAATAATTGTCAGTCCACTCCCTTTCTTATGCCCCTGATTCTATTATATTCACCAGTTTATTCTGTTCATCAGATCTTTTATTCACTTGATTTTTAGATTCACTTGTTGATAGATATGTATTTGTTGTTCATAATTTTATCTTTACCCTTTTCTTCTTCTTCCTCTTCTTAAAGAATACCCTTCAGCATTTCATATAATACTGGTTTGGCAGTGATGAACTCCTTTAGCTTTTTCTTATCTGTGAAGCTCTTTATCTGACCTTCAATTCTGAATGATAGCTTTGCTGGGTAGAGTAATCTTGGTGGTAGGCTCTTGCTATTCATCACTTTGAATATTTCTTGCCACTCCCTTCTGGCCTGCATAGTTTCTGTTGAGAAATCAGCTGACAATCGTATGGGTACTCCCTTGTAGGTAACTGTTTTTCTCTTGCTGCTTTTAATATTCTCTCTTTGTCTTTTGCCCTTGGCATTTTAATTATGATGTGTCTTGGTGTGGTCCTCTTTGGATTCCTTTTGTTTGGGGTTCTCTGCACTTCCTGGACTCGTAAGTCTGTTTCTTTCACCAGGTGGGGGAAGTTTTCTGTCATTATTTCTTCAAATAGGTTTTCAATATCTTGCTTTCTCTCTTCTTCTGGTACCCCCATAATTCTGATGTTGGTACGCTTGAAGTTGTCCCAGAGGCTTCTTACACTACCTTCATTTTTTTTTTCTTTTCTGGTTGGGTGTTTTTTGCTTTTTCATATTTCAAATCTTTGACTTGATTCTTGCGATCCTCTAGTCTGCTGTTGGATCTCTGTATATTTTTTTTATTTTTTGAATTTTCTTTTTTTTTTTTTCTCTCTTTTTTTTTTAATGAATCTTTATTGTTCAGATTACAATTGTTTCTCCTTTTTCCCCCCATATCTCCCACCACCCAGTTCCCACCCCCCCTCTGCCCTTACCTCCCCCCGCTCTCCTTATCCATAGGTGTATGATTTTTGTCCAGTCTCTTCCCATACCCCCCACACAGACACCCCTTTCCCCCTGAGAATTATCAATCCATTCCCATTCTATGCCTCTGATTCTATTAAGTTCACCAGTTTATTCTGTTCCTCAGATTTTTAATTCACTTGACTTTTAGATTCACTTGTTGATAGATATGTATTTGTTGTTCATAATTTTTATCTTTCTTCTTCTTTTTCCTCTTTTTAAAGAATACCTTTCAGCATTTCATATAATACTGGTTTGGTGGTTATGAACTCCTTTAGCTTTTTCTTATCTGTGAAGCTCTTTATCTGCCCTTCAATTCTGAATGATAGCTTTGCTGGGTAGAGTAGTCTTGGTTGTAGGTTCCTGCTATTCATCACTTTGAATATTTCTTGCCACTCCTGTCTGGCCTGCATGGTTTCTGTTGAGAAATTAGCTGATAATCGTATGGGAGCTCCCTTGTAGGTAACTAACTGTTTTTCTCTTGCTGCTTGTAAGATTCTCTCTTTGTCTTTTGCCCTTGGCATTTTAATTATGATGTGTCTTGGTGTGGTCCTCTTTGGATTCCTCTTGTTTGGGGTTCTGTGTGCTTCCTGGACTTGTAAGTCTATTTCTTTCATCAGGTGGGGGAAGTTTTCATTCATTATTTCTTCAAATAGGTTTTCAGCATCTTGCTCTCTCTCTTCTTCTGGCACCCCCATAATTCTGATGTTGGTTCGCTTGAAGTTGTCCGAGAGGCTTCTTACACTATCTTCAACTTTCTGAATTCTCTTCTCTTCATACTTCTCTGGAGCAGTGTCCTTGGCCTCTTTGTATTCCAAATCTTTGAGTTGATGCTTGCGATCCTCTAGTCTGCTGTTGGGTCTCTGTATAATATTTTTTATCTCAGTGTATGTTTAATTTCTAGTTGGTCCTTTTTCATATCTTCGAGGGTCTCATTGAATTTATCGGCCTTTTCCATGAAATTCTTGAAAAACCTTATAACCGTGGTTTTGAACTCTATGTCCAGTCGCTTGTTCTCCTCCATTTCTTTGGTTTGTGATCTGTTTCCTTGCCTCCTCATTTCGCTGCTTCCCTGAATTGGTAGGGTAGCTTTGTGTACTAGATGTCCTATTGGTTCAATGGGTCAGCCTCTCAGTTACTTGAGGTGGACACTCTTGGTGTACCCTTGTGTACTGTGTGCCCCCCAGCAGGAGCTACAGCAAGAACTAGTTTTCTCCTCCTTTGCTTGGGCGGTTTTGGAGCAGTCTGACTGGAGCTGCAGTTTATTTGGTTAAGCTGCCACAGAACAGGCCATTTATATGCAAAAGCCGCTGTGTGGAGCCTGGGCAGGTTTGTAGAATGTGCGGGGCGGGCCTCAGGGCGGGGCGGGATCTCAGGGCGTCCCTAGGCTGGGGCGTGGCCAACGGCAATGGCTGGCGTCAGCCGTCTCTGCCTTTCCACGTTTCCAAGTCCCTGCGCCCGGCGCTCCAGCGCAGTAAAACAATGATTGCTGGGCGCACCTCTGCAAAAAAGTCACTCTCACTTTCTGACCCGATGGCCGAGAGTCCAGCTTTTCCCCGTAGGTGTCTGGGTCCCCCGCGAGTCCCCAGAAACTGGGTTTCAGAGTGATCGGGAGCTTGTCTCCCTGCGGGTTGAAGAAAAACCGCGTGCCCAGTCGCCCGCCGCCAGCCTGATTCGCGCGCCTCCGTTCCTCAGCTTTTCAGCGTTTGTGCTCCTTTCTCTCCTTAGTTGTAAATCTTCCACTCAGCCAGCTTTCCCGTGGTTCTGGGTGGTAGACGTTTTGTCTTTTAGTTGTATTTTTGAAATTGTTGTTCGAGGCAGCAGATTAGTTGTTTAACCATGCCGCCATCTTGGTTCCTCCCCCGGATCTCTGTATATTATTCTTTATTTCAGTCATTGTATGCTTAATTTCTAGTTGGTCCTTTTTCATATCCTCAAGGGACTCACTAAATTTATTGGCGGTTTCTAGAAGATTCTTGAAAAACCTTATAAATGGTTTTGAACTCTATATCCAGTAGTTTGCTTTCCTCCATTTCTGTCATTTGTGACCTGTTTCTTTGACTCTGCATTTTGGCTGCTTCCCTGTGTTGATAGAGTGGCTTTGTTTGCTAGGTGTCCTAAAGGGCCCAGTGGCTCAGCCTCTCCAGTTACCTGAGGTGGATACTCTTGGTGCACCTTTTGTGGGCTGTGTGCACAGTCTTGTTGTAGTTAAGCCTTGATTGCCATTTGTATCACTGGGAGGAATTGACCTCCAGGCCAATTGGCTGTGAGGATCAGTTGTGTCTATGATGGGAGAACTTCTGTGCTAGAGACACCCTTATGAGGCAAGACTTGCTTCAGTGGGGCTTTGGTGCTCACTGAGTCTGCCCCCTGAGTGTGTCCCTTATGGATCTGAGGAGTTGTAATCTGGATGGTCCCTCTCTGACCACTGGGTACACTGGCTCTTGGATCTCCAAGGAGGTGCAAATTTAGCTCTGCCTGAGGCCACCCAGCAGGAGCTACAGAGAGATCTGCAGATTCCTCTTCTTTGTTTGGGGTTTGGAGGTGCCCAGATGAGGCCCAGCTGTGAAGCAATGCAAGCTGCTGTGGAGCCTTGGGCCTTCTTTTGGAAGATCTGGGGCTCTCTGACCCAGCTGCAGTTTGTTAGGTAATTTTAGGTTGCAAAGGGCCAGACCATTCATATGCAAAAGCCTCTGCACACAGCTGGGTTGGGGTTGTAAATTGGGTGGGGCGGGGTCTCAGAGAATCCACAGGGTGGAGCAAACAGCAATGGCTTCCCATCAGCCCTGCCCTAAGCGGCCCTCGGGTCTCAGTGTACCGTGGTACTCGCTGCAAGCACCTCTGAGAGAAAGCCGCCCTCGTGTTCCGGCCAGATGCCAGACAGTCCAGTTTCTCCCGGTATGAGTCTGGGTCCCCAGAGTCTTGCCCGGAACTGGAGTTCAGAGCAGTCGGGAGCTTGTGTCTCCTTCCCAATTGAAAAAGACAACCGCATCTTCAGTAGCCAGCCCTTTCCGTGCACGCGCGCCTCCTCTGAGTCTCAGTGTGCTTTTCTCTTTCCTTCTAGTTGCAGAATTTCCACCCAGCCAGCCTTACTGTGGTTCTGGATGATGTCTGTTTTGTCTTTTAGTTGTAGTTTTGAAGTGGTTATGCAAGGCAGCAAGTTCAGGTGTTTACCTATGCCGCCATTTTGGTTTTTCTCCCTACTATTTCTTTTTGTTGTTGTTGTTGTTAATCCTCACCCGAGGATATTTTTCCATTGATTTTTAGAGAGAGTGGAAGGGAGCGGGAGAGACAGAGAGAAACATCAATGTGAGACTCTCACATCAATTGGTTGCCTCCCAGAGCTAGGATCAAGCCTGCAATAGAGGTACGTGCCCTTGACCAGAATTGAACCCCAGACCCTTCAGTCCACAGGGGGACGTTCTAGCCACTGAGAAACCCGGCCAGGGCTAAGTCCACTCTTTCAATAGTTATTAAAGGTGTCATGGGATAACAGTTGCTTTGCTGTTAGACCATGTGGTGCATATTCTTTATTAAAGGCAGTAAGAAAATATTAGCAATACATAAAACAAAACAAAATATTTCTTTATAGGATTTAAGGCATCTTTTAGTCCAAAAATTCAAAGCTACAATATTTTCTTTTTTAAAAATGATGGTCAAAAAATACAATATACTATAAATATACAAGTAAAAAGACTAGGCATAAAAAAGAAAAGATATTCTGTTGGCATGCTAAGTCTAGTGGGGCTTACTATACTCTGGGTAGCTTTCCTATATTAACTCATCTTCACAAATGTTTGAGCCAGCCTATGCTTTAATGCAGCCTTTATTAAAAATTCACACTCAGGAAGACAGTGTACTGCAAATATGGTAAATTTATTGGTCCTGTGTTAAAAATGAGTAAATATTTACTTTCCTCTAATTAAATGTTATTTATAGGATATTTTTCACCAGTTTTTATTGCTTGACATCCTTGTGGGCTCAAATCCACTAATCTTCTAGATTATGTTCACTATATCATTTATTCTTTTTTCTCTGGATATGAGCCTTGAATTCAGCCAAATTTGTGTAGGGGCATAGTTAGGTTATTATAATTTAGTTCCTACTGAGTCATAAAAATGCTATGTTGCCTGGCTTTCTCAAACTGATACACACTTTAAACTGATTTTAATGGTGAGGACATGCAGCATGTGGATGGCACTTTCTAAACTCAGGTTTGTAATAGAAACCCTTTAAATGTGGGCATTCCTCAGAGATCAGCCTTTGGTCCTCTGTTTCACTGTATTAGGCTTTTCCTTAGAGATCTCATTCATTCCACGACTTCATTTATCACTTCTCTGCACTTGATTCTCACGTTCATCACCAACCAAAACATCCCTCCTGAGCTCTAGTTTTAAATTTCCTGTGACCTATCAGACATTTCCACTTAGGTATCCTGCAGGCTCTGTCTGAACTGAATTCGCATCTGCTGAAAACAGCTCCCTCTTCTAACATCCCTTTTTCTGTTCAGTGTATCAGCAGTTGCCTACGCTCAAAACTCTCATGTCATCTTTGATTCCTTGAGCTCCCTGGGTCCCCAATCCAATCAGGCAGCAAACCTCATCCATTCTTTCTTAACAATGTCTCTTGCAGCTGTCCCTTTCCATTTCTGCTGCTGCTATGCTCATTTACACCCTTATCAACTCACATAGGACTACTACAACAGCCTAATTAATCTCACAGCTTCCTAATTGTTGCCATGCTTCCAGATTTTCCAATTCATCCTGCACATTCTCTCCAAATTCATCTTCCTAAAACACCTGTTGGATCATTTCATTTCCCTGATCAATTCCTTAGCCTGACATTTAAAGCCCTCCACAATCTGGTTCCAAGCTAGCCTTATCCCCAGACCTTGGCTCTAGCTGGTGCAGGCTGCTCCTTGCTGCGCTCCCTGCAAGCTCCCTCCGGTCATCCTGATCACTCTCTGGGAATACCCCATCCGCCTCCACAGTCCGCCCTGCCGACAGACTTCACTCTAATGAAACCTGCTACCTTTGGGAGCTGATCCTGACTACTCCAGCTGGCAGCCATTTCTCCCCAGGGCGATTAGATCTGTGCCCCTTTCTTGGTACTTAGCAGTCATATGAATGGATTCATGAATGACTTCTAGTCTCTCTAACAGAGTATCCTTATATCTGGCTTCATCCTCATGAAAAGAACAGTTTTTTTTACAGTTGTACCGCTGTTGAAGAGGACTTGATGAAGACCATTACTTTTTGAGAAAGGCTTACATTCTTCTCTTTGAAGGACAGACACCTTTTGAGCAGCCCAACACTGTGGCTTTCCTTTTGTGGTTAGGTAAGGAGGAGGACACACTCCTGGGCAGCTGCCGCAGGGGGGCTGCCTGGAAGTGAAAAGTGAAGGTGTTAGGAAAACGACACCACCAATTCTGTGGACTCTTGGGGTCTTCCGCTGCACTCAGCAGCAGCACACTGTCCCAGATGCCACAGGGCCCACGGGAGGGATGGGAGAAGCTGCTGGTTCACTTACCCCTCCGGCGGTCCCGGACAGTGAGTGAGGGCAGGCGGCAGAGGCTGAGCTCTCTGGCAAGAAGGCTTTGGGGAAGGATCTGTGTGGGGCCCTTGTCTGCCACTAAGAGGGATTTGCACAGTCAGCACCTGTGCTTCTTGGGCCCCAGTGACTGCCACGTTTCTCGCTGGGTATGACAGTGGCTCTCTGCTGAATTTGCAGGATTAGTAGGCATTAGCTGTGAGCCATATCGCCAATTTGTTCCCTGGATGGCCATCAGTAATTTCATTTCCACAGTGAGTGAGCTGCACTGACCTGGGGAACAGGTTATTGATTCTACGGGGGTGGCACCTCATTTGGGATTAGGAAGAAGAGTGATACAGCAGGATGGACATGGAGAACAGCTTTGTGTGTCTCTGGGACCCTGTCCACCTAGGACAGCAGTGACCCCAAATATGTTTCATAGCAAAGTCACACACAAACAACCCTGGGCACTGCTATGGGTGAAATTGAAAGCTATAAGTAAATTTTTTCATGCCCTAAAAACAAAATGAATATTCCAAAGTCTGTCTAACTAGGAGAGCTAGTGGCCTAAATGGGCTGTAACTTGTGAGGGCTGAGCTTGGTCACTGAATTGGGCAGGGCAATTAACCTTTTACACTGTGATTTCTGATTAACATCAAGATATTCCCCATGTCTCAGATCGGTGGTCGGCAAACTGCGGCTCGCCAGCCACATGCGGCTCTTTGGCCCCTTGAGTTTTTAGCAAAGGCCAGCTTAGGAGTACCCTAATTAAGTTAATAACAATGTACCTACCTATATAGTTTAAGTTTAAAAAATTTGGCTCTCAAAAGAAATTTCGATCGTTGTACTGTTGATATTTGGCTCTGTTGACTAATGAGTTTGCCGACCACTGCCTCAGATCATTGAGAAGCTAAAAGTGATAGTAATTTAGGTAGTGTTTTTTTTTTTAAAGCATTTAAAAGTCTTTCAAAATAACATTAGTGTAAACCTAGGAAATGGCCCCTTTGCCTTTGTAACAACTATCTCATTTTGGGGTCATGCTGAACTACAGATCTTCACGGCCTTGACACCCCAACCATCCTAGCCCAACTGTATCTGTGGCCTCCTCCCTCTGTCCTTCGCCCCCGCCCCCTTCCTACCCCCTCAGACGAGGCCATCCCCAGTCAACAGTACTGTCCTTGTAGCCTAGGGGCTGGGCTTTCTGGTCTACCAAGAAAACATTCTCCTTTCCCATTTCTAAACTAGAGGGAAAAAATAACAATCCTGAATCAGACTCTGCTTTCATGAACTGCGACCCATAGGAGGCAAGTCAGAAGGTGGTGATCTGCTTTGTCGGGGGCAAAACTTGTTATTTCAGGAGCAGCAGCCAGGCATGCTTCTTCCTCAAACACATGGTGTGTAAACGAGTCGGGCAGCTCTGTGATAGTTTTGGCTCAGGATACAGGCATTAGCTTACTGAGCTCCAACTCCACAGAAAGACTCCTTGTGTTCCAAATGGGGAGGGCTATCATCCCCTGGACAGCCTGAGGGGCGAGAGGAGTCCAGCTAACTCCTGAAAATGAGACCTGACACAAAGAAGTCTGAACTAAAGCCACCAGCCCCCAAACCCGGTGGTTTGAGAACGTGTTATATGGCTTCCATCTCAAGTTTGTTAACCACCCTTAAAAAGAAAGTCAGTGCAATGTTCTGCTTGAGTTCTTTGAAGTCTTTTTTATGCCATCTTGAAAATTCCTGGAGTTAAATGCCTTAAAGTGGTGGTTAGACTCCACTTAGTCCAAGTGCCTTGGACAGAACTTGGAGGCAAAAATCCACATCCTAGAATAGTGTCTCTTCAGTAAGACTAGCTATTTTCTATGAAGCCAGAGTAATTACATTTCCTCGAGGTTACTGTATTACTGACTACATTGCTGCTTTTTCCCACCTGGCAACTCTTATTTCCCCACACATACCCCCTCTCTCCTCACCCACCCCCGTAGTTTCTATTAGAGAGGGATCTGTGAGTGTTGCTAGCTTGCTCTCCTGCCCCTCTCCTGGCAGGTGCAATAGTGGGGCAAAAGCTAGAAAAACACGCAAGGCAAACTGCAGGTCTCGGATGAAACTCCTGTAAGCAATGGAGATTCCTACTAGACTGCAGCTTCCTTGTGAGCAGGTGTGCATTAGACGCTCAGTAAATATGTGCTGAATCAATAACTGGATTAAGTAAGCAGCAATCACTTGAAAAGCAAGCCTTTTTTTGGACTGAAAGTTTCAGTGAGCGCTTTTTTCATGCTGAAGACCACGGAGAGCTCTCTGGCTGGTGAGTGTGCGTGTGACAGAGAAGAGAAGCAAGCCGCTGGCAATGAGCAATTGGATCTAAACTCAGAAGGAAAGGCCAGAGGGCCCACTCTGCATTTCCGTGCATTCCTCTTTGGTGGGCTCTATGAAAACATGCAATAGTATAGAGCAGTGGTCGGATATGCATTCAAATAGCCAAGGACTGGAAAAGAACATCTTTTTTCACTCACCATCCCCTTTACCCCAGTCAGATGTGAACTCACTTGTTGAAATGGGAATATGGATGATTGTATTTTCATTTTCAATTCTTTTCTCAATGCTACAATCGAAAAGGGCCAGAAAAAAAAGGGGGTGCAGATCGAATTTTATAGGTCAAAGGAAGAGAAAGCTCTGCTGAGTGAGAACCGAGGAGAGACTTCCTGGGAGCAGTGGCGATTGAATTTCAGGAGGAGGAGGAAGCGGCAAGGCTCGGGACAGGAGGACCGGCGAGGAGAGGCTGTCCTTGGGGAACTGTGGGGAGATGGGGTGGGAAGGAAAGGGGGGCCTTCGGTTCTGGGGAAGGACCGCAGGCTATATTTGTAGAGGCGCTCAAGCTTTTCAAGAGGAGAATTAAGTCAAAGCAGTGCTGAGAGAAGCTGACTGACCACAGGTGGGCAGAAGCCAGAGCAGCTGCAGGCAGGCAGGCCTGAGAGGAGGCCCCTCCGTAACCCAGGGCCCGGACTCCAGAGGTGGCGGAGAAGATGGGAGAGCGTTTGTGGAAGCCATGAGCACGACCAGGGAACCTGGTGCACACAACTCCAAGATTTCCGTCCAGGTGATTACGGAGATAGTGGCACTAGTAACAGAAGTAGAGCTAGGAGGCCGAGGAGCTGGTGCAGAGCAGGAGGGAAATTTTAAACACACTGAGTTTGAGCTGCCCCTGGGACATCCAGATGGAGAAGACAACAGGTAGCTGGAAGTGTAAGTCTGAATCTTAGTAAGAGATCCCCTTTATGGCAAAACAATTTGAACGTATCCCTCTTGCTGGAGTGCTCTTCCCCCAGCTGTCTGTTACAGCTCAGATAGCACCTCCTTGACCCATTCTTATCACCCTAAAATAGCACCGCTATCGCTCACCATCCCCTCACCCCACTCAGCTCTTCTTCATTGCACATGCCTGAGCTTTTACGTGTTATCTGCTTCCCCCACCAGCAGCCCCATCCCCTTTAAAGATGGGATACTGTTTGAAGAACTAAACATTCAAGGGCAACTATGCCCTGGCCAGTGCTGCTAAGTGGTTAGAGCACCCACCCACACACTGAAGGGTCTCCGGTCCAACTCCTGGTCAAGGGCAAGTACCTGGGTTGCTGGTTCGATCCCTGCTCCATCACGGCTCATGTGGGAAGCAACCAATAGATGTGTCCCTCTCACATGGATGTTTCTCTTTCCTCCCTCTCTCTCTCTCTCTCTCCTCCTCCTCCTCCCTCTCTTCCACTCTAAAAAACAATGGAAAAAAAATACCCTCGGGTCAGGATTAAAATAAAAAAATTAAAGGGCAACTATGTGCCAATTCACTCTTACGTACATTTCTATTGTGAAAGATCAGATAGCGTGTGTTCTGACGGCTTCAGATCTTAGTCTAAAGGTTTGAAATGTCTCTGCCATTTGACTCAGAAGGAGGAGACGCACCCACTGTTTCTGAAGGCTCCCGGATGGTGGCAGATGCTTCCAGTGCATCCCCTTGGCCAGCACTTGGCCACTCGGACACATCTAGCTGCAAAGGGCTCTGGGGAAAGCAGTTTTTGTTCACAATGGCCATGGCCAGCTTATCATCCTAGCACAGCCTGCCTTCCCAGGAGCAAAGCGAAGCGTGCCCATCTGACACCTCGCCTGCCTGCTCCCTGTGACACATTCATCTGTCCTCGCTGCTGCCCCTGCTGTGCAGCACCCCCACCCCCGGCTTCCTGCTCCAACCTCCCCCATGGCAAAGGAGAGGGTGGGTACTAGACAGCAGTCTGTCCCACAGGGGATGCCTGGCTCCAAGGAGAGTAACTGCTATGCATCTAGGACCTCCATCCCCTTGAACAGTGTAACTCTCCCCACGCACTGTCTTCCTCGGCCCACCCTCTCCCCCTTCCCCAGGCACTGAAAATGGGAAACGTTCAACTTCTGTATTCCAGATGCCAAAACCCTCCAGAACAAAACATCGCAGACACGTCCAAGCTGCTGCTCCTCGGCCGGCATTCGAAGCACTTTCAGCCAGCACCAGCTGCATAACTTGCGGGGCTCGGCACAAAATGAAAACGCGGGCCCCTTGTTCAGGCATTTAAAGGCGGCCACAGCAGAGCATGCACCTTCTGAGTGGAGGGTCCTGCGTGACTGTCCAGGTGGCAGGCCTGGGAGGCCACTTCTGTCAGGCCTCACAGAACAAAGGAGCCATTTCTATTGTGAAATACCACGAACAAGTGGCGTCTGCCTTGCAGACAGGCTTTGAGGCGAGTTGTTGTTTTTCTTGTCACAGCTTAGAAAGCTTAGGAGTGGCCTGGGGCACCAAGCAGCTGGGTTGTTGCATGTTGCAGAAGCCCCGAGGGGCCTGGGAGTGCCCAGCGTCCTGCTGGGCCACCAGAGGCCTGGCTGCACGGCGCAGGCAGGAGTCTGCCCCTCAGGCTGGCTCTGGGCCGCCAGGGCAGGGGCATCTCTGATGCTCCCGGGACCTACGTGGGCGGGTCCCTTCTTCCAGCCTCTGGTCAAAGCAGAGACACACCCAGGAGCCAGGTTTTGGCTTTTGAATCCCTTCAGGGGAGATGCCACCGGTCACAGAAAGGCCGAATGGTGGCCCAAAAGGGGGTGCTTGGCCACTGCGCCCTCTACTCCTCTCCGTGGACCTCCAGGCTGGGGGTGGAGGACACACAGCTGCCTCCCGGTGCCAAGCTCACCTGACAGCCCTGGATGGGGGAGGAGGGGGACAGGCACGTGGACTGTTGTCCTGGGGGAGGTTGGAGCAGGAAGCCGGGGGTGGGGGTGCTGCACAGCAGGGGCAGCAGGAGGACAGATGAATGTGTCACAGGGAGCAGGCAGGCGAGGTGTCAGATGGGCACGCTTCGCTTTGCTCCTGGGAAGGCAGGCTGCGTGAGATGTGAGGCGAAGGAGAGGGGAGTCATTAGCAAGCAGTGAGTGAGTCATGCATCCGGTCCCCTAGGCGGCCGCGTACACCGCGGGCTCTCCTGGTGCAGGACCTGGTGCCAGGCTGCGCAGCTGGCATCGGAAAGGTGCCAGATTATCCGTGGGGCCTCAGGAGCTGGGGGCCAGGCGGCTGGGGGCCAGGCATCTAATGGCCACCTGCTCCTGGCTTGAATCCCAAGGCCGCTGGCATCTCTGCCTCTGGGGGGATATCATGGGGCATCCCTGACTTAGCAGGCCTGATGCCTCCCCGGCCCCCGCCCTCCAGCCCTTACCCTCCCAGTCCCCCTCCTCCTCCCTTTCCCCCACCACACACTGAAGAATTAGGGTTTCTAACGAGCTTTGAGCTGTGCCCTTCACTCCCTCGTCTCCCTCCCCCACCTGGTGGCCCCTAGCTAGAGGACAAAACCTGAGCCCCGGGGGGAGCAGAAGCCCAGGCGGTGCCCCAGGGCATGCCCGCACCCAAGGGAGGAAAGGGCACCTCCCTCTAATGTGCCCAGGTGCTCCCAGCCTCGACAGCTTCTGTCCTGGCCTCTCCACGACGCCAGGCTGCTGACCATGTCCTTCTGGTGACTGGGGAGTTGTGGGCAAAAGAAACCCACCTGTTTTCCATCCCCTATTGTAAGCCGCCAAGCCAGGCTCCTGGTCCCAGCCTCCAGAATGCAGACTCTGTGGCCCATGTTTCTTCAGAGTCAACTGCCCCCCACCCCCACCCCAAGGAACCTCGATGGGCACCTCTCCCTAAGCTCTCTGGTCTTAGAGAAGCATCAGAGGGGCCTGAGGGGTGGGTGGCCGTGGGTAGGGGCTGGGGCTGGGGTGAGAGGAAGCCTGTCGCCCGAGGGACTGTTTAGAAAGTGGAGGACTTCCAGGAGGAGCCTGTTTCTAAACTCTGCCCTCCCAGAGGCTGCTGCTGAGCTGGTCTGTCTGTCTGTCCTGGGCAGGGAGAGGGAGGGAGGTCCCTGTGGCTGTTCAAGCACCAGCTCCCCCGGCTGTTCCGAGCTTCTGTCTGGATCCAGCTTACTGGGTGCTCCATCCAGATGTTAGCCTTTCCACAGCTGTGCCAATGGCTCCCCAGGATGAGGGGGGTTTTCGCACCCCTTTATGGTCACTTATGTTTGCCCCCCTCCTGCCAGAAGCTGCTCCGCCCTCGCAGAGGAGGGCAAGGGGGGCACCGACAAGCTGGAGGCCCCTCCGCGCGGCCAGCCCCGGGAGAGGAAGGGCCAGGCCAGCGCCGCCAGCCTCCATCCCGCCCACCTGCTCGGGGCCTCGGGAGAAGGGGTCTGGCTGCAACACTTCAGGCTCATTTCCGTCCTTCCTCCTCCATCTGCGAATTTATTGAACACAATGTGCTCGGGGCCTCGCTGCTCCCACCTTTGGCTAATCACTTTCCTCCCCGGTATCTGTTTTCTCCGTCTGCAAAATGAGATCGATAAATCTCATTGCCGAGGTGAGAGGCTGTTCTGCAGCAGCGCCGCTGAAGGAACAATAGCCCGGGGCCTGCACCGCTGCGCAGCCCAGGCCGGAGCGAGGCGATGACGCACTCCGTCCCCAACGACAGCAGCGGGCAGAGAGCCATCGTCCTCACCTGCTCGCTGCCTCGTGGCCTCGGCGCACTTGCCTGCCTGCATCACAGATTCCAGCTCCTTCCACGGAATCTGGCCCGGGACAGGGTGTGTGCGTGTGTGGTGTGGTCTGTAGGAGTGTGTGGTATGTGTGGGGAGGCATTGGGCATGGAGGGTGCTGCCTGTGGGAAATACCCTCCTTAAAGTCCCGTCCTGAGGTTTCTGGGGCGGGGCCTTGGTTTGAGCTCCTGCAAGAGTGACCCCACGGTGTGGGGTGTGGCGGCATCAGCTCTTACAACAGAACCACCGTGGGCCTTAAGGGGACGCTTTGTGCTCACCCCGAATGACTGAGGCAGAACCCCAGAGTGGGTGGGCCTCATACGGTGTCCTTCCTAACCAGGTCCTCAGATGGGTCCAGGCAGACTCAAGCCAGAGCCGCTGCCCGCCAGTGGGTGCAGCCCAACAGCCACCTGCAGGGAGCACCGTGCGCGGGCGCTGGGAGGTGTGGCCCGTCCTTAGCTCAGTAGCAAACAGCTCCCCGGGGACAGTTGTCCCCTGCACGCTAGTGTCCTTGAACTTGTATCGTCACCTCTGCTCCGCCGCGTCCGCCCCGTCTGCTGAGGCCTCGCGGTTTAGCGTCGTAAACGTGCCCGTCGCCGGCTCTGTGCTCGGGTCACGTTGCGTACATTTGTGTGTCCTGGCCATTTTAGAATATCCTGTTTCTTCTGTTTCCTTTTCACCCCCCAGGGTCTAATGTGGGGTTCTGTACCCAGCTGGTGCTGAACTGCCTGCTGAATTAGAAGGTGACAACTGGACTGAGGCTCTAGGAGGCCCCGTGGGAGGTGCCGGAGGGGTGGCGGGCCCTCGAGACAAAGCCCACACCCCCGCGCTGCCTCCTGAGCACCCACACCTGCGCAGGTGGCCTCCCTGCCCCCCTCACCCCCTTCACTAGACGAGGATGAGGCAACTGGTGGCAGCCCCAGAGCAGGTGTGGGTGCAGCGGAGGCCGGGCAGCAGGTGCCATCCTGTGCCCGCCGGGCTGAGTGCTAGGTAGGCTGGAGCGGGCCCTTCCTGCCCAGCAGAACGGGGAGCCCCCGGGCCCCGCTGCTGTCGGGCTGCTCAAAGCTCCTCTGCAAGGAACAGGTCCTGGCCCTGCACCCCATGGCTAGTCCCCGGGCAGCAGGGCCTGGGGGAGTGCCCCTCCACCCGCCTGGAGCAGGAGGATCTGGGGGCTTTCAGGGTCAAATGTCTTAACAGGCCTCTTAGCTTCCCTATCCCCCAAGCTGGGTCAAATTTTAACTGAAGCCCAGGAAGCACCAAGTCCTACAGAAGCCATTGCGAGAGTCTTCTGGAAAACGGGGACTGACAACACTCTAACTCAAGGGTCGCCAAGGCCTCTGGGTCAGCGAGTCCAGGGTACCCAGCTGGGCGGCTCCATCTCTGTTCCGGGTCCTCTCTCAATCCTGATCTCATTAAGAGGAAACCAAAAGGACTATATTCTCTGGCTCCCATCTGGCCTCTTGAACTTTAAGGACTTTAATCAGTTGGATGTTAAAGAATAAAATAACTAGGAAGCCGCCAGCTGGTCCTTCCGGCGGCCTTGCCAGAGGGCATGGGGAGTGGACGTGTCCACCCCAGGGGACAGTGAGCGAACACACCACTGTAGGATCCAAGTTGACAAAACAATTGACTCCCCGAATTAATAAAAGTTGTTCCCCCAAACCGCTTACATCTAAGACATCTGCTTCCTGCATCCCACTGCCCCCCCCAAACCAGCCCACCTCTGTTCCCTTTTCTGGGTCCAAAATCCCAACATGGAATGTAAGAGCTCCCCGTGAAGAAAGGTGGACAATCTAAAAGCAGGAAGTAAATTCCAGTGGTTGAAAAGACAAGAAAGTGGTGGAATTCTTCCTCCAAGCCAAGTGCTCTCCCTGGAGCCCTCCGCCCTCCCCGGGAGAACCTAAACCTGAGTCTGTGAAGGAAAGAGGGAGAGAGGCAGACCGCCCAGGGGGCCGTCCTGGAGGGAGCAGAGGAGAGAGCTGGTGGTTCATGCTGGCCTTCGAGTTTGCAAGGAGCCTAAGTTTCCAGTCCTGAAGGCCTCCCCGAAAGTCCCTCACACCCTCCTCTGGCGAAAAGGACTAGCCCCTGCTCATGTGCCGGGCCCCCCCTCAGACTCCTTTTCCTCAGCCCATGGAAGCCCGGAGAAGCTTCTTCCACAGCTGTGGAAGCTCCACCTGTGCTGGCCACGCACCCAGAGGTCATCGGCGTCTTGGCCATTGTGCCCTTTCTGAAGGAACTGGCCGTCATCCTCCCAGGGAGCCCCCAGGCAAAGGCTGGGGGAAGCAGACGGCACAAAGCCAGCAAGGGCCTGAGGGGAGGGGAGGTCTGGTGGGTGGTGCGGCTCCAGCTCCGTTGCTGGGACCAGAGCTGCTCCCAGGCTGTGGAACGTGGCATCAGTGGCCCAGGAGCAGCTAACCGGACACCTACCAACGTCCTGGCACTTCCCAGGTCCTCGATTTTCTTCTGTGCCTGATCCTCACGACCTTTCCAGGCTGAATTTTCATATTTCATTTATTTAGTTTGGTTAATCCTCACCTGAGGATATTTTTTCCATTGATTTGTAGAGAGTGAAAGGGAGGGAAGGGGAGAAGGAGGGAGGGAGGTAGAGAGACAGAGAGAGAGAGACGTTGATGTGAGAGACACATCAATTGGTTGCCTCCCCCATGTGTCCTTGGACTGGGACTGGGGATCAAACCTGCAACCCAGGTCCATGTCCTTGACAGGAATCGGACCCTAGACCCTCACGGACCGATTCTCTAACCGCTGTGCACACCGGCCAGGGCTGGCATTTCTTATTTTAGAGAAAAGGAAGGCATGGCCCAGAAGGCCACATTCTAAGTAGAATTGCTGGGACCCAAAGCCACGTATTGTTTAAAGCTCATGTAACCGAAACACCTGGCCAGCTGGGCCAGGTGCACAGGCTCTGGAGCCCCCTGGACCCGCCGGCTTGTTCTCTTGGGGCAGGCTCTCCCCAAGTGGAGGAGGCCAGACCCCACAGCTCCAGCTCAGAGCCTATGCAGTCAGCAACCCCAGGAGGAAAACGTTGAATCTTTTTAATTCTTTACAAGAAAGTATTGAGAATACTCTTACCTGCTGTGGAGAGCGGCTACAGCGTTTGGACAGGTTCGAGCATCGGACTAATGAGCTAGAGTCGTAAGCTTGACCTTATGGTCCGAACCTGTGGTCCCACGTGGCTAAGTGGTATGGGCTGCAGGAGGTGCAGCAAGTAAACAAAGCTTGATCAGGTGCATGTAATTGAGTAGATTCAAAACCCACGAGAACGTTGTAAACATCTTGAGCATACCCTTGCTTTGCCTCGTGGAATCTGGCTATAAAATAAAGACTGGGCTTGCAGGCCGTGGTGCTGTCTCTCCATCAGAGAGGAGCGTCCCATCTAGCCCCAGCTTTATTCTCTTGTCTTTTCTAAATCCTTCACCGCCCCCCGTCAGGCTCACCCATGGCCATGCTGGCTTGGCACACCTACCACCTACCTTTGTCACAGCTTTTCATTCTGTCCTGAGCCAGTGTTTTTTTGTTTTTTTGTGGGTTTTTTTTTTTAATTTTAAAGAATAATATAAAAATGGGTAAGCTGTGGTACATCTGAACAATGGAATATTATTTGGTGCTAAAAAGAAATGAAGCTGGGAAAAGACATGGAGGAACTTTAAATGCATATCATTACTAAGTGAAAGAAGCCAATCTGAAAAGGCGACATATTATATGATCCCAACTCTACGACTTTCTGGAAAGGGCCAAACTGTGGAGACAGTAAAAAAATAAAATAAAAAATCAGTTGTTGCCAGGATTAGAGGGAGGGGAGATGACTAGGGAGAATCTTTAGGGCAGTGAAAAGTCTGTATGACACCCTAAAGTCTGTATGACACCTTATACATTTGTCCAAGCCCATAGGATGTGCACCACCAAGAGTGGGCCCAATGTGAGCCATGGACTCTGGGTGAGGATGCTGTGTCAGTTGTAACAAATGGACCACTCTGGTGCCTGATGTTGACAGTCGGAAAGGCTGTGCCTGTGTGCAGGGGGGCATATGGGAAATCTCTGCACCTTCCGCTCAATTTCTTTCGGAACCTAAAACTGCTCTAAAAACATTAGTCTTTTAAAAAACAAAAAATACGGGAACATTAAAAACAATGACACCCACGTCTCCACAATGCCTAGGTCAGCCATAAGGAAGTACCACAAACCAGGTGGCTTCAACGGAAATTTATTGTCACGTGGTTCTGGAGGCTGGAAGTCCAAGACCAAGATGTCAGCAGAGTTGGCTCCGTCTGAGGGCTCTGAGGGAGAACCTGTCCCATCCTCTCCCCCAGCTCTGGTGTCGGCTGGCAAGCTTCGGTGTTCCTTGGCCTGTAGAATCACCGCCCCAATCTCGGCCTTCCTGTTCGCGTGCAGTTCTGGGTGGGTGATCCCAGTTCCCCGTTTTAAAAGAACACCAGTGATATTGGATTAGGAACCAACCACCGTAATAACCTCATTTTAATTGGATTGCCTCCCTAAAGACCCTGTCGGAATAAGGGCGAATTCTGAGGAACTGGGAGTTAGCGCTGTAACATATCTTTTTTTTTTTTGCAGGGGACACCTAACTCCCACCGAGGACACAGCCTTGCCCCAACGTGTGGCAGCTGATTGAGTGCCGTGTTGCTCTGGACCCTTCAGACTGTTTATAGCCCTGGCCCAGCTGACTTTATTCCATCTCGGAGCTCTCACAAGTAATTTCACAAACGGGCTGCAGCTCACACCTGGCTCTCATCAGAGCGGCCTGTCAGCACGCAGTGTGGCTAGACACATTTTCCAGGTGTTGCAGGACAAGTCACCACGTGGCAGGTCAGCCTTTGCTCAGCAGGGGCCCAGGAGCCTCCACCAATCACATCCAGAGTCTGAGAGACATGGGCACTTCCAGAGCTTTCCACGCCCCCCCCCCAACTTATTGTGCCACAGAACCCACGCCAGACGTTCCACGGGGCAACTCCAATGTGAATTCTCTCGAGATCTATTACCCAAAACACACTGTCTGACACAGTCATTTTTATACCTTTTAGAGCCCTTTTTGCATTGCTGACTCCAAGAAAGCTAATTAATTATTTTAGACACCACTATTAAATTGACACAGTGATTAATCTGATAATCCTTTTTATGAAATTACCTCTGAAATGCTAACTTTCCATCTTTTGAAGCTCAGTGTGTAAATTACTATGAAGATTACATTGTACCAGCTTTTGGCTCTGCAAATCTTAATGGCAGTTTTTTGCCAAAAGCAATAAAAGCTGTCCTGAATTTATCAGGTCAATCAGGAAAGAGGCAGGCAGGCAGGAAATTGAAGGTGACTCACGCTGCAAGTGGGAGTTCTGACTGACGGACGGGTTGCTAGAACCTGCTGTTGCTGATTAGCTACAGGGACCTGACGCCAATGAGAGAACAGTGGTCGCTTCACGAAGCAGAGGGTCACGCGGAGCCCCTGTTGCAGGTGACAAGGCTCCCTCCCCACCCCCATCCTCACGTCTCCTCCCAATGCACCAGCTGAGTGTCTTGGTGGCAGAGACCTCCCCGTGAGTCACCCATCCTGAGAAATCCCCAAAGTCCTCAGCATGGGGGAGGGGCAGGAGCACACCTTGGCTATTGCCCTCCAACCCTGCTTTACCCAGCGGGCAGGCTCTGGGACCTCAGGGTGACTTGGGTCACTCCACCATGCTATCAGTGCTGTGGCACAGAAGGAATCTTACATAAAGCCTGCTGGGGCCACCCGGCCTAGTATAAACAGCAGCATCCACCTTCATTTTTTGTTTAAGCTACTTTCTTTTCAGAACTGGGGATCAACCTGCAACCCAGATACCTGCCCTTAACCAGGAATCGAACCCGGGACCCTTTAGTGCACGGGCCAACACTCTAACCACTGAGCACCACGGCTGGGGCAGGCTCTTCCGTATAATGGTAAGTCCTGTGCATCTCATGTGTGCCCTGCCAGGATAGTGTTAGATCACATTGACAGCCTCTTCTAAGGCTGCAGTATACCTTTCACTTGTTTCCAGACGAGATAAAGAAACAAAACCTATTGAACCTGTGGCCTCATTTATTCACCCACCCATGCATGCATCCATGCATGCATCCATTCAGCAATGTATATTGAGCACCTACTCTGTGCAGGGCTCTGGGGAAGGCAAAACAACAACATGACAGACAATTCTTGCCCTCACGGCACTTTATTCTAACAAAGGAAGTCGGACAGTAAACAAGATAAATACTGAGATGGTGTCCCATTCCTTAGGAAGAGGATCTGGAGTATTGGGGAAGGTGTTGTGTACAATTTATATAGCGGGGTCAGAGAAGGCCAGGCTGACTCACCGCATCCTCGCCCTGGCTCTGTTTCATTGCAAAGATGACATTTGAATTAAGAACTAAAGGAGGGGAGAGACTGAGCCATGTGACACTGGAGGAAGAGCCTGCAGACAGTGCCACGGCCCTGACGGGGGAGCGTGTCTGGCTGCTGAAGGATCAGCGAAGCCGTGCTGTGATTGGAACAGAGTGAGCCCAGGGGCAGGGGTTAAGTTCAGAGACGTCTGGAATCCATGGCCATGACTCGGCATACCTGGGCGTTTTGCAAGGGAAGAGTGGGCCTGTCTGCTCTGCTCTTGTCCTCACCTGGCCTCCCTCCCACCCCCTCGGTTCTGCCCTGAAGGAGTCTCCCAGGCAGACCCCAGGCTGAGGGCCCATGCTGAGGGTGCGCTCTCCCGGGCCCTGAAGCCCACGGCCAGGACTCTCTGTGTGGCCTGGGAAACCCCTCCAAGTTCTTTGTTCTGCTGGGCAGGAGCTTACCACCTCCATCCTGCGTCTGTCCTAGGTTTCCTCCCATCCCTGCGCACACAGGCGCGAGCTGAAGAGGCTCCTGGCCCATTTATGGTGAACAAATGTGAGCCTTGGACCCGGAAGAGGATTCTGATGCCCTCACGTTGCTCCTGAGAGAAGACCCCCGCGTGCAGGCCCTCCGGGGCTGGAGAGGGACCTGGTGAAGAATCCTGTGGTCCTCGGCTGGGGCGAGGGCCCCCCACCCACCCCCCCTCTGTGACCAACACCCCTAATCCCGTGCAGAAGCGACTGTTTCCATCACACGCACCCTCCAGTCAGGAGGCCACTTGGAGGGGTCGGCCTTCAGGGGCCTAAAGGAGGAGCAGGAGGCCTGTGAGGGGCACAGAGGAGGCAGCAGGGACCCCCAGCTCACCCGCTGCTGGGGACCAGCGTGGGCCTCTCGGGTCCGGCAAAACCTGCTTCTGACCCTGCGGCCCCGGGTCCAACCTCCGTGGCTGCCCCGGGCTGAGCTGCCCCCTGAGTGTGAGGACCGAGCCCATGTGTGTGCACCCCCAGCCTTCCCGCTCATCTGCCCCCCTCCTCCCCACCTCCCGCCTCCCCCACCGGCCCGCTGTTTTTCCGGTGAGCCTGCTCTCCCCGTCACACTGACATCCGAGAGCACCTCGGCTGCCCTCTGGGTTGCCATGGAAACGGAGCATTCTTTCCTTCTCCCTCTGTTTACCTTGGTCCGGGACTGCGGCAAAAACCAGCCTGTCGCGGAGGGAGGGAGGGAGGGAGGGCGGCGGGCGGGGGAGGGGAGCGGAGGGGCGGGGGAGCCAGCCACTCCAAACCGGATCATTCCGGTTCGGAGCGCCTCTCCCGCTAGGCGGGGTGGGCTGGGAGGCCCGAGAGCAGCTTTAGTCTGGAGGCGACTCTGCCCACCCCCACCCCCACCCCCACCCCCACCCCCTCCTTCCACCTCGGCCGGCCTCCTGCCCGCCGGCGCGGGGTGGGAGCCAAGCCTTTGTGGTGCTGCCCCGGTCGCTGGGCCTCCGCTCCGAGCTGGGCAGTTGCTCTCCCCGCACCCGCCCCCCCGGGGCCCTGCAGAGAGGGGGGCGTGATGGAGCTGAAACCAGCCCGCGCTGGCCCTGTACCACGCCCGGTCCTCCGACCAGAGGGGCGCTTTGCCCCCGGCTCCCGGCTCCCCGTGCTCCTGCAGCACAAGCCAGACTCGGCCTCTCCCGACGCCCGGCCGGCCGCCCCTCGGCTCCCCCAGGCCGCCTCCCGCCCCCGCCACATGGCCCCTTCCCCCCAGAAGACACCAGGGCTTCTGGAAGGCTCTGGTCCTGAGGCAGGAACATCCTCTCATTAGCTTTCTAGCTCCTCGTGCACGTTTCCTGGGCCGCAGAAAGGCGCCCCTGGTCGGTCTGTAAAGCAGCCCGCCTGGCATCAGCCTCTGGCGGCCTCCCTGTGAGCAGGCTCATCTCCTGGAAGCCCCCTGAGGGCAGGCCGTCAGGGCCGGCGCTACCAGGTGCTCAACAACGGCCCAGAGGGGTGAGCCAGTCCCGGGCTGCCCAGCCGGCCTCCCCCACCCCAATTCCCGGGGGCAGGTGAGCCCGGCGGGGGCCGGGAGCTCGGAATCTGGCCAGCGCGGCCCCCCCTCCTGGCGGAGTCCGATGGGCCCTGCTTCCCGCCAGGGGAGGCCGAGAAGCCAGCCGCCGGCCTCGGCGGTGCGGGACGCCAGCACCCGAACACCTTGCTGCGCAGGGAGAGCCCCACCAGGGCTGCCCGGCCCTGTGTGCGCGGGCGTCCCGCCCCTCAGTCTTTGCCCCAGCGCCACCCTCCTCCCCACCCCCACCGCCGTCCGATAGGGGGATGTGGTGGTGGGGGGTGGGGTGGGAATTCGATTCTCCATACACCCTTCCGAGGTCTTCTCGTTAAGGACTGGCTGTCACGCGCCCAGAGGATGACATTTCTTAAAAAGGAAACCTCTCGGATTTGCAGGCAGGGTCACCCTTTCCTGAGCTCTGCAGATCTGGCTAACCCCCTTGGCTAACCACTTGGCTTGGCTTGTCTTGGCCTACCAACCTGTGGAATGGGTAAGACCTCCAGGCTTACATTCCAACACCGGGCTGCTGAGGAGAAAATGACCCGTGACAATGCTTGGCTGACATGCTGGGAGGCGGAGGCTGGGCTCTGCGGTCATGGGGAGACCAAGCAGGGCAGCAGTCAGTCCCCACGCCCTGGTGCACCCCTCGGCACATGCCACCTGAGCGACCTGCAAGGCCACTTACTTTCAAGGGAGTCTGGGCAGCGCAGGGGGAGCAGGAGGCAGATGTTGCCATCCTGAACCACGACCCGATCTTGGCTGTGTCAGTGCACATTCTACCTTTTCCTCTAGGCTGAGCTGAGGGAGGAAACTGAGACCCCAGATGCCTGATGCATTTCTTTGTGGTTGGCAGAGCAAATAAGTTTGTTCCTTTATAGTGGTACTAGAGGCCCGATGCACAAAATTCGTGCCAGGGGCTCAGCCCCGCCTGCCTCGGTAGCTGCCTCGGCCCTGGCAGCCCTGGCTACATCCGGAAGGACGTCCGGTCTAATTAGCATATTACACTTTTATTATTATAGATATAGATGAGGGGGATTTTGAAAACACCTTTCCCAGTCACCTCAGCTCCAATAGAAAGACAGCTTTAGGTGGAAGGTTCAAGAAGGATTTGCCCAGCTGACATGATTCAGTGGTTGAGCGTCCACCTATAAACCAGGAGGTCACGGTTTGGTTCCCGGTCAGAGCACATGCCCAGGTTTCAGGCTCAATCTCTAGTATGAGGCGTGCAGGAGGCAGCCAATCAATGATTCTCTCTTATCATCGATGTTTCTGTCTCTCCTCTCCCTTCCTCTCTGAAATCAATAAAAATAAAAAAGGATGAACTGACCAGTCTGTCCCCTCTAAGGGGACAAACTGAACGACAGCTGCTTTCTCTTCTTTTCACAGCTGCCATGTGCAATACTGCTCTAAAGCTCCTGGCCTGGTGGGAGGTCCGGAAATAAGTGGCCTGCCCTCCCACCTGCCTGTCCCTGTCCACAGCCCTGGTGTGGGCCAGGTGGTTACTGCCCTTCCTGAGCAGGGCTACCATCTTCCTTCCTACAGGAGCTGCTGAGGTCTCCCTGCGCAGCTGACTGCTGCAGAGGAGCGTGGACAGGACACACTGTATTTGAGAATCTGAGAGAAGCGTCTCCCTTCTGCATTTGCAACTTCCGGGCCAGACCCCCAAGGCCTGTGCAGGATGGATGGATTTGCTGGGTCTGCTTTGTATGTCACTCAGAAACCCTCTACCTCCTCTCACTGTGTTTATGGAATAAAAAACGTCTGCCCTGGAATAATGTTCTTGCTTGATTTTATGAATGGATGGAATAATGAGGAATAGGCTCTGGGTGACAGGATTAAAACCACACTTAAACCTGGAGAGACTGTGTAGTTTTTAAAAAGTCCCTCCCTCCCTGCACTTTTTTTCCTTCTACTAGCTTCCAAGATGGGCTTTTAAATCAAAGATTCCCCCAAACAAGTCAGGCTACAACTGAATCAATGAAGAAATTAAAAATACTAATACTCCAGCCCCACCCTTTGAAACACCCGATCATTTACATTCTGACCCAGATTTACAGTATTCTGAGGAACTAAATTGGAAGAGCTGTGAAGGGTTCTGCTTTAGAAAGGGGAGAGAGAAAAAAACACACAAAAAAACAAGAACACTTAAAAAAACACAAAATAACAGCAGTCCCTACAGCCCTTCCCTCCCTACCCATCTCATTACTGTTAGCTCTTTGGGCTGCTTTTTGGATACTGTCCTTTACATCTCTAATTAATATGCTTTACTGGTTATTGCTTCGATTTGAGACATTCCATATATTGCCTTCCTGCTATGGAAGATGAGGAGTTAGCTCACTTACATAATTCTACCTCCCCTGCCTCATCCTCATATATTTAACTTCTTGATTAACTGTAATTTTAAGTAAATATTTCACTTTTATTTCTTGTTCCATCAACTATAGAGAACAATAATAATGCCTAATAATGTTTACTACATGCCAGGCAGCATCCAAAGCACTTGACACATTCCTGCTCATTTAAGCCACATAATGTCAAGAGACAGGTTACTATTATTGGCCCCACTTTAGGAAAAGGCCATCTTACTATTGTTTTAGTGGTTCTCCAAGAGCGAGAGGAGGTAAACGCAGGGGGCAGTCTGCCATCTTTACAGAGTTTTAACAGAACAAGGATTGGGAGGCATTCATTCTGGCCCTCGCTCTAGTTCCCTGCTGAATAATAAAGAACGACAGTGATGCCCTGGCCTATGCACCAAAAAGGTGGTGGTTTGATTCCTGGTCAGGGCACATACCCAGGTTTCGGGTTCAATCCCCAGTCAGGGTGTGTGTGGAAGGCAACTGATCAATGTTTCTCTCTCACATCAATGTTTCTCTCAAAAATCAATAACATTTTTTAAAAATTGAAAAAAAGAATGACAGTGACAAGTAAGGCAGCAAGTTCTCTCAGTCATCTCGGCCGGCACCAGGCAGTTAGTTACTCAGCTGTGGAGCTTGGATTCCCTCATGCCACAAACCAGCTAAATTGAAATCAACTGAGGAGTTTGTTCAGAATTCACCTGCTAAAACCGAATCTTTGGGATTTTGGCCCAGGAATCTGTATTTTTAACCAGCAATGCCTCACGGTTTGGAAACCAGGGGGTCACAGGTGGGCCGGCAGCTGGGCTTGTTCTATTGCAACCCCAGTGCCAGCACGGTCACTCGGAGCCTGCACGACCGCGGCACTCACAGGAACGGCCTGGCTTCTGCAGGAGACCTCCCACTGCAGTCGGATCCACGATCTTAATCCCAAGATCAAGGTGAAGAGCTAACCCGGTCCAACCTCAGTGTTCTCGTATGATTCTCACCGTGATGCTCCAAGCCTTTGGTCATAATCACAGAATGTTAGATCTGAAAGGGGCACCTGCTCCGGACACAAGGAAGTGGGGAACAGCACTGTGGGAGAAGGGGTCCTATTAGAGGGTGAAGTGATGCAAAGCACAGGTCTGCAGAGGGAAACGTGTGGAAGAGCAAAGCCAGACTAGGAACTGGTTTCACCCCCAAAGGACCCCCGTGAAGGGCTCAGCTCCTCCTGCGGCTTTTCCCTTGAATCATAAAGACAGTAATGACTGTAGATAAAAGCTCACAATTTTCCCTTTCAATTCTCTGTGGCTCCTCCAACCACTCAGAAAAGTGTTCAAACATCCATACAAACTTGCCTAGTGGTAGTCTGCGGAACACATGGTGGGCAGTAAAAGGGAGTGGGACCTGCCCCACAGTCACACCCTTGCTGATGTCCTGAAGGGACTCGTGTTCCGGGGAGGTGACTATTTTGCCCAGGAGTTCCAGATGGCAAGCAGAGAGAAGGAGCCCACAGTGCGTGGGGGTGGAAGGTGGATGACCCACAGAAATTATACAGAAAAGTGGACCCTGGTGGGGTGATAAAGTAGGGGGTGAGGGTGGGTGAGACTGATGCTTAGGTCACATAGGTGAGCTCACATACCCACAAATTACCATCAGACAATCAAGGTAGCCTTGAACCAAATAGATTTGGATGATTTATTGATCATATTGTTTTTAGAAAACCAACAGCAAAACACTGACAAGGTACATAAATACAGATTGGACATTTCAGGGTAAATTCACTATATTTCCTACCTGTTTGTAGGAAACCAGGTAAGGTGGAAAAGCTGTCCTGATCATACGGCATGCACACCAGACTGCAAAAGGACTTCCACACTATTTAACAGGACTGTGGCAATAGCTTTATAATAAGGCAAGCATCGCGTGTGGCCTAAGCATACCCTGTATGAGAGCCAAGCCCAGGCTCACCCTCAGAGACTGCGTGTGGGAGAGGTTTCCCTTTCTTGCCTAGGTTCTTCCAGAAAATCCTCATTGGCAGGTGCCTTTACAGGGAGATGCCTGGCGCTGTCCCTGCTCAGGCTCTGTACAAGGGAGTGGCTTTAGAGAAGGTCAGTGTGTTTCTGATGCCTCCTTTGTATTCTAAATGTGCAACTAGTACAACAGCAATTACTCAGCTTGGTGAAACTGCCTCTGACTCACCCTGTCCACTAAGCAGGGCCCTTAAGAAACTTCTAAACAGTGAAAAAAAATTAAAAACATGAGAATTATACTAAAAAGATGGCACCACTTTTGAAGCACAACTCAGAACTTCTTTTCATAACATCAGACAAGACAGGTGATTGCTTTCCACCGAATCTTACAACCTTAGAAGGAAACCCCACTGCTGGGCATGATCTGGTGGCGACCAACGGAACGCAGAGGTTACAGACCTCGACTGAGTCTACCTCAGGCCTGGCCAACGCTCCGCTCCGGGAGTCCTCGGGTATTTTGGGAACCAAAGCAATGTAAGCTAACGGTGACAGTTTTTGGAGTTTATGGTCACGAGACCATAAAACCTTGCCCATCTTGAAGCTCAATGCCAGAACAATGAAGAATAAGGAAAATGGCTTTTTGTGTTACATCAGAGTGCTGTCAGGCAGGCAATTCAGTAACCTGTGCCTCGTTCTAGATGTAAGACCACCTGAAGACAAAGGGGTTTTACAGAATTAAGACAACAGTCTCCGAAGATAATTCAACCTTTCCTACATGCCAAGCACTATGGCTGGAAAGGAAACAGTAAGGCTCCTGCATGAATAGTGGGAAAGCAAGTATATGTCAAAAGCTAAAGAAATGTGCTGACATGACGGGCTTTCTCCTCCTCACACACTGCGTAGTCTTCCCACAGGTGCTGAGAGTTCTTTGATGGTTAGACGGCGGATGGTCTAGAACTCAGGGCAGGAAACTATGCCAAAGCTAAACTCAGGATTACCACCGGTGGGTCCTAATGTCAGCAGACTGCCCAAGCTAATCAGGCTGCTTATATGTCTACTGGTTCCCAACCCCTACCAGGATTCTTCCTTTTCCATTTCTAACCACTCGCAGCTCCACCCATTGAAGAGAAGGTGCTTCTGGGGGAAGGGGTAGGAAGGAAAAACTATATGAATCAAGTGTGACAGAAAAGTTGAAACTGATTATCTATGGATTTCAATGATCTGTGCTTTACTCTTGCTACTCTGGGTAACCAAAGGTCCCTGTTAATATACCGTTGCTTAGAAATGTTAACGTTTATTGTACATCTAAATCTAGCTATGTAATAGACATGAACAGTTCAGAGCGAAGTTTCACATCATGTCCTGGGGCCCGGAAGGAAGAAGATTCTGCCAGTGGAAACCGTTTCAGTTTGGCCCCTGAAGAATAGCTAACATTTCACTCTAGTCTATATTGTTTTATAGATTTCTCCAGGAAGTGGAAAACACTCTATTAAATTAAGAAAGCATGATTTTCTTTACTTAAAGTCTGACATTCACAGATAAATTAGTATATACATGGGAGAACTGGTAGTATTAAATATTAGGTTTTAATTCTCCACTTAGGAAACTCTCACAGATAGACTTCCTTGTTCCTGGGCAAAGAAATGTAGGCAGATATGCAAACACGAGACAGTACAAAGATGACTGGGGGAAGTCTCAACTCGAACAAACCGAAGGACTGGAGTAACAAAACACTGACTTGAAAATCCAGCTCTACCAAGAGTTGGCTTAAGCCAGCCGATCCCAACTCCAATTCTGGTTATAGTTTGACTCTAAAGTGATGAGCTGCCTTCCCCAAGAAAGTTGGCTACCTGCCTTATAGTCATATCCCATATATAATCTGTACATTATATGTGTTTCTTTATATTGCACTTAAATTTACAGGACTGCAGGAAGATGGCAGGGAATACCTCAAAGAGGTGGAGAAGCAGCAGGCATAAACTTTCCTAAATCAAGTAACAGTGTCAGGAATTCAGAGTTAAAGTTCAAGAATAACTTTAAAAGCTGGTTACAGATATACTAAAATGCCTGGTGACCCTTTATATAAAATCCTAGTCATCTACATTTAAGTCATCATACACACAGTCTCATTTGGCATCCAGAACATGTGCATAAAGTGTAGTCTACAGCACTCAGAGTTGGTCATACTACATCATTTTCACTAGTGTTATATTAAAAGAAGACATTTTGGACCAAAGATATGTACTTTTATGAAAACGTCACACAGGTCTTGGATGTCAGGCCTCCAAAGTCTACCTCAAAGACAACCGCCCTGAGGCGGCTTTACAAAAAGAATGCTAGCAAGTGTGGACTGAACCAGACTTTCTTTCTAGCTCTCTGTGCAGAAGAACTAGAGACCCACTTATACCCCAAGAACCATGGAAGGAGAAGCACAGAGGCTGAGCACTCAGTCTTTGGTCCCTATGTAAACCCATGACAAAATCCTTTCACACCCTAGACTGCACGACTTGTTTAATCCTAGACATATTTCCCCCAATGATCCAGAGACTACACTGGAGTCAGGCAGCAAAGCTTTGTTTTGAATTAATGGGGCTGCTCAGACTGACTTGCTCTGGAGAGAGCTCCTCATTGCAGCAAGCCTCGCAGTGGCTGGAAAGTTAGTGCCAAACAGACTGGTCGTGGCAAAATGAGGGTGGGGCCTCTAGAGGACTTGCTCCTTTTCCTGCCTTTCTCCACACCCCTCACGCCCTGCAAAAGGACCCAAACTCAGAGATGAATGGTTATTACAAGACCTTGCCCAACACAGGCTCCATAAACTCAATCCAACATGGATGGGATGTTATAATAAGGCCTGCAAGTTAGGAGTTCAAGTCTAGAGGCCACAATTTTCTCTTCCCCAGCACTGAACTCTAGATGGTAACTTTTAGGCATAACTCAAAGGTGATTTTAAATCCACACATGAGCTAAAAATATCCCTTCTGGGATGAAGTAAAAAGAATAACTTTAAAAGCTAAGTGAAAAAGAGGCACTTAAAGGAAAATGTGTCCTAAATATCCCATCCGAGGCTCCTGTGTGAGGCAGCCAATGGGGTGACCAGCACTGTGTGCCTTTAGCACCTTCCATACGCCCAAGGCCTTCCAGATGCTGAACTACTCCAGCAGCGTGATGGCAGAGCAAGGGAAAAGTTACGTCATTTCTTTCCTAGAATTAAAAACAACACAAAATAAACCAGAACTAAAATTTCACACCAAAAAGCAAATGATCCTCAGTTTCATTCCTTCCTCATGTTAGTTTTTGTTTTGTTTTGTTTAGAGAGAGTGGAAGGGGTGGGGTAGAGAGAGAAAGAGAGAGAAAATCTATGTGTGAGAGACACATTGATTGGTTGCCTCCTGCACACGCCCCGACCAGGGCCTGGGATTGAATCTGCAACCGAGGTACGTGCTCTTGACAAGGAATTGAACCCGAGACCTTTAGGTCCGGGGATGATGCTCTAACCACTGAGCAACCAGCCAGGGCTCCTCATGTTAGTTTTTAAAATGATGCTTAGTTCTTCAGGAAAGATGACCTGTGGCTTTCCCCCCAGGACCTTCTATCCATTTACTAGACAAGTACTCACAGCACTATGCACATTAAAGCACACGGAGAAGGAGGCGATAAGCTAAGAGAAAAATCAAGGGCCAACTGGCTTTCTAGAGATAAACCTGTCACCTAAGAAAATGTCAGGTGCATGGCCCAGAGTTGGAGAAGAAGCAAGTTCTGAAAGGAAATGGTCACCGTGACAGTCGAAGCTCGCAGCCCAGAGCAGAAGCCCTCCCGGCCCTGCTCTTCTCCGGCCTCTCATGAGCTTACATTTATGTCCCACAGAATTTATGCCACTTATTTAGGGTCTACAACTCCCCATGAAAAAGAAGCCAAAGTGATACTTGAAGAATTAATAAGCATAGGAGAATTTCAAAACTGCTCAAACGAAGAACTTGGACCACCATCGTTTCTTGATTTGAAACATTCTTGGTGTCCTAATTCCTAAGAGCAACAACAAACAGCACAACTATGACACACGTAAGTCTTTTGACAAGCCACCTCTAACTATTGCTGGCACCATAAGGATGAAAAAAGAAATCACTAATTAAGAGTTGCTGAGCTGCTTAAATTTCCTCCAAAGTCAAAATTTAGGTTTGGGTATCTCTGCAGCAAGATGTCAACCACTGTGGCCTTTAGAACCAGCTATTCAGATATATCTTTGAAAGCAGTAAGTTAAACATCTAGCTTTACACACAATCTGCAAGACTCTCAAGGTTAGCCTTCTTGTTCTATCCCCCAAATGTCTTGTTGCAGGATTTTAAAATTTTTAATTTTATTTTTGTTTTCATTGATGATGTTGCTTTAATTTATAGAGCATTAGCTGACATGGTCATATGTTCAAATTTTCTTTAAAAATTATTTATCTTATCTTGATTCATAACATTATTAAGGTACTTTCAGACTTTCCCTCAATGCCATCAAGGAAGAGGGAGTATGTGAGTATGTGTGTGTATGTATTGGGGTGGGAGGGAGAGAAGCAAAGAAAGAAACACAAGGGAAAGTGAGATTCCATAAACTTAAAACCAAAACCAATGTACAGAAAGGCATCTGATGTATTTTCTGAATAAGGCCTTGATCAGGGTAACCAATCCTCTTTGTAGCACATTCTACACTGCCCATAAATAAAGGAGTCTCTTTAAATTAACATTTCCAGTATCAATGAACAGTCCAGAAATCCTCATTTCAAGCGTTCGATGAGTCCCTGTGTGAGTCCAAGGTGCAGAAGCTGTGTTCGGGAGAGGTTGGCTAGGTTAGGGAAGGCTGCAAGCAGCTTCTCCCATGCCAGTTCCAGCAAGCTAGGTACCACCAGCCAGATCTTAAACAACGAGCCAGTCCGTTTGTTTTCGTGGATGTTCACCACTCCTCCATGAATGTACATGCAACCAGCCTATGAACAAATGGCAGTCAAAGAGGATAAATTCAAACGGGAGAGAAATAGATACTAAGACTAAAGAAAAAAATTCAAAGTAGGCTGAATTAAGATGAGGTGAAACAAAAAATTTCTCACTGATCCCAACATAGTGCAGCGATCACGACTGGTTTAAATAATGAATGAGATCATAAGGGGGAAACTATAGATTTTTTTTACTTCAACAAACATTAAGGTTACTATCCATTGTGCCCAATACTGGAAATAAAGAGATGAAAATCAAGGTCTTTGCATTAAAAAAACTAGTAGAATTCTCAATAACCTGGCATCATGGGGTAAATCTATTCTGCCCTCCCAGGAAACACCTTTGACAGCAGTCAGGGCCTGAATGCTGCATGTAGCACTTCTTTTACATTTACGCTGCTCTCTTACACTTGTATATGGTGTGCTCTCTCCCCGCTTCTCAGAGGAAGAGCTAGCTTTGGGAGAACGTTTTAAAAACACATCCTTAATCCAGAATCTGCTCATGTCAGAACCTTTTTTTCTTGATAATATTCCTAAAAAGATTTCCTTATCTGCAACTATGTAAGGAAGATATGAAAATAAAAACTTACTGGTGTAACAGCTGCACAGTGAAAATAAACGGGCTCTGGCATGGTAGCTGGGAGCTTTACCCATTGAAAAGTCTGCAGATTCAATTTCCAGATATCTCCCAGGATCACTTCTCCATTATAGCCCCCACAAATAAACACATCTATCAAACAAAAAGAGAAAGCCGAGATCACACAAAGAAAATGAGCCACAGCTCTAGCTCATGGCTAGTTGACCTGGGACCCGTTCAGATTTCCCCAAACCACAGAGGACTTCAGCTGGATGGGCCTCTCATGCTGCCGCCTTGTCCCTCGATGGACACTATGTTAGGATCTTTGCTAGGACAAAGGAAGCAAGCCTCTAAGGAGGCTTCATGTCTGGGTTCCGATACCTATAGGTGCCAGGCATAGAAAGAAGTAAAAAGGTCCAGGGAAAATAAACAAAAACAAGGTCCAGGGCACAAACAGGAGTGCACATGCTCTATAGGGGAGATGGCAATGGAGCCCCAGGTGATCAATACCATGCCAGACTTAAGGTCAGGTTTGCCTTAAAGAAAGCTAGCCTTGGATGGTGTGGCTCGGTTGGTGGGCATTAGCCCATGCACCAGGAAGTTGCCGGTTCGATTCCTTGTTAAGGGTGCATGCCCAGGTTGCAGACTCAATCCCCAGTGGGTCATGCAGGAGGCAGCCAATTGATGTTCACATCAATGTTTCTCTCTCTCTCCCTCTCCCTTCCTTGCTCTCTAAAAATCTATAAACTATTCTTTTTTTTAAAATGTATTTGTATTGATTTCAGAGAGGAAGGAAGAGGGAGAGAGAGATAGAAACATCCATGATGACAGAGACTCATTGATCGGCTGCCTCCTGCAAGTCCCCCACTGGGGATCGAGCCCATAACCTGGGTATGTGCCCTTGACCGGAATTGAACCTGGGACCTTTCAGTTCACAGGCCGACGCTCTATCCACTGAACCAAACCTGCTAGGGCATAAACTATTCTTTAAAGTAAATAAATAAAAGAGCAAAGCTTCTCAGCTAGATGAACTACATTCCTCCACTGGACACCTCATGTAATCATGCAAGAAATCTGGTATCACACATTGGGTTCCCAGGAAAGAAAAAAAAATCTGGATTTCTTTAAAAGTGAAGCATTTTGATTTTAAGTGTTAGTCAGTAATTCAAAAAATTTTAATACACACATGAGCCAAATAAAACACATCTGCAGACCACCAGTGTGTAAATTCTTCTTTTAAATAATGTCCTGGAAAGGATCGACACTTATCTGCACGTAGAGACAAATGTTCTCTATGTAGACATTTAACCTGAGGAGAAACATTTGTTGGGCTGTTCTGTTTGGGGGCACAAAAGAGGCTCTTCCAAGTTTTCTTCAGCCCAAAGAGGACAGTCTGAAGACCCATTTGATGTGTATGGTTATTTATGTCAGAGGGAAAAAAACCTTCCCAAATTCAAAGTTTTTCTTTGTTGTTGTTTTGTTTGTTTTTAGCTTTATAAATTCAGTTAGTTATAACTAATTAGACAACTTGTAGTAAAGGCTATGTGAGCCTTCAAATTAAATGTCCAGAACTAAGGCTGAATTTTGTTTGTACAGTGCCTGGTCTCAAAGAATCAAAATAATAGCTGTCATATTTCAAGTCTTGATTAAATTTAAGCCAGTACTTAAACAAACGATAAAATACACAGGAAACCATTTTGACTAGGATTCAAAAAAAGTACAGTTCCATTCTTAAGAGAGGCAAAGCTGAACAATGCCACTATCTATAAATCTTATCCAAAAAGCAGAAGCATAATAAAAAGAATCTCTGTACTAGAGACAGCAGCATAATCCCAGGAAAATCCAAACTAAGCTGCTGAAAGGATACAGGCTATCAAACTCAGTTATATACAACTTCCTCCCAAAAACACATTTAAGGTGCTATATCAAACTATAAAACAAGCTGTAAATTAAAAGACAGAAAGGTTATCCAAAGAGGAGTAATTTATCACACTTAGATAAAGTAGCTGCAGCTGCTCTCTGAAGCCACACAATGCCTTTGTTGTAATATGGCCCAGGAATAAGCTAACAG
Organism: Cnephaeus nilssonii; assembly: GCF_951640355.1. Taxonomy (NCBI): domain Eukaryota; kingdom Metazoa; phylum Chordata; class Mammalia; order Chiroptera; family Vespertilionidae; genus Cnephaeus; species Cnephaeus nilssonii. The sequence goes on from NC_137083.1 coordinate 61,387,174, forward strand.
TTCTGTTTGGCATCAGACAGAGAACAAAATAAACTTTACGATATAATACTCCAGAAGGAGTTATTACAATTTTAATACAATGTTCACTGAGGTCTCTATTGTATGTCAAGATTATTAGTATTCCCCACCATAACTACCGACATCTGCTGAGGTGGGGTGCTGAAAATCAGGTGGTACAATAAAAGCTTATTTATCACCAAGTCTTGAGTTCTCTGATAACTGGAGGAACCCAAACATACGAGTTTACTTTATAAAAACTGCTGAGAGAAGCATAACTTTATGAATTTCCTTTTAAGTTGAAATTATAAGAAACAGACTGTTCACAAAGTTAGTGTCTTTTAAGGAGATATCATTAGGAAATAAGGCATTCTCAGTATATACAATTACAAAAACGGAACCAGAAAGTTAATTAGAATCCTTACCATTTTTTATTTGAACACAACTGTGGCATCTTCGGGCTGCAGGGAAACCTGCCAGACACATAAACACAGAAATTCCATTATTCACAGAAATAACATTGATACGACATAGTGATAGACATCCTCTGAGCAACTCACTTCAAACAGTCCCTGTGCTGCATTCAATAAGCACTGCCTAGCACTTCCAGTCCTCCCTTATTGCACACAAACATAAAGCCATTAGAAGTCTCATCAGAGTGGTACAATGTTAAGGTGCCAGGAAAACAAACTGGGGTGGCAGAGGTCAGGGTTACTAGTAGGTTTCCCAAGCCCTTTTACTCACAAACAGGTAGATAGATCTTGACTTAAGTACCTATTTCTTATCCCACCCATAATTCCTCACTTCCACAGAAATCAGCAATTCCCTTTAAAAGTCTCTGCTCAACTGCTGAAGAAGAATTGGGCTAAGGAATACAAGTAATTTCTAATAACAGTTCAACAGATATTTTACTTGTCATATAACTCAATAAAATTAATTTTTCCCTTCCAAAACAAGTAAAAGTATAAAATACATTTGTTAAAGATAAATGAGTCAATACTATAAATTTACCTATTTTTTCATGGGGTTTTGTTGCAATTTCCTCCCATGCATTTGTTTCAAGGTTGTATGCATGAATCTTGGAGAGAGAGAAAAAGAAGATACACAAACAGATAATTTTAGCCAGCCTAAAAACTGGATTTTAAACAACAGCCTGAACAAACATATATTCTTTTTTGAAAAGTCTTCTTTTCCTGTTTTTATCTGATTTGTTGCTAATTCTAAGACAAAACATTAACAGTTAAAAATTAAGCACATAGATTATCTCAATATTTAAAAAACACAGAAAATAATGAAGAAAAAAATTAGAATTTTGCAACTTCCACATTTTCTACAATGAGTATGTATGATTTTATAACAGAAAAAAGCAAGTGTTGGTAAGAAAGCACCAGAATGCAGTTTTAACCAAACTGGGAAAAGACCATTAAGATTCCAAAGCAGACCAGGAGCTCTGCATCCTACTCTAGATTTCCTCTGCATACATGCGTTTAGAAATGCCACAGGGATGGAAAAACTGAAAGCCCTTCAGAGCTCAGCTTTCTCAAGATAGTGATGCACAGCCCTACAAATGCCTGTTCTTTTTAGATACAGAGCACTGATGATGATAAGGATGTGACATTCTGAGAATGCTGGTTCCAATTCCAATTAGTTGCTCCATTCAAGCTACTATATCTTCCTTTTAGGCATTTTCCTCATCCAGCGTGAGAGGATAATTTTCATGAAGTGTATTCAATGTGTGATAATTCAGCTGTCAAATGGAGAGCATATTAGGGGCACGGAGCTCAACCTTACATGATAAAGAGCATGCAACATAAAATAGATGTTAATGAAGAACCTTTTCAAAACTTAAGATATCTACAGTAACAGAAGCATCTTGCTTAGCATAGCACATGCCTCCCCCTATACTTCTCCCTCTTTTTTCTCTCTCTTTTTTAAAAAAATATATACCTTGTTTAAGGAATAAGCTGTCCAGGAAGTACCACCTCCCAAGATGTAAATCCTCTGTCCATCATGTGCAATTTCATGTCTGTATCTAAAATATACAATAAAATATGTTTATAATTAAGTGAAAATGATCTACCTAAGATTTAGCCACTAGGCTTCTTACTGGATTATTATTTATAACTAGAGGCCCGGTGCACGAAATTTGTGCACGGAGGGGGGTTGTCCCTCAGCCCAGCCTGTACCCTCTCCAATCCAGGACTGCTGGCTCCCAACTGCTTGCCTGCCTGCCTTCCTGATTGCCCCTAATCGCTTCTGCCTGCCAGCCTGATCATCCCCTAACCACTCCGCTGCCAGCCTGTTTTCCCCCAACTTCCCTCCTCTGCCGGCCTGGTCACTCCTAACTGCCCTCTCCTGCAGGGCTGATCACCTCCAACTGCCCTCCCTTGCAGGCTTGGTCCCTCTCAACTGCCCTCCCTTGCAGGCTTGGTCCTTCTCAACTGCCCTCCCTTGCAGGCCGGGTGCCTCCCAACTGCCCTCTCCTGCTGGCCATCTGTGGTGGCCATCTTGTGTCCACATGGGGGCAGGATCTTTGACCACATGGGGGCAGCTATATTGTGTGTTGGAGTGATGGTCAATCTGCATATTTATTAGATAGGATAGAGGCCTGGTGCATGGGTGGGGGCCAGCTGGTTTGCCCTGAAGGGTGTCCTGGATCAGGGTGGGGTTCCCTTGGGGCGTGGGGTGGCCTGAGCGAGGGGCCTGTGGTGGTTTGCAGGCCGGCCACGCCCCCTGGCAACCCAAGCAGAGGCCCTGGTATCTGGAATTTATTTTCCTTCTACAATTGAAACTTTGTAGCCTGGAGTGGAGCCAAGCCTGGGGCTCCCTCCGCGGCCGGCAGCCATTTGTGTTGGGGTTATAATTGAAACTTTGTTGCCTTAAGCGGGTGAGCCCAGCCAGGGTGTTCGGAAAGCTTTGCTTCCCCACTTGCCGGCGGCAACCCTGGCCTGCTCTCTCAAGCTCCATTCTGCCGCCATTTGTTTGAATTTGTTTACCTTCTATAATTGAAACTTTGTAGCTTGAGTGGAGGCTTAGGCCTGGCAAGGGCAGGCAGAAAGCTTGGCTTCCTCTGTTACCTAGGAAACCTTGCTCTCTGTGGCTGTAGCCATCTTGGTTTGGGTTAATTTGCATACTCGCTCTGATTGGATGGTGGGCGTGTCTTATGGGCGTGTCTTGTGGGTGTGTCGGAGGTATGGTCAATTTGCATATTTGTCTATTATTAGATAGGATAACAAATTATTAGAAATAACCTAAGTGTTTAATAATGTGAATTGGTTAAATAAATTATAAAATATACATAAAATAGATTAGTATGCAACCAGTAAGAATGTTGGCATAGAGAATAATTAATATGTTGAGAAGTTGTATTTGTGTCACTAACTGAGGGGGAAAAAGAGTTATATAAGAGCAGATAGGCTATAATTCCATTAAAAATTTATAGATAATTGCAGGCTCTCTCTGGAGCATGCCCATGCCTTCCTTTCTTCTCTTTCCTGGCACCTTCACATTGTACTCCTCTGATGAGACTTCTAATGGCTTTGTGTTAGTGTGCAATAAGGGAGAACTGGAAGGGCTAGGCAATGTTCGTTGAATGCATCTTTACTTTCCTCTCCTAAATGCTAAGGGTTCCCATGAGACTTGCAACCAGGGGAGCAATGAGCAGCGCCAGCTCATCCCAGGCTAACCCTGAACCTGTCTCCAAGGCTGCCTTTTCTCTGACGTTTCAGGGAGCTAACAGCAGCCCCGCCATGGCCCACTTCTTTCCTCTACCATTTCTGGAGAGCCAAAGCGGAGCACTGCCTAGGCTCTCTCCTGTTGCTTCTTGTGCCCCAAGCCCTGTGTCCCCAGTTTTAATAAATGTACTCTCAAAATAAATAAATTATAGATACATAAATATGCAAGGAAAATTATTATAAGGTTACATCCAAAATATTAACCCTGGTTATCTCTGAGTTTAGATTTTGTTTTTTATTTTCTTCATCTTGCTTATTTGTATTTTCTATAATCTTTTTGTGATAACTTTGCATAAGGAAGGAAGCTATTATAGAGATTTAAAAAGAGATCTGCCTACATTTAATTAGAAACTCTAGACCATGGGCTTTCAAACTAAAATACTTATTTAACAGATACAAAGATACCAGGAAAATTATGCTATAGAGAACTGTGAGTATAATGTGAAATGCCTATCACTTTTATCCAAGCAGCCTAGCTACCAGCTGAAATAATTTATAATATGTCCATAAAATAATTCAAGAAGGCAACCATATTAAAATGTTTTGAAAACTTCATCTATTTCCTCCTTTCCATGAAGGAAATAAGTGCTGATAAAATAAATTACATCAAAATTATTCCAGTAACAGTCCATTTCCCAAGTCCTCTCATGGTAAGTTATGCAAGTCAGCCCACTACTATACTAAAATAAAAATAAATTCTTTCTTACCATCTGTATACCATTTTGCTTAAAGACAACAAAGAAACCTTAGATTAGTTTAAACAAAATAATTAAAAAATTATTTACCATACCTTTGATTTTAAACTAGAGGGCAAAAGATCATTCTAAGAGGGCAAAAGATCATTCTAAGTTTTCCAGTGAGTTTAACTCTAAGAAGCAGCAACCACTATTAGGGAAAAAAAGTGAAAGATCTAGGGTCTACTAGAAGGCAACCAGAGTGAATCATGTGCTGTCTGAGTGTTTAACAGAGAACTTGAAGAACCCTCCACCCCTTCCTTCTCTCTCCCTTCTTCTCTCCCTCCATACCTCCCTTCCTCCTTCTCACCCATCCAATCAATTTTCATTGAATACCACTATAGGTATGGCACTAAGCACTATACTGGTGATACAGCTGTGAGCAAATGAGCCAAAGAATCAAAATATGCAAATTAAGATGGGAAATAAAAAAATAACTAGAAAGTAATTGTTTTACCTGTGATATGACATTTAGTTACAATGCTACCATTGGTTTCTTCTTCAAAGTGTTACTATCTTCCTAATGCAGGAAAAGTGAAGTATAAGAGAAAATAACATGGAAAAAAATTCTAGAGTTCAGAGGGAAATATCACTCCCTTACCAGGAGACCCTTCTTTAATGATGAATTGGGATGTAACAACCAGTTAGCTATCTTAACCAGGCCAAAGGATTTTCTTGAAACCATATTACCAATATGTGGAAAAAAGTCAAATCTTAGGAAGAAAGAATAAATGTGCTTTAATCTTAGAACCTTACCTCTCTTCTGGTAGGTCACAGGATAGGTTGTTTGGTTTCAGTTGTGTCCACTCTCTGGTATTAAGATCTAATTTGTGCAGGTCTGTGCTGTAAATATAGCCAGTTGTCCCTCCAAAGACATAAAGGGAGCCATTGATGATAGCCATGGCCTGGAAAACAAGGAAAGGTGAAGAAGACTGACTCGTTAGCACTTGATTAAAGAATATAAACTTATTAAATACCTCCAAATCAGGTTTTATAAAATTCTCTTGTATTTTTTAAAAATATTTTTATTGATTTCAGAGAGAGGAAGGAAGAGGAAGAGAGAGATAGAAACATCAATGATGAGAGAGAATCATGGACTGGCTGCCTCCTGCACGCCCCTTACTAGGGATTGAGCCCGAAACCTGGGCATGTGCTCTGACTGGGAACCGAACTGTGACCTCCTGGTTCATAGTTTAACACTGAATCACTGAGCAACACCAGCCGGGCCTCTTGTATTTTTTAACCTTCTAAAACACAAGACACTTAATGAACTAAAGATTTTAGAGAACACAGAGATTATTTTTATTTTTATTTTGAGAGAGAGAGAGAGGAAGGGAGAAGATATGGGTAAAAGAGGGAGAAACATCGATGTGAGAGCAAGACATTGATCAGCTGCCTCCCACCGTGGAGCCCGAAACCCAGGCATCGTGGGAATCGAACAGGCAACCTTTCAGTGCATGGGAGCCACACTAAGCCACACTAGCCAACTGAGCCACACTGGCCAGGGCACAGAGATTGTTTTTAGAAGGTAAAGTTTACTCAACTGGAAAGCCAGTTTCACCTAGATAGGCAAGGGGGTCAGATGATCATAAGGGCTTCTAGCCAACCAAAGAATTTATAGATCATGGACGTGAGCATTTTCATTGAAAACTGCTTCTCACCCAGCCAGCATGGGTCAGTAGTTGAGTGTCAACCTATGAACCAGGAGGTCACAGTTCAATTCCCAGTCAGGGCACATGCCTGGGTTGCAGGCTCAATCCCCAATGTGGGGCATGCAGGAGGCAGCTGATCAATGATTCTCTCTCATCTTTGATGTTTCTATCTATCTCTCCCTCTCCTTTCCTCTCTGAAATCAATAAAAAATATATTTAAAAAAGAAAAAGAAAACTGTTTCTCTTCCTAAGCAATTTGAAGAAAAATGCTCTCAAGCAGGAGCAGAAATGAAAATAAGTCACCAGAATTCCTTAGGTAAGATCTAGAGTTGACAGTCCCCAAAACTTGACATTTTCCACCAGACTTTCTTCTTCCAAGTAAGTTTGGCTATTTTTATTATCATTTCTTAAGAGTTTAAATGCTTCCTGTTGTGAAATATAGGGTTATCCAGTATGTGACTCTACACATAGCCAGAAGGTATTTATCAGTACTGATGCCAGCCAGTCAAGTAAGTAAGAAACAAAGATTGGTTATTTTAAGCTTAGCCATTATTCTCAAAGGGTCTCTGATGTATGGTGAGTTGCACTCTAACTTTTTGGACATAACTTTTCAAACCTAGGTTTAAAGCACTGGAACCTAACTGGAAACTAATCTCTTCATAATCTGTGTTTTAGCTCAGATCTTAACCAAGTGCAGGGATCACATACTCTGCTACTTAGGTCAAAAAGCTCTTCAAAGAATCCTATCACTCTAAGGATGACAAGACCTAGACCATATGGAGCCCAATCTCTTGTTGGGGGTGGGAGAGAAGGTGGGGTGGGGTCCTGACATTTAAGAAACTTCCATACAGGTCTACATCATAATCCTAAATTGGATTTGAAATAAAGAGGGGGGAAGGAGAGAAGGCAAGATCCCAGATTTACAAATTACAATTTCACATCAGAACTGAAAAAACAAATATTAACTAGAGTAAATTTACTCTCCATTTAAACAACTGGTAGTACCCTGGCCATGTAGCTCAGTGGTTGGAGTGTTGGCCCATGTACTGAAGGGTCTTAGGTTCCATTACTGGTCAAGAGTATGTACCTGGGTTGCAAATTTAATCCCCAGCCCTAGTCCCTGGTCAGGGTGCGTGTGGGAGGCAACCAATCAATGTGTCTCACATCGATGTTTCTCTCTCTCTCCCCTTCCCTACCTCCCCTTCCACTTGCTCTAAAAATTAATGGGAAAAATATCTGCAGGTGAGGATTAACAAAAAAACAAACAAACAAAAATTGGTAGTAATATAAAGATTCTGACATTGTTTGTTCCCAGAACTAGAAAAATCCAAACAAATATATCCACCATGACCAGCCATAGATTGGTACCTGTCCATATATACGACTGGGTTTCTTCCCCCGACAGCTGAGTAAAGCCCATCTCTTATACTTCACATTACAGACGTGGACATCATTTCCATTGCTCTCACCAAACGGGATGCCGGTACCTCCAAACACTAACAGGTTGTTTCCATGCAGCACAACTGGGGAAGAAGAAGCACAAATTCCGTTTATGTACTGGGTACTTAAAATGTATTCCCATACAAACCCAGAATACCTGAGAAACTCAAAAATGTCTGCTTAAATGCTCTCAGAAGATAGCTCAACCCACTGACATCTAACTACTACAAAGTTCTGCAAAAAAGAGATCTAATTCATGCTATATGGAATATATCATATAACAATATGGAATGATATGAACTACAGTACACCACTACCGCTCAAGACAGTTCAAGTGTACAACGAAGCAGAGGAAAAAGAAGTATCATCTTTGTCCTAGCAAAGACCCAGTGGGATTCAGAATGAAGGGGTAAAAGAATCACTCTGTTTTTGCCAGGGGAAGAACTGCTGCTGATAACTCTGGTGTTCTTCTCGGTATCACTTCTATTTCACACACACACACACACACACACACACACACACACACACACACACACACACTCTCTTTCCTTCTCTGATGGCAAATACTCCCAAAATAGTGCTACCATATTATTTCAATGGCATTTTACCAATCTTTCAATAGATATAGTGTAAGAGTCAACAGCATGGGCTCTGGAGCCATCAAAAAGCTAGGTTTAAATTCCTTTGTGACCCCAGGAAAGTTACTTATCTCTCTAAATTAAATCTTAGAGGTAGGAACTATTATCTTCTCCATTTTTATAGATAATGAAACAGAAGTGGTAGTGGTTTAAATCACTTGTTGAAGGTTTCCTAAAAAAGAACCTTGCCAAATTAGTATTTAATCCCAGGCAGTTGGCTCCAGAGCCTGCATTCTTAGCCACTACCCAGAGTGCCTCGCTAAAGCCTCAGCTTCCTCATTTGTACAATGGCAATATATCCAGTACCTGCAGTAGGGATGTTATGAAAATTAAATTGATACCATGTGTGAACTATCCATGAACAGGGTTTAATCATATTACAGTGTTACTATAAATTATTAACAAAGAACAAGTGACATTGAACAGGACCTCTCAGACATTTCATGAAGTCAAAAGTTCAGAACTGCTTGCACTCACGTGACATAGATGCCAATTCCCGGGGCATGTACCCATCTGTGCCCATCTGGTGCCATACTCCTGTAGCAAAATGATACCGCCAAAGTTCCCTGAAGAGAGGATAGTCTTCATTATCTGGCCCTCCTGATTCATCATAATCTGGGTTATAACCTCCAAATACATATAGATTGGTATTATCTGCCACACAACGATGTCCACTTCGTGCAGGTGGAGGTCTGTGGCCTAGGAAAGAGGAGGACAGTTTTCCACAGATGGCCCAGCAGATTAAAAGCATAGACAAAATTTGGTAACAATCTTTTTAGTTTTAAAAGGGGATCAGGGAAGATTTATAACATGGATGTACTTTTCATTTGCTTGGGTTATTTTATACATTCCCACACACTAAAGATTTTAGGGAGCTGGTCTCCATTTCTATTTCATATGACTACTTTCAGATTTTGATAACTGTAAAAAGATTTTTCCCAAGGGAGGCAAAATAGCATTATAAACTCAAGAAAATGGCTGATAGCTTGAAATTTTCAAGAAAAGGAAGAGAAGGGGTTTAATAATCCAAAAGCTTAAAGGATAAATTTTCTTATTTCCTTAGAGGAGAAAAAAGCACAGGCTAACTAAATTTAACTGAAAATATTAGAAAACTACATAAATATAATCACAAATGTGAATGAGTCATGTATAAATAAAAATACACACACATAAAACCTATTATTTTTCCACAATATATAATAATTCACTTAAAAAGAAAACTCGTTTTTCAAAGAGTTACAGCAAAATGTAGAATTTAAATACTCCAGATATTCTGTCAGTTAACAAAAAAATATCCTTATATTTATCTAAAAGAGCTCTTAGAGAGAGCTCCACACTAAGAAAAGCTATTTCTACAATTATATTTGAAAGCTTTCTGAAGTTTAAATTATGTCAACCATAATTTCACTAAAAATGATTTTGGGATTATTTTAGAGGAAAAAAAATCCCAAAACTTGACATTATTTCTAATATCCTTATAATTTTTATACCAGACTACACAAACCCTTACATAGCTATAGAACCAAATATGCTTAAATATATATTGGATGGTAAGAAACTACTATAGTTGACTGTTAACCCTAAAGACTTATCTACTTTCACAGATTAGGAGTAAATACTAAATGATGTTAATTAATGTTTAGGACAATGCTGGATACCTAATAAGCATCTGTTATATAAATAAACATTTATTACCAACCTAACATAAGCCTTATATATTTATTTTAAAATTATAATTCCACTTCCTAGGGTATGCTTTTAAACAAGAACTGAAAAAAATTGTACAGATCTAGAGAAACCAGAAAACAAACAAACCACAAAGTGTTGAATCACTCAAGACCAAACTATCCATCCTGAGTCTTTAATGGTTCCTTACTGCTCAAAGTCCTCAACCAGCAATTTAGAGCCTTTCACGACCTAGTCTTGTCCTGAGCTCTGACACGCCTGCTTGTTTAAGTTTGTCTCTCTGCTTGGGAAACTGAGTCCTTCCTTTAGACCTTGACCTGGTCTGCCTACCCTTCAATGCCTAGTTGTGGAAATACCTCCAAGTCCAGCCCATACTGCTCTTCCTCATCAAAAAACAAACAAGCCCTAGGGCCCTTATAGTTCAGTACCTTAGTACTCAAATATTAGGGTTTACAGGTACAATTAATAAGATTATTATACCATAATTATGTAAATACATGACTATATATAATATTAGGCAAACTATAATCAGAAAATTTACTCATGAGCTGTGATTTACTTCAAGTAAAGAACTCAATTTCTCATTTTAGGAATCCTGAAACACAGAAAGTGTGGTGTGAAAGAAAGAGCAAGGGCTCCTACAAATGTCTAGATTTGAACCCAGGTTCTTTCTGTTACCTTGAGCAAGTCACTGGCCCTCACTGACTCTGTTTCCTCATCACAGATGTATTATACCGGACTCTTTCTTTCACAATTATGTCTTTGAGATTCATCCATGTTGCTGGGGGTAAAGGTCACTGTTAATTTCCATTGCCAAATAATATTTCCTTGTATAAATATATACCACAATTTATCCAGTCTATATTGTAAGAATGGACACTTGGGTTGTTTCAAATTAGTGGCTCTTAATGCTATAAACATTTTTTCAAACATGTTTTCAGGTACACAGAGGCCCACATTTGTTGGCTTTAAATCTAAAAATGAAATTTCTGAGTCAGATGTATGGAAATCTTTACCTTTACTAGATAAGGCCAAACTTTTGTTTACAAAGTGCTTAGTATTGGTATTGCACTTTTAATTTAGCAATTCTTGTGGGTTTGTAGACCTATCTCATTGTGGTTTTAATGTGCATTTCTCTCATTACAAATGAGGTTGAGCACCTTTCCATGTTTAATGGCCAATTGAATTGTTCCTTTTGGGAAGTGCTTGCTTAACCCTTTTATACATTTTTCTATTGAGATGTCTGTCTTTTTTTTTTTTACTGATTTGTACAAATTTGTATGCATGCTTGAAATACATTCACTTTTCACCCTATGTATTTCCATATTATTTGAATTTTAATAAGCACATACTATATACTTATAAATTTCAAAACAAAAATGTAAAAGATCTTTAGCAGTTTTACTTTCTCCCTACCCACACTTTAAATCATCTGAAATGTTACAGAATGTTAGATATAATACACACACACACACACACACACACACACACACATATATTAATACTAGAGGCCTGATGCACGAAATACATGCAAGGGGCTCCGCCCTTGCAGCTGTGGCAGCTTGCCTCGGCCCTCACAGCCCCAGCTTCGTCAGGAAGGTCATCTGGAAGGATGTCCGGAAGGTCGTTCGGCTGCCCAGTCTAATTAGCATATTACACTTTTATTATTATAGATTATTATTCTATATATTTAGAAATCTTTTATTTTTTTAAGTTTTTGTTGATTTCAGAGAGAGGGAGAAGGAGAGGGATAGAAACATCAATGATGAGAGAGAATCATTGACTGGCTGCCTCCTGCACTCCCCCTACTGGGGATCGAGCCCACAACCCAGTCATGTGCCCTGACCGGACTCCAACTATGACCTCCTGATTCATGGGTCCGACACTCAACCACTGAGCCACACCAGCCAGGCTAGAACGCTTTTCTTAACTTTTATACTAGGCTTCACAGTTCCTTCATTTAGATGCAACTCTAAGTTTTATTGTTTGTTCCTTTGCACACTACTGCTTCTTATATCCAAAACTTACTCTTTCTTAGATTTTCCATTTTACCAGGAGTACCTCTTTAAGTAATTTTCTCAAAAAGAGTTTATGTCATAAACTTTCAGAGTTCTTATTTATTTTGAGCCCCATTTAAACATTAGTGAGGTTGGGTACATTCTGCCTTCAAAATAATTTCCCCTCAGGACACTGAAGGCAATTGCTAGCTGGTTGCTCAGTGGTTAGAGCGTCAGCCTGTGGACTTAAGGGTCACAGGTTCGATTCTGGTCAAGGGAACATACCTCATTTGTAGGCTCAATCTCCAGCCCAGTCAGGGCACGTGCAGGTGGCAACCAATTGATGTATCTTTCTCACATTGATGTTTCTCTCTGTGTGTCTCTCCCCCTCCCTTCCACTCTCTCTAAAAATCAATGGAAAAATATCCTCGAGTGAGGATTAACAACAACAGAAAAATAACACTGAAGGCAAACTAGTTTGCAGGTGAGAAATGCAACACCAGTCTGCTTCTTAGACTTGAGTCTTTCTATATATCTGCATTTTATCTCTGGAATCATAAATAGTTCAGTAATGTATAGACAGATGCTTTTGTTTGTTGTTGTTGCCTTCCAGCTTGTTCCCTAGTGGGCCCTTTACACTTGAAAACTCAGAATCTTTATTCAACGTAGGAAAATACTCTTTACTTATTTTCTCCCTTCTTCTGTCCTTCCTTTTGTAATGCCATGAATGGATACTGGATCACACAGAATGGTCATCAAAGTATACTTTTCCTTATGTACTTTCTTTTTTTGTCTTCTTGCTTTATGGTCTGAATATTTCCTTTGCTTTATTTTCATAAAGATTGGCCTTAAGCCTATATATTATTTAAGCCTCCAACTGCATTTTTATTTCAGCAATCAAGTTTTCAATATAGAATTAATTCTTTAGTCATTCCTTTTTCTCCACGGCATTGGTTTTTTATTTATGGTTCCAATTACTCTTGACTCTGAGGAAACCTCCTATGATCAGAACTTCCTAAAGTTTCAATCTCCTTCATCATTACCTCTGCTTTCAACACAGCCAGCTATTTTATTTGTTCATCTTCGTCACCCTCTTTCAAGTCTAGTTTCCCTCAAATATCGGGTCATCTATTCATATTAATAAATGAAGGACTTGCCGAAACCGGTTTGGCTCAGTGGATAGAGCGTCGGCCTTTGGACTGAAAGGTCCCAGGTTCGATTCCGGTCAAGGGCATGTACCTTGGTTGCGGGCACATCCCCAGTAGGGGGCGTGCCGGAGGCAGCTGATAGATGTTTCTCTCTCATCGATGTTTCTGACTCTCTATCCCTCTCCCTTCCTCTCTATAAAAAATCAATAAAATATATTTTAAAAAATAATAAAAAATAAATGAAGGACTACATTGATTGACAATTGTAAGAGATACAGGTTTCCTTAACAGTTGTGTTACTGTCTCCAAACCTCCATGGAGAGAGAGAAGGAGTGGGGGAAATAACTATTTTAGAGACAGTCCCTTAATTATTTGCCCTAATATTTCATCTTTCTCAAACCTTCTCCTTCCTTCTACATTTGCTGACTCTAGGCTTAGAGTTTCAGAAAAGGGGCCCTACTAAGAAATTCTCCTGACTTCCAGCATGCACCAGGAACACTCATTGAGGTTGCATTTTATTCTGTTCTCGTTTCTCAATCATTATAATTACAACTACTTTCTATTACTCTGAAATTCCACCAATTTTCTGGTATAATAACAGATAGAACGATAGCAGCTAACATGAATTGGCTAAATGGAAAAACTCTCTTAAGTGTTCTTTGCTCATATTCTCTCTCTTGAGCCTCACAACAACTCTAGGAAGTAGGTACTATTATCATTATCCTAATTATTTTTGTTGTTGTTAATCCTCACCCAAGGATATTTTTTCACCCATTGATTTTTAGAGAAAGTAGAAGGGAGGGAGGAGAGAGAGAGAAGATGTGAGAGTGACATATCAACTGGCTGTCTCCCACACTCACTCTGACAGGGGCTGGGGATCAAACCTGCAACCCAAGTACACGCCCTTGACTGGGAATTGAATCAGAGACCCTTTGGTGAGCAAGGTTGATCACACTAGCCAGCACCATCCTAATTTACAGTTGAGGAAATTGAGCCCCCAAAAATAAGCAACTTGCCCAAAGTCACACAATAGGTAAATGGCAGAGACTGGATTCAGACCTAGGTAACCTGGCTTCAAAGCCTCCCTTTTCCATTTTTCAGTACAATTATGATTTCTTTTTCATATGTCAGTTTTGTCATTTTCAGTTATATCTGAAAAGTATGGAAAGGTAAATGGGTATGTTAGGTCCATCAATGGAAACTCATTGTTTCCACTGTATCAGTATTGTTTTCACACCACACAATTTTAATTGGTAGAAATGTATTTTAGAGATGATATAGGATTGAGTGAAGCAATCTAGTGGTAGAAAACAAGCCGTATGCACTAGTGTTCAATCAGTATCAACACAGGTAATGTGGAGGATTCCCAAAATGAGAGACCTAAAAGTGGACATTTCAAAAGCATAGATAAGGTATATTTAATCTAAGTAAACACTAAACAGCAGCATTTTCATATTCTCATTTATTTACTGTCACCACCACCAAAGATAAGTTGAAACGTACTACATTTTTAGTTCCATTCTATTCCCTGTCAGTGGCCTTATAAATAATTCAATTCTACTCAAAGGCACTGTCCCTGCCCTTATAGAGCTTACAGTCTATGGCAGGCATAAACAAGTAAACAACTATAATTCAGTGTGATAAGTGCTATGATACAGGCAGGTACACAGGGTGCCATCAGAACAAAGAGATGGGCCTTCAAAGACAGTTTCCCAGGAAATAACTCTTAAACTGGGTGTTTAATCTAAGAGTTAATCTCCCCAAACCACTATTATTGGTTTGGGGAGATTAAACTAAATGTGTCATCTTTCACCTCAGTCTGCTCCTCCATCCATCTATATAACACCTTGTGACAAGCACAATGGTCCACACAGAAAGCTGGAAGCTTTCTTGACTTTTCCCTCCTCCTCTTCAATAAGTCAAGTCTCAATGAATTCCACTTCCTTAGATTTCAAATCAATTTCCTCCTCTCTATTCCTACAACTGCCTTACTTGTAGCTGCCTTAATAATTATATAATCACCTTGTAACTGGCCTTTCAATTAAATTTCTTCACTAATTGAAAAACAAACAGATCCTAAAAACTCGCATTGGGTGGTACCCCACTTGATCTGGGCCCTCTCCAATTTCTCTCCACACTCTTTCCCACTAAGCTGAACTTCCTGCAGTTCTCTGAAAGACCATGCTGTTTTGCCTGATTGCCTTTACTCCAGCTGGTTGGTCCTGTGGTTTGAGATGTTCCAACACTCCCTTCCTAACACCCACTCAGCCTTTAAGTACATCTCTTCTGAAAAGTCATTCTAATGGACACCCTCTCTCCATCCTCCCATGAGCTGGGCCAGGTACCTTTTCTGTATGCTCCCATACCATACGACCTCATCAGGACACTTATCACAAAGAATTGCACTCAATTTATTCTGTAACTGTTTCTTTCTCTGATTCTCTATTATCTAGATCATTGAGCTAGCACAGTGCCTGTTAGTTAGGAGGCAATCAAGAAATACTGAACGAATGAAAGAATGAACGAACGAACGAAGATAGTTAAGTCTGTGAAAGCTGATGCGATAACTAAAGGAGATAATGGAGAGGACAGAACGTTGAAGTAATACCCACCTTTAGTGGGTAGGAAGAAAGAAGCCAGTGAAGGAAACAGAATGAACAATCAAAGAAGTAGGAAGACATCTGGGATTGTACAGTAAAGTAACCCAAAAGAAGAGAAATCTAAGAAGGTGCAAGTGGGTCAACAGCATCAAATACTACGAACAGGTCAAAGAAGGTGTGAACTAAGACAAGGCCACTGATTTAGAGGTGGTCACTGGTGACCTTGATATTGCTAATACTGAGTTTACTCCTGCCTCACTCTTAGTACTGTCAGAGACCGTCTTCCTCAGCCATTGTTTGAGGCAATTTAGGGCCAACAAAATAATCAAAGGTATAAAACTTACCTGTGCTAATCTCCTTTTTTCCATGATTAAAAAATTGAAAAACAGAGAATACACAAAAGTAAATCCCACCATCCAGATATAACACTACTTCCTTTGTATTTTTTATGTTTATTTTTGTACAAAATATGATATATTAAGTTGTATATCCTAATTAAACAATTTCTTAATTACATTTTAAATTTAGTCAGCCTAAGTTAGCTTTCTCATTGTAAATCAATAAATTAACATTCTAATTTATAACACAAAACAAGAAAAAGATGTTACAGAGTTAAACGTATCTGCTTGGCCACTAGGTTCTTTTTGCCACATAACACTAAAATTACCTCTTAATTTGTATCAATAATTTATTGATGCTAAAGGGTAGCACACCATCCTAAGTATCTTATCTTGACCCATTTAAAATAGATTTTATTATTTTCAAGTTCTGGAATTTGGCTGTTAAAATAGGTAGGTACTAAAAACATCTATAGCAGCTGCAAAGTTTTTTTTTTTTTTTTTAGTTTTTAAAAATATAATCTCTTCAGTTAAAATCAGATACACTGATTTATAAATAATTTAATAAAGTCTAAATTACAACATTAAGCATGCTTATCTGACAATTTGTTAATCTAGAAATAGTGTGAACCAGAGTTTTCAATTCTCTTCTGAGATTTTCTTTTTTCACTATGGAGTATTTTTTTGTGGAAAAATATTATAAATAGAAGGTATGTGGGGGGAAATGGGAGACATCTGTAATACTGTCAATAATGAAAATTTTCAAAATTAATAAATAAAAATAGAAGTAAGGATTACAAGGTCAAAGAATGTGAACATTTTTAAGGCTTTTGATACATATTGGCAAGCTGAATTCAAAAAGGCTGTGTTAAATTTACACCTTCTTAAATATATGAGCTTCATTTTCCCATAACCTTGCCAACACTGGGTATTCTTATTTTTAGTCTTTGCAAATCTAACAGGTGAAAATGATATCTATTATTTGAATTATCATGCTTATAACAATAGTGAAATAAATATTTGTTCATATTTATTGAACTTTCTTTTTTATCAACTGATATTCTTTTACCTATTCATGTTGTTTTACCTATTTTTCTAGTGGGCATGGGTATTTGTTTTTAAACTGTTGATTTATAAAATCTCTTTATATATTCATAATATTAACCATTTGTTACAAATACTTCCCCTTATATCTTTTTATTATTTTTTACCGTAAGAGGTTTTTAATATTTTAGTCACATAAATTATTTCTTCCTTTGAATCATGTTTAGAAAACTCTTTCCCACACCCGTATTTTATAAATTATTCAAAGTTCTTTTTAATATGGTTATAGTGGAATAATAGTGATATCAGTGAGATCAATTATTTCTATCATCTAATACACATTAAGTGATCTAACTCACTAAAACTTAATTACAATTCCAACAGTGGTCAATATGAAACACAGGCTTAAATTTGCTCTAGACTTATTTCAATCTTGGCTGTTTAGACAATTTTTAAAAACCAGAGTTTTGAGTTTATAAAATTCATTCCAAGTTCCCTTCAACCCATATGAAGCACAGATCTCTTGCTCGTCACACCCACCTCTCAAAAACCTGTTAGGGATCCTTATGATGGGACAGGACTGAATGAAGCGCCTCCTAACAGGGTCCCATCGTATTTTCTTCTTACCTGTTACCACAATTATCAGCAATAAGTCAGACACATACAACACATGGCAAATAATACATAGTTACTGTAGTTATAAAGACAGAAAAACAGGAAACAAAACAATACTTGAATACAGAAAGAAGTGATGTAAAGTAGCATTTAACCCTGTTTTAGGAGTCAAAACAAAATTAAATTAATATATAAGCAGTGATGAAAGTTTTCAGCTCATCCCCAAAAGAATACAATTATGTGCACCATTTTTTCAGAATTCTGGGTCAAAAGAACATGCATTCAATAATCACCAATGCCATCTTGTGGCAAAAATTCACCATGAGCTTTACAAACAGATTAGAAACTAAGACATTTTAAAAAAGTCAGTGAATGTAAAAAAAGTACTGATTAAAATTAATGTAGGCTCCTGTTCTCTTCCAGGTTTGGTATCCTTTTACAAGTTATATGGTTAAGAGGATAAAATAAGGGGCACCATTCTTTAAATATGAAATAATCTCTTGGCACTTCCATTGGTGAGGGGTGAGGGGATTCATCTGC
Source organism: Cnephaeus nilssonii (assembly GCF_951640355.1). Lineage (NCBI taxonomy): Eukaryota > Metazoa > Chordata > Mammalia > Chiroptera > Vespertilionidae > Cnephaeus > Cnephaeus nilssonii. Next base: position 61,405,337 of record NC_137083.1, read on the forward strand.
CTTCCCAGGGAGCAAATTAGCTCTATCTTGATCCAATTAAAACTTGTTTTCTTATAAAATAAAAGAAAAATAGAAAACATTATAGAACTGTGAAATGGGTAATTTTGTTTCTACCCAAAATTTTGATAGCTCCCAAAGACAGCTCTTATTAGCAATAAAAATAATTAACATTTGTATAGAATTTAAAGTTTACAAAGAGCTTTCACACATTACCTCATTTGATCCTCACAACAATCATGTACAGATTCAATGGCCATTTCATTAAGTACCTGCTATGCCTTGAATCCTAGGTGAGGCTCTAGTGTAGGGAAAGAAAGCTATGACTCCTCCCCTCAAGAGCTCATGGTCTTGGAGGAAGGCAGATGTCTAAACAAATAATTTCATTACAGTGAAGTAACTGCCAGAACTGGAGCTATAGAAACTCTTGGAGGAAGATATCTTATTTTACAAATAAGGAAGCTAGAGGGAAATAAGTGGCAATGCCAGAGTCAGGATTCAAACCCAGGTCGTCTGACTCAAACATCTGCCTTCTCTCCATTATACCACACTTAACCTGTCTCAAATTTCTTAGAAAGCACAGTTTTTTGGTTTGGGCAATTGGAATATATTTAAATGCTCATCAGCAAGGTCTGGTTTGTTTAGTGCAGTACTTGTACATTGAGATACACAAATTCTGTGTAATTAAAAAATGGCATTACCTGCACTTGTGTTCTTATTGTGAAAAAGACAGGCTTGTGGGCAAGAAGAAATTTATTTTGCAAAAAGGGTTATCTTTTAATCCTCTAAGTCTTTTAAATCAGTAGTTCTCAAATGTTGATCTACAGAGCAATGATTGACTAAGGTGAAGATTCAACAGTCCAATACAAAATGAGAAAAATATGGATAAGGCAGTGAGTTTTTTTAAAAGCTAAAATGTTCCATTTAAAAACCTGTCCATTTTTCAGAGATTAGAAACATTTTGTTATTAAGCATTCTTTATTTTATGAGATGGAGGTTGTAGGAAATGGTAGTTGGTTTTGTTTTTTAATATCCTTTCTTGGAAAAATAGAAAATTTGCAAGCCTTGTGTATCCCCAAAATACATATATTTCTAAATTTACAGGTTTATGACATTCAAAAGCCTGTAAAACCACAGGTTTAAATCAATACAATATTTGTTGATTACTCATAAATCCAACATTGTAAACCACAGACTGTCAAAGGATACGTAAGATGTATAAGAAACTTCCCTTGACCTCAAGAAGCTTATATTCTAATTAGGGAGACAAGACAGACACATAAAACAATTATATAGCAATACAAGACAGAATATAACAAGAGATTAGCTTAAAACTTGACATTTTTATGTACCAAAAGCATTAAAATGTACATACCCTTTTACCCAGCTATTCCACTTCTAGGAATTTATTCCTAAAGAAACAGTCATAGATGCATGGAAAAATGTAGGGACAAAGATATATAATATAATTTGTGATGGTAAAAAATTAGAAATACTTTCAATGTCCAATGATAGGGAGGTGGTTAAGTATGCCAAATAAACATACTTAAATATGTTCATATTCTATGTAACACTAAAAAGTATATACAAGAATATTTACTAACATACAAAAACATTCACAATATACTGCAAATGAAAAATGCAAAGTACAAAATAGTACTAGATTATGACACCATATTAATAATGAAAAATTATTTGTATATATTCATAAAAAATACAGGAAGGATATACACCAAATTTCAATTGTGGTTATCTTTGGGTGGTTATTATGAGTGCTTTTTGTTTTTTTCTCCTTAGTGCTGGTCTTTATTTTCCAAGTTTTCTCATTGAGTAGGCATTACTTTTGGACTGGAAGAAAAACAATACCATATTACTTTAATTTTGTTTTAAAGCTATGGTTTAAAAAAAGACTATAAAGAAATATACTGAAGTGTTAACAGTGGTTGTGACTGGGGTTGAGGGTTATCACTTCTTTTATATTATCCAAAAAGTCTATGACATATTATTTTATACTGGAAGAATATTTTTTAAAATTTAGAATAACAGTGAGGGAATAACAATGAAAATTATTGAACCAAAGCTGTAGTAAAAATCCTTTTATGATGTTTTCTCAGAGCTCTGTCAAACATTTTTGGCCTGTTTCTCCCTTAGCAACCAACGTAAGTCTCTACAGGCATAGGCTAATGTTGACTCTATGGAGGTTATTCAAACAAGGTAGACACTGACTTCGGAACCCATGTTTTCTTCCTTCTCCCAAAGAGCAGAAAACAAGAAAAACCAGCAACATCACAAATATATGCCTTTCCAATTTCATGTAAATATATTCCTGGTCTGAAGTTTTGTTTACTGAAGTTTTCATTGTTATGTATTTAAACTGCCAATCTTCATTTATGATTGCATCTACTCTTCAAAACAAAAACCATAATTTATTCAATCATTTTATAAATATTTCATTTTTTGCTAGATTTAAAAATTTTTTTTCTTTATTAGATTTATTTCACTAAAAATATAATATAATTGTTGACTGAATCAAGATGGTAGGCTAAGAGCACTGCAAGCAAACTTCCTTTCCACATTAACCCCACAAATAACAAAAATGCCATTTTTAAAAAAGTCAATCATCAAAAGAAACCAAGAAATGTCCTTAGTGAGCTAAAACTATAAGGAGTCACTGAAAGATGAAAAGCTGATAGAATCAGTTTAAAGGAGGAAACCACAATCTAATATGCCCAGAGTGGAGAGCTATTGGAAAGGTTGGAGTCCTCAGTATAAACTAAGCCCAGAGGTGGAAGACAGCAGGAAGAACGGAAACAATTTACAGAATTTACAGCATAACTGGCTGGAGGATAGCACAGAACTCACAAAGGAGGTCAACCTCTCCCACCTGTTCTACCTCTTTGGGTCAAGCATTATAGAACAGAGGTATAAAGGTGTCACCCTGCCAGGAAAAACACTTGGATGAGAGAGACAGGACAGAGCCCTGGGTGGACATTAAGCCTGAGGCAGAAGTGGGGACACTCACATTAAAGAAGACTGGAAATTGGTACACTCCATCTCTCTGCCTATTTCATCACTACCCACAATCAATGGAGACCTGCTGCAATACACACTATCATATTCATGGGAGGCTAACCAGGACACTCAAACAAAGATGAATGAGCACAAAACCAAGACTCGAACATGAAAAAGAGGCATTCGTGTCACAAATAGAACTCACACTTAAAGAGTCAATACATTAAATAGAATAAGACCTTAGATTAAGTACAATTAATATCTTCAGAGATAGGCAAGATAACATTTACTTAAAATAAAATCAATTGGTCCTGGCTGGCGTGGCTCAGTTGGCTGGGTGTCGTCCTGTGCACCACAAGGTTGCTGGTTCGATTTGGGTCAGGGCACATGCCCCGGTTTGCAGACTCGATCCCAGGTAGGGGGCATGCAGGAGGCAGCTGATCGATGTTGTGCTCTCACATCAATGCTTTTCACTTCTCCCTTCCTCTCTCTCTAAAAAGCAATAAACTAGTCTTTAAAATAAATAAATAAATGAAATCAACTGGAACTCTTCGAAGTTAAGTTTTGATCACTGAACTAAAAAATGTAAATAAGGACTGAAAAAAAGAACAAATTAAATTAGTAATCTGAAGCCAAGAAATTCACCAGAATACAGTATAGAAGGAAAAAGAAGTGAAAATCGTTTTTAAACTTAATATATAAAATAGAATTAAGTAAGTTCTATCAAAAGTTCAACTGCCTTTCTTGCAGAAATGCTAATCCTAAACTTCATATGGAAATGTAAGGACCCCAGAAAACCAAAACAATCTTGAAAAATAACTAAATTGGAAGACTCACACTTCCTGACTTAAATACTATCTTAATCAATAAAGAAATTTAAAAAAATACATTATCCAAAACAATGTAGTACTTTCATAAGGATGGGCATATATCAATGGATTAGAATTGAGAGTCCACAAATAAACCCTTATGTCTATGGTCAATGGACTTAAGACAAGGGTGACAAGACTATCCAATGGGAAAAGAATAGTCTTTCAACACGGTCCTGGGACAACTGGATATACTTTTAAACCTAGAATTATATATCTACTCAAACTCTCACTCAGTGTGAGAGTACAATTAAGACATTTTTTAATCTACAAGGACGCAAAAATTTTGCTTCCTTCAGATTTCTGGTGAGATAATTGTTCAAAGATATATATCTGGAATAAAAAAATTTAATCCAAAATAATAATCAAGGTATAAGAAGAGTAAAGCAGAGAAACCAGCAAAGCCTTTAAGTAAGTGTTGATTTGAAATAAAAAACAAAACACAAACGCTTACTGATATTCAAAACTACAATATGTGATATTGACAGGAGTAATTGTGAGGGTAAGAAGAGGGGTTGGGAGAAGGGAAAGCAGGTGAATTATAAAGTCCTTGTCTTATTTAGAAGAAAGAAATAGAAATGGATTAACATAAATATCAATAGAAAACATAAATTTAAATATTATGTAAAAAAGATTAAGAATATTAGATGGCTTCACTTTAAACATTTAAGAAGATATAATGCCTACTCTACACAAACACTTTCGGAGAATACAGAAACTCATTTGTGAAACTAGAAGAACCCTGATATCAAAATCCGATACAGACATAAAAATAATTGCAGGTCAACATCCTTATAGACATAGGCACAAAAATTCTAAACAAAATACTACCAAATCAAATCAAAGTTACGTAAAAAGGAGAATACATCTTGGCTAAGTGAAATTTATTCTAAGAATGTAAGGCTGATTTAACATTCAAAAATCAGTATAATTCACCTCATTGGCAGAATAAGGAAAAGAACATATGATCCTCTCGATAAATATAGAAAAAGCATTTGATAAAATTCAACACCAAGCAAATTGGGGGAAAAATAAACTTATGCTCACACAAAAACTTGTGCACAAATGTTCACAGAAGGTTCATTCATAATAGCCAAAATCTGGAAACAACTTTCTAATGGATGAATGGTTAAACAAACTGCGGTACATCTATACTATGGCATTACTACTCAGTATCAATGAACTACTGATATATGCAACAACTTGGATGGCTCTCAAGGAAATTATGCTGAATAAAAATAGCCAATTTCAAATGTTATATATTTTATGATTCCATGTGTATAACATTCTTGAGATGATAAAATTATAGAAATGGAGAACAGATTAGTAGTTGCCAGGGGTTTGCCAGGGGTTGGCTATAAAAGGGTAACATGAGGGAGCCTTGTGATGGATTTGTTCTATATCTTAACTAGGTGATCACACAAATCTGCACCTATGATAAAACTGTTTAGAACTCAATACATACACAATACTCTCTCTCTTTCTCTCTCTCTCTCCCCCCCCCCCCTCTTGTAAAACTAATGAAATCTGTGTAAAGTCAGTGGATGGTGTATCAAAGTTGATTTACTGGACCTGGCCAGGTGGCTCAGTTGGTTGGAGCGTCGACACCAAAAAGGCTGCGGGTTTGATTTCTGGTCAGGGCATACGCCTACGTTGAGATGAGTATGGGAGGCAACCGACTGATGTTTCTCTCACATCGATGTATGTCTCTCTTTCCTCCCACCCCTTCCTCTCTCTCTAAAAATCAATAAAAACATATCCTCAGGTAAGGATTAAATACATTTTTTAAGTTGATTTGCTGGTTATGTTCATTGTACAATAGTAACAAGATGTTATCATTTGAGAAAACTGGATGAAGAACATATAGATCTCTGTGTATTATTTCTTAAATTACATGTGAATCTACAATATCTCAAAGTAAAAACTATAAAAATTTTAAATAACTAAAAATCAAAATGAAAAAAATTGATGCTGATATTGGGCAGATTACATTCAAAATGATATGTCTGAAACAATAAATATTTTAATAATGAGAACTATTGATAGAGAACACACTCTAAGAATTCTGACTTAGGTGGCTAGAGCTGTGGTATGGTCCTACCACTTTATACAATTCAGTATCTATAAAGAATTTCAAAAGAGAAGGAAACTAATACTGGATTTAGAATCACCACACAGTTGTGCAGATTGCTTACTGCACAAGAGCTCCACGCCAAGAGGCTAAGTGGGGGTGGAGGCTAAAATCTAGTCTGTACTCTACTCCCCAATGCACCCATAGCATTTATGTCTACCTGAAAAAGGCATTTTTTAAAACGTTGCACAATGGTACACTTTGGGCTAACAGTGACCCACTTGTTAAGTAAATAACTTTCTTTTAAACATAAGAGAAATAATGTTTATTGAGTGCCTATTCCTAGCACTTGTATATACTCATTTTTAAATTTCTGCCTTTCAAAACAAGGAAATCTGAGCCCATATCTTAGTTCTGTTGTGCTACATGGGTATACCGTATTCCTTAGGAGGCCTCAGTTTTTTCTCAAACCTTTTTGAAACAAAGTGTATAAATCAATACAAACTAAAATATGAGTTACAGTACTATATTGTTCTGTTATGGTTTAATTAGTCATGGCATAGTGTGTGTGTGTGTGTGTGTGTGTGTGTGTGTGTGTGTGTGTGTGTGTGTGAAAACAACTGCATTCCTTAATAATACTCTTCCAAGAACTTACTTAATCCTCACCACAACTCTATTAGGTACATACTATGATGATTCCCAATTTACAGATCTAGAAATTAAGACATAGAGAGATTAAGTAATTTGCCCAAGGTCTCTTAACTAAGTGAAAAATCTGGGATTCAAACCCATGAAGTTTGGGTCCAAATCACTCTTAACCACTCTACAATAATGCTCTTAGTCACAATTCAAGTTGGCACCTGAAAAACTGTCTAATAGAGGCATCTGATAAGATACTTGTTGAATAAATAAATACAAAAATAATGATTCTCAACCAAAGGTATAACTCTCCCAACCCCATAACGAAGTTGCTCTCATCTCCCAAGATTCTGTCTGGTCTTATCCCCCAATATACCATCATACTGCCACTTTATTAAGAATAAAAACTATAAGTCATTGTAACTAATGAAATAACTAATATTTCCCATCCTTTAAGTTTTTAGGAGTCAAAAAATGGTTAAGAACAACAGTGCTGGCAAAGTGAACATGCACTCTGATTCTTTTAAGGGCCTTCAAGCTAGGGTGTGAGAAGCTGTTGACTGCTTACTGGCTTCTACTGTACCTCCCTAATGCACACACACAGGAAATGTATCTTTAGGGAGTTACATTATTGAGAGAAAGGCAATTATTTGCACCCCAGATAACAGATATACCGTCTGTTTTTAAACACGCCCATATTTATTTAAGCATTCTATTTTCATACATATCTCTGTTTATAAACCAACTCAAATATTTTTGGCATTAAGAGAGGAATAAAAAAATGAAAATAGCTAGTTCTCGCCTTCTCTGTTGCTTGCCATTTCTATTGTTCAATAAAACATGTTCATTTCCCCTGCCATATTTCAATTTTCTGTTTTATTTCACTTTAGTCTCCTGTCTCTTCTGATATTACCCCTCTGACATTTGTAGCAAAAAGTGAATCTACTGCCCAATCCAGTTTGGCTCAGTGGATCAAGTGTCGGCCTGTGGACTGAAGGCTCCCGGGTTCGATTCTGGTCAAGGGCACATGCTGGGGTTTCGAGTTTGATCCCCGTAGGTGACATGCAGGAGGCAGCCGATCGATGATTCTCTCATCATTGATGTTTCTCTCTCTCTCTCTCTCTCTGAAATCAATAAATATATATATTTTTAAGTGAAACTATCATAGTCTTCTTTCCTTCTATAACAGTGAAGTAATCATAGCCCATTGAGAAGTATCTTCAAATCTTAAGCTGTGCTTTGTCATTTTGGTTTATAAAATTAATTATTCAAATATTACTTTACTGAAAAAAGCAGGTTTGTTGGTTGAGCAGTTCTGTCCGTGATTAAAAGCAGGTGCACAGGAGGAGTTGTATCAGGCTCAAACTGTTTCAAGTGTAGATGTGGTATTTGACTTTTTAAAATTATTGATTTTTAGAGAGAGAGGAAGAAAGAGGGAGAGAGAGAGAGAAAGCATCGATGTGAGAGTGAAACATTGATCAGCGGCCTCCTGCATGTTCCCTACTGGGGATAGGGGATCGAGCCTGCAACAGGGGCATGTGCCCTGACCAGGAATCAAACCTGTGACCTTTCAGTGGACAGGACAACACCCTAACTAACTAAGCCACACCGGCCAGGGCTAGATGTGGTATTTGAAACCAGTATTCATAAATGACTGAATTATAAGTTATACTTTTCTTCCTTAGAAATTGTTTTAAACAACCTATAAACTTTACAAATTAAAAATCCAAAAGTATTATAATTTATAAACCTGTGTTAGATTAAAATATTAAGTCTGAAACTAACAAACAAAAATCCTGGGAACACTCTTGATTTAAAATATCATCATCAGCCCTGACTGGGTAGCTCAATTGGTTATAGCATCATCCCCATAAGCCAAGGTTCCGGTATCCCTGGTCAGGGCACATACAGGAGTCAACCAATGAATACATAAATAAATAGAACAACAAATCGATGTCTCCCCCCCCCCTTCTTCTCTCCCTCTAAAAAGTCAATAAATAAAAAATTAAAATAAAATAACATCATCACATTCTTTTCTTTTTGTTTTCATTTACTGATTTTTTATTTTTATTTTTTTTTTTGAGAAAGAGAGAGAGAGAAATATCAGCTTGTTGTTCCACTTATTTATGCATTCATTGGTTAATTCTTACAGGTGCCCTGATTGGGAATCAAACCCACAACCTTGACATATTGGAATGATGCTCTAACCAACTGAGCTACCTGGCCAGGGTCTCATCACATTCTTAATGTTTGTGATGACTGCCAAGACTGAAATAAATTTTTAAATAAAACCCCACCCTTTGGACCAGTTGATTTTTAGAGAGAGAGGAAGAAAGAGGGAGAGAGAGAGAGAGAGAAAGCATCGATGTGAGAGTGAAACATTGATCAGCGGCCTCCTGCATGCTCTTTTGAAAGACTAACTATAAATATACCATAAATTATATGTATACCAGATGGTCTCTAAAGCTCTAAAAATTATACAATTCTCAATGAAATCAGAAATGTTCCAAGCCCTAGTCGGTTTAGCTCAGTGGATATAGCGTCGGCCTGTGGACTGAAGGCTCCAGGGTTCGATTCCGGCCAAGGGTACATGCCCAGGTTGCGGGCTCAATCCCCAGTTGGGGGTGTGCAGGAGGCAGCTGATCAATGATTCTCTCTCATCATTGATGTTTCTATCTCTCTCACCCTCTCCCTTCCTCTCTGAAATCAATAAAGAAATATATTTAAACCAAGAGTAATTCAAAACTTTGGAAAACATTTAGAGCAAAACCATCTTCTCTTTAAAAAAAAATGTTCTGAGAATATAAGAACTCATCTAGTGAAATGGTTCCAGAGATGCTAGACTAGCCGACTCATTGAAAGCTTGTTAAAAATAATAATAATTAGCCCTGGATGGTGTGCTCAATGGTTAGAGTGTGGTCCCTAGCACCAAAGGGTTGAGGATCCAATTCCCAGGTTTCAGGTTCCATCCTTGGCCCCAGTCGGGATGAATGCAGGAGGCAACTAATCAATGTGTCTCTCTCACATTGATGTTTCTCTCTCTGTGTCTCTCCTCCTCCCTTCCACTCTCTCTAAAAATCAATGGAAAAATATCCTCAGGTGAGGATTAACAAAACAAATTAAAAAATCAATGGAAAAAGTATCCTCGGGCCGAGACCGGTTTGGCTCAGTGGATAGAGCGTCGGCCTGCGGACTCAAGGGTCCCAGGTTCGATTCCGGTCAAAGGCATGTACCTTGGTTGCGGGCACATCCCCAGTAGGGGGTGTGCAAGAGGCAGCTGATCGATGTTTCTAACTCTCTATCCCTCTCTCTTCCTCTCTGTAAAAAATCAATAAAATATATTTTAAAAAAAAGAAGTATCCTCGGGCAAGTAGTAACAAAATAATAATAAAAACAAAAAGCAGATTTCTAGGCCCATCCCAGTAGGCCTGGCATATTAACTTTGGTGGGGAATCAGGTTCCACTGAGACTAGTAAAAATTATTGGCTCTCTCTCCAGAAAAATGCACATATACTCACAATTTTACATATGATAAACCAGCCCCACACTCATGAATTGATGGACCCCAGGTTAAAAAATAAAAAAATAATTTAGACCCAGAATTTTATGGTTATTTTCAAAAGGGTAGTTAAATGGAAGGAATACATTTATTCCATATTCTACCAGATGACAAAGCTGGGAGAAACTCGTAAAAGTTGCAGTTGAATTTATGGCAACTCTTTGTAATAATTAAAGCCAACAAATAATCTGACAGTTCTCTTAACAAAGCAATAAGCAGGTTGAAATAAGTAGACCTCTTTAAAATTAAGGTTTAGCCCCTGGCCAGGTAGCTCAGTTGGTTAGAGCATCGTCCTGATACACCAAGGCAGTAGGTTCGATCCCAGGACAGGGCACATACAAAAATCAAACAATAAATGCATAAATAAGTAGAACAACAAATTGATGTTTCTCCCTCCCTTCTTCTCTCTCTCTCTAAAATAATTTAAAAATAAAATGAAAGTTTAAAAACAAAAAGATTAGAGCTATTATGGAAAGGATTCCCACACTGGATAGAAGTGGGGCAAGATGACTTCCAAGATCTTTCAATTTTAACGTTTTATAATCCTAAGGAGTTTTAGAAGAGGAAAAAGATAAAAATTTAATTTTAAGCCTTTTTTACTGCTTAAAGGTTGTTTTGTATTTTAGATTTTAAAAAAGACTGCCTGCATTTGTACTCTGTGTGTAGCTATGTCAGTGTGCCTGTCTTGAAATGTAAACTATTGCCAAAAGATGTTTTTAATTTAATATCACCTCCTTACTTTTTATCCCCAGCAAAACTTTATTCTTTAAAAGAATAAGTATAGAAATCATCCTACAACACTACAAAATAACCCAATCAGTTTCCTTACTAACAACTAAATTTTGTATCCTAATTATACTGAAATAAAAATTTATAGTAATAATCCACTCAAGAATCAGAGTACATTGTTTGGTCTTTTCTTGCTTCTTGGATTTCTTGCACTCTAATTTTAGTATTCAGAGAATAACCTCTCTCTTCAAAAACATCCCTGAGGGAGAGAGAAAGAGAGAGAGGAAAGACTATGTACTGGGTAAATGTAGATGTAGAAGACTAAATATGAAAAACAGATTTTTAATCAATACATTTTAACAATGCCTGATGAACTAAAATTTTGCAACCTCCCTCCTTGAAGGAGCACCAAAGATGGGTAGCTCTATAGACACAGAGCCTTCCCTATTTCTGTAAGTAAAACTAAGAAACTCAGCAGAAGGAAATCCTCAAATTCTTATGTTAAATGATTATACGGAGAAATGTCATTTATTACTTTTACTACTCATTCTGTTCCTTGATTAAAACTAGAAAAGTAATGTTTTGAAAGTGAAAACACAACTGTTCTTTATGAACTCACTTCCCCTTCTCTCAAGTCACCATTTTCTGTTGGCAAATGCAATATCTTCCAAGGCAATATCTAGACTTAACTAAAGGTAATAAAAGCTTGTGTTAGACTAATTCTAGCAAAAGGCAACAAGGCATTCACTAAACAACAATTTTTTAAACATTTTTTTGTAATTGATTTTAGAGAGGAAGGGAGAAAGAGAGAGAGAGAGAAACATCCGTGATGAGAGAGAATCATGGATCGGCTGCCTCTTACACGTCCCACACTGGGGATCAAGTCACAACCCGGGCATGTGCCCTGACCGAGAATCGAATTGTGACCTCCTGGTTCATGGGTCAGCGTTTTAAGCACTGAACCACACTGGCCAGGCTCAAATTTGAATGCGTGATATTTTAAAAACTGTTTTTAAAACTCTAATATTTAAAAACAAGATACTCTAAAAAATGGATAATAATTTTTAATGTAACAAGCAGAGAGCCAATAAAAATATCTTAAATGCAAAACTAAAAAATGTCAGATACGAATACTGCCAAAGTAGACATGATGTCTAGTAAGACATCAGTAGGAAGCATTATATTCAGAAAGAACAGCTATTCAAAGAATAACATTTCACATCTATAGATGGAGAGATAAGTTTCAAACTTCAAATCAGAAAAACTGATGTAGTTTTAAGAAGTTATTTCTCTTCCTGAATGGTTTCCTCAATATTTTGTTTTGTATATGTATGTGTATTTAAAGCTAAATATATTACCTCTTTCTGAAGCACCAAGTTCAGAGTGCACTTTAGAAATTTCATACTCCTCCATCAGGTTTGTGGGGTTTTGCATGTTTCAAGGAATGTGTTTTATGTGACACCAAGATGTTTGTGGTTAGCGTTTGATCAATAACACATCTGATTTAAATTAACTGAGTTGACAGTTTGTTGAAACCATATGGCAGGAGCTACTATGGGTAAAAAGGGAAACAACTCAAAAAAAGCACCATTCAACTCCAAAGATTACTTGCTTCACTTTTTTGCTAGTTATCATACTTCCAATTTTATTATCTAGTCTTATACACAATTCAATTATCATATCTTACATAAAGCTTGGAGCAAATTCACTAACAGAATAGCAAATATAAACGGGAAGAGTATGAGATCAGGCTACAGTCTAAATGCAACAGGAAGCCCCTTTTGAGCTGGGAAGCAATGATCCTAGCTGTGCTTTTGAAGATTAATCTTTTTCAGTACATAGGAAAAGGAAGACTGGGAATAGGAAATGAACACTGGGAATGACAAAAACACTGTTAGTATATTCCAGTTTAAGGCAGTGGAGGCCTGAATTACAGTCATATCAGAAAGAAGTGGGAAAGACAGGCAACAGAGAAGAGCATGGACCTTAGAACTACACTGACCATGTTCACATCCTGGCTCTGTCCCTTGCTAGCTATATGGCACTCGGCCTCAGCTTCCTTCTCTATAAAAAAGGGACAATAAGTCAGTTATGAGTAAAGGTTTATAGCTAGTAATATTATTATGGGGATAAAACTTAAGTACTTAAAGATTAGCTGGATGGGAAAAGTTGAGTAAAATAACGGAATAAATATAAATGTGAGTTTTTAAGTTCTATAACTTGAAGAAAACTTTAAAAACACAAATATTAAAAGAGTAAGTTGGCAATACTTATCACTATGTATCACAGCAATGTTTCTAAATGGAAGACCAGAAACAATCTAAGTAAATTATTGTACATCCATACAGTGCAATACTTTAAGCCATGAAGAAAAATCAGATCTAATGTGTGAATAGAGATCAATCCCCAAATTATATTTTTAGTTTAAAAAAAAAGAAAGGTTCAGAAAAAATACTTTATGTTGTACTCTAATTTGTTTAAAATTAAAGATATCATATACCTATATGCATATATGTGCACATTCTATTTCTGAAAAGATACGCCAGAAACTCTAATAGATGATACCTCTGGAGTGAGACTACAGAACTAGGGATCTAGGGCAGTGGTCGGCAAACTGCGGCTCGTGAGCCACATGCGGCTCTTTGGCCCCTTGAGTTTTTAGCAAAGGCCAGCTTAGGAGTACCCTAATTAAGTTAATAACAATGTACCTACCTATATAATTTAAGTTTAAAAAATTTGGCTCTCAAAAGAAATTTCAATCGTTGTACTGTTGATATTTGGCTCTGTTGACTAATGAGTTTGCCGACCACTGATCTAGGGTATAAAGGAGATTTTGTCTTCCTGGTATACTTTTTTAATGAAAATACGTTTTTATTGACCTTTAGAGAGAGAGGAAGGGAGAGGGAGAGATAGAAACATCGATGAGAGAGAAACATGAACTTGCTGCCTCTTGCAGGCCCCCTACTAGGGATTGAGCCCACAACTGGGCATGTGCCCTGACCAGGAATCCAACCTGCAATTTTCAGTAGACAGGACGATGCCCAACCAACTGAGCCACACTGGCCAGGTCAAGTTTTTTGTTTTTGTTTTTAATCTCTACTAACCTATCTTATTCAAAGAATTTAAGGCAACTATTTGTTACAAATATTTCTATATAACTGAAATATAAAATGAAAGAAATAAATTATAAGGTTGGAGAGGTAAAAAGTGGTAAACAGGAGATATAGGGTAATGAGGAAAAACTGACAAGATTTTGGGACCAATTAGATAAGGGATAAGCAAAAAGAAGAAATTTGACCATATTTTCAAGTTTGTGGCTTGAGTCACTAAATTGATGAGATAGACATTAAATCGGTCAAGATAAGAAGCACAGAAGAACAGATATGGCAGAAAAGAGGATAAAGTTGTTTTTGGACATGTTGAATTTAAGGTACTCATCAGTCACTTGGATGACAATGTCTAGTAGCCATTGGCAAACAGGCCAGGAAAAGAGGTCTGGGTTGGTGACAGATTTGGGCATTGCCAGGATATTATGACAGCAATGGAAAATAGAGTAAGAAAGAAAAACAAACAGATATACTCTTGGATACCAATATTAAGGGCAGATAAAAGAAAGCTCAAGAAATAAAAGTTCAAGAAATAAAAGGATAACTAAGAGCTCTTTTAAAACAGAGACTGTCTAATCTGTGGATTGCCAGGCTCTACTAAGGAGGTAGTCAAAACAAAATCTAGAGAGGTTGGATAGGATGAAGACTAAGAGGTCTCTAAAGGATTTAGTAATTAGGAAGTTATTACCTTAGCAAGAGCACTTGAATAGAACAATGGAGGCAGAAATGAGACTACAATAGATTGAAGAGAAAAAATAAAAAGAAATTAAAATAAACAACAGACTATTTTTTCTGAAAGCTTGGCTGTGAAGGCAAGAAGTAAAATAAGACATTGTCTCGGGGGGAAAACCTTATCAGCTGAGAAGAAACAAATTCTACCTGATAAAATAACAAAAAATATAAACACATGTTTATGAGTAAAGCATTTAAATATAGAAGTTTTAAGAGAGTCCCGTTGCTACTAGTTATATGTAATTTTTTACATAGTATTAAACAAAACATTCACTGATAAAGAACTAAAAAGAAAACAATATCAAAATGTTGATATAGTTGTCTTTAAGTGGAATTACTATAGATGATTTTCCCTTGTTTCAAGTTTGCAACATTTTACAAATTTTAATGAGCTTATATTCCTTTTATAGAGGTGGTTATAGGGGTTGGAAGACAATGAGCTTTACCAAAATTAATGATGCTTCAAGGGCAGAAAAGATGTAAGATATTTTAACTCAAGGAAGACAGATAATAGAGAGATAAAATATAAGCAGGCAGAAAGCAGAAAAGAAATAGAAGGGAAAAATAAAACCAACACAGAAGTGAAATCTTCATTGCAGTTAATACAAAGGAGGACAAACATTGCTGAAAACATAGTAAGGGATATGGACGACAGGACTAAGAAAGGCAAACAAGATATAAATGAACTCTGAAAACCATAAAACATTATTGAAAGAATGAAAGAAGACCTAAATAAATGGAAAAACTTCCCATGTTCAGGTATTGGAAGACATAACATTATACTCCTGAAAATGATATGCATATTTAACACAATCCCTATAAGAATCCTAGCTGAGTTCTTCAAATTGGCAAGCTGATTCACAAATTTAAATGGAATTGCAAGGGACCCAGGATAGTCAAAACAGCCCTGAAAAAGAATAAAGTAGGAGGACTCACACTTTCTGATTTCAAAATTTTCTACAAAGCAATGGTAACTGAGGCAGTATAGTATTGGCACATGGATAGACATACTAGTATAGAGCAATGGAATAAAACTGAGAGTCCAGAAATAAACTATATGTTTATGGTCAACTAATTTTTTATAAGAATGCCAATGGGAAAAGAACAGCATTTTCAACAAACAGGGCTGGGACAATAAGACAGCAGGTTGAGATAGCCTTTACCTTACAAAAACATGAAAACTAACTCAAAATGAGTCAAAGAGATAAATGTAAGAGCAAACTATCTACACTAATAAAAGAGAAACATGCAAATTGACCATCACTCCGCTACACCCACCAGCCAATCAGGAGGGAATATGCAAATTAGAAGGGCAAAGATGACAGCCGCCCAGCTGCTCCAGGTGCAGAGTGGCCAGGTGGGGCAGGACGCCTGCTATGAGAGGGAGGGCAGGGGGCAAAGGGATCTACAGGAGCGGCACTCCGGCCGCAGCGAAGATGAAGACTGCACACTCCAGCCGGAGTCTGCAGCAAAGACAAAGGCGGCAGACTCTGGCCTGAGTCTGCAGCAAAGACGAAGAAGGCAGACTCTGGCTGGAGTCTTCAGCAAAGGCGGCAGACTCTGGCCGGAGCAAAGGCCTGGGTCCAGGTGCCAGAGGAAAACCGGTGCTGGAAGCCAAGGGAAGGAAGGCCTATTGCACGAATCTCTTCATGCAACAGGCCTCTAGTAAAACTATAAGAAAAACCACAGGTAGGTCTTCATGACCTTAGATTTGGCAAAGGATTCTTAGATCAGGCACCAAAAGCAAGAACCACTACCACAAAAGTAGATAAATTGGACTCCCAAAATTTAAAACTTTTGTGCTTCAAAGGACACAATTAAGAACATGAAAAGATAACCATGGAATGGGAAAATATTCACAAATCATTTATCTGATAAGGGACTTATATCTTGAATATATAAAGAGCCCTTACAGTTCAATAATAAAAAGACAAGTAATCCAACTAAAAATTAGCAAAGGATCTAACAGACATTTCTTCAAAGAAGACATAGAACTAGTCAGCAAGCACATGAAAATATGCTCAATGTCAATTACATCTCAAAAAATCTGGAAAAGCCTAGCCGGATGTGGCTCAGTGGTTGAACACTGACCTATGAACCAGGAGGTTACTAGTTAAATTCCCAGTCAGGGCACATGCCTGGGTTGCAGGCTCAATCCCTAATACGGGGTGTGCAGGAGGCAGCCGATCAATGATTCTCTCTCATCACTAATGTTTTTATCTCTCTCTCCCTCTCCCTTCTTCTCTGAAAT
Source organism: Cnephaeus nilssonii (assembly GCF_951640355.1). Classification (NCBI taxonomy): domain Eukaryota; kingdom Metazoa; phylum Chordata; class Mammalia; order Chiroptera; family Vespertilionidae; genus Cnephaeus; species Cnephaeus nilssonii. Next base: position 61,422,303 of record NC_137083.1, read on the forward strand.
CATATATATATATATATATATATATGCACGCTGGAAAAGAAAGAAAAAACAAAAGATGTTCAACATTATCAGTCATCAGGTAAATGCAAATTAAAAAACTACAATAAGATGCCACTTCATATCCACTAGGATGGTTAAAATGAAAAAGTCAGATAACAGCAAGTATTGACAAGGATGTGGAGAAATTGGAATCCTCATAACACTGCTGGTAGGAATGTAAAATTCCAGCTGTTTTGGAAAACAGATTGGCAGTTCCTCAAATGGTTAAACATTGCATAGAATTACCATATGACTGAACAATTCTACTCCTAGATATATACCTGAGAAATAAAAACATATGTCCACACAGAAATCTGTACACAAATGTTAATAGCACCATAATTCATAATAGCCCAAAAGTGGAAACAATCTAAATGTCCATCAGTGGATAAATGGATAAATAAAATATGGCATATCCATACAATGGAATATTATTTAACCAAGAAAAGGAATGAAATACTGATACTTGTGATGAACTTTGAAAACATTATACAAAGTGAAAGAAGGCAGTCACAAAGGATCACCCTATCTAATAAAAGAGTAATATGCAAATTGACCGTACCTCCGCTACACCCATAAGCCACACCCACAAATCACGCCCAACAGCCAATTAGGAGTGAATATGCAAATAAACCCAACCAAGATGGCTTCGGCCACAGAGAGAAAGAGGGAGGCTTGTGTTTCCCCGGCAATGGAGGAAGCCAAGCTTTCCGCTTGCCCTTGCTGGCCTAGGCCTCCACTCAAGGCTACAAAGTTTCAATGATAGAAGATAAATAAATCCAAACAGAAATGGTGGCAGCCACGGAGCTGGAAAGAGCAGGAGGCTAGGGTTGCCCCCGGCAATGGAGGAAGCCAAGCTTCTGAAGCCCTGGCCTGCCTTGGCCTCCACTCCAGGCTACAAAGTTTCAATTATAGACGATACATAAATACCAACAGAAATGGCCTCCGCCATGGAGCAAGCAGGAGGCTTGGCTCCACTCCAGGCTACATAGTTTCAATTGTAGAAGATAAATAAATCCCAGATACCAGGGCCTCCGCTTGGGTCACCGGGGGGCGTGGCTGGCCTGCAAACCACCACAGGCCCCTCGCCCAGGCCTCCCATGCCCCAAGGGAACCCCCACCCTGATCCGGGACACCCTTCAGGTCAAACCAGCTGGCCGCCACCCATGCACCAGGCCTCTATCCTATCTAATAAAAGAGTAATATGCAGATTGACCATCACTCTAACACACAAGATGGCTGCCCCCATGTGGCCAAAGATCCTGTCCCCATGTGGATACAAGATGGCCACCACAAGATGGCCAGCAGGGGAGGGCAGTTGGGAGGGACCAGGCCTGCAAGGAAGGGCAGTTGGGGGCGATCAAGCCTGCAGGGGAGGGCAGTTAGGGGTGACCAGGCTGGCAGAGAGGGCAGTTGGGGGTGACCGGGCCTGCAGGGAAGGGCAGTTGGGGGGGACCCAGGCCTGCAGTGGAGAGCAGTTGGGGGGACCAAGCCTGCAGGGGAGGACAGTTAGGGGTGACCAGGCCTGCAGGGGATGGCAGTTAGGGGTGACCAGGCCTGCAGGGGACGGCAATTAGGGGCAAACAGGCTGGCAGGGGAGCAGTTAGGCATCAATCAGGCTGGGAGGGGAGTGGTTAGGGGTGATCAGGCTGGCCAGCAGAAGCGGTTAGGGACAATCAGGAAGGCAGGCAGGCAAGCAGTTGGGAGCCAGCAGTCCTGGATTGTGAGAAGGATCCCAGATCGGAGAGGGTGCAGGATGGGCTAAGGGACACCCCCCGCCCCCATGCACGAATTTCGTGCACCGGGCCTCTAGTATATATATAAAAGCCTAAGCGGCTGTTTGTCTGGTAGCTATGATGTGCACTGACCACCAGGGGGCAGACGCTCAATGCACAGGCATGGAAACATGGAACAGACTGATGAATCTCAGAGGGAAGTGAGGAGGGGGAAGGGCGGGAAGAGATTAAGCAAAGATCTTATATGCATAATAGAGGCCCAGTGCACAGATTCATGCACTGGTGGGGTTCCTCGGCCTGGCCTGCGGGGGTTGGCCGAAACCAGCAGTCCGACATCCCCCGAGGGGTCCCAGATTGCGAGAGGGCGCAGGCCAGGCTGAGAGACCCCATTGGTGCACGAATCCGTGCACCAGGCCTCTAGTTTTAAATATATTGCTTGGTTCTGTTTGCTAAACTTTATTCAGTTTTGCCTCTCTCCTCAGATAAGTTAAATTGCTTGTAGTTTTCTGTGTTTTATCTTTGTTGAATTATGCCACTTGCATAAAAATAACTTCAAACTTTTCTATGCTTCTTTTTTTCTTTTCTTTCCGTCTCTGGTTAAATGGTATTGAAGTTAAAGGTTTGGTTGAATTGCCCATGAAATCATTTGACCTTGAGTATTTTGGGGAGATAGTAGCTCTTTGGCAATATCTCTACTTCTATGATAATTTAACTGCTTAAAGTTTATATCTTTTGGGGGAAGCTTTGATAATTTATATTACTAGTATCCTAGAAAATAATCTATTTCATCCAAGTTTTCAAAATTATTTGTGTGAAGTTGAGGAAGATATCCTTTTATGAGTTAAAAAAAAATTCTTGTGTCTTTGATTACATTATCACTTTACTCATTATCACTTCTTATTTTGTACATGTGAGGCCTTGCCCCTTTTTCTTGTTTAGAACCAGCTCTTGGATTTTTAAAATTAGTTCTTTTTATTTATTAATTTTTCCTTTCATTGTTTTAAATCCTTCCTTTATTTTTTGTTTTGTGATTGTTTTTCTCTCTTCTTATGATGGATGCTTAGTGTTCTTTTCATTCTTTCCAAGTGTTTAAATTACAAGATTTCTTTTGTATGGTACTGTAGTTGTGTTCTGTGAGTTATAGTTGTAGTTATTTTATAAATGGTTTCTAATTCCATTTTTATTTGTTTTCTATAGCACAAGAGTGGTTAATCCTTTTAAACTTTTTCTGAATATTTTCATTTATATTTTTAATAGATTTATTGAGATACTAGAGGCCCGATGCATGAAAATTCATGCAAAAATGGACTTTCCTTCCCCTGGCTGTCGGCACTGCCTTCGCTCCGGCCAGAGCCGCCTTTTCACTCCAGCCCAGAGCCGTCTTCCTGCCTGCCCACACTGCCCAGAGGCCTGGAGTGGCTGCGGGAGGGGCAGAATGCCTGCATCAATGCCACAGCGATGACGCAAGCGTCCTGCCCTGCTCTCAGCCGCTCAACACGTGCATATGCAAATTAACCCATCATCTTTGTTGGGTTAATTTGCATACTCACTCCTGATTGGCTGGTGGGCGCTGTGAAGGTACGGTCGATTTGCATCTTACTATTTTATTAGTATAGATAATTCACATACCATCCAACTTACCATTTAAAGTGTACAATTCACTGGTTTTTAGTATATTCAGATATGTGCAATTTTATTTTATTTATTTTTTAAATATGTTTTTATTTATTTCAGAGAGAAAGGGAGAGGGAAAGAAAGATAGAAACATCAATGATGAGAGAGAATCATTGATTGGCTGCCTCCTGAACGACCCCCCACTGGGGATTGAGCCAACAATCCAGGCATATGTCCTTGACCGGAATCGAACCTGGGACCCTTCAGTCCGCAGACCAATGCTCTATCCATTGAGCCAAACCAGCTAGGGCAGATATGTGTAATTTTAAAACATTTTCATCACTTCAGAAAGAAACCCCATATCTTTTAGCTGTCACTCCCTTATCCTCCTGCCCACCCTCCCACCTACCCCCCTCCCCAGCCTTAAGCAACCACTAATCTATTTTTTGTCTCTATAGATTTCCCTATTTATCGTATGAATGGAGTCATATATTATACTAGAGGCCCGGTGCATGAAATTCGTGCACCGGGGGCGGGGGGTGTCCCTCAGCCCAGCCTGCACCCTCTCCAATCTGGGACCCCTCGAGGGATGTCCGACTGCCCGTTTAGGCCCGATCCTACCGGGACTGCTGGCTCCCAACTGCTCGCCTGCCTGCCTTCCTGATTGCCCCTAACTGCTTCTGCCTGCCAGCCTGATCACCCCCTAACCACTCCCCTCCCAGCCTGATTGATGCCTAACTGCTCCCCTGCCAGCCTGTTTGCCCCTAACTGCCCTCCCCTGCAGGCCTGGTTTCCCCCAACTGCTCTCCCCTGCAGGCCTGGGTCCCCCCCAACTGCCCTTCCCTGCAGACCCGGTCACCCCCAACTTCCCTCCTCTGCCAGCCTGGTCACCCCTAACTGCCCTCCCCTGCAGGCTTGATCGCCCCCAACTTCCCTCCCTTGCAGGCCTGGTCCCTCCCAACTGCCCTCCCCTGCTGGCCTGAGTGCCCACAACTGCCCTCCCTTGCAGGCCTGGTCCCTCCCAACTGCTCTCCCCTGCTGGCCATCTTGTGGTGGCCATCTTGTGTCCACATGGGGACAGTGATCTTTGACCACATGGGGGCAGCCATCTTGTGTGTTGGAGTGACAGTCAATTTGCATATTATTCTTTTATTATATAGATAATACAGAATGACAGAGTGAATGGATTAAGGAATACAAGGATGGTCCAGTAATAGTAAATCTATTAGTACAATTCACTACAATAGTAGATCAAATGAGAAAAATTACCTTAGTTGTCATAGGGGCTGAAAAGGCCTTTGACAAAATTTACTTCCATATTAAAAAATCTTAATAAAATGGTAACAGCTGACTACTTTCACATGATAAATATGTATACTTTAATCTAAAGTCAGGTCAAAGCTTAATAGGAAAACACTAACAATATGCCATTAAAGTCAAGAATATGACAAAGATCCACTACTATCTTATTGTTTAATATTTTGGGGAAGTACTAGACAAATCAATTTGATAAAAGAAATAAGTATTAAAATTGTTAAGGAGGAGATAAAATATCTTTATTTGATAATTTTATAATTATTTAACTATAAAACCCAAGAAAAAGAACTCTTATTTTTTCTTAAAGATTTTTTAAAAATTGATTTTTAGAAAGAGAGGAAGGGAGAGGGAGGGGAGAAAGAAACATCTATGTGGGAGCAAAACATCTATTGGCCAACCCTGCATGCCCCCTCCTACCAGGGATCATGTGCCCTGACCCAGAATTAAATTGGCAACCTCTCGGGCCAGCTGGTGGGGTTCACTTTTTTAATGTCGACCCAGGAACCAAGAGGTCACTTGTTTGATTCCTGGTTGGGGCACATTCCCAGGTTGTGGGCTCAATCCCCAGTAGGGGCATGCAGGAGGCAGCTGATTGATGCTGTTCCTCTCTCATCGATGTTTCTATCTCTCAATCCCTCTCCCTACACTCTCTCTAAAAATCAATAAAACATATTTAAATAAATAAATAAATAAATAAATAAATAAATAAATAAATAAATTGGCAACCTCTTCATGCACAGGAGGACACCCAACCAAATGAGTCATACTGGTCAGGGCAACAAATATCTTTTTGTTACTATTTACAGAAAGTATTATAATTCCAAAGGTGTCTATGTACAAATTAATACTCAGAAATTAATAGCATTCCCATATTCAAACAAGATAAAAGACATAATAGAAGTAGAAACTCCATTTACAATAGCAACAAAACAAAAAAAAGAGAGAAAATACCAAGGAATAAACAAAATAAGAAATGTGAAACATCCATATGAAAAAAATTTAAATCTTGAGGGATGCAAAAGAAAACTTGAACAATTAAAAAATGAATATATACCCTGTTCTTGAACAGAAGATTGAACCTTAAGTAGATGTCAATTATATCTAAATAAATCTATAAATATAATGCAGTACCAATAAAAATACTAACAGGGTAGGGTAGCTTGATAAACTAATTTTAAGTTTTATGGAAAAATAAACAAACAAGAATATCCCTGGAAGTAGAATGAGCGAGGACTATAATCAAAGAATGAAGTCATTAGGTATAAATAGGTAAACTAACCAATCTACACTAATAAAAGAGAAATATGAAAATTGACCGTACCTTTGCGACACCCACCAGCCAATCAGGAGTGAGTATGCAAATTAACCCAACAAAGGTGGAAGGTTAATTTGCATACACAGGCACAGAGCGGCCTGGGGTGGGGCGGGACGCTTGCGTCGTCACTATGGCAACGACGCAGGCGTTCCTCACTGCCCCAGCAGCTCCGGGCTTCTGGGCAGCATGGGAAGGCAGAAAGGTGGCTCCGGCCGGAGCAATGGCGGTGCCGGCAGCCAGGGGAAGGAAGGCCCATTCTTGCACGAATCTTCGTGCATCGGGCCTCTATTGAAACAATAAAAGTCCAATAGAAACCAAAATTATATGTAGGAACTAAGTATACCTATAGACAATACTTCAGTACTGTGATAAATGGGTAGTCACCTGGAAGAAAAGTAAAGTTGGATTCCTATACACCTCTCTATACTTTACACAACTTATATTTTGTATGGATAAGTATATTTAACTTAAAAATAAAATTATAAAAGTATCAGGGGGGAAAACGAGAATTTTAATTTTAGTTAGAAATAATGTTGAAATAGGGAAGACCCTATCTTATGACACAAAACTTAAAATCCAAAAGAGATTGATAATTACAACTATAAAAATGTTTTCATTTCTTTTAAAGTTATACACTATTAAACAAAGTCAAAAGCCAAGTGACAAACTGTGAAAAATGTCTGCAACATATAGCAAAGACCCCCAAAAAATGTCCTAAGAACAGAGTTCCCATAAACAGTATTAAACATGCCAATAGAAAAATTAACAAAAAAATACATATCCAGATGAATTAAAAAATACAAGCAAATGCTATAAAGGAAAGAAATAAGTTTCTTATACCTATTGAAAAGATGAAAAAAACATACCTATTACATTGGCAATTTAAAAAATTTTGATAACCTACTCTGATACCAAGGGTATGGGAAGTCAATGCTCCAACACCAATAGTGGAACATAAACTGGTACAACCTCTGTGGAGGGCAATTTGAAAAATCTATCAAAATTTAAATAGTACAAACAACAACAACAAAAATAGGGGAAAAATGTAAATAGTACATATCCTTTGACCTGCAATTGAACTTCTAGGAATATATCCTAAAGACAGACTCACTCAATGTACAAAGTTATATATGCACAATATTCATTATATCATCATTTGCATTAGCACAACTGTACACATTTTAAATGCCCAGCCAAACAAAGAAATGCTACCCTCCTTCCTCCCCTCCTCCCAACCCCACATCTCTCTGGCAAGGATACACAAAAAAATTTATCACTGGTTGCTTCTGGGAAGGAAGCCAATTAACTGAAATCAAAAGTAGAAGGAAAACTTGCCTTTTAACACATGCTCTTTTGTATCATTTGGATTTTATATCACAAACATATATCACATTTTAAAACCTTAAGATTTCAGTATTATTTTTACCCAGCTTTACCAATTGTTATATTTTTCCCTCCTCCTTTTTTTTATCCCTTTTCTAATTCCTACATTAGCAATAATGTTTTAACTGTTTCCCCGGCTAATACTGTACATGGTATTTAATAAAACTCACAATTAATCTTAACTTGGGTTCCATTATCCCCAACATTTCCTTACTCCTGAGCTCTACCACTGCATACCTCCTCTACAAAAAGCCCTGTTCCCTATTCTTTGTGTGTATGGAAATTATGAGTTAGTCAAAATCCAGGACCAAGAAGCTATGAAATTTCTTGGCCTAGGGGCAAACAGTCACTACTCTATTTCAGGAGACAGCAAAAAGAGGCTGCTCAAACAAGGTTTCACAAAATATCATTTGTACGGTCACTATGGAGAGTCCAGTCCACTATTTTCATGTTTAAGAACTTGATTTTTACCCATTTGTCCAGAGTCAGTGGAGCTTATAGGGCAGGGGTGGGGGATGTCTGGCTCAAGGGTCATAGAAGGCCCTCAAAATCATTTGGCCTGGCCCTGCCAAGGCATTAGGAGTGAGTTAATTAAATGTTTGACCGCAGGCTCATTTTTAATTTGCTAATTTTGTATGGCCCTCGAATGATGTTATAAATATCAAATGGCCCTTGGCAGAAAAAAGGTTCCCCACCCTGCTCTAGAGGAATGAACCACATCAATTAAATTGAATTCACAAGAAACTAATTGCTTACACATAATGCCAATGTATTAATTTAGAATTTAAGAATATATATGTATATAAGTAGTTATGTGTATATACATATATTACTTGAAGTGGGTACATATACAGGTGTGTTCCCCAAAAATGTATACACATTTTAACAGCTGATAGCTCAACTGATGTTTCTTTGTTTTCCGATTTAACCCATTGGAATTAATAATGGCAGCCAAAGTGTGTATACATTTTGGGGACACCATGTGTGTGTGTGTGTATGTGTGTGTGTGCGTGTGTATGAAGAGTATCAATTCATGCATATCAGGGAATCACACACAAATGGAAAATATACCCAGGTAACCACATGGTGCTATGCGTGTGTATAAGGAGAAAAGAATAAATCAGAGGTCTGAGAAGACTTCCCTGAAAAAACAGTGTGATCAAGCTGAGATCCAATGGAAGAAAAGTAAAAAAAGAGAGAGAGAAAAAAAATGGTGAGCAAGAGGGTTCCTGAATGATGGGATAGCAGGTGCAATGGCTCCATGGCAGAAGGGAGCATGATATGTCTAATTAGGTGGGAAAAGATCAAAGGGCAAGACCATATGATGTAGAATTAACTAGAGAGTTAACCACAAACTGTGTAGTGCCTTTTAGGCCATATTAAGGATTTTTGCCTTATCCTAAAAGCAATGAAAAGCTAGTAAAGGGATATAAACAGCGATGGGAACAGATTTGTGCTTGCAGAAGATAAGCATGCTTACGAATTGCGGGCAAGAGTAGAATCAGAAGACTGCTTAGAAAGCTACTGCAGGAGACCTACGTGATAGATGACAGCAGCATGGACTGGAGTTGGAGCAGAAATAAAATAAATAGGACTTTATGATTGATTATACCCAAAATGCAAGGTAAAAGAAAATGTTAAAGAGGATGCCCAAATTTTAAATTTGCATAACAACATGGGTCAGGGTGCTATCACTGAAAGAGAGAATGCTCCAGGAAGACCAGATTGTTCTGTTTTGTTTCGATGAGAGATAGATAGAGGGGAGATGCACAAAATGTAAGAAAGGGACCTGGGTGCTCAGAATCTGGAAATCTTTGTAGAAAAGGATGAAAAATGGAAAATGGGATTAGATTCAAAGGAAAGAGAACATTAGCTGCAAAAACTTAAATATCTATTTATATTTGTTGATTTTTTACCTCCAGGGTCAGCCATAAAACAGGCCTAGACATTTCTATCCCTCCCCATCACCTAAAATCTTTTTAAACATCTCAAAATAAGGGGGAGGGTAAGCTTAAATGCAATACTTAGGAAAAGAAAGCCTTGGTGTGAAAGAATTTCAAAGTATATATTGCGGTATCAGATGTTTCCAATTCTGAGAATAAAGAAAAGACAGAGGCTGCCTACTTGGGGAAGAAAGAATTAGAAAAAGAAAGAGGCTGATGACCCCAAGGCATGAATTCTCACGGTTTAAACACGTTTATCTTTACCTCTGGACAAACAGCCGTTCTTGGCCTTTCGTGCTAAGGGAATACAGAAATAATAGCTCCACACTGAGGCCCCTAATCAGAAATCATGGCTTCCACTGCCACCTAGTGGTAGCATTGAGGAAGTGCATCACCAGGTTCTTGAAGCCCGGAAATATCTCTAGGAAGCCCATGGTATAATTAATCTAAGATCAAAGACCTAAAGATTTCAGTAGTAAAGGGCAAGCTGGTGATAGGTTTTGGTAAGAGATTTATCTTCTAATCTGTCAATACACAAAAATATAAGTTTCTGTTATTAACTTGGGGTGAGAAAAAAAAGACTCCTGTTTTCTTTTTCATGTTAAAGATCAAATACCATTTAGTGATTGTAAAATACCCAATCTGATACTATCAACTCAAAACCAACTCCTGGTGCATTATACATTTGACTATTTAATAGTACTTTAATGTTAATTTCAATGGCGCATTAAAAATGGGCTAACATGTATTTCTACCACACATCAATAACTGTATCACAGACATAAGCAATTGTCTCATTGAATGTACAAAATTCCCTTTGTTATCTTCAAATTAATCCAACTAACAATTTTTTACTACTTAAAAGTACAAGGCACGATAATAAACACAATTCAAAAACCATCATGTTCTCAAAATTCATCAGCTAAATATATCACTGATAAAATCAACTTCAACATTATTCACACAAAAAACATGGTGCATGATTAACACATCATCCTGATAGTTCTCTTCATGGTAAAAGAAGGTTGCCCAATTAATGTTTGACCTTCTGTGTGGTATTTACTTCCCTGCCTTCATTCTACTACACTGATTATTTACTTATAAATGTATAGTTTTACAATGGTCTGTACACACATATCAATTTGATTTGTCTTTGTTTTTTAAGACACCTGAACGGAAGGATATGGAATTGTGGGCCAAAACGTGAAATAATCATATTTGGGTACATTTTTCCAATTCTTAGCCAGCTGTTTTTATAGAGTAGACACGGCATAATTTTGGCAGTATATTCTCGATCTTCGTTTTCTTCCCTTAAAATCCAGTCACACTATCCATTCTGTCTCTGGACATTCTATAATATGAATAATGTAACTAGTTTTCCCTAAATTCTCTTGGTTCTGTTTCCCACCCACCTCCCAACAACCCGTCCACGCCTAACCCTCCTTTCTTGGTTCAGAATGCCTAACTTTTTTTTTACACACTCGAGATGGTTTTTCCAAAATCACTCTTTGGAATGCCCTTCCCTCTTCTCTCCTCAATTCAGCACCCCCTGAAAACATAATTTCCACAGCTAGGAGCCAATGTCTTTCTTCTACAAGATCAAACTGCGGGAAAGGACGAGACTAGGAACCGAGTGAGCGAACCACTGGGGAGTGTCAGTGAGACAGCGGGCTCTCCTTTGGAAAGAAAACACAACTCTCAGCACAAAGCTTCAGAACAGAGCAAAAACAGACCCCCCGCCCCCCGTGTGTTCCTGTCCCTCCCTGACCTCAGAGACACCTTTCCTTTTCTCTAAGCCCCGGTCCCTCTGAGATGTGCGGGGCCTGCCTTTCCTCCTCTCAAGGGAAAGAAAGCCAGGGAGAAAAGCAAGGGCAGCAGTCACCGGCCCGCCGCGCCCGCAAGCGGTCAGGACCTCGGGACCCCGTCCCACGACTCACCTGGCAGGTGCGGCCGTCCGGAGAGTTGCACGAAGCGGTTGAGCTGGCCAGTCCCCCGACCCCCGCTGCCCCCGCTGCCCCCGCCGGCCCCGCTACCTCCGCCGCCGCCACCATTGCCCGCGGCGCCTCCTCCCCTCCTGCGGTTCCTGTCCCAGCCCTGGGCGGCCGACATGACCCGCTAGCGATTGCCGCAGCCCGGTCCCGGTAGCCCTTGGCCCGGCAGCACTAGCCGAGCCTCCTTGCAGGGCTCCTCTAGAGACCCAGGAGACAGGGAAGGGGGAGCGCCCGGTTTCACCAGGGACCAATGACTGGCCGACTTCGTGACAGGCAGCCAATGGCCGGCCGCCTTCTTGGCAGGTGGAGGGAGGCGGGGAGAGACGTGGTAACCATAGCTATGGTTAAAAAAAAAGTGGGGTCTGAGTAAGGCAGAAGCAGCCGCTCCCCGCTCGCATCCACCGCGGAAGCCAATCCGCGGCGACTCCTGCGGCGGCAGGCGGGCCAATCGAAGGCCGAGTGAGCGAGGCCACGCCTGCGGAGAGAGCGGGCGACCGCTGGTCCCGGGTGTGCAGGGCTCAGCAGCTCTTCCCCGATGAAGAGGGAGTAGCATGTGCACATATACGCATAGGTGGAGACCGTAGTATTCCTCCAGCTTTACCGACGGAGATCCCTTTCCCTGACCTAAGACACACAAAAAGGGCTCTTTTGGAGGGGAAAATCCAGGGGCGGAGGCAAAACTTAAACGTCAGGAGGTATTCCCGGGTTCCATTTCTCTTGTCTTTCAGTGGACTGACAACTCCCTAATTCAATATAAGCCACGTCCCAAGCAAACAATTTTAAACCTGGTTAACAAACATGCGAAAATGTTCAAGCTCCCCGGTAAGTATAGTAACACGAATTAAGACGCCCCTCCCTTCTCCCCAATGAGAAACCAGCTCTGGATCATTACGTTAGTAAAGATTTTTTTAAAATAACACCCAGCAGAGAATAGAGTGCCAAGGAAAAGGAACTTTCATAGCTGACTGATGGCTAGGTAAACGTTTTTGTTCAATCAAACACCTTTTGCTCATAGAAAATTTTAATCAGCTTAAAGACAGGAACAGATCGAGATCGAAGAATGTTGTAGATGTACGGGTCAGAAGTTCCTATTGTTCCAAAATTAAACGGAAAATGTGGCTTTGAACTTACTGGGCGCGGTGCAAAGTGGGAAAATACAGATTGTTCACTGATGTCTATCAACGATGAGGGAAAAGCATATAAATTGCGCAAAGGAAACAAAACGTTTCAAGGTTTTCTCCCTGATGGTGTGTGTGTGTGTGTGTGTGTGTGTGTGTGTGTGTGTGTGATGCTTCATATGAGAGAACCTCATGTGATGCTGAGAAAAAAGAAAATCTGCTAGAGCTGAGGATGCATACCTCTTGGTGCGAATTTCTTGTGCCTCTAATTCCACCTTATTCTACTTCAGTCCCTGTTGCCAGGTATTTTACCCATTGAGCACTATAACGCACTGCTTATGAAAATATTGTAGACCTAAAAAAAAGTTTATGGCTCTAAAATATAAAAATCAAAATTAATAAATGTTAATTTTCTAAAGAAACTGTACCAGTGAGTGACCAAATAGCAGATAAAGTAAATTTTATTTTTATAGAAGTACATATTCCAAGTAATAAATAAAAAGTGAATGATAGAATGTTACCATTTTGCAACCCCTAATGAATTCAGAAATCAACCCATTGAGCATTAACCATCCTAGCATCACAAAATGAAAGATGAGACTTGTATCTCTACAACATAAAGATGACAATGACGTGTCTTGTAGGAAAAAATTTGAATCTTAATCTCATCATACATCTATAGCTAACTACCAATTTTTTTTATTTTTTTATTTTTGCTAACTACCAATTTATAGAAAATACAGAGGACGTGGGGAAATACTACAGTGGAACATTTTTTTAAAATGCTACAGAGATACAAACAGCAAAATCCAGGTTATTAAAATTCTACAGGATAAACAAACAAGTTTCTTCAACAAATAAATTGCAAAGGAAAATGATTTGGAGGGAAAGATGTGTAGGTTAAAAGGAAACTTGTGAAGGTTGTATAACTGTGAATACACTAAAAATCATTGAACAGTAATGGTTGTACAACTTTGTTAATATATTTAAACCACTGAGGTGTACACTTGAAAGGGGGAATTTTATGGCATGTAAGTTATATCTCTTTTTTTTAAATTTAATAATATAGGAAAGGAGAAGTGGATGGAAAGCTCGATGAAAGAACATTAACCATTAGCTGAAGCTGGGTGACGAGTACATGAGAACTGTCATTATATTGTTCTGTCTACCTTTTTTATGTATTAGGAAGTCTTCATAATAAAAAGGAAAAAAATAGCCCTAGCCGGTTTGGCTCAGTGGATAGAGCATTGGCCTGCGGACTGAAGGGTCCCAGGTTCTATTCTGGCCAAGGGCACATGCCCGGGTTGTGGGCTTGATCCCCAATAGGGGGCGTGCAGAAGGCAGCCGATCAATGATTCTCTCTCATCATTGATGTTTCTATCTCTCTATCCCTCTCCCTTCCTCTCTGAAATCAATAAAGAAATATATTTTTTAAATAAAAAATAAAAGGGAAAAAATGGTCTAGAAAAATAAGATTATATTAACAATCAACTGAAAATTATCTCATAGTTTTATGTTTATATCAATGTTAAATTTCAGAAACAAAATGAAAGATTTATTCTTGACTAAATTTAAAGCATTAGATTATTTTAAAAGCTTTATTAAAAGGTTAGAGCCAAATTCTTTCAGCTTAGAATGCGAGTACACTTTGCTGGGTATTGACATGATTTGGAGAGGGACCTTCAAAATAAGTGCACACAGACAATATGTACCTGCTAACACAATGTAATAGCAAGTACACAATATCGCCTATAAAGTAATAATGCCAACAATATTAACTTCAATATAATCAAGATTTAAGCTATAACATCCACTTACAGGAACTTTCAGGGGGAAAAGGAACAAGTTAAATGACATGTGAAACAGTCAAATTCAGGGGGACAATCTCCACAATATCTAGCTTAGTTTCATCAATATCATGAAAAACAAAATGAAATAACACAAAAACAAAATGGGATGGTGGTAACCCCTAATGAAATAACAGATCTAGGCAATGATAATCAATAGCTCCTAGCATAACAAAAAGAAACAACCAGGCTGACAGAAGTACACATAATCGTCTTTGAAGGAGTCTTACAAAAAAAAAAATCTGAATAATATCAAACCATTAGTGTTAACTACCAGTTTACAGGAAATAAAAGGGACAGAAAATATGTTCAATGGTATCTTGAGGATGTAACCTCCAAAATATATAATGTGGAAAGCTATAAAACAAACGGCCTATTTTCTTCAACATTATATTTCAAGGAAAAGAGAATCAACAGATTAATAGTTTTAAGAGACATATCAATCAATGTAGTGTTTGGTCTTGTTTGCCTTTTGATTAGAATGAGCCAACTGTTTTTTTAATGGGAAAATTTGATTGGGTATTGGATTATATTCAGGAATCATTGCTAATTTTTTTTTTTTAGGTATTGTGGATATGTTTTTTTTAAAAGAGCTATTTTAATATAAATACCAATTTTAATGGAATCAGTTAAATAAAAAATAAAATAGAAAAACAGCCTGGCTGGTTTGGCTCAGTGGATGAGCGCTGACCTATGAACCAGAAGGTCAGAGTTCAAGTCCTAGTCAGAGCACATGCATACTGAAATATTTACAGGCAAAATGCTATGGTGTCTAAGATTTGCTTCAAAATAATCCAGTAAGGGGGCATGGAAGACAAAATGAGAATGTAGATTGTACTGGCTAGTGTGGCTCAGTTGGTTGGAGCATCACTTCATACATCAAAAAGTGGTGGGTTTGATTCCTGGTCAGACTCCTGGTTGATGTTTCTTTCTCTCTCTCCCTTCCTCTCTCTGGAATCAATTTTTTTTTAATTAGAATGTAGATTAAACAAGGATGGCCAAGAGTTGATGCTTAGTATAGCTGGGTGATGGGTACTTGAAGTTAATTACACTACTTGCTCTCTTTTATAATTTAAATTGTTCCTTCATAAAAAGTTTTTTTAATAGTTCTTTAAAAAGCAATTCCAGATTAAAGGGAATTTACAACAAATTGTATGTAGTTCTCTTGAACAAATAAACATAAAAGATATTTTAATTTGGAAAGGTTATTAGAGAATATTAGGAAATTAATGTTATATTTATTAGGTGTGATAATGATGTCAAGGATAGATAATACAATCTCTTTATTTTTTTAAAGCATAATAAAATAATTAAGAATGTACTATCATGCCCTGACTAGTGTGGCTCAGTTGGTTGAGTATTGCCCCATGCACCAAGGTCACCTGTTGATTCCCAGGCAGGGCACATGCCTGGGTTTCCGGCTCAATCCCCAGTAAGGGGCGTGCAGGTGACCAAGCATACATCTATCTCTCCCTCTCCCTTCCTCTCTCTCTCTAAAGTCAATAAAAACGTATTTAATTAAAAAAAAAAAAAGAATGGACATTCATAATGCCTTAAGACAGCAGGACCATCTCTACTCTCCTGGGGCTTACCCAAGAACATAGTGTGACAAGCAGTAAGAACTCTCAGTTCACCCTAACTCAGAAAAAAAAAGTCAGTCGGAATTAGCAAGAAGTCTGTATTGAGACTATTTCTAGGAAATTATATTTCATAAATGTTGAGTACATACAGTGATTCAAATGAATTTCCAGAATCCCTTCCCACAGAGATTCTATCATTACAACTTTTAATGTAGTGGGGAAGTAGAGGATTGGGGGAGTGGTAAAAAGCACTTACTATATTATGAAATCTAGTTTTATTTGTCAAATTGGCATCTTAAACTCAGCACTGTGTAACCCAGTGGCTTTCAACTCTCACTGCACATTGGACAAACCTGAGGACATTTTGGAAAATACTGATGTTCAGCTCCATCCAGACCATTTGGATCAGAATCTCTGGAGCACTGGCATTGGCCATATTTTCAAAGTTCCCTGAGCTATTCCTATCTACAGCCAGGGTTGAGCTCACAAGTTTAACCCTCTGTATCCCAGTTTTATCAAGTGCAAAATGTGAGTGATATCTTCTGTTTTAGCCGCAACTGAGAATTATTGTGAGAGGTCAATGAAGTAGCATATGTGAAAATACATGGAAAAATATAATGTTTCATGTAAATGTAGGGTCATATTCCCATGTTAGCAATCAATGTATAGCAATCCTTTAAAAATGTTTACTTCTTGGACTGTTGGTTAGTTTGTTGTAGATTAAATATGACCCAGGATCATATAAATTCCTTGGTGAAGAGTCAAATGTGACTAACTGCTTGTCATCAGCCCAGATCAAATTAGCATTGATATGGAGAAGCCCAAAGTAATGAGTCTTTAGTTTACTTAATTATGAAAAGTATAAGCATTTATACATGTAAGCATTACAGACATAAGCATTATACATATAGATGTCATAGAAATGCAAAATATATAAATTGCAGCTAAAGTTAAGTTTGGCTGCCCAAAGAAAAGAAAAAGGGAAATGAGGGCTCACCTGTTGTGAACTAGACACTTCTATGTGTATTGACTTTTTAAATGGGCACATTAGCGCTGGCCAGGTTGCTCAGCTGGTTAGAGCGTCATGCCAATATTTCAAGTTTGGGGGTTCGATCCCAAATTAGAGCACATATAAGAGTCAACCAATGAATCCTATATAATAAAAGGGTAATATGCAAAATGCTCTACAGTACATGAATAGATAAATAAACTGTGGTATATCCATACAATGGAATATTATTTGATGCTAAAAAGAAATGAGCTATCAAATCATTGAAAAATATGGAGGAAACTTATAATCATACTACAGTCCTGGTGCACGGGGTCCCTCGGGCTGGCCTGTGCCCTCTTGCAATCCAGGACCCCATCGGGGGATGTTGGAGGCCCAGTGTACGGATTTGGCCCAATTCCCACAGGCCAAGCTGAAGGACCCCTCATACACCAGGCCTCTAATATGCATATGAGATCTTTGGTTAATCTCTTCCCACCCTTCCCACTTCCCTCTGAGATTCATCAGTCTGTTCCATGTTTCCATGCCTGTGCATTGAGCGTCTGCCCCCTGGTGGTCAGTGTGCATCATATCTACCGGTCAAAAGGTCGAAAGTTTAGACAGTTGCTTAGATATATAGATTATATATATATATATATATATATATATATATATATATATATATGTATATGTATATTACTAAGTGAAAGAAGCCACTCTGAAAAGGCAACATACTATATAATTCCAACTATATGACATTCTGGAAAAGGCAAAACTATAGAGATAGTAATAAGATCAGTGGTTGTCAGGAGTTTGGGAGAAGGAAGAAAGGAATAAATTAATAAAGCATGGGGAATTTTTGGGACAGTGAAACTATTCTGTATGAAACTATAAAGATGGATATATGTCATTATGTTTTCCAAACCCATAGAATGTACAACCCTAAGAATGATACCTAATGTAAACTATGAACTTTGGTAAGTAATGATGTAGTCAAGTTGGTTTAGCTGTTGTAATAAAGGTACAACTCTGTTGCAGGATATTGAAGGTGGGGGAGACTAGCTAGATGGGAACTCTGTACTTTCCAATCAGTTTTGCTGTGAACCTAAAACTGCTCTAAAAAATAATATTTTTATTTTATTTTTAGAGTTTAAAGTGAAAGGAGTTTATTAGTGAAGCAGTGACACAGAGAGGAGGCCACAGCCAGGGCAGCCTAAAGTCTTTTAATATAAAAGTCTTTTAATGTAAAAAAGTGGGGCCCTAGCTGGTTTGGCTCAGTGGATACAGCGTCAGCCTGCGGACTGAAGGGTCCCGGGTTTGATTCCAATAAGGGCCCATGCCAGGGTAGTGGGCTCAATCCCCATTAGGGGGCATGCAGGGGGCAGCCACTCAATGATTCCCTCTCATCGTTGATGTTTTATCTCTCTTCCTCTCCCTTCCTCTCTGAAATCAATAAAAATATATAATTTTTAAAAAGTGTGAGAGGGAGGCAGGGGGTTGGTGCAAAGGGACCAGGATTATCTTGAAACACCTTGTCTGTAGGTGTTCAAGTTAAAAGGCCCTTTTCTGGAGGACTGCTTGAACTAGAGAGCATGTAAACTCTCCTCTCATCATTCTCAGGCAGGCATTTGATTGGCATTAGAGCAGGCAACTAATGTGTTTAGCAAAGGGTTAGGATCCCTGAAGTCTGGTAACTTGAACCTTGTCTAAGAAATGGATATGGAAATTTTGAAGGCAATTCTTTGCCCCTCTCACACCGTCACTTAAATAAAATAAATTAAGTTCAAAGCTTCCATGTTTCTTTGTGTAACTCTGGACTTGAAGGCCTGACTTTGATTTTGATATTTAGAAAAAAGACTTTGGCCCTGTCTGGTGTGGCTCAGTTGGTTGAGTGTCATCCCTTGCACCAGAAGGTCACCCGTTCAATTCCAGTCAGGGCACATACCCAGATTTTGAGTTCTATCCTGGGTCAGGGTGTGTATGGGAGGCAACCCATTGATGTTTTTCTCTCACATCAATGTTTCTCTCTCTCTCTCTGACTCTCTCTCTCTCTCTCTCTCTCTCTCTCTCTCTCTCTTTCTCTCTCTCTCTCTTCTCCCCCCAAACCCCACCCCCCCCCGACTTCATTCCTCTCTCTCTGAAAATCAATAAAAACATTTTTTAAAAATACCTTAGGCCTTGCAAAGGTAAAACCAAGATTTCATTCCGGAGTAGGGAAGGAATTAAACAACTCTGAGATGACATTGCAAAGGTAAGCCTCATCAAGGAGCTTAGGTTGACTGCTAATGGATTGAGGAGCCATTGAAGAGTTGAAGCAGAGAGGTGGCATGATCGGATTTGTTTTCAAAGATCACAGCAGTGATTGGGTTGAGGATTTGTATTGGAGGCTGGCCGATCCCATGGGTGAACCTGCTATAGACAGCAGCTTCAGGGAAAAGAACTCTCCTCCCAAATATCTTCTACCTGCCGCCTAAAGATCTATCCTGTCACAGTATGCATGTTTAAGAGCAATATAACGAAAGATGGATATTCTTGTTTAGGCTATGATTTAAATGTAGTGCTGTCCCAGCACTGAGCCACGTAATCTTACAACCATCAATTATAACAACAATGCTCTTGTAGTGGTGTTTTATAGCTGAAAGATTAAAACAGAAGTCAACTGTAGTTTATTGTTATTTAACAAGTTTTCTTTTACACTTGACATCAGGAAAATGACATGATGTGACGCAGTAATATATTCCATTAGTTTTTGCAGGCTAATGAGAAGAGGACAAAGGCTCCATATAACATGTAAACATGTACTCATACCAAATAAAGGCTGCATGATGTCACAGCAGGAAATCTCAATAAAGTTTCATAGTGGTCCTAATGTGCCAAGTTCAATGAAAAGTGGACGTTTATTTTTTAAAACTGAATAATGGTCCCACATTTTTAAAGTTATGTGAATGAGTCATTTGTTTATTTATTTCATCCAATAATCTAACAGAAATTTTGGGTTAAAACTCGACACTTTTTTTTTTCAACATCTGCAATATTGAACTTGAAGTTCAGATATTTTTTCCTGTTCCCAATTCCAATAATAATTGGCTTATATACTCATTTGATGTGGCTTTATGTAACACTAACTTAACTACAAGGGAACAAGACAGTTTTATGAAAATATCAAGTGACATCTCGTTAAATTGGCATTAGAGGAATGCTCTCTGGCAAACATTTGTGAAGTATAACATCCAATTATCCCAAACAAGTAAACAGAGCCTTACAATTATTAATATCATTTTGCATTTTTGATGTAACAAGCTTAAATGAACAGGCACTCTCTGCATGTGTTAATATTATTAAAACTAAATTGCACAAGCAGATTAAATAGAGAAACTAAATGGGGACACATTTTTCTACTTTTCCCCAACATTGGTAATTGTAGTTTAGCAAAGCAACATCATTCATCAGAGTAAATTAATGTCACTAATGTGATGTTTTGAGTTTATGGTTATTTAACTTATAAGTTTATTTTATTTTATGTTTTATAAGCACTGTAAGCATAATAAGCTTATAAATAATGTATGCATTTAAGTAACATTTTGATAAAAATAACTTGTCAACATTGAGGAGCCTTTTTTTCTGTTTAAAATAGGATGAACAAAATTAAAAGGTGAAATGAACATTACTCAATTTTAAGAAATACTGTTCTACCAAATTCTCCTTCTTGCTTAAGTTAAATTAGTTTTGTTACATGAGGCCAATAGCATTCTAATTAATATACTACCTTTAGAGTTGTAAGATATAGATGCAAACCATAAAGTACAATTCCAATGTAATATTTACTATACAAAGTAGATTCTTAAGAAATGCTTTTTAATTACTCAGCTGGGAGAGGTAAAATAATATAATAATATATAAAGTTATAATAGCCCAAGATTACAATAGCCATATGAGTAACTACACCACTTTCTTTAAATTCAATTTTAATTTTTAAAATAATGACTATGTCCGTATTATGTAATCATCCATAAGTAGAGGAATAAATAGAAAAAGTAAAAATCTCCCCTTCACTCTCCACCTGGTCCTACTTTCCACTCCAAAAGACAGTTTGGTGCCTATCCTTCCAGATCTTTTTCTATGTATTTACATACTCTTATATGGACCTATGCAGCTATACTATTTTAGTTTGTTACATAAATGGGATTATACAGAATGCATACTGCAGATGGCTTTTCTTCTTTTCTACACCATATCTTGGACGTGTTATTATTTTTTAACAGGACTTTTTCATTCTTTTTTAAGCTGCAGCCATTCTTCTGTCACCTTTGGTGGAAACGTGAAGAGTGAAGACCTCTTAGGTTTGCCTTTCGGCTGGTGGACTCCGCCCAGTAAGCATCATTGGAGTCTCCCCTCCGCAGTCCTCCTGTCTAAGTCAGAGTCTCCCAAAGAGCTGGGGCAGCTGCGGAAGCTCTTTATCGGAGGTTTGAGCTTTGAAATTGCCGATGGGAGTCTGAGGAGCCGTGTTGAACAATGGGGACCCTCACAGACGACGTGGTGATGAGAGATCCCAAACCAAGTGCTCCAGAGGCTTTGGGTTTGTCACGATGCCACTGTGGAAGAGGGGGTGGGAGAGTTGTGCAACCAGAGAGGGCTGTCTCAAGAGAAGATTCTCAAAACCCTGGTGCCCACTTAACTGTGGGAAAGATTGTAGTTGGTGGTATTGAAGAAGACACCGAAGAACATCACCTAAGAGGTTATTTTGAACAGTATGGGACAGTAGAAGTGATTGAAATCATGACTGACCGAGGCAGTGGCAAAAAGAGAGGCTTTGCTTTTGGAACCTTTGATGACCATGACTCTGCAGACAAGCTTGTCATTCAGAAATACCACCCTGTGAATGGCCACAACTGTGAAGTCAGGAAACCCTGTCGAAGCAAGAGATGGCCAGTGCTGCATCCAGCCGAAGAGGTTGAAGTGGTTCCAGAAACTTTGGAGGTGGTCATGGAGGTGGTTTTGGTGGGAATGACAACTTTGGTCATGGAGGAAACTTCAGTTGTCGAGGTGTTTTCTGTCTGTTTTCAATTTTATTGATTTTTAGGGAGAGGAAGGGAGAGAGGGAGAAACATCTGTGTGAGAGTGTAACATGGATTGGCTGCCCCCTGCACGCCCCCTACTGGGGATGAAGCTCCAGCCCAGGCATATGGGAATGGAACCGGGACCTCCTGGTTCATGGGATGATGTTCAACCAACTGAACCACACTGGCTAGGGCAAAGGTCAAGTCTTACAGACATTAAATTTTCACTAAAAATATAAACTTAGCTGTTTGACACATTTTTTCTACTTCATGAAAGAATTATACTAGCATACATAGTATGTTTGACTCATTCTTAGCATAAAAGTTTACATACATAAATTTCTGTATATTCTCACATCAAAAAAACACCCATACAATAAAGACAGTCCGGCAGTTGGGGCTATCAGCAGAGCTGTCTGCTTCCTTGGGATAAATAAAATGGATAAGCTGACCCCCAGAGGAAGATTAGCATGCCAGAGGTTTGCAGGGAAGGCACTTGGGATCAAACACCAGGGAGAGGAGGGAAGGAAGCAGGAGGGGGCAGGGGGAGAAGCTGGACTGTGATGAAGTCTCAAAGTTGGCCCCTGGAAACTCGAAAGCTGACTGGCTCTTCAGCATTGTCCTGATTTGGGGCAGGGGGTCTGGGCCTTTTATATCTCCATCTTGGTTAGTCTCTGGATGCAGAGTGCCTTGGGGGGGTGGCAAATGGTTCTCTTCAGTCAAGAAACTCCCAGAGGGCCCTGGCCGGTGTGGTCAGTTGCTTGTCAACCCCTAAGGGCTTCCTGCTGACGGTATTCCCAGTGGCTGTGAGAATTAGTTCTTCATTCCTGAAAGGGAACCTGAGTGGATGCATCTCTGATTTCACCACCTATACTAAAACACTTAGGAAAAAACTAGCACCCGCCAAAACCTACTATGTGCCAACCACTTTCATAGACATTATCCTATTTAATCTCATAAGCAGAGGTTACTTGACCCCAAGGTCACATGGTTAGTGTTAGAAGTGGGAGGAGTGGCCATCTCTTTCCTCCAAATCAAATTTGCCAAGTAACTCTGAAAACTGGTAATTTCAGAAGTATTTATTGATTCATGTCTTAAAACTGGTATCTTCTGAACATCTATGTGCCAGGCACTGGGGAATTCTAGAAAAGAGACAAAATGTCTGTCACACACATTATGTTACACATATATATGTATGTAAATTCATAAATATACTAGAGGCCCAGTGCACGAATTCGTGCACTGGTGGGGTCTGGCCGCCCAGCCCCAATTGGGGCGGATCAGGGCTGGGCCCGTCGGGAGGAGGAGATGGCGGGAGGTTGGCTGGCCGGCCCACCCCGATCAGGGCCTGATCAGGGCCAGGCTGGCTTGGGGAAGGGGCCTTGGGCGATTGGCCGGTGGGCCTCGCCCCCAGTTGGGGTTGGGGGGCCAATTGGGGATGGGGCCGGCCATGGGGAGGGGCTGTGGCTAGTGGTCCAGCCGACCCTACCGCTGAATGGAATGGGGGTGCCGATTTGGGTTGAGACCGGGGAGGGGAGGGGCGTCAGGAGGTTGGTGGGCCAGCCCCACCCCCTATTGGGGTGGGAGGGCGATCAGGGCTGGGCCTATCGTGGTGGGGTGGGCTATTCGGGAGCAGGGCTGGCCAGGGGAAAGGGAGGAGGTGCTTGGCCAGCAGTCAGCTCTTGATCAGGGTGGGAGAGTCTGATCAGGGGCAGACCAGCAGGGAGGAGGGGCTGTGAGGTTGGCCAGCCAGCCCCACCCCCTGATCAGCCGGTTCGCTGGCCACAGTGGGTGTCATAGCGATCAGTCATTATGTTCGCTGGCTTTTTATATATATAGATAATGTATGTATGCATACACGGTTGTTCAGTCCTCCTTGAAATCCATCCTCTCACCTGCTATGCATAACCTTTCACCAAGTCCTGTTGTTTCTGGCTCCAAAATATATCTTGAACCTTCCCATTTCCAGCTATCTCCACCCTAGTCGTGGCCCATCATTGCTTTCTGCAGGGGCTTCTTTAGCAAGTTCCTAATGGTCACTCTACATCCTCCCTTGGCTCCAATCCATTCTTCACATAGTTCTCAGAGTGATTCTTCCTAAAATACACAACTATTCATGCTACGGTGCTGCTTAACGTCTTCCAATGGCTGTCTTGGGCTTTAGGATAAAGTCTAAGTCCTTTAGAAGGTTTACATACATTCATTGGATAACTATTTATTGAGTGCCCTGTTATAAACACTGGGGACACAGCAATGAACAAAAAGACAAAGCTCCTACTTTTGAGAAGATTATAAAAATTACATTCTAATAATTTAGAGGACCGGGAGAGACAGACACTCACATAAGATAACTATATAATGCGATATCAGAAGATAAGCACTATAGAGAACAACAAAGCACAGTAAGTGGAAGAAGAATCCCAGGTGTCTGGGTAGGAAGAGGGGAAGTTGCAAGTTGATACGGAGTGGTCAGGATAGATTTCATTGAGAAGTGACATTAGAGCAAGGAAGTCACAAAGAATTGAAGGATGTGAGGGAGTGAGCCATGTGAGTTTCTGGAAGAGCCTTTCTAGGCAGAGTGCCAACGCCCCAAGGCAGGATTATGGCTGCCACGTTAGTGAGGAGGCCAGTGTAGCTGGAGCAAAAAAAAAAAAAAAATGAGGGGTGGGGTGGGGAACAGAGCTATTAGAATCAGAGAGAATACATCGTTTCCTTCAAGGAGTTTTGCTGTAAAGAGCAGATAAATGGAGTGGTAGCTGAAGAAGGAACTGAAAGCTGAGAAGGTTTTTGTTCTGTTTTTAAGGCGGCAGAAATAATATCTTGATGCTGATGGGAACAGTCAGTAGAGGGGATAACGTGGGCAATGTCCTTGAGTAGACAGGCGGGGATTGTTAGGTCCAGTGTATAAGGTTGGCCTTAGAGAGGAACACAGACTATAGCAGGGCATCTCAATTTCTACACTTTTGACAGTTTGGGTGAGGTAGTTCTTTGTTGGGGGGAGAGAGGCAGAATTAAGGACCCATTGAGGTCAAGAATATAGAAATAAATTAGCATGTCATGCATTTTTCTTTCATATTCAGTTGACTGGGTGCAGGAGACGTGAACTTAACTGTGATTGAGGTTTTGCCATATAAGTACTATAAAGCAAGAAAGGTTCCAGGAACTTGAGAGGATATTCAAATAATGTATTATTTTGAGCTTATTTTGCTTTTTATTATGATATTGTCAAATATCTCAATAGTAGAAAGAATAATATAAAGAACCCTCATGAGCCTGTCACCCAAATCCAACAAATATAACATTTTGCAATCTTCTTTTTTTTTAAAAATTGATTTCAGAGAGAATGGGAGAGGGAGAGAGAGATAGAAACATCAATGAGAGAGAATCATTGATTGGATGCCTCCTGCACCACCACCACCCGCCCCCCCAAACAAGGGGGTTGAGCCCAAAACCCAGGCATGTGCCCTGACTGGGAGTTGAATCATGATCTCTTGGTTCACAGGTCGATGCTCAACCACTGAGCCAAGCCAACTGGGCTGCAATCTTCTTTCATCTATTCTGCCACACATTTTCTTTTCCTCAAGAATTTTAAAGCAGCCAGTTCTTTAAAAAAAATTTTTTTTTAATTAAAAAAAAAGAATTTTAAAGCAAATCCCAGACTGGTTCACTCATAAATACTTCAAGATGTATCTCTTATAAATAAGGACTTAAAAAAAAACCCCACCATAATCACAATGCCATTATCACATGTAACAAAACTAACAATAATTGCCCTAACTGGTTTGGCTCAGTGGATAGAGTGTCGGCCTGTGGACTGAAAGGTCCCAGGTTCGATTCTGGTCAAGGGCATGTACCTTAGTTGCAGGCACATCCCCAGTAGGAGGTGTGCAGGAGGCAGCTGATCGATGTTTCTAACTCTCTATCCCTCTCCCTTCCTCTCTGTAAAAAATCAATAAAATCTAACAATAATTACTTAATACTAGAAGCCCAGTGCACAAATTCGTACAGGGGTGGGAACTGGCCAGCCATCCTGATTGGGACTGATCTGCCTGGCTGGCTCTGGGGAGGAGACGTGGGAGGTTGGCTGATTCCCCCCACCCTGATCGGGGTGAGGCCAGCCCGCCAACTGCCGTGGCCCCTTCCTCCCCCCCACCCCCCGCCAGCCCACCCCCTGGTCGAATTGCTACAGAACTCCCTGTGGAGGGGACAATATGCATATTACCCTTTTATTATATAGGAGGATTAACTAATTCTCAGCTCATATTCAAATTTTGCAAAGTGATGATAATGTTTGCCGACCAACTTAAGCTAGCTAAGGAGAGAAGAAATAAGAAAGCTGATGATGTTTGGTACAATGGGAGGTGGTTAGATCAACGGGTTAAAGGTCCTGATGGGTGGAAAGATAATTGAAGTTAGGAGCCCATAGGGAGTTAGCTGAAGGGGTGTGGTGGGGAGGTCCCATTTTCATCTGCCCACTGCTCAGTCACAACAGTCTTCTTTTTCAGTTTATTATATGAGACAAACTCCTTCCAATCACTATCTCATCCATTTTTAAAAATATATATTTTTATTGATTTCAGAGAGGGAGAGAAAGAGAGAAACATCAAAGATGAGAGAGAATCATTGATCAGCTACCTCCTGCACGCCCCCCACTGGGGATCGAGCCTGCAACCCTGGCATGTGGCCTTGACCGGAATCAAACGTGGGACCCTTCAGTCCAGCGGTGGCCAACCTTTCGGACCTCACTGACCACCAGTGGTCCACAGGCCTGCGCTCTATCCACTGAGCCAAACAGCTCCGGCTATCTGATCCATTTTAGCTACAGCACCCCATACTCTGCAAACTAAATTAGGTCCTCCTTTTATACCTTTCTTCTTTGGAGCACTTACAATTTCAAAACTATAGAAAAAAAATGTGTTTGTTTGAAGTCGAAGTCCACTAAGAACCATGTCTCCTTTGTTCACTATGGTCATTGCAAGCTCGTAGGGCAGCGTCATAGGACACACCCACTAAATGTATTTGTTGGACAAGGGAGGAGGTGTTCAGTAATGCCAAATGCCACAGACTTCTAAACCCACCTGTAATGCGGTTTCTAAGAAGGATTCTAAATTACTTATTCTCAGGTGACCGTCGCCAATTCCTCACTTGTAAAAAGATAGAATTTAGGCGGGCCATTTAAGTTAATTACTTGAAGACTAAATTGGGCCCTTCGTTCCCGCTTAACTTGGAGAGACAGAGCTCTAAATTCCCCTTTATCAGCCCCAAAATGCTCTTGCATAAAGGAAACAATTAATTAACACCAGAGGCTCCCCCGCCAACCCCGCCCCGGGGTTTACCAAGCCCTAAAATGGCCAAGAAGGGGTGGGTCCCGTGGGCATGCGCAGAAGGATACCTGCAGAAGGGGATCTTAACCTCCCCAGAACGGAAGTCCCCGAGCCTTCAAAGCCGCGGGGAAGTAACTCGGCAACGGACCAAGATGGCGGCGCCCAGCGAGGGGACGGCGTTTGCTGCGGGGATTGAAAAGACTTGGGGTGCAGTTGTTCGCTCCCCAGAAGGGACTCCCCAAAAAATCCGGCAGCTGATAGATGAGGGGATTGCCCCGGAAGAAGGAGGCACTGAAGCGTGAGTTCGCGAGTCCACCCTGGTCCAGCTCCGGCTCATTGGAGAGGGATCCCCTGGGTGGGCGACTCTGGCGGCGTGGATGGCTTCGTCCCGTCCTCTGAAAGAGACTGGAGTCACGATCGGCTTTAATCTTCTCGGGGTGTACGGGATTGCCATAGTCAGGTTTGGGGGAGAAGGAAGAAAGAAGACCGCTGTGTGCACCTGACTGCTCTTAGTTGGGCTTCTTAACCTTTTTTGAGCTGTAGGCAGCTTTGGCAGCCTGGTAAAACTTACGAACCCCTTCTCAGCATAATATTTTTAAATGTACAAAGTAAATCACATAGGATTATGCCGGTGTGGTTCAGTGGGGCAGCTTCGAACCATGCACCAGGAGGTCGCCCGTTGGGTTGCGGTCGGTGCACAGCCCCGGTGGCGGGCTCCATCCCCGGCGGGGCGTGCGGGAGGCAGCCCGCGGTGTTTCTGCCCCCTCCCCCTGCCTCTGTCTGGGCTAAAGAAGTAAATAATTACCTAGGATGCTACAGGGAATCAATTCTGTTGGAATTCAGTTATGAAGGTAGTAGAAAAGGGTGATGCAGTCACGTACTTCATTATTAACGCGTTAAATACTATCTATTCATACCCGGTTTTTTAGCTGCCATAATTTTGAAGTAGTGATATCAGCATAAATATTTCAAAACACGTGCAACCACCATAATGTGACAAAATGTCTGTAATTTCCATTCGTCACAAATTCGCAGGTATTGCTGATGCTACTATGGTTTTATTACCTTCATTCATAATCGAAAGAATGCTAAATTTCAGTTAGAGGTTAGTAAAATAAGTGTCATTTTTTTTCCCCTTCCAAGTTTATGAATCCTCAGGTTTATCCCAAGAACCGCACCTCCCTGAGGCTCTCTGAGTCTCTGGGAAGAATTCTTACAATAAATTCCTTTCGGTTACAATAGTGGATGTAATCCTGTTTCTATTAAAATGACTTTTGTCTTCAGCAGTTCCGCCCAGTACCCCTCCCTGGGTGCTGTTGAAATACCTTTCCCTGCAAATAAAATAATTGTTTTTTGCTGGGGGGTTTTTCTCCCTGAAATTTTTTCATGAAATTGCCTAAAGATCTTTACTTTGATTTGACTTTTCAAATTAGTACGTTTATGAGCGGAGTGGGTATCAGTGATTGATCTAAGTAAGAATGCCAAGATTGTTTTCTTCTACTGTTCAACGAATTAAATGTCTAAGGTGGTCCAATTATATAATGCACAGAAGCCCAGAGTCTTATTTTGTGTTTCCTAAAGTTAAGCAAAATATGATTGGGGAGCATGAGTGAACTAGAGGAATGGTTAGCCATGGTAGAGGTAGGGATTGCTTGGAACCTAGGTGTGGCCAAACAGAAAAGAGACAGAAGGATTGGGATTCTATTTAGTAAGTGCCATCGTCCAAAACCCCCTTCGGGTACCCAGACCCTCAGGTGCCCAAGTCCTTTATATATAACTAGCGGCCCAATGCACAAATTTGTGCACAGGTGGGGTCTGGCTGGCCTGATCGCCCCAGTAAGGCCAGGGGAAGGGGCCGCGGGCGGTTGGCTGGCCAGCCCCGCCCCCTGGTCGAACAACCTTTGCACGTCCATTTGCATATTAGCCTTTTATTATATAGGATTGATTTCAGAGAGGAAGGGAGAGGGAGAGAAAGAGAAACACCATGATGAGAGAATCATTGATAGGCTGCCTCCTGCATGCCCACTACTGGGGTTGGAGCCCGCAGCCCAGGCATGTGCCCTGACTGGGAATCGAACTGTGACCCCTGAGCCACACAATTTGCATATTAGCCTTTTATTATATAGGATGACATAGTGTTTGCATATAACCTGTGCACGTCCCCCATATACTTTAAATAATCTCTAGATTACTTATTATGCCTAATATCTATCTATCTATCTATCTATCTATCTATCTATCTATCTATCTATCTAAAAGCCTAAGCCACCATCACAACCGAAACAACTGAACAGACGACTGAACAGGCTGAGTGGAGCAACCAGGCCGGCAGCAGGGGTTAGTGAGGGCCGGCCAAATGACTGAGCAGCAGGCTGCGTGGGGCGACCAGGCCGGCAGGGGGTCAGTTAGGGGCGACCAGGCTGGCGGGGGGGGGGGGCAGTTGGGAGCGACCAGGCCGGCAGGGGGGGCAGTTGGGGGTGACCAGGCCATCACGGGGGGCAGTTAGGGGTGATCAGGCAGGCAGGCAGATGAGAAGTTAGGAGCCAGTGGTCCCAGATTGTGAGAGGGATGTCCGACTGCCGATTTAGGCCGGATCCCAAACTGGCAGTCTGACATCCCCCGAGGGGTCCCGGATTGGAGAAGGTGTAGGCTGGACTGAAGAGACCTTCCCCCCATGCACGAATTTCGTGCACTGGGCCTCTAGTAATGTAAATAGTTGTTTACTGAGTCGTTAGGAAATAATGACAAGAAAAGGTCTGTACATGTTCAGTGTAGACACAACCATCATAGGCCTAACTACATAGTTCACGTCAGCAAAAACATAACATTTTTCCCCAAAATATTTTATATCTGCAGTTGAATGAATCTGCAGATGTGGAACCTGTGGATGCAGAGGGCCGATTGTATTGTGAAACCACTGAAAATGTTATCAGAGGAATTGCATGACTGAAATGATTTTTAGCAAGGTTAAAATCCAGTGCAGTGTGGTTGAGGATGTGGAGTGCAGAGAAGCTAGATACAAAATGTTTAAGCAAAGTGATGCCATGATGCCACGGAAAGATTACCAGTAGTTCTGTCATTTTATTTTAGGAAAGAGACATCTGCCACATTCCAGTCAGTTAATGGATCACCCCAAACAGAACAGCCACCATTGGAATCTACAAGCAAAGAAGCCTTCTTTAACAGAGTGGAAACATTTTCTATATCCTTTTTTAGTTCATGTGAATTATACTTCTGCCTGCTCCTGGAATTGTTATTCCCCAGGAATAACACTACTTGCTCTGATGTTTTAAATTTAAGAATTAAACTTGGTAAGAAATCTTTAAAAATATTTTTTTACTAGAAGCCCGGTGCATGAAAATCATGCACTGGGGGTGGTGGGCTCAGTCCAGCCTGCACCCTCTCGCAGTCTGGGAGCCCTTGGGGGATGTCCGACTGATGGCCTGGGCCTAAGCCATCAGTCAGACATCCTTAGCGCTGTTGTGGAGGTGGGAGAGGTTCCCGCCACTGCTGCACTTGCCGGCCGTGAGCCTGGCTTCTGGCTGAGCAGTGCTCCCCCTGTGGAGCACACTGACCACCAGGGGTCAGCTCCTGCGTTGCATGTCTGCCACCTGGTGGTCAGTGCACATCATAGTGACCAGTCGTTCCCCCATTTGGTCGATTTGCATATTAGCCTTTTATTATATAGGATTGATTTCAGAGAGGAAGGGAGAGGGAGAGAAAGAGAAATACCATGATGAGAGAATCATTGACAGGCTGCCTCCTGCATGCCCACTACTGGGGTTGGAGCCCGCAGCCCAGGCATGTGCCCTGACTGGGAATCGAACTGTGACCCCTGAGCCACACCAGCTGGGCTTGGTAAGAAATTTTATAGGAAAATTAGTATCATAAAATGTTTTCTCTCAAAGGAACATTTTAGATGATCCAACCTTTTCCTTTTACAGAAGAAAAAACTAAGCCAGAGAGGAGAAGGAACAATAATTAACATTTTTATATGTGTTTTCACATATATTATCACCTTTGATCTTTACCTTAAACCTATGAAAATAAGGTATTATTAAACTCACTTTACTGAAGAGGAAGCAGTTCAAGTAGGTTATGTGACTTGCCAAAGGTCAACCTGCTAGCAAATGGCAGAGGTGTGACTGTAGCGTAAGGCTCTTGGCAACCAAACCTAATGTTTTTTTGAGACTACTATACTTTTTGTCTTTTTCTAGATTTTCCTCTGTATATTAGTTATCTATTGTTGCATAACAAATTACCCTAAAACTCAGTGGTTTAAAACAACAAACACTTATTATCTCACAATTTCTGTGGATCAGGAATCCAGGCACAGCTTAGCCAAGTCCTCTGATTCAGGGTCCCTCACAGACAGCAGTGAAGGTATAGTCTGGGGCTGCAGTCATCTTAGGGCTCGGCTAGGAAAGGATCTACTTTCAGTCTAATGTGGTTGTTGATAGGGTTCATTTCCTTGTAGCCATTAGATTGAGGGCTTCAGTTACAGACTAGCTGTTGGCTGGAGACCTCCCTGTTTCTTGCTACATGGGCCTTTGCACGGCAGCTGGCTTCCATCAGAGTGAGCAAGCGAGAGAGCAAGACAGAAGCTAGACTCCTTGTAACCTAGTATCAGAAGATATCCCATCACTTTTGCCAGGTTCTATTCACTAGAGTGATTTTCTTTTTAGATTTAAATAGTTATAGACTTACAGAAAGATTGCACAGGTTACAAAGAACTTTCTTTCTGAGCTACTTGAAAATAAATTGTCAAAGTGATACCTCATTGTCCCCAAGTATTTCCTACAAACAAGAATTCTCTCCTACATACTCACAATGCAGCCATCAAAAAAATATATATATTCATGTAATAAATAACTGTCATCTAACCCTCTGACCCAAGTTATTTCATCTATTGTCCCAATAATGTGGGGTTTTGTTTTGTTTTTTTCATTTTATTGATTTGAGAGAGAGAAACATTGATTTGTTGTTCCACTTGGTCAAACCTGAAGGTTTGCCCTAGATGGTTTGGCTCAGTGGATAGAGCGTTGGCCTGAGGACTGAAGGGTCCTGGGTTCAGTTGTGGTCAAGGGCACATGCCTGGGTTGTGGGCTCGATCCCCAGTAGGGGACATGCAGGAAGCAGCCAATCAATGATTCTCTCTCATCATTGATGTTTCTCTCGCTCTCCTCTCCCTTCCTCTCTAAAATCAATAAAAATGTATTTTAAAGAAATAAAAACAAAACCTGAAAGCTTGGTGTATGAGCGCGACACTCTAACCAACTGAGCTACCCAGCCAGGGCCCAGTAATGTTCTTTATAGCAAAAGGATACAATTGAGAATTCTCTCAATTTTTCCTTGAATTTCATGATCTTGATACTTTTGAAGATTGCAGGCCAGTTATTTTGCAGTGTATCTCAGTTCACATTTGTGTGCTATTTCCTTGTGATTAGAGTCGGGTAATGCAGGAGCATCACAGAAGTGGTGCTGTGTTCTTATTGCATCCTGTCAGGTGGCACATGATTTTGATTTATCCCTTTCCTGGCAATGATCACTTTGATACTTGATAAAAGGGAGGTTCTGTCAGTCTTCTCCATTATAAAGTAACTTTTCCTCCTTTGTAATAAAAGAGTGTTTTGTGGCTGGTCTGCATAACTCAGTGGTTGAGTGTTGACCTATGAACCAGGAGGTCAAGGTTTGATTCCAGTTCAGGGCACATGCCGGGTTGTAGGCTTGATCCCCAGTTGGGGCATGAAGGAGGCAGCCAATCAATGATTCTCTCTCACCTTTCTTCCTCTCTGAAATCAATAAAAATACATATTTTTTAAAAAGTGTTTTTTGAGGAGGTGCTTTGAAATTAGGTAAATAACCTCATCAAACTTTATATAATTTCTTTATTTGTAGCAGCATGGGGTCATGATTTCTTTTAGTTAATAGGTTATAATCCATTACTACCATTATATGTTTGGGTGCTTCAGTTGTCCCTGGACTAATTTTTTATTTTAATATAGTATTTTTTATTTTATTTATTGATTTTAGAGGAAGAGATTCAGAGAGAGAGATAGAGGGAGATTGAGAGAGAGAAACATCTATTTGTTATTTTACTTATTTATGCATTCTTTGGTTGATTCTTGTATGTGCCCTGACCTGGGATTGAACCTGCAACCTTGACATATCAGGACAATGCTCTAACCAACAGAGCTACTCAGTTAGGGTCTGATTTTAAGAAAGTATTTAGAACCATTTCCTTTTATTCTCTTTTGTTCTCATTGGATATAAATTGATTATTACTTTGGATATGATAATTATTTAAGTTAAGCTAGTTAAGTGATTCTATTACTTTTTTTTAAAATATATTTTATTGATTTTTTACAGAGAGGAAGAGAGAGGGATAGAGAGTTAGAAACATCGATGAGAGAGAAACATTGATCAGCTGCCTCTTGCACACCCCTTACTGTGGATGTGCCCGCAACCAAGGTACATGCCCTTGACCGGAATCGAACCTGGGACCCTTGAGTCCTCAGGCTGACGCTCTATCCACTGAGCCAAACCGGCTTTGGCCTATTACTTTTATTCTAGATAATCCCAGCTCCTTTAACATTTACATCTAAATTCTGTTTTCTAGCCATTGGTCCTCCTTTTGCTGATACTGGAATGTTTTCAAATTCTCATATTCCTTATAAAAATATAGAACTTTCCTACATCTTCTTTCATGTTTTATCCCTTTTTCTCCCTGTGCTGTGAAAAATAAGAGCTCTTTAGGTAAAATATAAAAAGCTGAGTGTTGACTGTTAAAGATCAGTAAGTGTTTCAGGACATTTTCCCAAGCACATACCTATAGATGCTCTTGATGCTCTCAACCTATTGAAAACACATAGACTAGACCACACACATTAGTACATAACAATCAGATTTGGGGCAAGGGGTCCCTGGCCAGTATGACTCAGTTCGTTGAAGCGTCATCCTGTACATGGAAAAGTCAAGGGTTTGATTCCTGGTCAGGGCACATACTCATGTTTTGGGTTCAATCCCCGGTCAGGGCATGTGCAGGGGGCAACTGATCGATATTTCTCTCCCGCATTGATCTCTCTCTCCTTCTCTCTTCTTCTCTTCCATTCTCTTCCTCTCCCTTCCTCTCTCTCTAAAATCAATTTTTTTACAAAAAGCATGTCCTCAGGTGAGGGTTTTAAAAAATTGGGGACGGGGAATAATGAATAATACTATTAATTTTATTGAATATTCTTTGGAAGGTGAAAGTGGATGTGGTACAATAGGGGAGCATAGGTGAGTGGTGAAAAATATTTCTGCTTGTTTGGCTTTCACTATGCCTTATTGCTTAGGCACATCCCAGTGCTTTTGCTAGTGTTTATAAATCCCTAGTAGGTGCATGTGAATGGCTTCTACATGCCACCCCACATTTCATTTTATTTTACTTTTTAATCCTCACTGGAGGATATTTTTCCATTGATTTTTAGAGAGTGGAAGAGAGAGGGAAAGACAGAGAGAAATATTGATGTGAGAGAAACACATTGATTGGTTGCCTCCTGCACGAGCCCCAACCAGGGCCCAGGCTGGGGAGGAACCTGCAACTGAAGTAGATGCCCTTGACCGGAATCGAACCCAGGACCCTTGGGTTCGCAAGTCAACGTTCTACACACTGAGCCAAACCAGCTCGGGCTAAAATAGACATTATTTAAAGTATTACACATTTTTTAAATCCTCACCCAAGGATATGTTTTTTATTAATCATTTAGAGAGAGGAAGGGAGAGAGAGAGAGCGAAACATCAGTGTGAAAGAGAAACATTGATTGGTTGCCTCCCGTACATGCCTTTTCTGGGGATTGAACCTAGAACCTAGATATGTGCCCTGACCAGGACCCTTCAGTGTACGGGACAATGTTGCAACCAACTGAGACACACCAGCCAGGGTTAAAATAGACGTTTTAAACAAAAGAAATACATAGGGCTTCCTAGAGAAAAAGTTAATAACTTTTTTCCTCTGCTTATTACTTAAATGACCTGAATGTGTCTGTTCTTTAAAAATAGTTGTTTTTGTTAATCCTCACTCAAAGATATTTTTTCTGTTGATTTTTTTGTTTTGAGAGAGTAGAAGGGAGGGAGGGAGAGGGGAAGGGGAGAGAGAAACATTGATCTGAAAGAGACATCGATTGGTTGTTTCTCAAACACACCCCAACTGGAGCCAGGGATGGAACCTGGATCTCTGGTGTGAAGATCAGCGCTTTAACCACAGAGAAACACCAGCCAGGGCTAAAAATAGTTTTAAGCCCTGACCCCTGTGGCTCTGTTGGAGCATTGTCCTGTACACTGAAAGGCTGAGGGTTTGATTCCTGGTCAGGGCACATACCTAGGTTGCAGGTTCAGTCCCTGGTTGGGGTGTGTACGAGAGGCAACCAGTCAGTTTCTCTCTCACATCAATGTTTCTCTCCCTTCCTCTTTAAAATCAATTAACATATCCTCGAGTGAAGTTTAAACCCTGGCCTTGAAGCTCAATTGCTTGTAGTGTCATCTTAATACAATACACCAAGGTTACAGGTTGGATCCTCAGTCAGGGCACATACAAGATTCAACCATTAAATACATAAATAAGTGGAACAATAAATTGATGTCTCTCTCTTTCTCTCCCTTGCCTTGTCCTTCTCCCTCTCCCTTCCCCTTCCTCTCTCTCTTTCTCTCTCAAATGAATAAATAAAAATTTTTTAAGTAAATAAAAATTGTTTTAATACTTTTTTACTGCGTTTTCCCTCAGTTTAATATATTTATTTCTGTATACATGAAGAATAAGTGAAAGGTTTAATTTCTGACTTATTCAATTTAATGTACTTGCAGTGTTGTTTTTCTTAACATGAATACTCTTTGAAATGGGCAGGTAAGCCCCCTGAGCTGTCTCCACTTGTCTGTGCAAAATATGGCTGGGTCACAGTTGAATGTGATATGCTCAAGTGCTCCAGCTGTCAGGCTTTTCTCTGCGCCAGTTTACAACCAGCTTTTGATTTTGACAGATGTAAGTATAAAATACAAATTACGTTTTTCTCCATATTCAAGATAGACTCTGCTACTTTTTCTGAAAAGACTGGCCACTTGTTTGATTAACGAATGTATACTGCTGTATGTATATAACAACGTGAATTTGTGTTAGTCTTCACTGTATGAACTTGTCATTCCTTTTTTTTCAGTCATTCCTTTTTTAAAAAACTAAACTAGAATGAACTTGGTTTTATGTATTCTGGGAAACTAACAGTAGTATGTTTACTTTATGGTTCCAAAATTTATACTTAGGCAAAGAGACAGAAGACTTGGTGAAGGCTCACACTTTGGAATGCCTGCCTTATAAGATACATGATACTCTCTTTGTTATTGATCTTAGGATCTTGATTTAGAACTTGTTTTGTAGAAAATACTAAGATGCTGCAGTTGCTAATATTTCATATATTTTGTAATTTTCTTAGTTATTTTTATGTTTGGGTCTATACTCTTAAGGCTTTGAATCTCTATAGTGTTTTTAAAGCTTCGTTTCCTCTGTGGGTTTCAGATAAGGAACGATGCGCTGAGCTGAAGAAAGCCTTGTCTACTGCCCATGAGAAGTTCTGTTTCTGGCCAGATAGCCCCTCTCCAGGTACTTATTTCCAAGATTTCCCATTTACCATCTCTTCTTGGTCATTGCATTTCTAATATTGTATATTTATCTGTGAAAATATAATATTTCAAGTTCTTGGTCTTTATATTTGTGCTTTTCAAGAACTGACTTACATTCATTCACTTATTATGTTACTGCTTAACTTTATTAAGTGCGTTTGACTTGCCAAAGGCTTAGCCATGCATACGTTATCCCATTTAATCCTCATAGGGGCCCTGGAATGTAAACATTATCAACCCAGTTTACATATGTGTGTGTGTGTGTGTGTGTGTGTGTGTGTATTTTTTTTATATTGTTGAGAATATTATAGCTATCTCTCATTTCCGCCCCCCCTTACTCCCCCTCTTCCAAGACCCTACCACCCCCTAGGTTCAACCCAGTTTTTAGGTGAGGAAACTGAGAATCAGAAGTCTTAAAACCAACTAGTGAGGAGCCATAACTAGGGTTATCTACTTTCAAACCCTCTGCCCTTCCTGTGATAGCAAGGAGCGCCATGTTCTACCTTGGCTTCCTTTGGTGCACCAACAGCCCTAATGATGGCAGTTCGGTTGCTAAAGAAGACTCACAGAACCCCAAATAACAGTGATTACAAATCTACAGTTTATCACGGTAAAATGGCACAATCTAACAACAGCCAAAGACTGCCCCCACAGTGGTCTGGGCCAGCCAGGTGCAAGCACCTGTTCTCGCTGTATAAGGGCCATGGCAGGATACACTCTTTCGAATCAGGAACCACTGATATGGGTGCAAAACACTGTAGAACAAGAGAGCCCAAAATGATATTTCAAACGTGATTTTTTTTTACATATATGTATTTTGCTGGTTATATAAACCAGCCTTAGCTGCAGCCCTCAGGGTACAAAACTCTTTGGACCAATGGTTACAGAACAACACTGTTAATCCATATATTTCATCCTTGACCAGAAATTAGTGCCATGTAGATGTCTTTTTTTATTTTAGTAGGATAGCTGAGGCTCATTTCAGGGTCACTGATGACTAGGAATATTCCACAAGTGACCACAAAGAGGAAAGAATGGATAGAAGGTGACTAGAGTGCCATCTACTGATAAATGAAGAGGTGATAGGAAAGGGATTATTAAGAAATAATATTTTAAAGTGAAAATGACAACACTTTGTAAAGTATATGATTGTTTAACTATATGCTGTACACCTGAAACAAATACAAAATAATATGGAATATAAACTGTAATTGAAAAATTAAATTTAAATAAATTGAAATTCTGAGATCCAAATTTTTAGTTTTAAGTTATGGAGAAGACAGTCTTAGACGTTGCCTCTGAAATTAATAGATGATACTATACACATGGGAAACCCCTCAGGCTGTCTGACTACCTCATCACGTGAGGAAGGTTAACAGAAGGAAGTCACTGAAGCACACCAAGTGGATAGTGTAGCTTTCTCCTAGCTGGCTTTGGTCTCTAGACATTCATTTTGTCTACAGTAGATTTAGGAGCACAGATGGTTATGATATTAAATATCTGAAATAATTTTAGCCCCTTGGAAATTGATACAATATAGCCATGAATTTATTTTAATATTATCTTTATTAAATATGGTACATGAAAAGAGAATGTTATTGGAGTAAATTGTAGGTAACTTTACCAGTTAGTGTGATTTGGGGAAAGGCTCTTGAAAGATAAAAGCTTCAAGTGCCTCACTGAAAAAAAGGGAAGATGACTGTAAGAAGGATTTCCTGCTGTTGGCCTGGCTATTTCATTGTGCAGTACAACAAAACTCGGTCCTCTGAGGATGAATTCATCTGGGGCCGGTGTGCTCAGACCAAGTTTTTAAGGGTCTGCCTAGAGCTCTGTTGGTGAATCCCAACTCTTCTTGCTATACACTTCTTTCTTGATCCTGTTCATAACTTCAGCGGCCACTTACAAACCTCTAAATCCTATCCAGACCCCTCTCTGGAGCTTGACTTGTATCTTTCTAAACATTTCTACTTAATATTTTGCAGGTAGCTAGAACTCAACATAAACAAACCTAAATTTTTCATCTGATACTTAATACTTGGTTCTCTTATATTTTCTCCATGTTGGTAAATGACACTAATCTCCTCTTCCAGTTGTTTTAGCCAGAACCCTGGAAGTCATCTTAGATGTCTTCCCCATTACCACCACCTCCCCTGGTCCAGTCCATTCTCCCTCTTAAGTAGATCTCAAACAGGACCTTCCAATTATACTATCCCTGGATTTGGTTCTTTAACATTCAAGAGACTTGAGTGGAGAAAGGAACACCCACAAGTATTTATACATTAATGCTTAAATTTATTAAGTATATTCAATAAATACAATTTTGAAGGTAATATTTTCCTAACACGTAATAATTACAAACTAAACTAAATTCCTTTAAAAATTTTAAATCACAATCACTAATTTACTAGGACTGATTGTTTTGAACATATTACACACTAAAAGTAGACACATATTCACATATGTTAATTATAAAAGGTATATTTAAACTTATGTTAAAACATTTGCATGATGGGTTTCATTTCTTCCCTTTCACCTTGTAAGTTTTTATTAGTATGTTATTTTTTTCTAAATATATTTTTATTGATTTTAGAGAGGAAGGGAAAAGATAGAGAGATAGAAACATCGATGAGAGAGAAACATCATCGATAGACTGCCTCCTGCATGCCCCCTACTGGGGATCCAGCCCGCAACTCAGGCATGTGCTCTGATGGGGAATTGAACTGTGACCTCCTGGTTCATGGGCTGACGCTCAACTACTAAGCCATACTGGCTAGGCTATTAGTACTTTCTTAAGTTTGCAGCAATCAGACCAGATCCCAAATTAGAAGAGGATGATCAGAAAGATGTTGGGACCTGGGTTTCTTCTCCCAAGTATGTCAAACCTAAGCCACTGATTATTCAAACAATTTCCTTTTTATTTTATTATTTTTATTTTTAAATATATTTTTTATTGATTTCAGAGAGGAAAGGAGAGAAACATCAATGATGAGAGAGAATCATTGATTGGATGACTGCACACGCCACACTGGGAATTGAACCTACAACCGGGGCATGTGCCCTGACCGGGAATCGAATCGTGACCTCCTGGTTCATAGGTTGATGCTCAACCACTGAGCCACGCCAGCTGGGCATCCTTTTTATTTTTAAACCTCACTTAGTTTTTTAAAGTCCATACTTTTTCCATTGTTTTAGTTTTTATAACCTGACTTTTCTAGTAAAATGATGATGCATCATTTTAAATTGATGTCATGTGTTTTGACATATTTAGTTACTTGCAACAACTTTAAATAATTGAATAATATTAGAGACCAAAATTTGGTTGCTAGTGATAGACTAAGTGGTGGACAAAAATGCTACTGTTACTATTTTTTGGGCCCCTTTTAATAAAAAAACTGAAAAAGATTTTTTTTTTTAAACAGCCTGTTGTGGTATAATTGACATAAAACTACCCATATTTAGGTATACAATTTGATAAGTTTGTACACTCATGAAACTGTCACTACTAGAATTCTACTTAACTTCATGAGTTTATATTCATTTTCCCAATCTAATGCTGTATATGGTATTATTGTACCCACAATAATGAGGTTTTTAATTTTTTTTTAATGAGGTTTCATTCATCATTTAGAGTTTTAAAGTAATGGTTCTCTTTTCTCTATCCTTAGTTCACTGGTATCTTATAGGAATTATTACTTTATATCACTTTGATGTCTGCTAAGCTTATTTCTTTGCATTCAAAGACCCCTTACAATCTCTACTCCTAACTAATGCGTATTATCTAAAACATCACTTTCTTCTTTAAAATAATCTTTCAGTAATTTATTATTTTTTTAATTTTTCTTGATTTTAGAGAGAGAGAAACATCAATTTGTTTGACCACTTCTTTATGCATTCAGTGGTTGATTGTTGTATGTGCCCTGACTGGAGATCGAACCTGCAACCTTGGCATGTTGGACCAATGCTCTAACCAACTGAGTTACCTGGCCAGGGATTCAGTAATTTCTCATTACATACATTAATGAAGTCGTGGTCTGGCCACTGTCTACATGAACTTTATCTCCTGCTACTCTCCCCATAGGCATACCGTGTTCCAACCCTGTGAAACTACTTAGAATTCCCCAAATGTGCCATTCTTGGGCCTTTGCTTTCACACACTATTGTTGGACTTTCAAATTCAGCTTAGACTTGACTGCTTCTGAGAAACCTTTCCTGAGACTCTACTTTTTAAACATAATCACGGAAGTATCATCACCACCCCATAGAAAAAAAATCAATAACCCTGGCCGGTGTGGCTCAGATGGTTGAGCGTCTTCCCGTGCACCAAAAGGTCGTCGGTTTGATTCCTGGTCAGGGTTGTGGGCTCAATCCCAGTAGGAGGTGTGTGGGAGGCAGCCAGATGTTTCTCCCCCTCTTTCTAAAATCAATAAAGACATATTTTTTTTTAAAAAATCAATAATTGTTAATATCATAAAATATCTTATCAGTTTTACATATGCCATATGTTTTTTTATTTGTTTGTTTTTTTTAATCCTCACCCAAGGATATGTTTTTATTGATTTAAGAGAGAGGAAGGGAGAGAGGGAGTGAGAGAAACATGGATCAGTTGCCTCTTGTACCAGCCCTGACGAGGAATTGAATTTGCAACCTAGATATGTGTCCCAACCGGGAATTGAACCCACAATTTTTTTGGTTTACAAGACGATGCTCTAACCAACTGAGCCACCCAGCTGGGGCTCCCCACAGTGTTATACTTTTTTTTTCTTTTA
This sequence comes from Cnephaeus nilssonii, assembly GCF_951640355.1. Classification (NCBI taxonomy): domain Eukaryota; kingdom Metazoa; phylum Chordata; class Mammalia; order Chiroptera; family Vespertilionidae; genus Cnephaeus; species Cnephaeus nilssonii. The sequence goes on from NC_137083.1 coordinate 61,463,969, forward strand.
CAATTTGCACCAATATAATCCTCCAATTTACTTTTTCCGCAGATCGATTTGGGATGTTGCCATTGGATGAGCCTTCTGTTCTTGTTAGTGAATTCCTAGATCGGTTTCAAAGCCTTTGTCACTTGGACCTTCAGCTTCCTTCCCTGAGGCCAGAGGACTTGAAAACTATGGTGAGTTTTTCTTGACTAGCCTTCCGTGGCCGCAGTTGTCACCAGCATGTATATATGAAGCATTTCTTTTAATGACAAGAGGACACAGATTGCTTTGAAGAGAACCACTGGTTTGTCACTCAATTGTCCTTTTTCAGTTTTCATCAGAAAGGTGACTATTGAGCCCGAACCAAGAGGTCACAGGTTCAGTTCCTGGTCAGGGTACATGTACAGGTTGCGGGCTCAATCCCCAGTGTGGGGCGTGCCAGAGACAGCCGATGAATCTTTCTCTTTCATAGATGTTTCTATCTCTCTATCCTTCTCCCTTCCTCTCTCTAAAATCAATTTTTTAAAAAACATGTTTTTTTTAAAAAAAAAGAAAGGTGACTAGTAAGTGTTTAAGTAAATGGGTTCCATTTAAACTTTTAGATATGATTCTTTAAGTGACATAAATTCAATTTTATCCTGATTTGTTACTTAAACTATTTAACAGAAGATACTGAAATGTTATTTCATATGGTTTATTGAATATCATTTCCCAAAGAAAGTGCTAGAGTTATAAACTCCCTTCTCTCTTATGAATAGAAATCTTGAAATGTTCTGGCTCGTCTATACTTTGAATGTTTACTGTCCCATTTCTTCACCTTGTAGGTACTTTGAAAACAAGCTTCATTGTAGGAACTAGAAGCTATTATTTTGCTTCTTTAAATTGAGAGGTAGTTATGGACTTTAGCATCAAACCTCTGATGCCTATTACAAATTTCACCCTGTCACTAGCCAAGGTAATTTTTTTTAATCCTCATCCGAGGATATGGGTTTTATTCAAAATTAATTTGTTGAGAGAGAGAAGTTGATGTGAGAGAGAAATATTGATTGGTTGCCTCCCACATGTGCCCCAACCAGGGATCAAATCCGCAACCTAGATATGTGCCCTGACTGGGATTGGAACCTGCAACCTTTTGGTGTATGGGACAGTACTCCAATCAACTGAGCCACCCAGCCAGGGCCCAAGGCAATTTTTTTTCCACCCTGTCATGGTTCTTTAAAAACTGTGGCAAGCTCTGTTGTTCTGTCAAAAAGTAAATCCAGTGTCAGGCCAAGATATAAACAGTGACCTTTTTTCATTATTTGGGTTTGAAGTTTACAGGTTTCAGAGAAAATGTGCAGTTGGTAAACTGAAAACAAATTGGTACTATAAAAAGATTTGGTGGTTCCTTTCTCAGTCAGCAGATCCGGGGCAATTCAGAAAGCTTCTGTGTGCTGCCATAGCGCTGTCCCAGGACATCTTCTCTAATGAAGAGAACTGTCTTTGTGTTTGTCATTTCTGTCATGATTTTTGCCTTGAATTATGTAGGTATATCATTATGTATAATTTTCTTTTCATGGTGACTAAAACTTAAAGCTTTTTTGTTGTTCCTTTGTAGTGCTTTACAGAAGACAAGATCAGTCTTCTCCTGCACCTACTTGAAGATGAACTTGACCATGGGAGTGATGAGAGAAAAACTGCCACCAAATTAGGCTCAGATATCCAAGTCCATGTCACTGCCTGTATTCTCTCTGTGTGTGGCTGGGTAGCATGTAGGTTAGTCAGCAAATTTGGCTGGGGGACATCATACACCCATATACTTCAGTCACTAATTGTACTTGGAGATCACATGGTGTTTCCTATAAGGAAAGTAGAGACAGAGAGAAACTGAAGAGGTGGGGGCATGAGAGACAGTAAAAATCAGTAACAAAGCCAGAATTAGAACTAGGAAATTTAAACATACCTGAACTTTGTTCCTTTCACTGTCACTTCCCAGCTGGAAATTTGTATTCCTATAAACAATGAAGCTCCTTTCTACTTTCAGAAAGGAAGGAAAATGAGTTCAGTTGATAAAAACTAGCAAAGGAAACACCAGCTGGAGTCTTCTAGGCCCCCATTTTGGTGTTTCCATTCCAGCTGCTCAATTTGGCATAGACTACCTCTGAGATGGAAGACTGTCAGAACCGATCTTGATTTATTTTAATATGTTTTCTTTGGTAGATGAAGGAATAATTTTCATTTAAAAGGGAAAAGTTTTAAGAGGGATAGGGAAATTTATAAAACATAACTTTTAAAAGTCTTGCCATAGAAGAGCACACCAAGACTCCTAGGTATTTCTATAGGAAATAAATGAGAGATGATGACCTTGGGGGTCCTGAGATCAGAGGATTGGGGCCCTGGAGAGGACGTGTTCCCAGTCACTGGACTGTTTCAGAGATGTGTTGGATAAGATAAAGCATACTTGCAAATCATTACACTTAGTCCCTTGGAAATATTACCCTTTGAGAAAACTCTTTCTTTTCTGTTCCTACCTAGTTCTTCCTTGGAACCCATGCAGCTCTCCCTGATAACATGTTCACATTGTATGAGAAAAGTGGGGCTCTGGGGCTTCCAGCAGATTGAGTCATCCATGATCGACCTGGACACATCCTTTGTCCTGACCAGCTCCCCCATCCCTGGCCCTGAGGGGCGGCCGGAGCGCTTCCTCTTGGTGCCCGAGTCTCCTCGGAGGATGGTGACTCGGAGCCAGGATGCTGCGTCTTCCCCAAGCTCAGAGCAGGTATGGACTTAATTGGCTTGTTTGGGGTAAATTTTTTAAAAACAGTATTCTTGGCCCTGGCCAGATAGCTCAATTGGTTAGAGCATCGTCCTGATACACCAAGGTTGCAGGTTCAATCTCCAGTTAGGGCATATACAGAAATGAACCAATGAATGCATAAATAAGTGAAATAACAAATCAGTGTGTGTGTCTCTCTCTCCCACTCCCTATTTCTCACCCCGCCCTCCGCTTCCCTCCTCGCTTCCCTCCTCTCCCTTCCCCTCTCTCAAATCAATAAATAACATTTAAAAAATAAAAACAGCATTCTTGCCAAAAATGTTGTTGGTGGAAAAGTTGGGAGTTAACTTAGGAGTCAGTTCTAACCACATTGATACCACATAATGGTTTTATTTACCAGTTGCAATGGAAAAGCTAGATTCATTGTTTTGTATAGAAATCTAATATTCTCAGAAACTAAATTTTTACCATTTAAACTCTAAAGTACTTGCACCTGCTTCTAGAAATATTTCTCCTGACCATAGTCACTAAGAACATTGGTGTATTTCCATTATCATCTCCCCTTCCTCAGGCTGAAAGGAGCCCAGGACCCATCTTCTCTCGAACTCGGAGCTGGGACTCTTCCAGTCCTGTTGACCGCCCTGAACCGGAAGCCGCTAGCCCCACCACCAGGACCCGCCCAGTGACCCGGAGCATGGGAACAGGAGACACCTCTGGCCTGGAAGTGCCATCCAGTCCTCTTCGGAAAGCCAAACGAGCCCGCCTCTGCTCATCCAGCAGCTCAGTGAGTCCACCTGCGCATGCGGAAATCCCTGAGCTCAAAGAGCATGCCACACCCTTACCTGCTGCACAGAGAAGCAGGCGTGAGCTCATCCTGTAGCTAAAGGTTAACTATGTGAATAAGATTAAAGATGGGTGACCAAAGGGAAAACATTTAAGGGTTTTGTCATGTTTCTTTGGGATAGATTCTGGAGCGGTAATAAATATGTCGGGGGGGGGGGTCGGACAGCAGTGAGGTAGAGGAACAGACCAGACAACTAATAGTGCCTCTGAATTTACGTAGCACTACGCTTCATTAACACGGTTCTCCTCCTCCATCAGGACACGTCTTCACGAAGCTTCTTTGATCCTACCTCTCAGCATAGAGACTGGTGCCCTTGGGTGAAGATCACACTTGGCAAGGAAACCAGGGAGAATGGTGGAACTGAGGAAGATGCCAGCGCCCTAGCAGAACCAGGCTGGAAGGCAGTGCTGAACATCCTCTTGGCCCATAAGCAGTCTAACCAGCCAACTGAAACAGATGCCCTGGTGAGATGAGCCGTTGTCCCGAGTGTGTGAGGCACTTGCCGTTTATGGGTTGAGGAGCAGAGCTCAGTCCTATAATTAGCACCCCGCCTGCCCTCAGCTTTCGTAAGTCAAGTTAGATTAGACTCCATCTGGTTTCATCCTGGAGGACAGGCATGGAACTGGTTCAATCTTTCTGCACTTTAGCATATGGCATTCTATCAGGTTCTGAGAAATTCTTTGTCTTCTCAACTAAAATGTCTCAAAGGGAAAAGGAGTAAAGAAATAGAAATAGATGAATAGGCAGCTGCCCGGCCTCATGTTGCGGAACAGCTGCTTTTTCCATCTGTTGCTGTCACTGGCATTTGGAGCCTGGCCAGTGAACTTAGCTGCCTAGAGCACTGTGCTCTGGCACCAAGACTGCAGTTTCATTCCTCACAGTGGGCAGGTTACTTTGCCCTGAGACACGGCCCCAGACTTGTGCACTGAACCTCAGCTAGCCATCGCAGTCCTGACTGCTGCCAGTCACAAAAGATGGGGAAGCGCCAGTCCATCATGACAGCTGAGAAAACAAGTCAGGTGTTTGCTCTGTGCAAAGGCTGGAAGTGATAAGAGTTGGGCATTAAGGAACCATGACAACTGGGTTCTCTTTTCTTTGCTGGCTCATTCCCCAAGTTGCCTTGTAGCCTGCGTGGTATAAATATAATTTCTGACCTCTGTTCCCTCCAAAGACAAAGTAAAATAATACTCGACAGATGTTTACAAGAAGCATTTCCAGACATGGTTCTGTAGGGTCAAAGGATTCCACTGGAAGGAACTAGAGTGATGCTAAAAGCCCAAGAAAGTACATTTGTACCCTTAGTAAATGTACAGATGAAGGTTTTTCCAAGTCTTTGCAGGAAAAAAAATCTGCATTTTTCCAACTTAAAAACTTGAAAATATATAAAGCTATCTGAAGAATAACTATTTGACCTACCTCTCAAATTGGAGAGATTAGATCTATCTTTGACATAAATTCTCTCTGCCTAGAGCTTCATGAAATAATGTACTGCCAGTTTTTATTAACTTCCTCTCTCACTTCAGACTAACAAGAAATCCCATAGGACCCTTTTTTCTTTTTTTCTTTTTTTGGTAGTGGGAAAAGTTGGCCTCATAATTGGCTCTGGGTTCCAGGACTTTTGAAATCCTTTTTGGAAGCTTGTCTTTTAACCTCCCCGCAGCTGCTATGACTGGGAAATACAAAGTTTAATGAGGCTGTGGTAAGGGATCTTGATGTTGGAAAAAAGTTTACACTATTCTTCAACTTGCTTGTTTCAACTTTGTCTCTTTATTAACTAAATCGCTCTCGGTCTCTAGTAAGAGCTCAAACTTTTCCCTCCTGGGACTTTATTTTATTGAGACACTCATCCACAAAGAAGATAAGAAAACAGTGAAAGTGTCATTATGTCAGAAATCAGGGGGTCGACTTTATGGATTATCTTGTTAGATATTGTTTGGGCTCTCACTGCTTGTGACTCAAAGACACAGAGAACCAAGTGTTCCAAATCACTGAGAACTTTTTTATCTTTTAGAGAATTGTTTTGTCTCCCTGTAACACCATGTCTCAGCATCTCAGATCACTTCATAGGCAGGATCAAGTGGCAATGAGACTCTTCCTATTATTAGCTCTGCTGGCTAAAACATGAAGCTGAGAAGACCAAGGTTATAGTTTAAACTCTTAATGGTCATTTAACTTTGTTTTATTCCTTGGCCTTGGATTATATTATTAACTCCAGCTAGGCATCACGTAAATGTGGATCCTTGTTCACAAGAAATAATGAACTGGGACCAATTCAGCATCACAGATGAGAAACCAGAGCAAAATGTGTGCTGCACTCTGGTGGGTCAGAAGTGCCATCCTCACATAGAAAGATTAGGACAAATACAGATATTTGGAGAGAAGACATGAGCCGTATTTTAGAAACTTAGAGTGTGATAGCAAGAGTTTAACAGTAGAGCACAAGCTTCTTGATTTTTACTCTGGCTTTAGGTGTTTATTATGTATAGCACTATATAAAGTTAACTTGTTTTACTCACTCTTGGTTATATCTAGATCATTGTTGGAGAAATGTACAGACCAAGCCTTAATGCTGTTTATATCCTTCATCTCTGTGAAAAAAGTTTAATCTCTAATAATGAGCTTTTCTCCCTATAGAGTCTGTCTGAGAAATCAAGGAAAGTATTCCGAATATTCCGGCAGTGGGAGTCTTTATGCTCATCCTGAAGATATCCCAGCCCTTCCTGGAGAGAAGTGGAATGAGTGACGTTGAAGAATAAAGCCTGGATCTCCTTTGAGCAGCTGATGCTAAGTTTTTCTCCGTTCTGGTTTAATCAGAGGGAAGGGAGCTCCTGCCCTTTCAGAGGCAATGAGTGTCACCGTCTGCATCTGACGGAGGGGAACCCGTTTCCACACGGGGTGTGGACCTGATGAGGCACAGCAAACCGGGTTCTATGAAACCAGGCGGAGGGCCAAGTACATGAGCACTTCCAGAGTCTTTAGTGTGAGGCAGTGATTTAAGGACTCATATATCCCAAGAATATGACTACGTATTAATAAAATTTTTGTTAAAATTTTTATGCTGGACAACTGTTTTCCTCCTTGCCTTCTGGGCTGATGTAAAGGAAGCAGAAACAGAAATTTTCAGTGGATCAGTAAACAGTCACATTTTTAGTTTTTGGATTAGCTACAAAGCCTAAAATTTATTTGTGGTTCTAGTCAAAGAAGGTATTCCTAAACCAGAGCCAAAATGATGTCCATTATGTCACCAGGAATATCTCCTAATGTCATCAATGAGTAGTAAGCCCATCATTCTCTCTTCACTTTAATACTAACAATAGGAGAGGAAGGCCCTTCAGAAAAGACCCCTCTCCATGTGCCTTCTAATGCCTGGCTCCCCTGAGTGGGGCTCGCAAGGCTTTCACTGCTGGTGGGGAGCATCAGTCACCATGGTGAAGATTGACCCGCCCCATCTAAATAAGACTGTTCACTGATAAAGTAACCATGAAGACTAGAAAGTAGTTATTCTCTGAAATGCCATATTTTCTTTCAGTAACTGGTTGGTTGGCTTTATAACCCATGCCATTTATACTGAAGTATTTTATTTATTTGTATTTATTTATTGTTTAAATTGATTTCAGAGAAGAAGGGAGAGGGAGAAAGAGTTAGAAACATCAGTAATGAGAGAGAATCATTGATTGGCTGCCTCCTATATGTCCCCCATTGGGAATCAAGCCGGAAACCCAGGCATGTGCCCTGACCAGGAATTGAACCATGACCTGGTTCATAGGTTGATGCTCAACCACTGAGCCACACTGCCAGGCTATACTAAAGTATTTAAAAGAAAATTTCACCCATGCTAAACTTTATGAAAAAGAACATTTTTCTATGTACTGTACCCAACAAAAATTAATCCCCTAGTATCATCTAATACCTAGTCCATATTCAAAATTTTTAATTGTTCCCAAAATGTTCTTTACATTTGATTTGTCCAAACCAGGATTCAGTCAAGGTCATGGTTTGCATAAATATCTTTACTATAAAGAGATCTTTTTCCCATGCATAATTTGATTTTTTCCTCTCTTTTTTTCCCCCTTTAGAGAGAAAGACACATGAATTGTTGTTCCACTTATTTATGCATTCATTGGTTGAGTTTTGTATGTGCCCTGACCATGGATTGAACCCAAACCCTGGCACATCAGGATGATGCTCCAACCAACTGAGCCACCTGGCCAGGGCCATGCATATCAGATTTTAAATCTGTCATTTCTAATCCTGACTTTTAAAATGGTAAATAGTGTTGCTATCTCCTCTGTCAGTGGGTGAGGCCAGTAGAGGCTGCTTCCAGGTTATTTTTTGAGAGGTGCTCTCCTGCCTGTGGCAGTGGTGATTGCCGTGACTCTTCATCACTGCGTCTCCATGGTCCCCTTAGAGGTTGACTAATGGCAGTGCTAATGTTCCCAAGGTGGGAAGCCATCTGGTGACTGAGTTTGAAGTCTGCCCTCTAGAAGCTCATAGCCTCTAGGTCAGCGGTTCTCAGCCTTTCTAATGCCGCGACCCACAGGTTGAGAACCGCTGCCGTAGAGCCTAAGACCATCAGAAAACACAGATATTTACATTACGATTCATAACAGTAGCAAAATTACAGTTATGAAGTAGCAACGAAAATAATTTTATGGTTGGGGGTCACCACAACTTGAGGAACTGTATTAAAGGGTCGAGGCATTAGAAAGGTTGAGAACCACTGCTCTAGGTGATAATTTTTTAGGAAGTGTTTAAATTTTTCCACAATAATCTTTATACCTCCCTCCAAAAAAAAAATTCATATTTCTTTAAAATTGGCAAAGCGCTACAGTTTTTTGTTTGTTTGTTTTTGTGGGTTTGTTGTTGTTTTTTAACTATAAATGGAAACAGGTTGGGATAGACATGGTATAATTGAAAAAACATTAAGTCTCCTCCACGTGTGAGGCCCTGTATATAATGCAAAAATAAATGACTACTTGGTTTCCACCTTCAAGAAGTTTATAGTCCAAAAAAAAAAAAAAAAGAAGAAGTTTATAGTCCAGGCTGAAAGACACATTTGTACACAGATGTTGCACAAGATAAAGAGTGTTAAATACTCTAGGAGAATTATACGAGAAATTAATTCTCATTTATGGAATTGGAGAGAATTTCAGTCAAGGTGTAGGTTTGAGACAGATGAGTGAGAGGTGTAGGCTCCATGGGAACAGGGATCTTGTCTGTTTTATAATCTTAACACTTAAAAACTGCCTGCACATGGTAGACACTTAATAAAAGAAGAGCATTTGTTGCTGAAGGAACATTGTGAGTAGATAAGCAGTGCCGCAAGCTAATTCCAGCATGTCATAAATGCAAGAGTTTCATCAAAAGATTGATGGACTTGGGGACTCAGCAAGGGCTGAATCACCTATGTTATTGCCTGTTGGAAATGGCTAAGGGCATTTCCCTAAACCAGAAAAGGATGCATAAATGATTGCTTGCTGCCAGACAGCTGAGGGCATCTTAATCTACATGTTATTGCCTCCTACTGGCCAAATACCTGAACAGCCGTAGGCAGTTTCCCCCAATCTGACAATGGATTCTGTATACTAAACCCTGGCCTTTGATATGTATATCTACCTTGGTTTAGGACAATTTGTGTTAATAAAAAGCAAGGGGTCCAGAGAGACAGGAGAACTTGGTTCCTTTAGCTAAGTTTTCTCTGACTCCCCAAAATGCCTTCCAAAATTATGTTTCGTCTCTGGACTCTTGATTAATTTACACACAGTGCCTTCTCCAGATTCCTGAACCCCTTCTAGATGCTGGGAAAGACCCCCGGCAAAGCAGAATTTCACATGTTCCTGAAAGAGCAGGTATTCTGCTGTGGCTGGACCTTTGCATTCTAGAGTAGAAGAGAGAGGCTAAGAGAATAGAGATTGGGCCAGACTGGAATCTTGTGTGTTATACTGAGGATGAGTTTGGTCTTGATTCTGTGGTAAAAGAGAAGCTGTTAAAAAAATTTTTAAAATATATTTTATTGATTTTTTGCAGAGAGGAAGGGAGAGGGATAGAGAGTTAGAAACATCGATGGGAGAGAAACATCGATCAGCTGCCTCCTGCACACTCCCCAATGGGTATGTGCCCGCAACCAAGGTACATGCCCTTGACCGGAATCGAACCTAGGACCCTTGAGTCCGCAGGCCGACGCTTTATCCACTGAGCCAAACCAGTTAGGGCAGAAGCTGTTAAATTTTTGAGCAGGGCAATAATACCTGTGCTTAGGAAAGTCATTCTGGTGTTTGTGTATAGTGTGCATTGGGGAGACAAGAAGGCTCTGAGAGAGGTATGATGGCAGGGAAAATGGATAATTGGTAGAAATGTCAGCAATGACTTCAACATGATTATTTTGGGTGTGAGGAAGAGGGGAGGAATCAAGGATGACACTGAGGTTTGTTCCTGATCAGGATTGGGAACTCAGGTGGAGAGGGAAGATAATAGTTATGTTTTTAACATTTTGAGTTCAGTATCTGTCTAGAAATGATGTGCTAGAGACCGGCTGGTGTGACTCAGTGGTTGAGAGTCGACCTATGAACCAGGAGGTCATAGTTTGATTCCCAGTCAGGCCACATGCCCAGGTTGTGGCTCGATCCCCAGTGTGGGGCATGCAAGAGGCAGCCGATCAATGATTCTCTCTCATCATTGATGTTTCTATCCCTCTCTCCCTCTCCCTTCCTCTCTGAAATCAATTAAAAAAATATTTTTAAAGAATAAATTTTAAAAATTTAAAAAGAAATGATGTGCTTGAGGTCAGGAAAGGAGGATTCAGTGTGTTGAAATTGAATGCTCAGCATCTATAGAACCATGTAAAGTGAACCCGTCAGCCTTATTGTCTTCTCACAGGATCTTAGTGCCAGCCTGTTTAACTGTGTACCTGAGGGCTCAAGGCTACCTGTCAGAGTTTCTGGCAAATACGCTACAAGGCTAGACTGAGTATACTTTCAAACAATGATGGGTGTTCTCAGATGGGGTGATGGTTCATTTTCTGCGGGATGCCCGGATAGCTGTTAAAACATTTCTGGATGTGTCTGTGAAAATGTTTTAGGCGGAGATTAGCATTTGAATTCCTGAACTGAGTAAAGAAGCTTGCCCTCACCAATGCAGTGGGCATCATCCAATCCATTGATAGCCTAAAAAGAACAAAAAGACAGAGGAGGAACCAATTTGCTCTTTGCTTGAGATGGCACATCCATCTTCTCCTGCCCTTGGACATTGGAGCTCCTGGTTCTCAGGCCTTCAGTCTGGGGCTGGAACTATACCACCAGCTTTCCTTGGCTCCAGCTCGCAAAAGGCAAATGGAGCTTCTTAGCCTCTATCATGTGAGCCAATTCTCATAATAAATCTCTACATATCCTATTGGTTCTATTTCTCTGGAGAATTCTTACAATACAGATGGGATTGAGCTCATGAACTTTGTTCCCAAAGCATCTGTTGTCTTCCACATACTAGGACATCACTTCAACCCTAGGCTATTCATTCTTCTTGTGGGTTGTTCCAAAGTTTTTGATTTGGCCTTTCTAGGAACCCACTTTTCCTGATTTGATTCTTTATTTGAAAAATGTTTGTTGTTTTTTGTTTTTGTTTTTGGCAGATTCTTTTAAAGTAAATAATGGCCTAAAATATCATTTTTGCTACTTTAATACCTACAAAGGTAGCATTATATCTTCATTCTAAGGCATTTTCCCACTTGCACTAGCCACACTAGGTAGCTTATGGGGATGCTATACAATGTCTGTGCTCTTTGTCTCCTGCTGGTAAATAGAACTTTCAAAGCTTTCCTCTCTACCTCTCACATCAGAGCCTTCTTTGCCATCGTGATCCCAGCGTCAGAGCAGGTGGTGGTGTCTCAAAGACCCCCTGCTATTCAAGGCTAGTCAGACTCCCTCATTTGGCCAGTCCTCCCAGCCTTCAGATTCTTCTTTTATTGTTTTTCTCCACTAAGGCCTCCAGGATTCTGTGTTTTATTTAAACAAAGGTTGTATTTCCCATCTAAGTTGATTTCGTTTTCACAGAGGGAAAGACTGAAGCTCAAAGACATTTAATAACAAGCTCTGCCATATAGCTAGAATGTGGCAGAGCCGCACTCAATCCATTTCCCAGCCTTCTGTTCTTTTCATTATAATACAGCTGTGATCCCTTTCAGCACGGCAATCCTATGATCTTCCTTCCCAAGTACAAAGTCAAAATCTGCCTCTCACCGCAGCAGGGAATGCCTTGCATCTGCTCATGGGATACTGCTATCCAGAAATGAGTCTTTTACCTGGCCCTTTAAATTTTTATCCAACTTTAATAAACTTGGCAGCTGGAGCATTCTCTTTGGGGGCTTTTCTCATTTACTCATCAAACTCATAGACCGGTTGTGGCTGCCCTCAGAGCCAGCTTGTACATCCGTCCACAGCCTTCCATTTTAGCAACAAAAACAGCTGCATATACAGCTTGACCAACAGCAAAAGTTACAAACACTACCTCCTCCTCGGTTTTCCTGCTATTTTTAGTTTTATTCCTATTCTAGGTTTTCTTTGGCTTTATGTAGCTGTTATCTGGGTCAGTTGACCCATGCCTCAGAAGTGAAGGCTGCATCTGAGCCCTTTAATTAGAACCCATTCATTCCATCTTTATCCCAGCTCTCTTTTTTTCTCATTGCTCCCTGGCTAAGGTGGTCGGTGGTGATTGTTTTTCTTTCCACCACGCCTCTCTAGTCCAATCAGCATCATGTAGCTGAAGCCAATTAGTAAGAAAGGGAAAAGGGAACAAAGTTTGTAGGAAGGTCTCGGGGGAAGGCTGGTAGTTTACCCAGAGATTACCCAAAGATTCAGGCCGTGTTGATAATATACTTCTCAGCTTTCTGTCCTCACTTCAGTCAGCTCCCTGTCACTCTCCCAGTGGGTAGGTACAGAATAAAATGGGCTGTTTGCCACAGCCCTCAAGAGGGTGGAAATAGGAACATAAAATGTCAAACCTGGAGGGAATTCCAGATTTACAACAAGGCCTCACTGTTTTCAAGAGGAAACCAAGGTCACAGAGATAAGAAAATCATCTTTAGCCTCCATGTCCATTTCCTAGCCAGTCTTGCCCAGCCGTAACTAGACCCAAAGGGGAAGAAGGAACCCGCACGAGAGTAGCCGGTGGGGTTCAAACCATTTTGAAGTGACAGTGAAGCAAAGACTGCGGGTGGGGTCAGCCTCTGGGACATGAGAGAGAGGAAGATCCTCGAACGGGAGAACCCTGAAAATCGATATCCTCACTACTGCAAATAGCTGCCACAGCAAGTATACACTACATTTTCTAAACGCTACATATTTCACCTCGCTCAAGGTCACACGGCCGATAAGTAAAAAGGCCAGAATTCAAACACCAGCCATCTGTGCTCTGTGGGGAGCGGCTACAGTGTTTGGACAGGTTCAAGCCTTGGCCTAATGAGAGGGCACAGTCCTCTCATGGCCACGTGCAAGTCCCAGCTTGGAGGGCAGGGCCCTCCCAGCACAATTACAGCCAACAGCTATGGTTGTGAGCTTGAACCTACGGTCTGAACACATGGCCCCACATGCCTGAGTGAAGTGGGCTTGATAGAGTTCAGGTGCATGTAGTTGAGTAGGATTGAAACCCACGAGAATGTTGTAAACATCTTGACCACGCCCTTACTTTGCCTCGTGGCATCTGCTATAAAATAAAGACACGGCTTGTGGGCGCTGTCGCTGTCTCTCCATGAGGAAGCAGCGTCCCACCGAGACCCAGCTTTCATTCTCTTGTCTGTCTTTTCTAAGCCTTTCAGCCGCCCCCACTCAGGGTCACCCTTGGCCGTGCCGGCGTGGCACAGTGCTCCTAACTATACTGCCTGCCTTCTAACCAAAAATATAGTTCAAAAGAGGAAAAGTTATATACAGGAAGCTGTTCAGTACATGGTTACTTAAAATAAGTTGAAAATAACCTATAAGTTGAAAACAGCCTTGGCTGGTGTGGCTCGGTTGGGCATCATCCATGCACCGAAAGGTTGCCAGTTTGATTCATGGTCAGGGCACATGCCTACATTGTGGGCTTGATCCCAGCAGGGGTCGTAGAGGAGGCAGCCGATCGCTGTTGATGTTTCTCTCTCATCTATGTTTCTATCTCTCTCTCCCTCTCCCTTCCTCTCTCTCTGAAATCAATAAAAACGTATTTTTAAAAAAGTTTTTCTATTTCATTGTTTCTCTGATTCTTTTTGTATGTCTTTTTTTGATTCTTTTTGTATGTCTCTAGGTGAGAAACCGTCCAAGTAATAGCAATAAGTGACAACATTAAGATAGAATAATAATAAAGTTGTATATTTTTTGTTCTTTTTTGTTGTTAATCCTCACCAAGGATACCTTTTCCATTGATTTTTAGAGAGAGTGGAAGTAAGGGGAAGAGAAAGAGAAACATCCATGTGAGAGAGACACATCAATTGGTTGCCTCACACATGCACCCAACTGGGCCGAGGATCAAGCCTACAACTGAGACAGTGGCCTTAACCAGTATTGAATCCATGTCCCTTCAGTCCACGGGCTGATGGTCTAACCACTGAGCCAAAATAGCCAGGGCAATAATGAAGTTTTATCTTGAGAGTTGCCAAATAATATATTGCCTACTTTTGGTAAATATTTTGTATGCAAACAAATATATCAAACATTCTTTGTAGCTTACTAGCTTATACTGGGTATCATTTTCACCGGTTATAAACTGGGCAGGAAGGCTACCTGTTCTAAATCATATAGTAAGAATAGAAGGCGCTCTGCCCTCCTCTCCACCCTTCCTTCCATTCACCTTCAATCCACCTTCACTCCAGTGTAGAATCTAGTTCATCTTTTTCTGGGCTGAGCCTCTTCATAGCTGCAGCCCAGCCAGCATGGTTCAGTGGATAGAGTGTCAGCCTGTGGATTGAAGGGTCCCAGATTCTATTCCGGTCAAGGGCACATGCCTGGGTTGAGGCTCAAATCCCAGTAGGGGATGTGCAGGAGGCAGCAGATCAATAATTCTCATCATTGATCTTTTTCTTTCTCCCTCTCCCTCTATGAAATCAATAAAAAAAATATATTTTTAAAAAATGGCTGCACATCCATGATCACAGCAGCATTATTCACAATAGTCAAAAGGTGGAAGCAACCTAAGTGCCCACGGGCAGGTGAATGGATAAAGAAAATGTGGTATATGCATAAAATAAAATGTTACTCAGCCTTAAAAAAGAAGTAAATCCTGCCCTAGCTGGTTTGGCTCAGTGGATGGAGCGAGGACCTGCAGACTAAAGGGTCCCAGGTTCAGCTCTGGTCAAGGGCAGATGCCCAGGTTTCGGGCTGATTCCCCAGTGGGGGGTGTGCAGGAAACAGCCGATCGATGATTCTCATCATTGATGTTTCTATCTCTCTCTCTCCCTCTCCCTTCCTCTCTGAAATCAATAAAAATATTTTTTAAAAAATAAAATGGAGGCAAATCCTGTCATATGATACAACATGGGTAAACCTTGAGGACATTATGCCAAGTGAAATAAACCAGTCACAAAAAGACAAATACTGCATGCTTCCACTTATATCTAAAGGAAGTATCTAAAGGAGTCAGACTTGGAACCAAGATGGCAGGCAGCATAGGTAAACGCTTGTACTCACCGCCTCCCATAATCACATCAAAATTACAACTAAAATACAGAACAACCATCATCCAGAGCTGCCTAAAAGCTGGCTGAATAGAAGTCCGACAACTAGAAAGCACATTGAGACTGGTAGGAGCGGTGGAGCGGGCTGGACCAGCACCCACGTGTGCTGCTTTTTTAATCTGAAGGGAGAGTGTCCCTGCTGAGGCCGTCCATGAGGAGCAAGGGGTCCCAGCCCTACACCAGACCCTGCACCCAGGGTCCCAGAGCTGGGAAGAGAAGTTTCCATAACTTGGGGCTGTAAAAACCAGTGGGGATTGTGGCTGAGGAACACAGAGGCTACCAGAGACCCAGGTGTCCCTCTTCTTTTTAATATACTAATATATATATATTTATTTCCGAGAGGAAGGGAGAGGGAGAGAGAGAGAGAAACATCAATGATGAGAGAGAACCATCAATTGGCTGTCTCCTGCATGCCCCCCACTGGGGATTGAGCCTGCAATCCAGGCATGTACCCCTGACCGGAATCGAACCCGGGACCCTTCCGTCTGCAAGCCAATGCTCTATCCACTGAGCCAAGCTAGCCAAGGCCAAGTGTTCCTCTTAAAGGGCCAGGCACAAACTTAGACTTGCTTCTTCTGAGCTCCAGTGCCAGGAGGAGTTGGGGGACCCAGACACATACAGGGAGGAACTGGATTGTCTGACATCGGGCCAAGACCTCCCCTGTCGCAGGGCTGACTGGCAGCCATATTTGAGTCCCCATCACCCTGGAGCACACTGTTTGCTCTGCCCTAGGGGTTCCCTGAGACCCCACCCATCCAATTTGCAGCCCCACTCAAGCTGTTTGCAGCAGCTTTTCCATATGAATGGTCTGTCCGTGCTCAGGATTCAGACTTTGCTAAAACCTCTCAAACAAGCTGCAGCTGGGTCAGGGAGTCCCAAACCTATGAATAAAAGGCTCAAAACCCGGCACTAAAACCAGCCTGCCTTGCTTCACAGATGGGCCTCGCCTGGGCACTTCCAAACCTGAAACAAATAGGAGGAATCTGCAGATCTCTCTGTAGCTCCTGCCAGGTGGCCCCAGGCAGTGGCCAACTTTGCACCTCCCTGGAGACCCTAGAGCCAGCGCACCCAGTGGTCAGCATCAGACCATACCAGATTACAACTCTTCACATCCATAAGCAACACACTCAAAAGTCAGACTCAGTGAGCACCAAAGCCCCACTGAAGCAAGTCCTGCCCCATAAGGGTGTCTCCTGCACAGCAGCTCTCCCACTGTAGTTGCAGCTGGTCCCCGCAACCAATTAGCCTGGAGGTCAATTTCTCCCAGTGATGCCAATAGCAATCAAGTCTCAACTACAACGAGACTGTGCACACAGCCAACACAGGGGCATACCTAGAGTGCCCAGCTCAGGTGACTGGGGAGGCTGAGCCACTTGGCCCTATAGGACACCTACTACATAAGGCCACTCTACTAACTCAAGGAGATGTAGCAGCTCTACCCAATACATATAAACAAACACAGGGAAACAGCCAAAATGCAGAGACAAAGAAACATGTCACAAATGAAAGAAATTGAAGAAAGCAAACTACTGGATATGGAGTTCAAAACCAGTTAGAAGGTTACTCAAGAATCTTCTTGAGACCTCCAAGGAACTCAGTGAGACTTTCAAGAATCTTAGTGAGAATGACAAAAAAATGGAAAAGGACCAGTCAGAAATTAAGCATACACTGACTGAAATAAAGAATAATATACAGGGATTCAACAGTAGAGGATTCTGAGAATCAAATCAATGATTTGAAATATGAGGAAGCAAAAAAACACCCAATCAGAAGAGCAAAAAGAAAAAATAATCCAAAAATATGAAGATAGTGTAAGGAGCCTCTGGGACAACTTCAAGTGTACCAACATATGCATTATGGAGGTGCCAGAAGGAGAGAGAGAACAAGATACTGAAAACCTATTTGAAGAAATAATGACAGAAAATTTCTTCTACCTCGTGAAAGAAATAGACTTACAAGTTCAGGAAGCACAGAGGGTCCCAAACAAGAGGACCACACCAAGACACATCATAATGAAAATGCCAATGGCTAAAGATAAAGAAGGTATCTTAAAAGCAGCAAGAGAAAAGCAGTTAGTTACCTACAAGGGAGCACCCATCTGACTGTCAGCTGATTTCTCAGCAGAAATTATGCAGGCCAGACGGGAGTGGCAAGAAATATTCAAACTGATGAATAGCAAGGACCTACAACCAAGATTACCCAGCAAAGCTCTCATTTAGAATTGAAGGTCAGATAAAGAGCTTCACAGACAAGAAAAAGCTAAAGGAGTTCATTACTACCAAACCAGTATTACATGAAATGTTGAAGGGCAGTCTTTAAGAAGAGGAAGAAGAAGAAGAAGGAAAATTAAAAGATAAAAAAATATAAACAATAAAAAGGCAATAAATACATATCTATCAACAATTGATTCTAAAAATCAAGATAAACGAATAAGAAATCTAATGAACAGAATAAACTGGTGAATAAAATAGAACCAGAGGCATGGAAATGGAATAGACCCGTGGTCGGCAAACTGCGGCTCGCGAGCCACATGTGGCTCTTTGACCCCTTAAGTGTGGCTCTTCCACAAAATACCACGGCCTGGGCGAGTCTGTTTTGAAGAAGTGGCATTAGAAGAAGTTTAAGTTTAAAAAATTTGGCTCTCAAAAGAAATTTCAATCTTTGTACTGTTGATATTTGGCTCTGTTGACTAATGAGTTTGCCGACCACTGGAATAGACTAATGATTCTCAGAGGGAAGGGGGGTGAGGGAGGCGGGAAGAGATTAAACAAAGATCTTATGTGCATATATGCATTATCTATGGACACAGACAATAAGGTGGCGAAGGCCTGAGGCAGGGCAGGAACCGGATGGAGGCAAATGAAGAGAGGGTGGGAATACTCTCAACAATAAAGATTAAAAAATAAATTTTAGGCTGGTCCGAGTGCAGTGGTGTCTTACAACTAATTGATCACAGCCAGTTACAGATTTCTTTGTTCCTTCTCCACTCCCACTGCTTCACTTGACTAGCCTAAATAAATAAATAAATAAATAAATTTAAAAAATAAAGGATAAAGGCGTCAGACTTGTAGAAAGTAGAATGAGGTTACCAGGTGCTGGGAGAAGGAATATGGGAGTTGGCATTGAGTGGGTACTGAGCTTCAGTTTTGCAAGATGAAAAAGTTCTGGAGTTTTATGCACAGCAGTATGCATGTAGCTAACACGACTTACTGTACTCTCAGAAATCGTTAAGATGGTAAATTTTATGTTATCTCGTTTTTGGGTGTGTGTGTTTTTACCACATTAAAAAGAAAAGAAATGGCTGCTTCTACTGCCATCAACCTTTCATATGTACAGACCAAGACCACTCTTGAGTTCTGTCCCCTTAATCCTTCCTGTTAGGTTTAGGCAGCAGCAGTCATCACCCCTCTTCCTCTGTTGATGTGTCTGGGTACGTCCTGGCTCGGGGTCATGGCTCAGCAGTGCCCTGGTCCTGGACTTCCATGAGCTTCGGTTGCTTCTTCTCTAATACGGGAAGAAAATGGATGTCAAACCAGAACCGAGACCTTTCTTCTGCAGATCCAAAGAAATTAGATGTCAAGTAAAAAGAAACTTTTTAGATATTAAGTGCCTAGAAAATCTCCCCTCCTTCACCATCATGCCAGGTTCCAAAAGAACTGCAGTCACTGTAGCCGGCCTGAGAGTCCAGACCAGGTGTGTGGCCTTAGGGCCCAGCCGTAATAAAGCAGTTCCTGCCAGAGCCACTAGATGGCCGCCGTGCTCCACGTCTGACTTCCTCTAGCTGGACTCGCTGAGACCAGGCAAACCTGCCTCCCCATTTATACTCATCACTAGCAGACCAGCATTGGTGGACAATACTTTTCAAATAAATTATTCTCTTTTTCAGCATCATTTTAAAAATTTATTTTAGAGAGAGGAAGGAAGAGGGAAAAAGAGAGAGAGGAACATCAATATGAGAGAGAGATGGATTGGCTGCCGCCTGCACACCCCCACCGGGGATCGAACCTGAAACGCAGGCAAGTGCCCTGACTGGGATTCAAACTGGTGACCCTCCGGTGCACTGGATGATGCTCAACCAACTGGGCTGGATGACGCTCAACCAACTGAGCCACGCCAGCTAGGGTAGCATTGTTCTTACTTTGTCATTTTGTTATAGGTCTTCTCTCCTAACCAAACTCACATTCCTTGAAGGCTGAAGCTGCCTGGTTTCTTTCTACTGCAGGCTCAGAGAGGTAGACCAAAAACACTTATTGAAACAGCAGGGAGCAAAATGGAGAGAATGGATGTTTGTTGAGATAAGAAAGAGGTGGGGCCAAAACCGGTTTGGCTCAGTGGATAGAGCGTTGGTCTGCGGACTGAAAGGTCCCAGGTTCGATTCCGGTCAAGGGCATGTACCTTGGTTGCGGGCACATCCCCAGTAGGGAGTGTGCAGGAGGCAGCTGATCAATGTTTCTCTCTCTCCCTCTCCCTTCCTCTCTGTAAAAAAGCAATAAAAATATATATATATTTTTAAAAAAATACATTTTATTGATTTTTTTAATATATTTTATTGATTTTTTACAGAGAGGAAGAGAGAGGGATAGAGAGTTAGAAACATCGATCAGCTGCCTCCTGCACACCCCCCACCGGGGATGTGCCCGCAACCAAGGTACATGCCCTTGACCGGAATCAAACCCGGGACCCTTGAGTCCGCAGGCCGACGCTCTATCCACTGAGCCAAACCGGTTTCGGCCATTTTATTGATTTTTTACCAGAGAGGAAGAGAGAGGGATAGAGAGTTAGAAACATCGATGAGAGAGAAACATCGATCAGCTGCCTCTTGCACACCCCCCACTGGGGATGTGCCCGCAACCAAGGTACATGCCCTTGACCGGAATCGAACCTGGGACCCTAGAGTCCACAGGCCGACGCTCTATCCACTGAGCCAAACCGGTTTCGGCAAAATATATTTTTTAAAAAGAAAGAAAGAAAGAAAGAAAGAAAGAAAGAAAGAAAGAAAGAAAGAAAGAAAGAAAGAAAGAAAGAGGCGGGGGGTGGGGGTGTCAGGGTTAGGACCCTGTGACCAGGATTAAGGGCCAGGGTAGCAAGGACCAGAAGCAGACTGAAGGGGAATTCAGCTGCAAGAGGAAACCCAGGGGACGGTAAGCCATTGGCAGCCACGTTGGCACACACGCGGCGGCCCTCCTGAGGTGACTTCCTCATGCTGTTACAGCGCCAACCAGAAAGTGAGCCAGCCACCAAGGAAGCTCTGAAGACACGTTCACAGGGCACGGCACGCGTGCGTCTGACTGATGTCATCGTGGCCACGGTGCGGCCGCGACCCAGCAGATGACCCTTTGATTGTGAGGATGCCAAAGCCTGTGACTAATGCTAATTAACCCTGACTAATTAGCACTGAGCACAAAGAGGTCGGTGTCTCCACTGAATCAAGTGGGGAAACTGAGGCGTGGAGTGGGGAAGCAGCTTTGCTCTATTAGTCAGGGGCACCAGGCCACGCGTTTATCGCCGTCCTGCTCACACGCCCTTGAAGCCGCCCTTGAAAGTCAGCAGTAAACACTCCCAGCAGGGCTGCCCAGGGGAGGCGGAGAGGGGCCTTCCCTCAGGCTGTTTACAGGCTGGGTAGAGACATTGGACTAGAACCTCCCAGTGGCAAAGCCTACTTGGCACAACAATCCCCGCCCCCTTCCCCCGCTTCCACTGGCGGCCAGACTCAGCAGTGACAGCCAAGATCACAGGTGGTGGTATGGCTGGGCCAGACGCAGGAGCCTGAGGTCCCGTCAGGGCTCAGCCTTCCTGTGCTGCAGCCCCTGTGACAGCCGGAGAGAGGCTGTATCGTGTGGGAGTTCTGGTAGCCTGGGTTCAAATCCTGGATTCACTGGTTACCAGCTGTGTGCTTCTGAGCCAGCTCCTCCATGCCTCGGGTTCTCCATCTGTAAAAGGAGGAGAGTGCCAGCAGCTATGTCCTAGGGGTGTTTTGAGAAGTAAATGAGACATGTGAAGTGCTTCCAACAGTGTCTGGCACATAGTAAGTGCTCAGTAAATAGCTATTTTTTTTTTTTTTAGTATTATTTAAACAAGGCAGGTATGACAATCCTTAGCTGCACACCTGGCCACTCAGCTACCCTGTTGGCTTCAGCCCAATCATCTCTCTTGCCAAGTTTCTCCAATTTGCCGGGTCTTTTGTGTCTCCTGAGGCCAGAGAGCACTGACACAAGAGGTGCTGGGCTCAGGAGACACATACCAGAGTTTCCTCTCCACACGTCCTTGCTCGGAGTTGGGCTCTTTTAGCCCAATAGCCTCCATGACATCATCAGACAATGCAGGGGCCACGGGCTCAGCTCCCAGCCCAGCTCTAGAAACATCTTGGGCAACAAGACACAGGCCAAGATAACCACATTCCTGCCAGTCCCTCGGGCCCTGGCAAGCCCACCCTCAGAAGGTGGTGGTACAGTGATGACAGGACAGCTAATTAGAGTCGTCACCCTGCTGGGATGAGAACACGGGCTTGTTTGTCCTGCACTTCTTACCTGAGTCATCCATCCTGCAGCCACCTGCGCCTGGAGTGGGACCAGCAGGCTGCCAGGAGTCGGGAACCTTCTGCACACCGAACCTGGTGAGTGTCCGCACTTCCTGCTTGCTCTCCTCTCAGAAAGCAAGTCCAGGCAGCTTGGTTCTGGAGGCAGAGCGCCAACTGAGCGGAGCCTGGCCGGGCTCGACAACAGGCGGAAGCTCCAGGGCCCTTTCTGGGTGAGCAGCACCAGGGCCGAGGCCCCTGAGCCTTGGGAAAAGCACTTCCACCGATCAGAGGTGAAACCAAGAGGCAGAGAAGGGACAGGGCCGCAGCTTCGTCCCTGCCTCCGTGCCACCAACACACCACTGAGCCGCTCCCAGGGCCCCCCTTAGGGCCACAGCACGCCCCAAGCCAACCCAGCAAGTCACCACCAATCTGGGCTCAACTCCCACTGGGTCAGCCTGGGGTTTTCCAAAGTAAAATGAGGAAGAAAATTGATGCTATATTCACAAAAATAGTTTTTAAGTTATGATAAATTAGCTCTGGCTGAGCATCATCCCGATAGACCAAGGTTGTGGGTTCGATCCCCAGTCAGGGCACATACAAGAGTCAACCAATGAATGAATAAATATAAATAAGTGAAACAACAAATCAATGTTTCTCTCTCTCCCCCCCCCTCTCAAACCAACCAATCAATAAAAATACAGTAGAACTAGAAATGCTTCTTTGAAAGGTATCCTATATAATAAAAGGCTAATATGCAAAATGACCAAACGGTGGAACGACCGGTAGCTATAATGACTCTGACCACCAGGGGGCAGACGTTCAATGTGGGAGCTGCCTCTGATGGTCAGTGCGCTCCCACAGGATCAGCGCCGTTCAGCCAGAAGCTGGGCTTACGGCTGGCGAGCACAGTGGTGGTGGTGGGAGCCTCTACCACCTCTGCAGCCGCGTTAAGGATGTCCAACTGCCAAGAGCTGCCTAAGCAAACAGCAGACATCCCCCGAGGATCCCCCCCACCCCCCCCCCTTCGAGTGCATGGATATCGTGCACCGGCCTCTAGTATAAAATGAAAAAGGCCCCTGCTCCCTCTCTGCCTCACTGTGTGAGGGGAACGAGAAGGATGTGACAGAGGCGAAAAGGTGTGGTCCCCTCTGAGGAACCTGGAGGAAGTTTACAACATTGGGTGATTTCCACAGCAGGGCCCATCTGTGGCACAGCTGGCAAAGGCCAAATGGGGACACCGGTGGTGGGGACAGGAGACACAGGAAGCAGTGTTCTAAGGCAGTGATCCCCTAAGCTTAGGAATGTGGTTCTCTCCTCCTGCAAGACAGAGCTACAGAGCCCCATAAAACAAGTCACTGGCCCAGAGGCCACTTCCCCGGGGCTGGGCCTGCCTCCCCACAGCCGTGACTGCTGCTTGGCTCCCTCTGCCCCTGCAGCTCCCCCAGTAATTGGAGGCTTGGGGGTGGCACCCCTGCCATGCCATCTGTGCCCCATTAAAGCCTCAGCATTCCTGTAGCCACCCATCACCCTCGTGCTTTCTAGTTTGGCAGGAAGTAAGGCTGACGACAGCTTATCCCCTGTGGGGAGGGAGAGGCAGGAGGGTGGAGGAAGGCCTAGTTCTGGCCTTGCTGACAAGAACATGACCTCAGTGTCATAATGACTGGCTTTCTGGCTCACCTGCCAGCTGAGGGTGACTCCCAGCCCCGGCCTTCGAAGGTCCTGGTGGGCAAGGAGCAACCAGGGGCTTCCCGCAGCAGAGGTCAGCCAGGCGCTTCCCGCAGCAGAGGTCAGCCAGGGCGGGTCCCAGCAGAGGTCAGCCAGGGGGGGTCCCAGCAGAGGTCAGCCAGGGCGGGTCCCAGCAGAGGTCAGCCAGGGGTGGTCCCAGCAGAGGTCAGCCAGGGGGGGGGTCCCAGCAGAGGTCAGCCAGGGGGGGTCCCAGCAGAGGTCAGCCAGGCGCTTCCCGCAGCAGAGGTCAGCCAGGGGGGGTCCCAGCAGAGGTCAGCCAGGGGGGGTCCCAGCAGAGGTCAGCCAGGGGTGGTCCCAGCAGAGGTCAGCCAGGGGGGGTCCCAGCAGAGGTCAGCCAGGGGTGGTCCCAGCAGAGGTCAGCCAGGGGGGTTCCCAGAAGAGGTCAACCAGGGGGGGTCCCAGAAGAGGTCAGCCAGGGGTGGTCCCAGCAGAGGTCAGCCAGGGGTGGTCCCAGCAGAGGTCAGCCAGGGGTGGTCCCAGGAGAGGTCAGCCAGGGGTGGTCCCGTGCTCTTCTGCATCCGCTAAACAAGGCCTCGGCTTCAGCCCCAGGGCAGGCCCTGGACCCTGTGACTCCAGCAGACTCTTCATCACCACATATTCAGAGGGAAAGTTGGGGCACATGGTCTAACAAGGAGGACTGAGTTCACGAAAATGATGTGGCCATTTAAACACAGGACTGGGCCCTGCCAGGTGGCTCAGTGGGTGAAGTGTCGTCCCATACACCAAAACGGTTGCAGGTTCGATTCCTGGTCAGAGCACATACCTAGGTTGGGGGTGTATGGGAGGCAACTGATCGATGTTTCTCTCTCTCTCTCTCTCCCCCCCCCTTCCTCTCTCTCTAAAATCAATAAAAACATATCCTCGAGTGAGGATTTTAAAATAAAATAAAATAAAAACTGGGACACACAATCTCCACGTGCCCAGTGCTCAGTACTCCGGAGGCGCTGGGGACACCTGAGCTAGAATAGGGAGCCTGGCTGTCCCAGTGCCCCAGCTCTGGCTGTCACTCTGGTGACCTTGGTAAAGTCAGTCTCCATTTCATTCTGTATCTGTCCAGTCAGGGTAGTGATACTTATCAACTTATTGCTGAGGCCAGGGCGCCTTTGGGAAAAGTACGAAAGTCTATCATGGACACACACTCACGCCACATGAGGAGTGACAAGCTACATGGGGACCAGAGGTGTTGCCACAGAGTTGGGGTGGGGTGACAGTGGTATCTGAGTCAAGAATAGGAAACACACTTGGACAGTGTTGCTAAGTGGTTAGAGCGCTGCCCCATGCACCATAGGGTCTGGGGTTCAATTCCTAGTCAAGGCACATATCTGGGTTAGCAGGTTCAATCCCCAGCCCTAGTTGGGGTGTGTGCTGGAAACAACCAATTGATGTATCTCTCTCACATCGATGTTTCTTTCTCTCTTTCTCTCTCTCCCTCTCCCTTCCACCCTCTCTAAAAATAAATGGAAAAATATCCTTGCCCACTGCCCCAATTTAGTGCTAAATGTTGTTAGTGCATCTCAAAGTTGTAGTGAATGGTCCAAGTCTCCCAAAGTCATCTGTGAACGGTTTGGTTAGCTTCTGACCCTTATCTTCAAATCCTGACCCTTGGAGCCTGAACCTAGACCAAGGATCTGACGAAGAGGGGACACCTTTAGGTCAGGCCTCCTCTCCACCAGGATTCTCCCTCTACCCTTTCTCTTTGGCACCCTAAGGCCATTGTAGCTTCTTGGAGCCAGGACACATCCAACATCTCCATTTCAGAAGTTACTCCTTTACGTTTCCATATCCACAAGTTCAAGCTCAGTGCTTTCTCCCGAAACAAAGGAACTGGGAGGTCTCAGCTTACTGAAGCTTTTTCCAAGAAGCTGGTTTTGATGGTTCCCTTAGACTCTGAAAATCTTAGGACAGAGTTTCATCAGAGCATGTTCATAAGTGCTTGAGGAATAAATGAGAGGAAGTATGCAGCTGAGCACTGGAAAATGTGAAATCATGTGTCAAATACCTGTGATCTCTCAGAATTTCCTAACTGCTTCATCTACCCCCCACTTTGTAGTTCTTCCCCAGGACTGTACCCCCAGTAGCTGGCACAGTGCCTGGCACAGAGAACGTGCTTAAGAAATATTTGTTGCATGAATGAACAAGCAGATGTTGGTAGTTGGTGTAGAAGTTTGGAGGCAGAACTCACTTTGTCTTGCAACCGTAGTGTGGCCACCAGGACACCTGTTCTGATCCCTCCGAGAACCTGCTTTGATAGGGATCTGGAAGACATGATTTGCCATCCTCTTTTTTAAAAATATTTTTATTGATTTCAGAGAGGAAGGCAGAAGGAGAGAGAGATAGAAACATCAATGAGGAGAGAGAATCATTCATTGATTGGCTGCCTCCTGCACACACACACACACACACACACACACACACACACACACACACACGGGGATTGAGCCCTTAACCTGGGCATGTGGCCTGACTGGGAATCGCACCGTGACCTCCTGGCTCACAGGCTGATGCTCAACCACTGAGCCATGCGGGCCAGGCTGCCCTCCTCTTGATGAGAAGAAGGCAGAAGGGTGTAGGAAGTGAAAGGGGAAATTACCTGAGGGCTGGAAAGGGGAAATTTGGGGCTAAGTTTAGGCTGAGAAGTGAAGAAGGGGACTGAGTGTCCCAGCAAGTATGTGATCTGACTCTGACACATTAGGGACATTTTGACATAATATATACTCTGTGGCTCCTCTCCATCTCATCTGATATTCTCAACATGGAACAGGTAATGAGAGAACTTGAGTTTGGAAATTCTTGAGTTTATTTATTTATTAATTAAATATATTTTTGTTGATTTCAGGGAGAGGGAGAAAGAGCTAGAAACTTTAATGATGAGAATCATTGATCAGCTGCCTCCTGCACTCCCCCTACTGGGGATTGAATCCCAATGTGCCCTGACCGGGAATCCAACAGTGACTTCCTTGTTCATAGGTCAATGCTCAAGCACTGAACCACACCGGCCAGGCCTTGAGTTTGTTGTTTGTTTTTTTATTAAAACAAAGGTAATACTTACCTGGCAGGGGAGATACCATGATCATGAAGGTGGTTTTCCCAGGGTGAGGCTTACCCATTGCATTCCAGATGTGCTGACCCCTGCGATTTCCCCAAATGTGAGAAACTCAAATGCATAGTTTGTGGTAGTGGGGGACTGCATTCATGCTGAAAGAAAAAATAAATAAGTAAAGTAAAATAAAGGTAACCAACCTTGTAAGGAGCTTTATCATTCACAAAAATGTTACACGTTCATTGTCTCATCTTGCCCTATAACAACTCCATAGAATTAGGTTAACAGACATTAGTCTCAACTTCCTTTTGCAGTCAATAAATGGAGTAAAGACTCTAACCCAGGGCTCTCCGACTCGGGGCCCTGTACTCTGTCCATTGTATTTTACTTGTTATCAATTGCATTACAACACTACAACAGGGAATTAAAGGAAAAGGCAGTCTGAAAACACCTTGTAAAACATAAAGCCTTATCCTATGTAATAAAAGCCGAGTATGCAAATTGTCCCCTTGGGAGTTCGACCGACTGGGAGTTCAACCGCTCGCTATGACGTGCACTGACCACCAGGGGGTGGCGCAGAACGAAGAAAGGCCCTGCTGGCAGCTGGAAGGAAGGCCCCGGCTGGCAGCCGGAAGGCCCTAATCGGCCCTGATCGCTGGGCAGGCCTAGGGACCCTACCCGTGCATGAATTTCATGCACCGGGCCTCTAGTGTTTTCATAAAATATTTTTTAAATTGTGATATAGCATATGGCCAGAGCTACTGCTGGTCCATATGAAGTCTTTCTAGCAGAGAATGAACTGTTTGTATTTTGACCAACCTGTCCCAACTGTACATGATGAATTTATGGGGTATGGGGAGAGGAAGCAACAGATCTGAAGTCACAAAATCTGGGCTTTAAATCCAGCTCTGCCCCTACTAGCTTTGTTACAGTGAGCTTGTCATTTGCCTCTCTGAACTTCAGTTTCCATATGTATAAAACTTAGATATTAATTATACTGTTACCTTTATCACAGCATTATGATGAGGTTTAAGTGAGGTAAGATAGTATTTGAATGAATATACATATACAGGGTGTCCCCAGAAAATGTATACATATTTTTTCTGATAGCTCAATTGATGTTTCTTTCTTTTCAGATTTAACCCATTGGAATTAATAATTATTCTAAGTGTGTATACATTTTTTGCGCGCGCGCACACACACACACACACACACACACACACACACACACACACACTAGAGGCCCTGTGCACAAAATTCATGCACCGGTAGGGTCCCTAGGCCTGGCTGGCGATCAGGGCCGATTGGGGCCTTCCTTCCCCCAGCTGCTGGTTGTCAGCCGGGGCCTTCCTACATTCCGCGCCCCCCCCTGGTGGTCAGCACATGTCACAGCGAACTCCCGAGGGGACAGTTTGCATATTAGCCTTTTATGATACAGGATATATATACACACATACATATATATAAAGTGATCTATACACTATAACTGCTACTTTGCCTTTTGCTTTTTTGTTTTATGGTGGTGGTGGTGGGGGGGGGGGTAATTGGTGATGGGCATATTTCCCTTAGAGTTTCTAAGGCAGAAGGCAGTAGGCCAGTCATCATCCGCAAAGTTCCTTCTTCCTAAAAGGACTGAGCTTTTCTTGGATCTGGGAGTCGGCTTGCGTATCTACTCCAGCAGCGGAAGGTAAGGGCTCGACAGCCTCAGATCTGTTGAGGGTGTGTATTTCCCCTGCGGGCAGAGAATGAGCAGTCCTCACCAGCTTCAGGGCTGGGATTCTGCAGCGTGGGTATCCAAGGACCTGCATAGTCTGAGCCTTGGTTACCCTTCATTCAACACAGAGTTTGGGTCTGAGCTCATAGAGAGAGCCCTCATAAAATGTTTGGTGTGAAAAATGCCACCTTGCCCTTTTGAAGAAAGAGAAAAGGAAATGTTTGCATCCTAAGTCGGGGGGGGGGGGGGGGAGGGGCTCAGCCCTCCAACCAGGTGGCAGCAGGAGAGTGTCAGTTTCTGTCTGGCTGAAGGCGTGGGACCCTGTGGCAGCGAGGGGCCAGAGAGCACTGGAGCTGCTAGTGGGGCTCTGGGGTACCACCCCTTGATAAGCTCTTGTTTTCCTTATAAGAAGATTTCTTCCTATTTTTGTCCCCTAGCCCAGACTTTTCGCCCAGCTCTTCACCTACATTTCCACAGCCTCCTGAATGTTTCCACTTAGATGTCCTATTGTCACCTCCATTCAATACGACCCAACGTCACTTCTTGTCACCTATTAGTGCCATCATTTTTATCCTAGCCACTCAGGCTGGAAACCTCAGAGTCATCTTTAATGTTTAATATCCCCTTCTCTCTGGCCACCATCAATAGCGGTCTCCAAACCCTGGTGCCTCATCCCTCCTGCATCTCTCATAGCCTTGTGTATTCCCTTCCCCACTGTACTGCCCTCCCCTGGCCCAGACCCTCTTGACATCCTGTCTAGATTGTTGTCCAGGATGGCCCTGCCTCCAGATTTTACCTGGTCTGACCCACCTTGCACACACTCCTGTCAAAATGCTGCTTTGACCAAGCCACCATCATTCTCAAGATCCTTCAACCACTCCCCATGACCTATGGAACTGGCGCTTTCTCAGTCTGATTTCAACAATCTTTGTCCATTTTATTTTATTTTTTAAAAAATATATCTTTATTGATTTCAGAGAGGAAGGGAGAGGGAAAGAGAGATAGAAACATCAATGATGAGAGAGAATCACTGATTGGCCGCCTCCTGCACGTCTTCCAATGGGGATCAAGCCTGCAATCCAGGCATTCCTTGACCTGAATCGAACCTGGGACCCTTCAGACCGCAGGCTAATGCTCTATCCACTGAGCCAAACCAGCTGGGGCAATCTTTGTCCATTTTAATTGCATGAGAATGAAAATTCTGTTCTAGCCACACTGGTCTATGAATATACTTCCTGAACAAACCACACTCAGCCCGGTCTCCATTCCCATGTCTTCCTTCCTCCCAGGAGTGGAATGCCCTTCCCTGCGTCTCTCTCCTTGTCTACATTGTACCCACCCTTTCACACTCAGCTCTCATCCCAATTTCACACAAGCTCACACGATTCATTGCTCTGAACCCCTGCTGTAGTCACTGCCTGTAACACACACATTTATTTCTTGCTCATTTTTCAGGCAACATCTTTGATTCATTATAGTGATTAAGAATGTGGGCTCTGGCCCAGCTGGTGTGGCTCAGTGGTTGAGCGTCAACCCATGAACCAAGAGGTCACTGGTTTGATTCCTGGTCAGGGCACATGCCCAGGCTACTGGCTCAATCCCCAGTGCAGGGTGTGCAGGGGGCAATCTATAGATGATGTTTCTCTCTCATCAATGTTTCTATGTCTCCCTCTCCCTTTCTCTCTCAAAAAATCAATAAAAACATATTTATTTATTTATTTATTTATTTTTAACATATATGTGTGTTTTTTATTGATTTCAGAGAGAAAGGGAGAGATAGAAACATCAATGATGAGAGAGAATCATGATTGGCTGCCTCTGATTATAGCTCTTTACTGATTATAGCTCCTCTTAGTACTTGGTGTATTATTTCATTCATTCATTCAACAAGCATTTATGGAGACTGGCTGTGGGTGAGGCATTGTAGTAGGTGCTGGGAATACCACGATGGGCAAAATGGACACCTGCCCTCCGCAGGGTACGACCTAGTGGACCAACGATGACCATAAGGCAGTGACACTGGTTTTCTCACAAACATGCAGAAGTAAGACATCCACATAAATGAGTCCTCCCCCCAAAGGTCACAACAGGAGATGATCCCCTCCCATCCCGCCGCTAACAAAGCTGTCACTGTTCAGAAGGTTTTGTATGTTTTTTTTAAAATTATTTTAATTTAGTTTAACTTTATTGATTCTAGTGAGGGAAGAAGGGAGTGAGACAGAAACAGAGAGTGAGATGTGAGAGAGAACATTGATCGGTTGCCTCCCATACAGGCCCAACTGGGGACCAAATCCACAACCTCGGTATGTGCCCTGACCGGGAATTGGACCTGTGACCTTCTGGATGAATGGGATGATGCTCCAACCAACTGAGCCACACTGCCCAGGGCAGGTTTTGTATGTTTGTGTTTTGTTTTTTAGCTTTTCTCTCGAAATAGCTTTTAAGAGCCTCTGGCATATTCTCTTGCATTAACCTCAGTGGAGGCAAAGCTGTGAGTGGTCTGTAGCCGTTCTGACTTAGAAATAGTTAAAAGGCATTCAGAGTTAAGTCTGGCAAAAAAAATTAGTGTGATAAAGCTAGGCAATAATGTTGTGGGTAGAAAATTTTTTAAAATGTGACTCTCTGGAGACTGATTCTTGTCAGTCTCAGAAACGATCTCTGGAAGCAACTTCCCAACTGGAGCGCCAAGAATGTTCGGAGCCACAACAGCATCACTGTTTAGCCTTCCAGAGGTGAAAAGGGCAGCAGTTATTTGGATGTGAAGTTCCAGAGAATGGCGGGGCTGGTACACTCCACAACCTTTGAGTTCCTTTCAAACTCGAGAACTTATGGTTCTATTTTTGTATAAAAAACAGTCTCATTACTTCATACGTACGAACTCCCAGGAGGACGAAGGGGCTTTAGGCGGCATCTTCCCAGCCCCCTGTCTGTGGCCCAAGACACTGAGGACAGTTTAGTGCCAAGGGGCAGCCTCGCCTCGGGGGACGGTGCCTGCATCCTCTCAGTCTGTCCCTCCCTCGCGTTGACCTAGGGCACATTGTTTAGCTGCTCTGCCTCAGTGTCCTCAACTTTAGAATAATAATAAAAAGTATTATTATCACTAATACCTTGTAACTACTGCACAGGGCAGTCGTGAAAATTAAATGAGTGAGGACATTGTAAGGCTTTGAGAGGAGCGCCTGGCATGAGATCAGGCCCAGTAAATGAATGAGTCATTCCTAATGGTGATGTTTAGTTCTTCAGGAGCAAGGACCAGGCATGCTCTTTTGTTTGCATGGTTTCTAGAATGGAGCTACCAACATGGTGCACGCTCAGTAAAACTTTGTTCCAGAATACAGCACACACACGCACCCCTCCCAGAACTCTGTGTCCGGACATACACACGTGTTCACACAGACACCAGCCCCTTGCCCGCTCCCTTCCTCTTGGGTACTTGCCTGTAAGAATGTCTTCTGCGGGGCCTTGGCTCCAGTGGTCTGAAGACTCCGAGGCAGTTCTCTGCTCTTTGGCAGGCAGACAGCAGTGGGATTTGGGGAGCAGGGTGCATCAGGAGTGGGGTGGGAGCAGGAAACAGAGGGTCCTCTATTTTAAGCACTTGCCTCACGTGTTCCATGGGGACCATCCAATCACCATTTAAAATAGAGCCCTCCTGGTGGCCAGGGCAGGCCAGCAAGGCCTGCTGGGTCCCAACCTACCCTTGTGGCCGTGAGGCTGAACCCTGCAGCCTGCCGGCCTGGCTGGCTGCTCTGGAGAAGAGTGGCTTTGTCTTGGGATCAAGTGGTAGCTGCCTGACTCGTTGGGAGCTGCCAAGGGCGGTGCTGAAAAGAAGGCTGTGGTTCCCAGAGGGTTGCAATGCCTCGGCGGCCTCTTCCTCACCCAGGAGGGCCTCCGGATCCCTCACCAGCTGGCATCTCGCTGGCTTGGTTTTATTTTTAGACACCTGTGGTGGGTTGGGTTATCTCCAGTCCTGAACATACTCCCGAGCCACCAGCAGCATTTTCAGCAACTCAGGTCGTGTCTGTCTCCTCCCCAGAACTGACCCCAGAGCAGAAAACAGGGCACAGGAAAGGGGGGAAGGTCAAATGTCTAGCTGCCTCTGGGAGGGGACAAGCCTTGGCCTGAGGTGACCACCTTCTCTTCATACTTGACCTGGCCCCAACAGTTCCAGGCCCAGCTGTGCCCGAACAGAGGGGTGCTCATCTCTAAGCCTCTGCCCCTGGCAGGCCCCGCCGAGCCTGACTGAAGGCCTGGTCACAGCCCTGCTGGCACTGACAGCCCAGCCTTCCTCAGGGCATCCTCCTCCTCCAGCAGGCCCTAGTCATGCGGGTCTCAAAACACAGGAGGCTTGTTAAAATCACCTGATGGCCTGTTAAAAACACAGATGCCTGGGCCCCTCTGTAAACTCATTAAATCAGAGTCCATGTGGTGGATCCGGGCGTCTGGATTATGGCAGCAAGGTTCCAGGTGACTCTGATTCACACCAAACTTCGAGTCAATGCCCTTCTTGGCAGGTCCTCTTTGATCTTCACCTCCTTGTTTCATTGAAGCGGGAAGCCCCTGGGGCTCAGAGGGGTGCCATAGCTCATTTCTGACTCCAAAAAGTAAAGTGTCTGTGAAATCATGCAGGCACCAGATCTCCAAAATGAGGAACTTCTTATCAGTGTAGGATGGATGCTTCTTGCCTATCAGGCTCTGCTTTTTAAATGTAAATTGTGAGGATTATGAACAAGAGTAAATGGATCAGGAGTGGGGCCTGGTACAGTTAATTTAGGCAAGAGCATTTGTTGAACAGCTAGCCTAAGGCAGACACGATTCTAGGCACTAGGGATAGTGCACTGAACAGGCCAGAGTGGGTCCCAGCCCTCATGAAGCTGACATTCTGGTGAGAGATATTCATTAAGTGAGCAAATCCTATATAATAAAAACATAGTATGCAAGTTGCCTCCCCTCCCCCACCGGGAGTTCGTCCAAGAGTTCGAGCAGAAGGCAGGGACAGCTGGGGAAGGGAGGGAGTACCCGGCCGGCAGCCGGCAGCCACTAGGGACCCTATCAGTGCACAAATTTCATCGTGCACTGGGCCCCTAGTAAGTACATAAAATCACTTCAGACAGTAATTGAATCGGGATGTTCTCAAACACAAGTAACAGAAGATTCCAATTGAACCAGCTTAAATGATAAGAGTACTGCCTACCACCGTGGTAGGCAAACTGTGGCTCTCGAGCCACATGCGGCTCTTTGGCCCCTTGAGTGTGGCTCGTCCACAAAATACCACGGCCTGGGCGAGTTTATTTTGAAGAAGTGGCGTTAGAAGAAGCTTAAGTTTAAAATATTTGACTCTCAAAAGAAATTTCAATCTTTGTACTGTTGATATTTGGCTCTGTTGACTAATGAGTTTGCTGACCACTGGCCTACCCCACTGATATAGACAAAACACTGAATTGTGGCTCCCCCCGCCCACTGCCCCTGATTTCATGTTCAAGTCCAAACCTCCAGTACCTCAGAAAGTGACTATATTTGGAGACAGGACCTTTAAAGAGGTGATTAAGTTAAAGTCATTAGGGTGGGCCCTACTCCAAGATGACTGGTGACCTTATAAGAAGAAGAGATGAGCCCTGGCCGGTGTGGCTTAGTTGGTTGGAGCATCGTCCCATATACTGAAAGGCTGTGGGTTCGATTCCCAGTCAGGGCACACACCTAGTTTGTGGGTTCAATTCCTGGTTTGGGGTGCGTATTGGAAGCAACCAATCAATGTTTCTCTCTCACATTAATATTTCTCTCCCTCTCTCCTCCTCTCTCTCTCTCTAAAATCAATAAAAACATATCCTTTGGCCAAAACCGGTTTGGCTCAGTGGATAGAGCGTCAGTCTGCGGACTGAAAGGTCCCGGGTTCGATTCCGGTCAAGGGCATGTACCTTGGTTGCGGGCACATCCCCGGTAGGGGGTGTGCAGTAGGCAGCTGGTCGATGTTTCTCTCTCATCGATGTTTCTAGCTCTCTGTCCCTTTCCTTTCCTCTCTGTAAAAAATCAATAAAATATATATTTAAAAAAAATATCCTTTGGTAAGGATTAAAGAAGAAGAGACGAGAGGTGAGGTCCTGGCTGGTAGCTCAGTTGGTTAGAGTGTCAAGATTACTGGTTTGATCTCCAGTCAGGCACATACAAGAATCAACCAATGGCCCTAGCTGGTGTGCTAAATGGTTAGAGCTTCGGGCTGCACACTGAAGGGTCACAGGTTCAACCTTGACAACCCAGTCAAGGGCACGTACACCTGGGTTGCGGGTTCACTCCCCACCCCCAGTCAGAGCACATGCGGGAGGCAACCAATTGATGTGTCTCTCTCACATGGATCTTTCTCTCTCTCTCCCCACACCTTGCCCACCCTTCCTCCCTTCCACTCTCTCTGAAAAGCAATGGAAAAAATATCCTCAGGTGAGGATAAACAAACAAATCAAACAATAAATGCATAAATAAGTGAAACAACAAATCGATATTTCTCTCTCCTCCTCCCTTCCCTTCTCTCTCTAAATTCAGTAAGATAATAAAAAAAATAAAAGACGAGATGAGGACACAGACAAGTACAGAGGGAAGACCATGTGAAGACAAAGGAAGGAGACACAATCTGCACGCTAAGGAGAGAGGCCTTAGAGGAAACCAGCCCTGCTCTCACCGGGAGTCCAGAACTATGAGAAAACAAACTTCTGTCATGTAGCCACCCAGTCTGTGGGACTTACTTATGGCATCCCTAACAGACTCAGATACTCAGCCAGCAAGAACTCCTGTGGTCAGACAGCTCCAGGCTTGATTAAGTCAGGGAAACAATGGCTTCCTCAAGGACGCAAGTCCCGTTCATCCTTCTGCTGTGCCATCTTCTGCCTGGTGCTCAGCTCACAGTATGGTTGTAAGTTGGCTTTCCAAGTTCCAGGCATGACACTCAGATAGGACAACGTTCCCTGGAAGAGAAGAGGGACTGTTTCATGCCACGTGTCTCCTTTTCAGAAAAACAAAGCTTTTCCCTAGCAGCCCCCCAAGGAAGTCCCCTCACATTTCATTGGCCAGAATGCCATCACATGCCCAATCCCAAAGCAAGTGCTGGCAAAGGGACTGGGAGCCCCATAATTGGCTGAGACTAGTTAGGATTCACTTTTGAGATGAGGGAGGGGGAGTGGTCACCTGAACGAAATCAGAGTTCTGTCAGCAAGGCAGAGGGGAAATGGCCTTTGGGGAGGCAGCCAACAGTGTCTGCTATGAAGTGCTCTGCAGAAAATAAAAGCAGGCTGAAGTGATAAAGACTAACGGAGGTGGGGCGAAGGCAGCAGTGTGAGTCAGGGAGGACGGGGAAGGTCATCTGCAAGCCAAGGAGAGAGGCCTCAGAGGAAACCAGCCCTGACGGGACCTCGATCTTGGCCTCCAACCTCCAGAACTATGAGACAATAAATTTGTTGTTTAAGCCACAAAATCCGTGATGTTGTTTTATGGCAGCCCTAGCAAGCAAATACAGCGATGCACCATGGACTCTAAGTGGGTAAGAGGGACACAAGGACATGAACAGCACGTACATTGTGACACTGGAGTGTTGTTCTGATGAGGTTGAAGAATCAATGGGGTGGAAGGTCCTCAAGTTAGTGAGCTGAAAAAAATCGGAAGTGATGGTCAGAGTGAAGGATTCTCGGATCCTCAGTCTGTCAGCTCGCCCTTTGGCTGGCTTCTTAAATGGTCTCCATGATGGTTGACCCAGTTCCAGGGTCACAGGCAGACTTAGCGACATCTCACAGAAGAGGAGGCACTATTTCTTTCTTCCATGCACCTTTAAAGCAAAAAAAATCTTTCCCAGGCCCAGCCTGTGTGGTTCAGTGGTTGAGCATCGACCTATGAACCAGGAGGTCAGGGTTTGATTTCCAGTCAGGGCACATGCCCGGCTTGCGGGCTCAATTCCCAGTAGGGGGTGTGCAGGAGGCAGCCGATCAATGATTCTCTCTCATTGTTGGTTTCTATCTCTCCCTCTCCCTTCCTCTCTGATAATATATATATATATTTAAATATTTTTATTGCTTTCAGAGAGGAAGGGAGAGGGAGAGAGAGAGAGATAGAAACATCAATGATGAGAGTCATTGATCGGTTGACTCCTGCACGCCCCTGACCAGGGACCCAGCCCGCAACCCAGGCATGTGCCCTTGACTGGAATCGAACCCGGGACCCTTCAGTCCACAGGCCGATGCTCTATCCACTGAGCCAAACCGGCCAGGGCTGATAAAATATATTTTAAAAAATCTTTCCCAGAATGCCTACAGCTGTCTTTCCTTTATGTCTCAGAGGTCAGAAATTCTTTCACATTTCCATTCTTACACAAATCTCTAGCATGGGCCAAAGATGCTCATGACTGGTTTACTGAAGCACATATCTGTGTGAAGGAAACAAAATTGGAGTTATTGTAGCAAGAAGGAAAGGGAGTCTGTGTGCTCAGTATTGTTTGCTACCAAGGGGTGGTGGCTGGCATGGGATAAGGCTTATGTTTTGAGGAGATGGCAGTTCTGAAGGAGGAGAAGTGGTTTTAGAGAGGTCCTGAGGTTACCTGACCTACCTCCAGACTCTATACGAGACATTGAACCTCTTCTCTCTTTCCTCCCGCTCTCCCTCCAGTCACACAGAAGTACCAGGAGTTCATCTAACGTGTGCTGTGCTCTCTTTGACCATCATCTCCCCTCCTGCCCTTTAATTGTGCTGCTTCTTCCCCACCCCAAATCCTGCCCTAGCCTGGCTCCCTTAGATGTTCTTAGGGTTCAGCTAAGGGTCACCTCCTCCAAGAAGTCCCCCCCAATTTCCTCACTTTGGGGTAGCATCCCACACGTGTACTAGGTATGAACTGTTCAACAACAGTGACGATGGTAAATATGTTACTTTTTACAAGATGTCGTTGGCATTAATTAAAACCACCTCAAGCTCACCCCCCTGGATTGGAGAGAAGTCTGAGACCAATTGTTTAAGAGATGGAGTCCATGTCCTTGGATCACCACTCAACCCTGGAGTGTTTAGAAGGGGTCCCCCGGGTCCTGGCTGGGTAGCTCAGTTGATTAGAGCAGTGGTCAGCAAACTCATTAGTCAACAGAGCCAAATATCAACAGTACGATTGAAATTTCTTTTGAGGGCCAAATTTTTTAAACTTAAAACTTCTTCTAACGCCATTTCTTCAAAATAGACTTGCCCAGGCCGTGGTATTTTGTGGAAGAGCCACACTCAAGGGGCCAAAGAGCCGCATGTGGCTCGCGAGCCGCAGTTTGCGACCGCGGGGTTAGAGCATCAAACCGATTCACCAAGGTTGTGAATTTGATCTCTGGTCAGGGCACATACAAGAAGCAACCAATGAAGGCATAAATAAGTAGAACAACAAACAAATCGATGTTTCTCTCTCTCTCAAATCAATTTGAAAAAATAAAAGGGGTCCCCGAGACTCCCCGTCCCCCAACAGGAAGAGGCCCCAGTTGGCTCTGCTGTTGCTGCTCTGTGAGCCAAAACTGCGGCTTCCGGTCTGGTTCCCGACCCCCTCTCGACATTGCGGTCCCAAGGCCTCTACCAACCTGGTTCTTCCCCATCCTTGGATTCACCTGGGGTTTGCCCGTTTCCAACTCTCCCCCTCGACCCTTCCTTAGACAATAAATTGTAATCTCACTAATAGGAGATTCATCAATGACCTTCACCACCTCCTTTTATCACCTCCTGGAGGTAAAGAGTTCCCAGAAATCTAAGAGGCCTGTTTATCATACAGGGAGGGGGAAATACCTTTCATTCCCTCCTCAGGTATCCAGAACCACCTAAACAAACACAGTTGATTTTCAATTGTAATCTACACGTTCACAGGTATCATGCTACATAAATCACACATTTATATTTCATCCTAACCAAAAAAAGAAAAAAAAAAGTGGTGAAGTTCACCTGCACTGTAATTATGTATGTCTCGATCTTCCTAATAGGCTTAGAAATATTTTGAGAACAGATAGCCCATATTACAAACCTTGTATCCCCAAGATGAGTGCATAATAAATGTTGGATGAAGGAATGAATTGGCTGTGGAATTCAGAATGCTCAATACAATATTGTACTTACTGGCCATATTACAAGGCTTAAATACCAAGGCCTCTGGCTTTCTCTTTACCAAGAGAACTCCTGATTTTCAGAGTCTGGTAGCAGTTTGTCCTTCCAGACCGGGGACAAGTTTGTATAAGGTGGAGCATTTGTACAGGAATTTTCTATCATATTTGGCCTAATCTTTGACAGCTTGTGAAGATCAGTACGCTACCCAGCTGGCATGGCTCAGAGATTGAGCATCGACCTATGAACCAGGAGGTCACGGTTCAATTCCTGGTCAGGGTGGTTGGTTGCAGGCTCGATCCCCACTGTAGGGTCTGCAGGAGGCAGCCGGTCAATGATTCTCTCTCATCATTGATGTTTCTATCTCTCTCTCCCTCTCCCTTCCTCTCTGAAATCAATAAAAATATTTTTTTAAAAATGATCAGTAGACTTGACTTTCCTGATTTTAGGCAGTTCATAGTCAACGTGTTAATAATTTAGGAAACAGACTTATGTGAGAAATTTTCTCCCAAGAAAAACATTGGAAGACCATTTATGTGAATGAGCAGGGTGTTTGTTTGCTTGTTTGTTTAAGTGTGCGTAGGGGGATGTTTTGTTCTGGGTTTGCTCCATAAAAACCTTGGCTTCTGGGTGTTAATACAACTGACCAAATGAAATGTTTCCGCCTGTGCTGAAAACGAACGTCATTAGCACTACTGACCACTGCAAGTAGGCCATCCCATTCCGGAAGACAGGCGGCCAGAGGAGGGCTCCTTGGCACGATCGATCGATCGATCGATCGATCGTCTTAGCCCCTTCTGACTCAAGATCTCCTTCCCCTCCCTGGAGACAGAGGAGGACCTCAAAACACACTCAGTTACCTCAACAGCAGACACATGGCTATCCCTCAATGAGAGAAATTTAATCCCAGTGATCTGTGCGTAGGAGCTCAAGGAACACCAATAAAAACCCAGCAGGGTTTGAGGGAAAAAATATCTAATAACCAATAAATGCTTATTTCTCCAAAACAAGTCATACCAAACACATTTATAGGTTCTTTCCCCCCCCCCTCCCTGATTTAATTACTGATCTGGTAGATGGCTGGAATGCAGTGGGAAGCAAACCCTGTCCTATAATCAGAGATACTCTCCCGTTGATGCCAACACAGGCACGCTCAGGCTAAATGTGAGGGTGTCCTACCTGGGTGATGGCGGGGCGGGGGGGGGGGGGGGAGGAGGAATGAGCACCAGCAGGGGCTGGGAGCAGAGGCCTCTCCACAGAAGGGGCCATGTGAGAATCAGTCCCTGGTGGGGGCACTGTGTATCTGGCCCAGACAGAATCCGATGGGGAGGGAAGGAAGCAGAACGGGGAAATGGAAAGCAGATGGGAGCTAACCTTGGGGGGCTGCCTGCCTCTGTGCGCAGGAGTTCTCAGGGGCTTCCTCAGATGGCAAGGAAGGGCGGGAGAAAAATTCTCCACAGAAACCTGGGCCACACCACCTGAGCTAGAATTCGAGAAAGTTAAATGAAAGAGGAGGCGAGGAACTCCACCTAAGCATTGATTAACAAGTCATTATTGAGCACTCGACCACACATGCCCGTGACTCTGCTGGACACCAGGAATATTGTAAGATAGATCTGGTTTCACCCTCATGGAGTCTCTGGTGCTGTGAGAAAGGGGTACACTAATCAATTAATTAAACAAAGACACCCTGCCGGGTGACTTAGTTGGTTGGAGTGTCATCCCATACACCAAAGGGTTGCAGGTTCGATTCCCACTCAGGGCACATACAAGACTCAACCAATGAATGCATAAATAAGTGAAACAACAAATCTCTCTCTCTCTCTCTGTCTCTCTCTCTCTCTCCCCATTCCTCTCCCCTCCTCTCTCTCAAATCAACCAATACACTTACTTAAAAACAAAGACAATCATGACCTTTGACATTCCACAATATTCTCCTGGTACTGGCCAGGGCCTTGCCTCAGCCATGCTCTATTGTCCAGCAATGCCAAAGACAGATTCAGCTCTAACACAACAGAGGATGTCTCCTTTCCTCCCGTAACATCCCAGAAAGGCAAACTGTTGCAAATGAACCAAGTTTAGTTCATTTTGGGGGAAGAGGGTGTCAATGATTTATTTAAATACTAGTGGTCCTGTGCACGAATTTGTGCACATTGAAAGGCAATTAATTAGAAGAAATATTTTAATATTACTATTCGCCCTTTCTCTATAATAGAAGTGTCAACCAAATTCACAATCAACAATGACAGATC
The DNA here is from genome assembly GCF_951640355.1 of Cnephaeus nilssonii. Lineage (NCBI taxonomy): Eukaryota > Metazoa > Chordata > Mammalia > Chiroptera > Vespertilionidae > Cnephaeus > Cnephaeus nilssonii. The sequence continues at coordinate 61,504,591 of NC_137083.1, forward strand.
AAAACACAAGTGTGTGATTGGCGCCAGAGAGAACTTTATATGTATCGCACATGCACAAATCAACGTTGATTTTTAAATTTCCAGTGCGCATCATATGTGCCGGCCAGTCGGTAGGTCAGATGGTCAGACAGACGGACAGTCAGTCACTTAGCCTTTTATATATATAGATAGATAGATTACTACTAGCGGTTGGCTGTACAATCTTTTTCTGAAAATCAAGAATCTTGCTTTAGCTGGTGTGACTCAGTTGGTTGAACATTGTCCCATGCACCAAAAGGTTGCTGGTTTGATTTCCAGTTAGGGCACATGCCCAAGTTTTGGGCTTGATCCCTGGTAGGCAGCATGCAGGAGGCAGCAGATGGATATTTCATTCTCTCATCGATGTTTCTCTCTTGCTCCCTCTCCCTTCCTTGCTGTCTAAAAATCAATTTAGGGGGTGAGGCAGTCTAGAAGGAGTCAATAGGGATAAAAAGGGGGGCATATATAATATTTTCAACAATAAAGATTTAAAAATAAATAAATAAATAAATATCCATTTTAAAGTCTTAAAAAATAAAAAGAGCCCTAGCTGGTTTGGCTCAGTGGATAGGCAGCCTGCGGACTGAAGGTTCCTGGGTTCGATTCCCATCAAGGGCATGTACTTGGGTTGCAGCTTCCTCCCCTCCCCAAGCTCTGGTCAGGGCTTGTGCAGGAGGCAACCAATTGATGTGTTTCTCTCTGTCTTTCCCTCTCTCTTCCACTCTCCCTAAAAATCAATGGAAAAATATCCTCAGGTGAGGATTAACAAAAACAAAAACAAAAAAAAAAAACAAAAGAAAAAAGAATCTTACAATGTTCACACTCTTTGCCCAGAAGTTCCACTTTATTTAGAATATATCCTAAGAAAGTTTTAAAAATTAGAGTATTATATACAAATATGCAGTGTTAATTATAACAAGAAAAAAAGGGATGCAACAAGTGATATGAATTGATCCACATTAAACAAATTGTGGTACATTTATGTGATGAAATAGTTAACAATAGCTAAAAACAATGTTGGAGCAGATGCTCATGATTTAGTAAGTGAAAAAAATTGATACGAACTCATATTATACAATACATTCCAACTATGTGAAAATATGGGGGCCTAAAAATGAAAACATGACAAATATTAAGCATTTTTTTCTCTGGGACAAGGGGTTATATATGACTGTTTTATATATATATATATATTATTGATTTCAGAGAGGAAGGGAGAGGGAAAGAGAGCTAGAAACATCAATGATGAGAGGGAATCATTGGTCGGCTGCCTCCTGCACGCCCCCTACTGGGAATTGCGCCCACAACCCAAGCATGTGCCCTTGACTGGAATTGAACCTGGGACCCTTCAGTCTGCAGGCTGGTGCTCTATCCACTGAGCCAAACCAGCTAGGGCATGACTGTTATTTTCTTTACATGTTCTAAATTTTCCCCACTGGAAAGATATTACTTTTAAAATCAGAAAAGAGTTTCTACCAATGGAAAATAATTTCAGGCTTATAAGCTGTTATGTCTGATCAAATAATTGAATAGATACTCCCTCCCCTGGGAACTGACCATCACCCTAGGGTATTTTTCCCATTGATTCTTAGAGAGAGTGGAAGGGAGCGGGAGAAGAGAGAGAGAGAGAGAGAGAGAGAGAGAGAGAGAGAGAGAGAGAGAGAGAGAGAGAGAAACATCAATGTGAGAAAGACATGATAGAACCTGCAACCGAATTATGTGCCCTTGCCCAGAATCGAACCCAGGACCCTTCAGTCCGAGGGCCAACACTCTATCCACTGAGCCAAACCAGCCAGGGCAGAACTGCCCTTTAGAGTTTACCACTTCACAGCAGACATTTCCTTTTGCTTAGACCACATTCCATTTGCTAAGACCATTATCTTCCCCCTGGGGACTTGCCCAGGATCTGGACCCGCCCAGAGTTTCCCACTGAAAAAGCCGGCCTCAGAGAGTTTCCCCGCTGAAAAAGCCCGCCTGGAGTCCTTTCAAACCTCTGACTGCCCGTCCCTGGGTGCTGGTGCCATTTTGGGGCTCGGCCCATCTGGTCTCCAGATGACCTAATAAATTTATAACCTCTTACCTCTTTGGCCTCGTGTGTTCTTCCTTCGGCGACCCTCACATAAGCCGTTGTGGTTGAGTTTTGAATTCTTACATTTTCTTCTCTTTTCTTGCCTGGCTCCCTCTTCTTTGTTTCCATTTGGGGTAGCAGCAGAGGCCTGGCAGGAGGCTTTGGCCTCAAGAGGAAGCACAGCACTGAGACTAGGGGGAGGAGGGGAAGTGAAATGTCTGCTGGGGTGGCAGCAAGCTGGGTCCTCTGAGGACGTGGCCTGGCACCTTCCTTGTGGGGAAGACAGGCATTCCCAACAGCTACTGCATCCCCTTCCTCTCTTTCAATGTTTGAAAATTTGGGGTAACCTAGAAGTCATCTGTGTGCCTGGCACAGCCCACAACTGAGGGGAGGGGACTGAGGGCCTCCAGGGGAAGGAAGGATAATCTCTTTAGAGGTAGGAGAAGGGACCTGGGCTCAGGGGATCAGAAAGTCTACCATTAACTTGAGGCAGGCAGAGCCTATAGGTTACTTCTGAGGCAAGAGATACAAATAATGAAGCAACAGAGGAAAGATCTGTTAGGGGCTGGAGCGGGAAAGCCTGAGGGGGGAACTCGGGACACTCTGTTGTCCTTCCTCCAGTGTGTCCTCTCATCCTCCTTTGTGACCCTGTTCCACGTGGTTTCTCTACTCAGATAAATGGGGTCTACTTCCACCTACTTCCCACAAGGGACCACAGGAGGACACAGGCTGTCTTCATTTTGTTCCCTTGATTCACTGATTCATTCAACAGATATCCCTCTGACCTTCTTCTTTCATCAATAATTCCCAAACATTCTCAATTAGCAGGCTACTTCAGGGGAGGCAATTAAAAGCGTAACGTACCTCCGTGCTTCCCAGACTCTTTCATGTGCTGGCCCACGTCACGGTGAACCATAATGTCCATGTGACACGAAGGATGATCCGATCGGGTAAGACTGCAAGCAGTCACCAGGCGCCCGCTGCTGCAGGGCTGGGGGGTCCATCCCTCCTCTGCACACCTGGAGTCCACATTGCAACACGCCACCGGGAATTTCCTATCTGACCCTTGAGGCAGAGCCACTGTGCAGGGGGTGGGGGGAGAATCCTTAGAATATATGTCATCTTTGAACAAAAGCATTAATTTTAAAAAGCATGCCTGTCAGTAACACAATGAGGACCTAAACTATATGTCTTAAATACTGTGAACACATTTTAAAGGTATGCCCCAAACAAAATATGGCTGACATCCCTATTCCTATGAAGTCCCTGCCTGCCTGCTATGCCTGGACTGCACTCGGAGAGCTGTTGGCTAGAGGCAGCCTGCTCTGGGCCAAAGGAGGGTCAGTGGTTTCTAGATATCGATTCTAGCACGCGGGGAGCACGAGGGCTCATGATCATTACCGTCAAACTCATAGCAATATCCTCCCCAACTACCACAGGTGCTGAACTGAATGATAACTGGGCTTGAGAATCAGATAAATTGAGATGAAAATATAGCTTTATTGCTGAGAAAGCTGGATTGGAAAAAATGTGGCTGGTACCTACATTCAAACAGGCTCCCTATATTTTCCTCACAGAACTAAATTTACAGTCTTCGGGAACGCCGGGCAAACACCCCCATCCTTCTTGTCAAGGACTGGGGGCTCCCCCCACGGGGTGCAGGAGGTAGGGAGGATTCAAACTATTTTTTCCCCCCAGGACCATTCCCTCCCAGAGAAGGGAGCAGAAGTTTCCATTCACAAGGTATGAATGAGGGATGATGAAAACAGCCCGAAGCGCATTTGAGAGTTTAATGCGGCTCATCTGCCTTGGCTTCCGAGAAAACGGAGCTTGAGGCAAAGGGTTAAAGTTTCACTGGGGAGGTTGCAAACCCAGGGCAACAGGAGGGAGGGAAAGTGCTGGAGGGAAGGAAGGAAAGTAAATATAAGCTGCCTAGTAGCCTCACAAGAATATCCACAGGGTTGCCGCTCATTCACTTGGGATATCTCCACGGATTGGAGGAGTCAGTTGGTAGGAGAGATGTAGAGGCAACAATTGGCAGCTCCTTCCATATCCCCCTCCCTTTTTGGTCAAAGTTTACCCCTTGGGTGTTCCTCTCCTGTCTGGGTTGTATGAGCCACCCTGCGCAGTTGCAGTTGCAGTTGCGTTAGAGCAACAGCAGCAGCGGTGACTGCAGGGCCACAGAGAGAAGCCGGTGCTGCAGGGCAAGACCTGGCAAGATTGCTTGGGAATGGATGGGGCTTGGCCCCTCCCGGAAGGTGTATATGCTGGTCCCAGAACACTAACTTACTGTCTTATTCTGAATGTGCCCTGATGATCTAGACCAGGCGTCCTCAAACTACGGCCCGCGCGGGCCACATGTGGGTGTTTTTGCCGTTTTGTTTTTTTTACTTCAAAATAAGATATGTGTGGGGTGGTGGTGGTGGTGGTGGGGGGGGACAATGGTAAGATGTGTACACATATAATACCTTAATAAAAAAGATTAAAAAAAGAAGAAGATATGTGCAGTGTGCATAGGAATTTGTTCATAGTTTTTTTTTTAAACTATAGTCCGGCCCTCCAACGGTCTGAGGGATAGTGAACTGGCCCCCTGTTTAAAAAGTTTGAGGACCCCTGATTCTAGACAGTCAGATGACTGCAACTTTGGTGAGCACTGGTTTTTAAAAAAGGATGTGAATCGAGAGCTTTCTTGTGTTCTCTCCTCATAATGAGATGATGCAACTGTCTGCAAGGGCCCAGAGGCCTTAAAAGTTTGAGCTGGGCCTGCAACTGTGCAGAAGGCCTGGATCATTGGCCCAACCACTAGCCAAAACATGGCGTTGGAACAGCATCATTTTTATTTATTTTAAAAATTTTCAAGTTCTACTTAGTATCTTTATTATTTTTTTTATTGAGATATAATTCATATACTCTAAAATTCAATCTTTTAAACTGTACAATTCAGGGGTTTTACTATATTCACAAGGTTGTACAACAAGTAGCACAATTAATTTTAGAACATCATCATTACCCCCAAATGAAATCCCATACCCCTTAGCAGTCTCTTCCCATTTTCCACATCCCTAGCCTAGGAAACCACTAACCTACTTTTTGTCTCTATGCATTTGCCTACTCTGGACATTTCATGTGAGTAGAATCATACAACATGTGGCCTGCAGTGATTGGCTTATTTTCTTTTAAAATATATTTTTATTGATTTTAGAGAGGAAGGGAGAGGGAGAGAGAGAAACATCAATGATGAGAGAGAATCATTGATTGGTGGCCTCCTGCACACACCCTAATGGGGATTGAGCCTGCAACCTGGGCATGGGCCCTTGACCAGAATCGAATCTGGGACCCTTTAGTCTGCAGGCCAACGCTCTATCCACTGAGCCAAACCAGCTAGAGCTGGCTTCTTTCACTTAGCCTGTTTTCAAGATTCATCCATGTAGTAGCATATATTAGAAGTTCATTCCTTTTTACTGCTGATTAATATTCCATTGTATGGATATATCACATTAATTTTTTCATTAATTAATGGACATTTGGGTTGTTTTAACTTTTTGGCTATTGTGAATAATGCTCCTAGGAATGTGTACAGGGTTTGTGTTTTTATTTCTCTTGGGTACATACCTATGAATGGAATTGCTGAGTCATGTGTCAACTCCATGTTTAACTTTTTCTGAAGTGGCTGTACCATTTTACATTCCTATCTCTGAGGATTCTCATGTCTCTACATCCTCACCAACACTTATTATCTATCTTTTTTTATTCTAGCCATCCTCGTGGGTAGGAAGTGGAACCTCATTGTGATTTTCCCTAATGACAAAATGACATCTTTCCACGGGCTTATTGGCTATAAAGAGATTTCTAATCAAATCCATTGCCCATTTTTCAATTGGGTTGTCTTTTACTTGTTGAATTGTAAGAATTCTTTTTGTTTATTTGTTTGTTTCTATTAATCCTCACTGGAGGATATTTTTCCATTGATTTTTAGGGAGATTGGCAGAGAGAGGGAAAGACGGAGAAACACATTGATTGGTTGCCCCCGCCCGCCCCCCCCCCCTCGCCCATCCAGGGCCCAGGCTTAGGAGGAGCCTGCAACCCAGGTACCTGCCTTTGGCCGAAATGGAACCTGGGACCCTTTGGTCTGCAGGCTGACACTCTATCCACTGAGCCAAACCAGCTAGAGCTGTAAGCATTCTTTATATATTCTGGAGAGTAGAACCTCGTGAAATATATGTTTGCAAATACTTTATCCACACTGTGGGTTGTCTTTTCACGTTTTTTGTTTTCTTTTTCAAATATGTTTTATTGACTTTAGAGAAAGAGGAAGGGAAAGGGATAGAAATAGAAACATGGATCAGCTGCCTCCTGCACGCCACCCTACTGGGGATCGAGCCTGAAACCCAGGATTGTGCCCTCACCGGAATCAAAACTGTGACCTCCTGGTTCATGGGGCCCACACTCAACCACAGAGCCACCCTGGCTGGGCAATCTCTTCACTTTTTTGATGTGTCCTTGAGAAACGAAACTTTTTAATTTTTATTTTTTATTTTTATTGATTTCAGAGAGAGGAAGAGAGAGATAGAGAAATGTGAAAGAGAAATACTGATCAGCTCTCTCCCGAATGCACCCTAACTGGGGATCACACCCGAAACCTGGGTATGTGTCCTGACACGGAATTGAACATGCCAACTTTTGGTGTATGGGACAAGCTCCAACCAACTGAGCCACACCGGACAGGGCAAAACATTTTAATTTAAAAAAAGTATGTAGAAAAAATAAAAGTTAGCCCTCGCTGGGTTGCTCCGCTGGTTGGAGTGTTGTTCAGATACACTGAGGTTTCAGGTTCAATCCCTGATCAGGGCACATACAAAAATCAGCCAGTGAATACATAAACAAGTGGAACAACAAATCAATGTTCCTCTCTCACTCTCTCTCTCTCTCTCTCTCAAATCAATCAATAAATTAACTTTTTAAAATAAAAAATATGTTGATGCATATCTTTTTCTTACTTTATGTATGCATATATCAATGTATACTTTTTATTGAGATATAATTGGCATATAACATTATATCGGTTTCAGTTGTACAACATGATTCAGTATATGTATATATTGCAAAATGATCATTTTTAACCAAGAAGAAGGTGACTGGATCAAACCAATCATTGCAGAGTTTGGTAACAAGCCTCTCCCCTCCCCCTTCCCGCTGCCACAGGCCAGTCCGGAGAGCACATTTCCTGGACCCTTTGCCACGTGACCACTGGAGCAAGGCCAAGGCAGCCAGTGTGCCCTGAGTGAAACCAAACTGCCTCTCGAAAGCTTGGGAGAAAGTCCGAGGGGAGAAATGTAGGAAAGAAAGGGAACCAGGAGTCCCAGTTTCTCACTTTAGCTTTCTTTTTCTTTGGTCAGCTAAGTAAATCCATACATCTCACTTTCCCCTAATGCAACTCCATTTCTTCTCCAGCAAAATTAGCAGAAGAGCCCCGGTTGGCATTGAGAGGAATAAGAAACATTTGGTTAAATCTTTTCACACTTAACGTTCCTGATTCAATGTAAACCGTCCTAAGTGTAACCTTCCTGATATTAGCCCATTTCCCCCCACAGTCTATCAGGGGTGAGCAGATGAATTCCTTAGGTACCAGTGACAGCTGGGATTGGAATTCAGGATCCCAGAGTTTGAAGCCATCTCCCACAGGGCTGGAGCCTCCCCATTCCTTCCCAAAGAGCAGAGTTCACACATTCTACCTTTATATCTATATTAATAAAAGCGTAATATGCTAATTAGACCGGACGTCCTCCCAGACGTCCTGCCAGACCACCTTCTGGACGAAGCCAGGCCTGGGAGGGAAGCTCGGGTCCCGGCTGCCAGAAGGAAACCGGTGCCAGCAGCCGGGGGAAGGAAGGCCTACTCTTGCACAAATTTCGTGCATCAGGCCTCTAGTATATAGATACTATTTCAGAGAGGAAGGGAGAGAAAGAGACAGAAATATCAATGATGAGAGAGGATCATTCATTGATTGGCTGCCTCCTGCATACCTCCGACTAGGGATCAAGCTCACAACCGGGATCAGGAATTGAACTGTGGCCTCCAGGTTTATTGGTTGAAGCTCAATCACTGAGCCACACTGGCCGGGGCACACATTCTACCATTTAAGTGCAAATGTCTGTTTTAGGCACAGAAAAATACAAAGATGAATCAGACAATTCCTACTCACAGTGCAGTAAGGAAGCTGGATGGGGAACAAATAGCCACTCTAACCACACGACACCCACACAATAGAAGTGTTCTGTACACGTGGAACCTGGCAAGGCTGCGTGGACTCCAGTGGGAGGTTTGAGATGGGCATCTCTGTTTGCCCTTGAGGGGGACCTTGACCTGTAACAGCCACACAGGCTGGCGGAAAGGGCAAGCTTCACATTTGGTGGGATGAAAGGCGACTCCGTCCCAGAGAGGGCAAAGTCGTACATTTAGTGGAAAGAGAAGTTGTGGTTCTTCTCATTCAGCAGACCGAAAGGTAAAGAACCGTTCACCAAAGCAGGCGAAGCTTCCCTCTCTCCTCCTCAGCACCTCTGCCCTGTTCAAAGGAGAGGAGAAGACAGGAGATGAGGAGATGGGAGAGGAGAGAGGAGGACGTTCTCTTTCTCTCTCTTTAAACATTTACTGTGATCTGGAGCAACAAGGAAGATTAGGACTTAAAAATCACACACCTTAATTGAACTATAATTCATGTATATAATTCACTCAAAGTGTACAATTTAGTATAGTCACAGAGCTGTGCAACCATCACCACAATCCATTTTAGGACATTTTCATCACCTCAAAAAGGAACCCTGCATCCCTTAGCGGTCACCACCCCGCACCCATTCTTCCTATTCGCCCCAGCTAGAGGACTCTACCTCTATACCTAGGCCTTTTCTGGACATTTGATATAAAAGAAATCATACGTGCATTTCTTTTGGGACTGGCCTATTTCTCTTTGCATAACATTTTCAAGGCTCATCCTTGGTATAAGTATGTATGAGTATTTCATTTATTTTTATTGCTCAAGAATATTCCATTGTATGAATATGTCACATCTTACTTATCTATTCATCAGTTGATGGACATTTGGGTTGTTTCTACTTCTTGGTATTTTGAATAATGCTGCTTAGAAATATTGGTGAACAAGTTTTTGTGTGGAGTAGGACTTTACTGCTAGTCGTTACCAATCTTTATTAACTGCCTATTGTGTGCACAGCACAGAGATGGGAGTAGGGGTGCACAAGGGGGTGCAGGAGGGCCGAGACACAAAAGCACTATAAATGTAAAATGTAATTTTACATCCCCAACTGTCCTCTGACTAAAGAGATATAAAGTCAAAACACATTATGTGAATCCTCAATGAATTCTGGCTCAAAACAAACAAATAAAAGTCATGGAGTGGATAGTTAAGAACATCTGGTTATGGCCCTGGCACGTGTGGCTCAGTTGGTTGGGCAACGTCCTGTACACTGAAAGCTTACCGGTTTGATTCCAGGTCAGGGCACAAGAATAAACCAGTGAATGAATAAACAAGTGGAACAACAAATCGATGTTTCCCTCTCTCTTTCTCTCTCTCTCTTTTTTTAAAAAAATATAGATTTTATTAATTTTTTTTTTTTTTACAGAGTGGAAGGGAGAGGGATAGAGAATTAGAAACATCAATGAGAGAGAAACATTGATCAGCCACCTCCTGCACACCCCCCACTGGGGATGTGCCCACAACCAAGGTACATGCCCTTGACTGGAATCGAACCTGGGACCCTTCAGTCCACAGGCCGACGCTCTATCCACTGAGCCAAACCGGTCAGGGCTCTTTCTCTCTCTTTAAACAAAATAAATACTGTAAATAAGATTTTTAAAATGCACACACACAAACATGCCTACATGCAGGTAAAACACAAATGGCAAAATGTTAGCAGTTGTTAAATCTGGATGGTGGGGATTTGGGTGGTCATTGTACTATGCTCTCATTTTTTCAGCATATTTAAACATTTCCAATAATAAAATAAAAATTAATAATAAAATAAAGATCTAAAAAATTACCAAAGCCTCCCACCCCCCCAAAACTACAGCAAGGTAAGGAGATCAATGTAAGGGGTATACCTTTTAAAACAGGGTGGTCAAGGAAGGCCTCTTTGAAGTGAGGACATCTGAATAAAGAAGTGAGCGCAGAAAGCAGGGAGTTGGCCATGGGACCTAAGGAAAGGGCATTCCAGAAAGAGGGGTATAAGCACCTAGAGTGGCTGAGGAGATGTGACGAAGGCAGGAAATGAGGTTGAAAGCTTAGCCTAAGTCCAAATTATACAGCCTCACAGGGGCGACAGAATGGAGATTTTAGTCTCAGTTTCAGGATGACCCAGTGACGAACTGTGAATGGGGAGTACCTTGGGCTGAGTCGTATTTTAAGACATGTCTCTGGCTCCTGGGTGGAGAACAGACTGCGAGATGAAGGTGGGGTCATGGTGGGCAAGAGTGGAAGCAGAGAGGCCAGTCGATGCCGAGGGTTTATTGCAGAGGGGGCGGTGTCTCAGATGAGGTGGACATGGGGAGAAGGGCTCGGGTTCGGCAAATACGTTGAAGGGAGTTCTCATGGAGTTTGCTGATGGACTGGATGTGAGAGGAAAAAAGTCAAGGGAGACTCCAAGGATAGTGTGAGCAACCCGCCAAACGGTGGTGCCTTTTGCTGAGACGGCAAAGCCCGGAGCGGGTGCACAGACTTCCTCTTCACGGGAACGTTCATTTGGTTTATAACAGCCTGGAAGTCTTCAGTCACGGCCAGGAAGGAGGTGAGATTTAGGTTGGGTTTTCCAAATAATGAGTTCATCAATGTCAACAAATTACGTTTTTCATGTGTGTCAACAAACAGGGTGGCACAGCAGAGAGCAAGTGGCATGGGCTTTGAAGTTAGGGACCTAGATTTGAATCCTGATGCTGCTACTTACCAGCTAGGTGAACTTGGGCAAATTACTTAACTTCCTTGAACTTGAGGTTCTTCATCCATAAAGGTGGCAAAATAAACTGCCAGGTTGTTAGGTCGTAAGTCACACACCTTGGCACAGCGCCTGGTACCAAGTAGGTGTTCAATCTATAAGGTTTCCTGCCACTCTATAGAGACCATTAGGGACTGCTATAAGCTGTTAATCTTTTGTTACCTTTTCAGGTAGAGTATTACTTGCTTCCTTTTATTCATTCAATATTTGAGGACTTACTGTGCTCCACATGCTGTTCCAGGCATTGGCAGCTGTATAGCCGTAAATGAAACAAAGTTCCTATCTTCATGAGCTTACCTTCTGGTGGAGAGAGAAGACAAACAGATTTCTAAGTAAAATACAGTATGTAATATGTGAGATGGTGGTAAGTCCTGGGGAGCAAAGCTAAACAGGGAAGGAGAAGAGGAGGTGCGGGTAAGGTTCTATGGAGATGGTTATATTTCTGTTTTAGGCTGAGAGAGTGGCAAGTGCAAAGGCCCTGGGGCAGGAACATGCTTTGTGTATTTGAGGAACAGCCAAAAGGCCAGTATGGCTGGAAAGCAGTGAGAGAAAAGGGTAGGGTCAGCTTCTGTAGGCCTGGGAAGCCTGTGATGACTTTGGCTTTAACACAGAGTGAAATGTGTAGTCCTTGGAGGGTTTTGAACAGTGGGGGAGACAAGATCAGATTTATGGTTCAAGAGGATCACTGGCTTCTATCTGAGTAAATCAAGGGTTGAAGAGATGAGGCCAGTTGGGAAGCAACTGTAATAATAATGATGGTTTGGTAGAGGTGATGGGATAAAGATTCTGGATATATTTGATAGGAGAGCCAACAGGATTCCCTGATAGATTACATGCAGGGTAGTAGAGAAAGAGAGGGTCAAGGATTGTAGTCCCAGGCCTTTGGCCTGAGCAGCTGAATGTACTGACATTGACATGTTTGACTATTCTTAACTTTAGAAATGGTAATCTCATATATTTCAACTTAATAGATGCCATTTACTGAGATGGGTAAAACTATGTGAGGAAGAGGTAGAGAGGTTGTCAGAAGTTTATTTATGGACTTGAGGGAATGTCTAATAGGCAGCTGTACGTATGTGTCTGGAGTTCAGGGGCAAGGCCCCAATCAGAAAGGTACATTAGGGGGTCAGAGTGTAGATGGCAGTTTAAGCTCTGAGACTGGATGAGGTCACCTAGGATTTAAATGTAGATAAAGAAGAACAGAGGCCTGAGGACTAAGCCTGGGGCTTCCGGCATTTCCAGATCAGGGAGATGAGGAAGCAGCAAAAGAAACACAGGTGGCCATGCCTGGCAAAACAAGGGCTCCACACAGGGGAGTTGGCCCAGGTGAGGGCTCCTGCATGTAGGCGTGAGTAATTTCTAACCTTGCACCTTCTTTGAGCCTCGGCATTGGAAAGTAAGTCGTGTGTGTGTGTGTGTGTGTGTGTGTGTGTGTGTGTGTGTAGAGGGGACGTGATAATATCTTATATATGACTAGCATTTGAGAGGTTGAAACATCTCTTTTATTTGACCTAGGCAAGGGGAGTGTAGGTGCCTAAACTGAGGCACAAAGGTTAGGTAACTTGCCCAAATTACAGGTACACCTCATTTCATTGCGCTTTGCTTTATTGTGCTTCATAGATGTAGCTTTTTAAAACAAAATCCTCAGTCAAGGAGTGAGGATATTTTATCCATTGATTCTAGAGAGAGTGGATGGGAGGGGGCTGGGGAGAGAGAGAGAAACATTGATGTGACAGAGACACATTGATTGGTTGCCCCCCCCCCCCTCCTGCATACACACACATGCACACGCACATGCACACGCGCACGCACAAGCCATGACCAGGGGCAGGGGGTCAGACCTACAACCCAAGTACATGCCCTTGACCAGGAATCGAACCCAAGACCCTCAGGTACACAGGCTGGTGCTCTAACCACTGAACCACGCCTGCCAGGGTGGATGTTGCATTTTTTACAAATGAAAGGCAAGACGCTCCAGCAGCAAAAAAGATGACAGCTAACTTTATTGTGATCCTCCCTTTATGGCAGGGGTCTGGAACCCAACTCACATTATCTCCGAGGTTTGCCTGTACATCAGTAATAGGTAGCTGACTGGGGACTGGAAGGAGTCTTCTGTCTCTAAGTTTCAAGCTCTTTGGGGGTTGAATCATGCTGCTTTGGTGTTGGTGTCTGCCCCAGGAACCTGCTGCAGGGGTAGCAAACAAAGACATGTGGAAATGACAGCGAAGCTAGAGATGAAATCTTTGCATCCTTGCTGCTGTGTGGCCTTCATGTTTCCGGCTCCCAAGGACTGCTTCTGTAGGAACAGATTGTAGCAGGGTTACATGGAGACAACTTGAAATGAGTTTTCAGCTTTTATTTCTATAGCAGTGAGGAAACTGCTGATATTATTGCCCATAGAGGGTTCTGGACCCGTGATGTTAGGTGCCAAGAATGCCAGCTCAGATGAACCTAGTTCCCACTAGAAATGATCAAATGGAAGCAGAAGGCCTCATTTGGGGGACTTTCACGTGGGGTGGGGACAGTGCCATTGGGTTAACAGGTCCCCTCAGAGATAGCAGCTTCTGGGCTGGGCTCTTCCACTCCACAAATGATTGGTTTCATCTTACTCCCTCTTCGCGTCTTGCTCAAAGCGTTACATTTGCTCCAAACTTCTTTTCTTGCCTTTAAGAAGCTGCTCCTGAGATCGGAGGCTCTGCGGGTCAAGCTTGGCCCTGCCCTGGGGAGAGATAAACAGGCCCGAATATGTTTCCCAGATTGCAACACTGGTGAGTCAGGCAGGGCCGGACAGCTGCTCCCTCACTGTGCCCCTGGTTGTTCCTGATAAGGAAGAACATGGCTCATGCCAGCATGCAGCCATGTGTGCGCACACATATAAACAGACACTCCCAGGCCCCAGTGTTGTTTTAGAGTAAATTGTTGACATTCTGAATGGATGAACACTGGGGAAAAAGGTGAGCACACACTTACTCTGCTCAAGGTAAGCTCCAGGTTTCATAAGCCCCAAACAAGTAAAACCATTTGGTGTCATTTGGCACCATTTGGAGCCATCTCTTGAACCTACCTGGTCAAGGGCAGGGTTCAGCAGTCCTCACACTCTGGGAAGAGGAGGGGACGGAGGCGGGGTGGGGAGTCAGAAGAGGGAAGATGGATTTATGAAGGAGCAAATGGCAGAAGGCCCAGAGAGAAAAAGGCATATCATAAAAATGTGAACATATCTTCAAAAAGAGGAGAAATTGACCCTATGACATCCTTTAAAAATACCCCCCAAAATGTGAATGCCATTTTCCTTAAAAAAAAAATACAGTGTATAAGGAATGGGGCAAATGGGAGGGGGGGTTGATATTAATAATACAATAATACCGCCACCAATATTATATTACACCTTGTAATGAACACTTCATGTTAACTTTATGAAAAGCAATTTATAGTTTACAAGGGGCTTTTTGATTTCCTCCATCAGCCCACTCAAGTTATGAACCACATTTTACAGATGAGAAAATTGAGGCTCCAGGAGGATATATGCAATTAACTGAGGCATAATTAAGAGCCGGGGAGGGACAGGTTTGTCCTAAGTAACCCAGAGCTACAATGCTTATTAACACACTAGGAAGGGTGATTCATTTTTCAGTGACTGCTCAGAGCGCTAAATCTCCATTGCATTTCTAGGCAGAGTGACCCTAACTTCTCCAGTGTTGTCCAAAACAAGTTCCCCCAACTAACAGTCCTTTGATTGGTTTTGCTTGATGCTTGGATCACAGCAGCATAGCATCTGTGAAGAGTAAAGCAGCAGGGGAAATTTCTAGATCCACCCCATGCCCTTCTTTCTCAGTGTCCCATCCTTGACCAATTCTTTCTGTTCTGGAAACAACACCTGTGGGCCCCTAAGCTTGCCATCTTGCTCTCCGGTGGAGAAGAAACATCCTTATTTGCATAGGACATTATGGAAGCACAGGCCCCACCTTGACGAGTCAGACAGGTGTTTTGAAAATGCTAGTGCCTAAAGCAGTGGTTCTCAAACTTTGGCCTGCATCAGAATCATCTGTAGAGCTTGTTAAAGACATGGATGTCCAAGCCCCACCTAGACCTTCTGAATCAGAATCCCAGGGGTGGCGCCTGGTCACTTGTGAACTTCGCAAGCTCCCCAGGCGATTCTGAAGTACACCAAAGCTGGAGAAGCCTGGTCTCAGCACGGGAGTGGGAGTTATAGGTGAAGGAGAGTGGGGAGCCATGCTGGGAGAGGAGGCAGCAGCAACAGGAGCCTGAAGAACCTAGAGGACAGTCAGGAACAATTTTCTGCTCCATCCTTATCTTCCTTTAACAAAGAGGTCATATAAAGGCTTAGAAATCCCTTCATTCAGGCATGTCCTTCTTCTGACAGAATTACCGTGTGCAGTACGGGTGATGAATGCACCACTTTTAGAAGCAGTTAAAATAGCCCATATTTTTCAGAAAGTAGAATAGAAAGTACTAGGGGCTGGGGGGAGTGAGGAATGAATGAGGAGTTACTGCTTAATCGGTACAGAGTTTCTGTTTGGGGATGATAAAAGGAGTTCTGGAAATGAGTGGTAGTGATGGTTGCACATCATAGTGTATGTGTTTAATACTACTGAACTGTACACTTCAAAATTGTTAGAATGGCCCTAGCTGGTTTGGCTCAGTGAATAGAGCATCAGCCTGTGGACTGAAGGGTCCCAGGTTCGATTCAGGTCAAGGAAGGGCACATGCCCGGGTTGCAGGCTTGATCTCCAGTGGGGGACGTGAAGGAGGCAGCCAATCAAGTATTCTCTCTCATCATTGATGTTTCTATCTCTCTCTCTCTCTCCCTCTCCCTTCCTCTCTAAAATCAATAAAGATATATTAAAAAACTACAAAAATACAAAAATACAGATTGTTTAAAAAATTGTTAGGATGGCAAATTTTATATTATATATAGTTAGCGCGCGCGCGCGCGCACACACACACACACACAAATTAGCCAGTCTTTTTGAGGGATGTAATGACAAGAGCAAACAACATTCAATTTTAGCTGATTGCTGCTGCATCAGATGCGTGTATGTGTGTGTGTGTGCATGTGTGTGAGGTTAGTAAGGGGACTGATAAAATAAAAATGGTTCATAGAGCCCTAGCTGGTTTGGCTTAGTGGATAGAGTGTTGGCCTGCCGACTGAAGGGTCCAGGGTTCGTTTTCGGTCAAGGGGACAGCTCCTCGGTTGCAGGCTCCTCCCTGGCCCCGGGCCCTGGTCAGGGCTCTTACAGGAGGCAACCAATCAATATGTTTCTCTCACATCGATATTTCTCTCTGTCTTTTCCTCTCTCTTCCACTCTCTCTAAAATATATATATATATATATATATATATATATATATATATATATATATATATATGGAAAAATATCCTCGGGTGAGGATTTAAAAAAATGGATTCATAGATAAAAAAATTTTGAAAATTGCTGGCAGTGGTGGAAAGAAAGAGAGAGAGGGAGAGAGATGCCTAGAGCACTCTTTCCTGCCCCCTTTGCTTGGTTCACGCCTGGATTCCATATCACTTAATCACTTTTTTGGAGTGCCTTGAAGTGTCTCTCACACTTCATTGAGTATAAAAATCACCTGTAGATCTTGTTAAGCTGCATATTTTAATTCAGTAGGTCTGAGGTAAAGTTCTAGTCTGCATTTCTTTTCATTTATTGATTTGAGAGAGGAAATAACCATTCAATGTGAGAGGGAAACATCGATCGGTTGCTTTCTAAGCATACCCCAACTGGGGATTGAACACACACACAGTCCAGGTATGTACCTGGCCAGCTGGGAATTGAAACCACAACCTTAGCATATGAGGATGATGCTCTAACGGTTAGAGTCTAACCAGCTGAGCTCCAGGGCCTGGGCCGCCAGCTTGCATTTCTAACAAGTTCCAGGTGATGCTGACACTAGATCCACAGACCATATTGGGAGGGTTGTGTAAACTTAGTCATTCTTAGTTTGCCATGATATCCTTATGTCCAGCAGAGTAATTAGTACACAGTAGGTGCTCAATAAATATTGAATGAATGACAGAGTACTAGTGTTGGTGGAGGAGTTTGGAGAGCAGACTATCTTTGTCCTGAACTACAGCATATTTAAGGTATTCCTGTTTCTATCAGTTATTACCTCATACTCTGTGGAGTAAGGATGTGAGTACTGAACTATTTTTGGCTTTGTCACCTTGGTGCCTCAAATCTAATCCTTAAAATAGTGATTCTATACACATGGAGGGTAATGAACCCTGGCCTGCAAGCTCTCAGGAATCCTTGCTATAGTCCACAATCTCAGCAAACAAATTCTCTCCATCCAAGGAGGGAGCAGAGTGCAGGGAACCTGCTGGTGTGGTAATTTTCCAGATTTTGGTGCCTGAGTAATTGCCATCTTGGCCTCCTTAAATCAAATAAACAGACTTTTTAATAGTGTATGTGAGAAAGGGGTTCATTACCCTAAAACGCATGAATATGGTATTATTGCTATCATTTACTCTTATCGTTTACGATGACGGTAACGACACTGGCAGTTGAGCGATTAAGTGTGTGAGGAAGTAGGGGGAGGGGGCAGAGGGCTGTGAAGGCAGGAGAAAGAGAAACTACATCTCCCAGAATCCCCCAAGGAAGTCCACGTTGCGGCGGCGGCCCACCCCTTTCGCCCGCGGGACCGCCCCCACCGATGACGTCACAGAGGTGACGTCACGGCGCCCAGAGCGAGGCTGGGGTAGAGAGGCCGACAGAGCTGGAGTCGTCTGCTGGTCTTGGAGGCTGCTAGGGAGCCAGCGAGAGGGCGAGCGGCGAGCAGGCGAGAGAGCTAGAGCAGGCAGGAGGGAGCGTCGCGCGGCGAAGCGTCGCGCCGGGGCCGGGCCGGGCCGGGCCGCGGCGGAACCACAGCCGGAGAGGAGCAGCCCGAGCCGGGCGCCGCGGGGTCCCCACCCCCACTCGGCCGGACAGTGCCCGGTGTTCCCCCGTGCGGGGGGCGCGGCGGCGGCTGACTGGACCCGACAGGACCGCGGGGGTGTTGCCACCTCCACCGAGGAGCCGGCGCGGCCGCGGGCTCCTCAGAGCCGGGGCCCGGGGCCCGTGACAGACGGCGGGGGAAGGAAGAGAGGCGGCGGCGGCGGCGCAGGCGACGGGGAGGCAGCGGCGACACCATGTCATCCCCCAGTCCGGGCAAGAGGCGGATGGACACGGATGTAGTCAAGCTGTATCCTTCGTGGAGGGGGGGATTCGGGCTGTAGGCAGCGGGCGGTGTGGCGATGCCTAGGGCACCCCCGAAACCCAACAAGGGCCCTGGGGCACTCCGGGCCACTGTCCGGGCTCGCTCCCTCCCTTCCCTGCCCCCAGTGCCTACGGCGGCTCCTTGGCACCTCCCAGGAACCGAGAGCCTTTTCAGCTCCCCCTTTATCTGCAGAACCCCGAAATGTGCGTTTTTCCTCGCTCTTCCTGCAACCCCCAGTGCCCGTGACTTTGCTCCACGACGTTTGGACTCCCAAGACGGCTTTTTTTTTTTTTTTTTGCAAGCTCGGCTCTCTCTCTTCACCACCAAGCCCACCTTCAGGGTCTTTCCTTTTGCTTGCCCTTGATTTAGGAACTCGAGGTAGAAATTCCCGAGAGTGCAGCCTTTCTCCCTTTCTTGAGATGCCTCCATTCTCTCCACTCACAGTGCTTCTTGAACTGGGGTAACTCAAGTGACCTCCTTTATCCCTAATTCCTTTCTATATTAGGAAGAGAGTAGTCTGCTCATTGCCCCTTCTTGTAAGTGGTAAAGAGCTCTGGGTGTTTTAAATTAGAGACCCCTGTTAATTTCTCTGGTCCCTAGTAGAACCCCACTGTTTTTCTTCACAGTGACAAAGCCTATCCCACCCATGGTTGGATGTGGTGAGGGCCCCCAGGGCCTCCAGCAAGTCACCCTCCATATTGTGGCTATGACAGCTGGGGGGGAGGGAGAGAAAGAGGATCTCCTTGACCAAATAGCCCCAGTACTAGCCACTTAAGCCACCTCCCTCTATGAAGATAAGGTTCTTGGGGAATAATTGCCAAGTGACACCTTTTATTTTCCTGTTCCCCCTCCCTCCAACTTCATCTACTCTGGAGGTAGCAGTGGGAAAGCTGTAGCTGATAAGAGTCCTTCAGGCAGTGGTTTTGGTTGGAGTCCAGACTGATTATTTCATGACAACTAGAGAAAGTCGCGAAGGTTCCTGTGACAAATCGAGAAAATTTTTGAGGGGTAATTTAGAGGTTGGGGGGAGAGGAAATGAGCCCAGTTTTCTGAACAAATCACCGAGGAGAGGGGGGGGAAACAGGGGTGGGAAGTGTTAGTGTGTGAAACAGTTAAAAAGTCCTGTCTCCTGCTGCTTATTCTCTCTCACCCCCATCCCCCCACCATTTCCCCCTGTTGCAGGGTTTTGTTTATATAACTCAAGTTTGGCTAGATTGTTCAGGTGAATTCCTTCTTTTCTTTGTTACTGTTTTTGATTGGACATTTTACCTCGGTGTAGCAATCGATGATTGTTGTCAAATACTAAGTTTTGGAATTCGCTAAAGTTTTAAACAAGTAGTTTTTGCATTTAGTTTTGGAAGCGGGGGATGGGAGGGAAGTTGCCTGGGGAAGAGATTTTCTTTTCATAATCTTTTTCAGGAATAAGAAGGTGTTTATCTCCTCACTTAGGAAAACGTGGCTAGAAATTAGGAACAGATAGACTTCTAAGTTTTAGGGTTTCAAGTTTGGAATTTGGGGGAGGTGGGAGTGGAGATTAGAGAGAGGAGCAAGTAATAAAGTACATATTATGTACCAAACATATTTCCAGGCATAAGTGAGACTCTATGAGCTGTTTGTGGCTCTGATTGAGTTTTGTAAATGTGTGAATGATACCAGTAATGTTGGCTTTTCATAAGGTTTCAGGAAAACTTGTAACTATGGCAGTGTGTACATTTTACACAAAGCAGTTTCGGGTTTGTTTTTTTTTTTTGTTTAGAAACTAGGAAATGACATGGTGGCAGATTCTGAGTTATTTTTATCTTGACTTGAGAGTTACTGTCACACCTAATGTAAATTTCTACCTAATGTTTAATTGGGATGGGGGTGGGTGAGAGAATGCCAGCTGGTTTTGATCAATGTCAGATTCTCAAATTATATACATACATATTTTTAGAAGATTGAGGATAAAGGGTGAGGCCTAACTTGACCTGATGCCTTTTCCATACAGTGCCTTTTGTTCATTTAGTAGTTGTGGCATCTAGAATGATTACCGCATTTAGGAGTCGGGGTGTGGGGGGCGGAGAAGGAGAGGAAAACAGACAAAGAACAGCAGGGTGTCTTTCTTTTTTTCTTCCCCATAAGTGGCTTGTTTCATAGCTTATTTTTAGTAGAAGATGAAGAAAGGCTAAGATGCATTGGCCTTCTGTTCTTTCCCCACCTTCCTCCTTTCTGACAAAAGAAAGCTGAGGCGCTTTAAAATCATAGATCTCTGAGATAGGAGAACCATCTGGGATTTAAAAGGCAGAGGTTATCTTTGTTTTGTGTTTATTATTTTCTGGGCTAACATAGTTTGGAAGTTAAATTTTTCGTTATTTCCTTTTGTGTGTGTATGTGTCTTGTGGGGTTGAATGATTTTGTGGCCTCCTTTCTCTGTTGAATTCACATTAGTAGGCCCAAATGGAGCCAACAGTTTTTGAGCATGGTATATTTAGCAAAAAATTTAAGGAAAAAAATTGCCCAACCCACTATGAAAATGAGTATAATTGTGTAAAAGGGCTGGGGGTTGAAAATGAAAGAGGAGAGGAAGTAGAAAAGGTCTGAAGGAATGTACTTGCTTTTTGCCCCTCAGTGTCCCTTGATGATTTCTTTGGTGTGGAGGCTGATAACTGGTTTCATTGCAATCTCCTGTTTCAGCCCATTTTTGGATGTCTCCTGAGTGTAATTATGCCACCACGATTTACAGCCTCGTAGGGAACCTGTATAATAGGAAAGTAGTGGTGTGGGGGTAGGGAGGGAAGAGGATGTGTAACAAATTGGCCACTGCCTTCCACCACCCCGCTAGGAGACACAGATTCTGGTTGTTTATAGAATCGGGGGTTGGTAGGAGAACTGACTCCCAAGTTATGCAGGGAGTGAGTGTTTTGCACCGATTCTGGGCGATTATGTTCTGAAACTCTGACTCATTCATTGTTTCTCTTCTGATCCTTTGCTGAGTGTTGTGCAAACCTCTCCAGGAGCCTAGAAACTGATGTACACACATGACTTTTGGGCCTTGTTAAGAATGTGTCCCAATCAAGAAACTTGCAGTTAGCCCAAATCCTGTGGAATGGTTGTGAATAGTGTGGCCATTTGTCTGCAAAGTCAGGTAGATTAGTAATACTATGCCGTTTCCAGTTTGGCAACCTTTGAGGTTTCCATCTCAAACCCTGCTGGTTATTTAGATTGTCTGAGAACTGGGACTCTGGTGACCTTAAATCGTGATTTGCCCTAAAGGAATATCAGTTTAAATTCTCCCTGGTGGAGGAACAAACAGCTCAGATTACACGGGTTTCCTTCTTGGTGGGGTTAGACGGCTCACCCTGTTGCACAGCCTGGTGATCCTTTTATCTGTGAACCAGTGGCCCCTGCTGAAGGCTGGAGCTGCTTGTTTTGGAAAAGCGTATGCAGGCAAAAGGCCGCAGGCACAGCTCCTCACAGCTCATTGGCTGCTCTGTTACTACCCGGAAAAGGAGGAGGGGTGGAGCTACCACCAAACAGCTGATGGAGTGTGTGGCCAGAAGAGTGTTTACATGCAAAAGAAGTTGGGGCTGGGGAGTTCTTGTGTGTGGTGTTAGAGGATCAAGTGCATTTTCAAGGTTTAAAAGGAATAGAGAAAAATCTGACCTCATAGAGGGAAAGAAATGTTCAAGGTTAAATCAGAAAAGTAAATGTGATAATAATGGGAATTTGGCATACACTGTACTTGTTATTGTGAGATTTTGGAACTTTATAATACCGGTACCAAGAATTTTCAGAGGGAGTGCAGAAATTTAAAATAGGATATGTTGCTACTTTAAGTATACTTAACTGACTCATGCAGAGATTTAAAAGTATGGTAGAAATGTAAACTTCCCCTGCAAAAGTGTTAAGAGTTCTAGAAAGGGGCAGTGACTTACACTAAATTCATTAACAATGTTAGTGAATCCTACAGAATCCTGGCTATCTGCTTTAGGATTCAAAAACTTTTAATAACAGTTCATCCCCTCAAATGTTTGAGTTACCCCCTTGATGCCAGGTTTGATGTAAGGTTGCTGGGGGTTTAGTAAGGAAAAATTCAGTGTGGGTAGTCATGATGCTTCTGTAACTAGTCAAACTTTTTTTTTTTAAGGTTAGCACTGTATATATCACCCTTCTGAATAATTGTATTTAATTTCAGAATTTACTTTTCAAGGAATAGGAAGGTTAAAATGTGAATTTTATGTGATGGGATGTATGGGAATCTGTGTTACTGTTATTTAAAAGATAGATGTTAAAAAATGGAAATAAGAAACATTAAAATGTGTAGTCATATGTCTTGGACATCAACGTTAGTATTTTGCTGTTAATCAGTAGTTATTCTATTCCTAAGTTAGTAATCTTTGTTACTCTTTGATTTGTGCTCAAAGTTTAGACAATTATGTAATATTTTAACTAGCTCCAGTGTCAGTTGGGAACTTGTGTTTTGCCTTTTATTTCCTTTGGCCTCTATTTTAGTGAGATGATGAGGTGGAAGGTAGAACAGTTTAATGGTCTTTAAGCTCAAAGTTAAGGCTTTGGCAACTCCCAGTGTTCTGAATTTGTCTTCTCTGCCTAGATTTTGGTGACAGATGTAACATACTAGTACTTATTTGGGTTAATCAGGTACCTACATGAGTAAGCATTTACAGCTTCACGACATCTGATTCCTGCAGTGAAGTTCTAGTAAATTACATGCAAGCCTAAAAATTCAGCTTTTTTTGGGGAAATCTTTTGCACATGTGACCTGTAAAAGTCCCTTACTCTGTTTGTGTGCATGTGTTAAAAAACCATGGATTTGTTGGTTTCCTCGTGTGTAATTTCCCCAGCACCTTGACCTGCATTTATATATAGTGTTTATAATTTAGTATCTTCTTCAGTCTTAACAGATTTAATGGTTCCAAGAATCATTTGATTTTTAGGTGTATAATTCAGACCTGCAAAATAACTTTTCTTTTTTTTTAGAGAGAGTGGAGGGGAGGAAGGAGAAGGGGAAGAAAAGAGAGAAACATTTATGTGAGACACATGGATTGGTTGCCTCCCTTACTCGCCCTGACTGGGGCCACAGGGTGGGGGATCCAGCCTGCAACTGAGGTACGTGCCCTTGACTGGGAATTGAACCCTCGACCCTTTGGTCTACCAGCCGACGCTCTAACCACTGAGAAACCTGGCCAGGGCACAATAGGTTTCCAACTGTAGACCCACAATGTACATTTTAATAAAATACTTTAATGAAAAAAACTTAGTTGGGTTATACAAGTACTAAAATAATTGAGGAAAATGTAGGTTACAAAAAGGGAAAGAAAATAGTTACCCATAATTCTACCCTTTAGTTAGTGGTTTTCAATTATCTGGAGGTTTGTTAAAATAGGTTGCTGGATCCCGCCCCTGGAGTTGTCCTATTCACTGGTCTAGAGTGTGGCCTGATAACTTGCATTTTTTTTTTTTTTAAAATAGAACATTTTTTTGGTGGGCCGCAGAATTTTATTTATTTATTTTAAAATATATTTTATTGATTTTTCACAGAGAGGAAGAGAGAGGGATAGAGAGTTAGAAACATCGATGAGAGAGAAACATCGATCAGCTGCCTCCTGCACAACCCCCACTGGGGATGTGCCCGCAACCAAGGTACATGCCCTTGACCGGAATCGAACCTGGGACCTTTCAGTCCGAAGGCCGACGCTCTATCCACTGAGCCAAACCGGTTTCGGCATCTTTTTTTTTTTTTTTAAATATATTTTTTATTGATTTTAGAGAGGAAGGGAGAGGGAGAGAGAGATAGAAACATCAATGATGAGAGAGAATCATTGATTGGCTGCCTCCTGCATGCCCCCCACTGGGGATCGAGCCCACAACCTGGACATGTGCCCTTGACTGGAATCGAACGCGGGACCTTTCAGTTTGCAGGCCACGCTCTATCCACTGAGCAAAACCGGCGAGGGCAACTTGCATTTCTAACAAGTTCCTTGCTGCTGTTGCTGCTGGTCTAGAGACCACAATGTAATAACTGTTGTCCTTAAATGTTAACATTATGATGTTTTTTTTGTTTTTTTAATTTAAATGTTGTTTAAAGTGTTAAATAAGTCTCCTTTTTCTCCCATTGACCATTATGATGTTTTTTTCATCAACCTTTATACACACACACACACACACACACACAACCCCACCAGGATATATTTTTCAAACTGTTGCTTATACTGTGTGTGCCATTTTTTGCTTAATATTTCTGCAATTATTTTTCACAGTTAAAAATATCAGACATAATGAATAACTGATATGACATTCATTGGTGTACTTTGTCATTTTTCTGTGATAAATAAGATTGAAATTAACCTTTTGTGCATAAGTCTTTTCCTGTATTTTTGGATTATTTCTATTTTCCAGAAATGGCATTCTATATCAAAGAAGGTAAATATTTGAATTCAAATATTTAATTAAAAATCTTGGGGCCCACATTCAATGGGCTTTCATTTTGTTCTGTTGTGTTTTTGTTGGTGTCATTTCAGCACTGAAGCAGTCAGCCTGATATAGTGATGAAAGATGAGTTCTGATCTCTTTGTTGAAACTTTCATGTTTTTTGTGATAATGGTGATCTTCAAATTAGGGATACTGTTGTACTTCTTTCTTTTTAGTTTTTATTTTATTGATTTTTAGAGAGAGAGAAACATTGATTTGTTGTTCCACTTATTGATAATGATATATTCATTAGTTGATTCTTGTATGTGCCCTGATTGGGGTTCAAATCTGTAACCTTGTATATCAGGATGATGCTCTAACCATCTGAGATACCCGGCTGGGGTTCAAGGTTTCTTGGATTATAAAATCTTAGTTGAGGTAATATAAATAGAAAATTAGATACAGCATGTGACTGGTTCATGTTACCTTAGAAGCAATTGGATTACTACTTATATTAGTGAAAATAAATGTAGTTGTTTCGTTTAAATGGTGCCAGTATAACTTTAGTTATCTGGATAGTGCTTTCAATCAGTTGACTTTATATTACATAGACAATTTCTGAAAGATTAATTTTAAAAGTTAAAGAATGCAGGTTAACATTTCCATTGTAGTGTCTGTAGAAGGTTGATTTGGTAGGAATCATGTTTATAAGAGACCACCAGGTGTTATATTTGTTTTATGGTCTTAGAGCAGTGATGGGCAACCTTTTGAGCTTGGTGTGTCAAACTTCGCCAAAAAACTGAGCATAACTCGGGTAGTGTGTCACGTTGAGGAAAAAACATTATTTCGCAAATGTTTCATCCTCGGCGTGCAGCCGCCTCAGCGGCCGCGTGTCATCAAAAATGGCTACACGTGTCAGTGCTGACACGCGTGTCATAGGTTCGCCATCACTGTCTTAGAGAGTACTGCATCTTTGCTCTTTTGCTAGTTATTTATCTAAATCTGTGAATAAATTAGTAAATCTCCTAATTTAGCAACAAAGCTTTGAAACTACATAACCTTTTTTATTTCACTCCATAGGAAAAGAAACTGGATTTAAAAAAATTATTATTATTAACAAATGGTAACTTATGTATAGCTTTTGGGTCCCACAACTGTCAGCTGGTACAGTCGTCCCCCCCTTATCAGCAGGGTATATGTTCTAAGACTCCCACTGGATGCCTAAAACTGCAGATAGTTCTGAGCCCTACATATACTATGTTTTTGCCTATGCATACATACCCTTACCAGCTTCTCTTTGGCTTATCTGAATTGCCAGCATCACTACTCTTGTGCTTAGGGGCCATTCATTATTAGTAAAATAAGGGTTACTTGAACCCAAGCACTGCAGTACCTTAACAGTAGATCTAATAACCAAGATGGCCACTAAATGACTAATGGGTAGGTAGTGTGGACAGCGGGGATATGCTGGACAAAGGGATGGTTCACACCTGGGGTGGGATGGAGTGTGACTTCGTGAGATTTTGTCATGCTACTCAGAAAGGCATGCTATTTAAAATTTATGAATTGTTTATTTCTAGAATTTTCTGTTTATTATTTTGACCATGAATAACTGAAACTACAGAAAGGGAAACTGCATAAGGAGGTGGGGGGGCGGGGGCGTAACTACTATACTTGGTTAGATCACTAATCCAAACTAAGGCTCCTACAATGAAAGCATACCATGATGTAGGTCTTAGATATTCTTTTTGGTCTTAGATATTTTAGGTTTTTATTACAAATTATGTTTACATTCAAATGGATGAGCATAGGAGGGAAATGCATTTTAAATGCTTGAGGCTTTTTCTGACTAAAGGAGTTTTAGCTCTCTATATTAACTTGGTGGCTGATCTCAATATAGCTTTAGAATATATTTAAGTAAGTATATTAAAATGTAGAACATAGTACATGTTTGATAACAGAATCATTGATCTTGGCAACACAATTTGACATTATTAGCAACTGTTAGTTTTACCAAGTAATTCATTCAATTCGCCATAGCTACCTTCTTGATATAGAGGGAAAAAAAAAAAAAACCCCTGTATTTTGTCTTTCAATTCATTTGTATCCTGAGGGATTAAAAACAAAACTTTTTTTTTTTTTTAAGTCAGATTTGTTTTATGGGTGGAAGGAGGAGAGGAAGTAGACTTTTGAGTGTGTTCTTTAGTCTAATTATCTGGATTGCTGCCCATTTTTTCCTGGCAGTAAAGAAAAGCAGTTCTTGAATGCTGTCTTTGATTATCAAATGACATATATTTAAGTATACCTGTATTGAGTCATTCATGCTTTTGTGAACACATTTGCTTTTATCTTTTTTTCTGTAGGCTCTTAGGTTAGAATAGTTAGGTACCAGATTCTTTCTGTCTTTAATTAATGTGGCTTTCCTTTGAGATTTAGCTAGGAATTTTATAACATGTAAACCATGATACATCAAGAAGACTATTGAAAAAAAAAAAAAGAAGACTATTGGTGGCTTGTAAAGACTATATTTATCCTCTCATATAGTATTTCAAATGTATATGTCTGCTTTCTATTAGTGTTCCTACCTTATATTTTGACTAATTTCTAGAAATCATGCAAGACAGTTAAATTCACTGGGAGGAAAATACGTAAATAAACCTTTAGGGAGAAGATATTTCCAGATCCTTTATAGTATCTTACATGCAAGGTTATTAAAAGTAGTAGTGAAGCCAGGTCCTTTTTTTCTAGGAGTTTGAAAATCAGAGAATACTTGGCTTATTTCACTTTGCAGCTAGGCAATTGTTTATCAAACTCATACTTATTTATGCTAAAAATGAATAGTAGTTTACAACTTTGCTATATACCTCCTGAATGTAAAAATAGGCTGTGCCTTAGATTTGCTTTAATTTTTAGTGAAGTCAGGCACACTGGAACGTGGCACCTGAATTTTGTGTTCTTATATTTTAAAGGTACTGGTCTCTCTTTGTCTATGAAGAATTTGTAAGCTAGTATTATACAGTCTAGTCAATGTTCCTGAGATTCAAAAGCTACTAACTATTTTCTTTTAAGTCCTCAAGGTAGGAAGTCTAGAGGTCTCTATCACCCAGTATCCTCCTGTGCTCTTCAGACAAGGTAAAAGAGAATAGTAGTCCCCTGTCCCTACGGGAGCTCATTCCCGGCATTGAGTTTTGGCCCCTTTGCATCTTGTAATTCAAAGAATGACTAAAAATGTCTGCTTGTGCTTATTCTCTGTTTTTTTGGGGGGTGACCTAGTATATGTATATATATTCAAGCCTTTGAACTGGATTATTTTAATTGACAGAGATGCGTCTTACCTTTTATTTGATTGATGGGAAATAGAACTTGAAATTCTATTTTTTTTAAAATATATTTTATTGATTCTTTACAGAGAGGAAGAGAGAGGGACAGAGAGCTAGAAACATTGATGAGAGAGAAACATCGATCAGCTGCCTCCTGCACACCCCCTCTTGCACACCCCCCACTGGGGATGTGCCCGCAACCAAGGTACACGTCCTTGACCGGAATCGAACCTGGGACCCTTGAGTCCGCAGGCCGACGCTCTATCCACCGAGCCAAACCGGTTTCGGCTGAAATTCTATTTTTTATAGAATAAAAAAATAGTGTATGACTTGGGTGCTTTTAAATTGGGGCTTGCCTTGGTTTATGTGACTCAGTTGGTTGAGCGTTGCCCTATGTATCACAAGGTTGCTGGTTCAATCCCCGGTTGGGCACATGCCCAGGTTGCTGGTTCAGTTCCCAGTGGGAGGCATGCAGGAGGCAGCCAATTGATGTTTCTCTCACTTTGATGTTCCTATCTCTTTCTCCCTCTCCCTTCCTCTCTCTCTAAAAACACAAAACAAACAAACAAAAACCAACCTCCCCCCAAAAATCCACAGTAAATTGGGGCTTATTACTCTTTTTAAAAATATATATATTTTTATTGATTTCAGAGAGGAAGGGAGAGGGAGAGAGAGAGAGAAACATCAGTGATTAGAGAGAATCATTGACCGGCTGCCTCCTGCACACCCCACACCAAGGATGGAGCTTGCATCCTGGGCATGTGCCCTGACTGGGAATTGACCTGTGACCTCCTGGTTCAGAGGCTGACAACCACTGAGCCACTCCGGCTGGGCTTATTACTTATTTGAATGAATTGGATAAAATGTAATGATTTTAGTCTGTTCTGGCTGTTTTAGTTCTTAAATGTCATTCTTATAGTGTTTTGTCAGCTCTGATGAAGTTCTGATGACATTTTATTATTTAAAGTGAAATTTTAGAATCTTACATAGATTTTAGCATGTTTTTCTATGTCGAGAAAGCTTGCAATGCAAATAATAGTATTACAAAGCAATGGTTACTTTCTGAATATAAGGGCATCTCTAGTTGAAATTAAAAATTGTATTCTTTCTAGGCAATATCATTTGTGGCCTTATGTAACAGTTTGTGAAATACTGATGCTTGGCTATAAATTCTGATAACTTTGTTTTTATTATTGATAGAAAAAAAAAAAGGCCAAAGTTAAAATGTCTACTTTTTTATCTGTGAATTATAAAATTAGTTTCACTACTTAGTGGTCACTTTTGTTATGTGAAAAATATAATTAAAACAGTATAGCCTAATGCCTCAGTTAATCTTGTTTATGAATTTAAGATTCATAAATAAAACAAAATGACTTAGTAGATTTTTATATAAATGTTCTGGTATCTCTGTACAACAATAGATTACATGGCATTGTGTTTTGTATTCTTTTTTTAACTCTTTTTGTGTTGTTGTTAATCCTCACCTGAGGATATTTGTCCATTGATTTTTAGAGAGAATGGAAGGGAGGAGAGACAGAGAGAAACATTGATGTGAGAGAGACACATCTATTGGTTGCCTCCCGCACATGCCAATTGGCCAGGGCATGTTTTAGTATTCTCTGAGTTGTATGTGTCCTGTCAATTTAAAAAATAAAATAAGACCGTAAGAGTGCCTGATTTATAGAAGCTTTTATCAGGCTAGAATGGCAGCATGCTGTTCCTTTCAAAATTTTATATATTTAATTACCTAAAATTATATATTTTTATTTTTTTTTATTTTAATCCTCATCCAAGGATATTTTCCCATTGATTTTTAGGGAGAGTGGAAGAGAGAGGGAAAGACAGACAGAAACATTGATGTGAGAGAAACACATCAGTTGGTTGCCTCCTGCACGAGCCCCAACCAGGGCCCGGGCTGGGAAGTAGCCTGCAACCAAGGTATGTGTCCTTGACCGGAATCGAACCCAGGACCCCTTGGTCCTCAGGCCAACGCTCTACCCACTGAGCCAAACCAGCTAGGGCTGTGTGTGTATATATATATATATATATATATATATATATTTTTTTTTTTTAAATATATTTTTTTGATTTTTTACAGAGAGGAAGGGAGAGGGATAGAGAGCTAGAAATAGCGATGAGAGAGAAACATCGACCAGCTGCCTCCTGCACAACCCCCATTGGGGACGTGCCCACAACCAAGGTACATGCCCCCGACCGGAATCGAACCTGGGACCCTTCAGTCCACAGGCCGAAGCTCTATCCACTGAGCCAAACCGGTTTCGGCAATATTTTGTGTGTTTTTTTTTAAAGGTAAATTAGGGAATGGGAGTATAACTGAGTAAAATAATATTCCCAGAGCCAGGATAGGATCCCATCAGAGTTTGAAACAGTTCTGTATTTAAGCATTTAACTATTTTACCCTTATGCTTTTTTAAAAATATATATATTTTATTGATTTTTTACAGAGAAGAAGGGAGAGGGACAGAGAGTTAGAAACATCAATGAGAGAGAGACATCGATCAGCTGCCTCCTACACACCTCCCACTGGGGATGTGCCCACAACCAAGGTACATGCCTTTGACCAGAATCGAACCTGGGACCCTTCAGTCCACAGGCCAACGCTCTATCCACTGAGCCAAACTGGTTAGGGCCCATTATGCTTTTTAATACTCTCCAGATATCTTAAATATATATTTTGCAGAAAATTTAGGTGCCAACGTTTTTATTGATATTTAAGCTCTGAGTGCCTATAGTGGATCAGTTTTGCTTCATGTTTTAGTATCTTTAATTATTAGTCTCAACATAACTAAGCTTGTATAAAAACTTTCGATGCTTAATTTTTTAAAAGTTGGGATGATTTTATGAAAGAAAGCTTGGGTGTAAGCGACCCATCTCATTTTCTACTGTTTTTGTCTTAATGTTTGTTAGCTTTTGACTTTTTTTAGATAAACTTTTTATTTTAGATTTACAGAAGAATTGTGAAGATAATACAGAAATTACCTCTGTGTTACTATTTTATATTATCAAAACTAAGAAACCAGTGTTGGTACACTAAACTCCAGGCTTTATTCAGATTTCACCAGTTTTTCCATGAATGTTCTTTTCTGTTCCAGAATTCAGTCCAGGATACCACATTACATATAGTTGTCATGTCTCCTTAGTCTGAGTTTCTCACTCCTTCACTGTTTTACATCACCTTGATTGTTTTGCAGTACTGGTCAGGTATTTTTTTGGAGTGCTCCTCAATTTCTGTTTATGTGGTCCCCTTCTCCTCTCCCCCCCCCCCCCCCCCCCGCCCCATGATTAGACATCGTAATAATAAGATTTTAAAATTTGGCCAAATTCATTGTGGATGTTTGGAAAGAATACCACAAAGGGGAAGTGCCCCCTCATGACTGCACAGGTTATGGTAACCTTGACACACGTGACTAAGGTGGTGCTTGCCAGGTTTCTTCACTGTAAAGTTAGTTTTTCCTCTGTATTATATTCTTTGGAAGCTAGTCACTAAGTGTGTAGTTAAGCTGACACTCAAGAGAGCTGGAAGAATTACACTCCATCTCTGGAGGGAGTAATTGTTAACTTTTGATAATTAATGTAGCAGTGCATTCATCTTAGTTATTAGTGGCTTTTGTATAGAAGTTATTTTGATTTTGAATGAAGTGTAATTGGTACTGCCTCTTTGGAAATAAGATGGGATATAAATGTATGAGGATGTGGTCTAGAAGCACACAGATTTGGTGGATTTGTTTAGCTATTTGCATGATAAATTTAACTTTCTACATTTGGCTGTTTTTAGATCTGTAACATTTATATGTGAAAATGAAGATAAACTTAGGATGAGTTGCAAACCTATTAAGAGCATTATAACTAAAGGATTTCTATCACCTTAAAGAGTTTTAGATCAGGAAGATAACTTGGGGCTAAGGTAATATAAAATGCTATTACATTCAGTGTATCTTTTTGTTACTAACTACAGCAGGTTATCAAATGCCATTTTGTTACAATGCTGATGAGATACTGCAGGAACTAAACTCTTATTTATATGATTTAGCCTATGGTAAAATTGGTTTCTTTAGTCCAGCAAGTGTTGCTCAGTGATTGAGCTTCCGACCAATTCCCAGTCAGGGCACATGCCCAGGTAGCAGGCTCGATCCCCAATGTGGGGTGTGCCGGAGGCAGCGATCAGTGATTCTCATCACTGATATTTCTATCTCTCTCTCTCCCTCTCCTTTCCTCTCTGAAATCAATAAAAATACATTTTTTAAAAGTATATACAATGCTTTATTTTCTTGAGCAGAGTATATTTAGAGCTGACGCTATAAAGCAGCATAAGATATTAAAATTTTGCCTAACCCATTTGATCTAGGTTAAAAAGTTAAGCCAAAGTATTTATTTCTCAGGGGCTTCCTTAAAAATAGTGAGGAAGAAAGGTAGAAACTGAATGTTAGTGGGAAATATCTCATTAGTTACAAATACTATAGTAGTAATTATTTATTTTGAGATTGTAGAGGACAGTTCAGAATTTATGTATCAACTCAAGGGGACACCTGGGTTTTTGTGTTGTATCTAAGTCAGAAATGTTTATAACCAGCTGTTTATTGATTTAATTACCTTGATGGTATATTTTCAGACCGTTGGCCTTTGCCAGCATCTGGATGTCTTGTAGATGCTAAGAGTCAATAGTGTGACACTTAGGGTCATCCTAGTGTCTTGATGACCCTGGGCTGGTGTTCAACTGTTTTTACAAATTTATTTTAATTTTATTTTTTATTGATTTAGAGAGAGAGGAAGGGAGAGGGAGAGAGAAACATTGATATGAGCAAAACAGGGATCAGCTGCCTCCTGCACTCCCCCCATAGGCGATCAAGCCCACAACCTGGGCATGTTCCCTGACCATCAAACCAGCAATGCACAGGATAACGCCCAACTTAGCCACACTAGCCAGGGCTCAGCTGTTTTCTTTGTAACCTCTTTTTCTTTGCTTACTTTCTTAAGTTTTACATGCCCAATAGCCTTTTTTAAAAATCAAGACTAGTTTTTTAGAGTAGTTTTAGGTTCATATCAAAATGGAAGGGAAGTATAGAAAGATATTTCCCATATTGTCCCCATTCATGAACAGCCTACCCCATTATCAACATCCCCCACCAGAGTGTGATGCATGTTATAATTGATGAACCTACATTAACACATCATTATCATGCAAAATAGTTTACATTAGGGTTCACCCTTGGTGTTGTACATCCTATGGATTTGGACAAATGTATGATGGCTTGTAACCACCGTCACGGTATCATAGAGTATTTTCACTGCCCTGAAATTCTCCGTGCTCCACCTAGTTCACCCCACTCCCTAGCAGCCACTGATTTTTTTTACTGTCTCCGCATTTTTGCCTTTTCCATATGTCATATAGTTGGAGTCATACAGTATATATAGCCTTTTCAGATAGGCTTCTTTCACTTAGTAATGTGCATTTAAATTTCTTTCATGTCTTTTCATGGCTTGATAACTCATTTCTTTTTAGCACTGAGTAATATTCCATAGTTTGAATGTACCGGTTTGTTTGTTCATTCACCTTAGTGAGCCACTTTTACTAAATAGAGCTAATACTATTAATGGTTTCTAATTTTTTTCAGATTCACTTTTGTACTTTTTTTCCCCCAAAAAAAATCTTTTAGTAGCAAGTAGCTAAAGTCTATCCTGCTGGCCCATTCTATCCTCATTTCTACCTTTCTTGTTCTCTGATAACTTGTTTAGTAATGTGATACTTCTCATTCTAACATTTATTCTTGTAGCATCTTGCTCTGAGGTGTTATGACCCATTTTTTTTTTTTTCCGAGATAAAAACCCGGGCTACGCAGGTTGGTTGAAAGTGTTGAGATCATAGAGTAAGTCCTTCTAGTGATGGTTTGGAGACAACTAGGCCTTCTTATGCTTTTGTCCCTTTAAACATGCAAGTAACCCATATCTTACTTTATTTTTTAAATATATGTTTATTGATTTCAGAGAGGAAGGGAGAGGGAGAGAGAGATAGAAACATCCATGATGAGAGAACATCATCAACTGACTGCCTCCTGCACGCCCCCTACCGGGGATTGAGCCCGCAACCGGGGCGTGTGCCCTTTTTTTTTTTTTTTAATTTTTATTGATTTTTTTACGGAGAGGAAGAGAAGAGGGATAGAGAGTTAGAAACATCGATGAGAGAGAAACATCGATCAGCTGCCTCCTGCACACCCCCTACTGGGGATGTGCCCGCAACCAAGATACATGCCCCTGACCGGAATCGAACCTGGGACCCTCCAGTCCGCAGGCCAACACTCTATCCACTGAGCCAAACTGGTTTCGGCAAGGGCATGTGCCCTTGATCAGAATTGAACCCAGGACCCTTCAGTCCACAGGCCCACGCTCTATCCACTGAGCCAAACCAGCCAGGGCAGTAATCCTTATTTTACTTAATGATGATCTCAAAATACAAGATTAGTGATGTTGGTAATTCAGATATGCCAAAGAGAAGCTGTAAAGTGCATCCTTTAAGTGAAAAGATATGTATAGGAAAAGCAGTATATATAGTGTTTGGTACTCTCTGAGGTCTTAGGCATCCACCAGAGGGTCTTGGAACATATCCTCCACAGATAAGGGGGCTACTCTATGTTGGAAGAGAAGATGTCATGTTGTTATAAAGCCTAGGATGTACTTTATTTGTCCTTAGCATAGTGTTGGCATAATAGTATGATCTTCGATAAAATATTTGAATCAGATTGAATTGAATTATACAATAAACCATGTAAATACACTCTTAGCCAAGAAAGAAAATTGGTGGTGTGTGAAGATGGCAAATGTTTTTGTTAGTAAAGAATGTCAGATTTGCACTATATGTTACAGATTCTATGACATTTTTTCTTGCATCTTAACATCCTTAAAATTGAGATGTCTTACAATTGGTGGTGAGTCACATTTTGATTGTCAGCTTTTTTTTTTCATGGTGTGTCATAAAACAGTGTTGTGTCATTGATGTGATGAAATAATGTAGTGCCTCCTTTTTGTGTGGAGACGAGGAAATACAATGGATAGCAGACTACTTCTTGGGCTATAGGATATGCTATATTAAATGTTATTTTTATCAGGCACTGAATTGACTCTGGACAGCTGACAGTGGGGACCCATTGTTAGAATATTTCATTAATAAAGCAGTTATCTTTACTCCAAGCTAGAAGACTAGACTTCAGTGCCAGAATTCTGCCTTTTAAATAAAATGTAAAACTCTTACAAATTTTGTTTTTTATATAAAAAGTCTTTTGTCTGTCTGTCTTTTTTTTTTTTACTTGGACATTTTAATGAACTTCCCTCCATGTAGCTTCAAGCTGCCAGGACACAAGCCCCACCAACACCCTTAATCCTTTCCTCGGCTCTTCTGCTGAAGACCTTGGCCTTCACAATGACAGGCTGATTTGGGAGCTTTCCCTTCCCCAGAACGCTGTAGTAGCCCAATCGCACCACATCAATGATAGGAGCAGCTCCAGTCTTGCTTTTGGCAGCATTTACCCGTGTCTGCTCACTGACCAGGGTCCACAGTTTATCAAGGTTGACAGCTGGGCAGAAGCTCTGGTTCCTCTTTAAGTGGTAATGCCTCACACCAACTTTCCCAAAGTAACCTGGGTGATACTTGTCTAAGTTGGTCCTGTGATGATGCAAGCCACCAGCATTACTGCAGCCCCTGGGTGCTTCCTGTACTTGCCGATGCGGCCGTGGCTCACGTGGCCCTGAAGTTTTCTGGTCTTCCTCAGTCTGGATGGCATGTCTGTGGCTGAGCTGCCTGCCTTTCTTTTTCTTTTTTTAATATAGTTTGTTGATTTTTTACATAGAGGAAGGGAGAGGGATAGAGAGTTAGAAACATCGATGGGAGAGAAACATCGATCAGCTGCCTCCTGCACATCTACTGGGGATGTGCCCGCAACCAAGGTACATGCCCTTGACCAGAATCGAACCTGGGACCCTTCAGTTTGCAGGCCAATGCTCTATTCACCGAGTCAAACTGGTTAGGGCCTGCCTTTCTTTTTAATCATATTGTTGTTGGGAACATAATGGTAAGTATTGAGTTACTCCATTTCTGTGTAAAGCAGGCCTTGGGAGGTTTTACTGTGTAGCTCTTGGAAAAGGAGTGAAGAGTAGCAGAATAAATTTTTTTAAATTTTCTTTTAAGTAAAAAAATTAAATTTATTAATACTTTACTGAAGCTTGAGGAATTAAATCACAAGTTTACTTTTGGCTTCAGAATCTAAGCACTGTTAATATTTATTCTACATGGTTTTATGAAGACCTAAAAGGTACAGTTGCTCATTTCTTAATCTTGAGAGCTTTTTCTATTCTCTTGAATAAGTCTATTTAAAGATAAGTTATTAAATCCTATTATTAACCCTGTGCTTCTGTTAATTTTATATAAAAACGAATAGGACCATAACATGGAGATACAATTGATCCTTGAATAACATGGGTTTGGACTGCACAGATCCACTTAAATGTGGATTTTTTTTCAATAACTACATACAGTACTGTAAATGTAATTTCTCTTGTGATTTTAACATTTTCTTTTCTCTTTATTTTATAATACATATAACATACAAAGTATGTTAATTGAACATTTACATTATCTCTAAGGCTTTCAGTCAACAGTAGGCTATTAGAAGTTAAGTTTTCAGGGAGGCAAAAATTATACATGGCCCAGGTGGTGTTACTCAGTGGTTGAGTGTGAACCTATGAACAAGAGGTCACAGTTCAATTCCCGGTCAGGGCACATGCCTGGGTTGCGGGCTTGATCTCCAGTGTGGGGCATGCAGGAGGCAGCCAATCAATGATTCTCTCTCATCATTAATGTTTCTATCTCTTTCTCCCTCTCGCTTCCTCTCTGAAATCAATTTTTTTTAAAATTGGCTCAATCGATAGAGTTGTTTGCGTGTGGACCAAAGGGTCCCGGGTTCGATTCTGGTCAAGGGCACGTACCTTGGTTGCAGGCTTCTTCCCAGCCCAGGCCCTGGTCAGGGCATGTGCTGGAGGCAACCAATTGATGTGTTTCTCTCACATCCATGTTTCTCTCTTGTCTTTCCTTCTCTTTTCCACTCTCCCTAAAAATCAATGGAAAAATATCCTCAGGTGAAGGATTAACAAATCTATACTAATAATCTATACTAATAAAAGGATAATATGCTAATTAGACTGGATAGACCGGACCTCTTCTGGACATTCTTCCAGACAAAGCCATGGTGGCGGAGGCCAAGGCAGAGGTGGTTAGGGGCAATCAGGCCGGCAGGGGAGAGTAGTTAGGGGTGATCAGGCCGGCAGGGTAGAGCAGTTAGGGTGATCAGGCTGGCAGAGTGGTTAGGGGCGATCAGGCCAGCAGGGGAGCAGTTAGGGGCATCAGGCAGGCAGGCAGGTGAGCGATTAGGAGCCAGCGGCCCCGGATTGCAAGAAGGATGTCCGATTGCCGGTTTAGTCCCAATCCCCGGGATCATCAGGCCTAAACCAGCAGTCAGACATCCCCTAAGGGGTCCCGGATTGGAGAGGGTGCAGGCTGGGCTGAGGGGCCCTCCCTCCTCCCCCTGTGCACAAATTTTGTGCACCGGGCCTCTAGTAAATAAGTAAGTAAAGTTATACATGGGTTTTTGATTGTGCAGGGGGTCAGCACCCCTAGCTCCTGCATTGTTCAGGGGTCAGCTGTATAAAGATACTACACAAATAAAGACTATAGGCACTTAAAAACTTAAAAATAAGTTTAAAAAGAGGGTAGGACCTTGGAATAATATGGAGTTGAGTGTATCAAGCCTTGAGAAGGTTTCCTGAAGGAAGCTGAATGTCATAGAGGCAGGAGCTAAATATGCAGGAGGGTACCTGTGAGGATGGGAGATATCTGGTGGCTTAGCTTGATTTAAAGATCAGAGGTTGTAACTTAGTCCCTGTTAAGAATATAGTTTTATAGTGCAGTGTGTGTGACCAAGATTATGTGGGTTACTGTAATTTGAATAGGCTAGCTTTTTCCAATTTAGGATCTAATAGACATCCTATATAATAAAACCCTAATATGCAAATTGACTGAATGGCAGAAAGACTGGTCACTATGATATGCACTGACCACCAAGGGGCAGATGCTCAAAGCAGGAGCTGCCTCTTAGTGGTCAGTGCGTTCCCACAGGGGGAGCGCTGCTCATTCAAAAGCTGGGCTCACAACTGGGAAGCGCAGCAGGGGTGGCGGGAGCCTCCCCAGCCTCCACTGCAGTGCTAAGGACCCCTCGGGGGATGTCCGACTGCCAGCTTAGGCCCGCTCCCCCGAGGGGTCCCGGACTGTGAGAGGGTGCAGGCTGGGCTGAGGGCCTGCCTCCCCAATGCACAAATGTCGTGCACCAGGCCTCTAGTTTTGTATATAACTCTGATTGTATTTATATATAAAGTGTAAAAAAACTTTCATAAACATATGTATTGCCTTCCAGGGAATAGAGAATTGAAAATAGCTTTTAACAAATTTAAAATCTTATTTTGCATATTATTATCTTTACAGATAGATATGATAGTTAAAATAAGTTCTGCAGTTTATTACTACTTTCTTGGTATGAACATTGTGTGAATATTTACTAGGGCATTTAGAAGTATGAAATAGAAAATCTTGACATCTTACTTTCTGATTTTGTAATATGGTAATAAGGTGTTGCTTCATATTTAGAAACATGCATTAATAAAAGTTTGAGTAGGAAAAGCCCCTATCTTTTGCCAGTAACACTTGTTGCCCTTTCCTTTTTAGAAATGCATTCCTAGAATTTAGTATTGTGAAATTGTAATTATTAAAATGCTATCCAGTGTTAACTCATCACCTGCTGACCTGAGAATTCAAATGCTTTGTTTACCATGTTTAAGTCAAACTTTGACCAACTCTATGAAAGTGTCAGTTGTTGCCATAATTACAGATGCTGGAATTGAGGTGAGATGTCACCGTCCTTGTCTGGTAATGAGGAGCAGCCAACTTAAGTTGATTTTGTTCTTTGGGGCAAGTGTGTATCTGTTCATTATATGTTTCATTGAAGGAATCTTATGGTTCCCTCATGTCTTGTTTCAGTTTTGTTTTTCATATAGAGTATTTCTTTTTTTCCCCCCAATATGTTCTTATTGATTTTTTAGAGAGAGAGGGAGAGATAGTAACATTGATGAGAGAGAAACATGGTTAGGCTGCCTCCTGCATGCCTCCTGTTGGGAAGTGAGCCTGCAACCTGGGCATGTGCCCTGACTGGGAATCGAACCAGTGAACTCTTGGGATATGCTCAACCAACTAAGCCACACTGACCAGGCAATATAGAGTACCTATTGAAAGACAGTATGGTTTAGTAGATGGGGCAAGGCCCTTGTTCAAATTCTGTTGGAAGCTACCCATTGTCTTCACTATCAGAAAAGTGTAAACAAGGAGCCCGGAACGCTGGTGAACCTTGAGCTCTGGCAAGGGCCAAAGCTATGCACCGATTGTTGAGTCGAGACAATGGTGGCTCAAGCAATTTCCTGACCAAATAGTCTCAAAGTAAATCTTTACTAATATTTACTGATCTTTAAGATAGTCTGTTACCGGAATTGCCTGCCTAAGGGCAATATGTGTATCCAAAATTGAATAAAAGGTTGGCAGGGCCTGGACACCAGTAAAGTCCTTCCCCTTGCATTGGACTCTCCGCCTGGCCCCCAATTTCCAAATTATTATTATTTTTTTAAAATATATTTTATTGATTTTTTACAGAGAGGAAGAGAGAGGGATAGAGAGCCAGAAACATCGATGAGAGAGAAACATCGATCAGCTGCCTCCTGCACGCCCCCCACTGGGGACGCGCCTGCAACCAAGGTACATGCCCTTGACTGGAATCGAACTTGGAACCCTTCAGTCCACAGGCCGACGCTCTATCCACTGAGCCAAACCGGTTTCGGCCCCAATTTCCAAATTATTATTTCTTGTCTCATCATTTGCCTGCGGCGCTTCTCCAGATCCTGAACCTCTAAGTCACGCGGGACATGGTTTCTCACAGAATTCTTTCAAACAATTAATGTATAGTCGCATAAAAAATGTCTAAGCTTGTTCAATAGCAAGAGAGGGCTGCTTTGAATTATGATTAATATTGTAGAACCCAATTCTAGGTTGGCAGTAATATTTGATTAAAATATAGTGGTAGGCTTTTAACTTGGCCTTATTGTAGATCCTTTTTTAAAATTTATTTTTATTTTTTAAAGGTTTTTATTGATTTTTACAGAGAGAGGAAGGGAGAGGGATAGAGAGATAGAAAAATTGATGAGAGAGGAACATCATCAATCAGCTGCCTCCTGCACACTCCCCCACAATGGATCGAGCCTGCAACTCCAGGCATGTGCCCTGACTGGGAATTGAACCAACAACCTCTTGGTTCCTGGGTCGATGCTCAGCCTCTGAGCCACACTGGCTGGGCATAGATCCTTTTTCTTTTCAACGTTTTTAGATTTTTTAATCGATTTTAGAGAGAGGAGAAGGCATGGAGTGAGAAACATCGATGTGAGAGAGAAACACTGATCAGTTTCCTCCTGCACGTGCCCTTACCTCAGATAGAACCCAAAATCTCAGTATGTGCCCTGACCAGGATTATAACTCACCATCTGCTGGTATATGAGATGGATGCTCCGACTAACTGAGCTACACTGGCCAGGGCACTTTTTTCTTTCAGCTGTCACATTTTTATGAGTAAAACTTCATCTTACTAGTATTCTGGAAGTTAGTTGATATGGGTGATTCAGATAAAACTGCATAATGATGGCAGTATTAAGTTTTTTGTTCAATAGAAATTGTCTGGAAAAAGTTTTTTTCTTTTTTTTTAAAATATATTTTATTTATTTCAGAGAGGAAGGGAAAGGGAGAGATAGAAACATCAATGATAAGAGAGGATCATTGATCGACTGCCTCCTGCATGCCCCACACCGGGGATCAAGCCCACATGGGACAATGCTCAACCAACTGAGCCCTACTGACCAGGGTGGTGCATATTTTCTTTCAAATTAGTGTTTTGGGTTTGTGGAATTGCTAAGTCATAAGACAGTTCCATTTTTAATTTTTTGAGGAACCTCCATACTGTTTTCCATAGTGGTCACACCAGTGTTGTATTCCCCCAAGAGTGTACAAGGGTTTCCTTTTCTCCACATCCTTGCCAACACTTGTTTATTGATGATAGCCATTCTCACAGGTGTGAGACATCTCATTGTGGTTTTCACATCTCTCTGATGATTAGTGCTATTGAGCATCTTTTCATATGTCTATTGGGTATCTGTATGTTCTCTGGAGAAGTGTCTATTCAGGTCCTCTGCCACTTATTTATTTATATTTAAAATTATATATATATATGTATGTGTGTGTGTGTGTGTGTATATATATATATATATATATATATATATATATACACACACACACACACACACACACACACAAATAAAAGAGTAAAATGCAAATTGACCGTACCTTTGCGACACCCCACCAGCTAATCTGGAGTGAGTATGCAAATTAACTCAACAAAGATGGAAGGTTAATTTGCATACACAGGCGCTGAGCGGCCAGGGGCGT
Organism: Cnephaeus nilssonii; assembly: GCF_951640355.1. Classification (NCBI taxonomy): domain Eukaryota; kingdom Metazoa; phylum Chordata; class Mammalia; order Chiroptera; family Vespertilionidae; genus Cnephaeus; species Cnephaeus nilssonii. The sequence continues at coordinate 61,546,232 of NC_137083.1, forward strand.
TCCGCACCGCCCCAGCTGCTCTGGGCTTCTGGGCAGCATGGGAAGGCGGAAAGGCAGCTCCGGCCAGAGTGAAGGCAGTGCTGGCAGCCAGGGGAAGGAAGGCCCATTCTTGCACGAATCTTCATCCATTGGGCCTCTAGTATATATATATTTTATTTATTTAAGAGAGGAAGGGAGACGGAGAGAGAGATAGAAACACCAATGACAGAATCATTGATTGCCTTCTGTATGTCCCCCACTGGGGATTGAGCCCGCCACCTGGGAATATGCTGTGACTGGGAATTGAACCATGACTTCTTGGTTCATAAGTCGATGCTCAACCACTGAGCCATGCCAGCTGGGCAGGTACTCTGTCCATTTTTTAATTGGATTTTTTGTTGTTGAGTTATATGAGTGTTTTATAAATTTTAGCTATTAATCTCTTATTAGTAGTCTCATTAAAGGATATCTTCCATTCAGTAGGTTGTCGTGTTTTTGTTTTTAATTATTTCATTTATTTATTTATTTTATTGATTGATTTTGCGGGGAGAGAGAGACAAGACAGACAGATGCACATACACATACCAGTTTGTTGCTCCATCCATTCATGCATTCATTGGTTGATTTTTGTATGTGCCCTGACTCTGGGGATCAAACCTGCAACATTGGCGTATTTGGACAATGCTCTAACCCAGTGGTCGGCAAACTCATTAGTCAACAGAGCCAAATATCAACAGTACAATGATTGAAATTTCTTTTGAGAGCCAATATTTTTAAACTTCTAACGCCACTTCTTCAAAATAGACTCGGCCAGGCCGTGGTATTTTGTGGAAGAGCCACACTCAAGGGGCCAAAGAGCCGCATGTGGCTTGCGAGCCGCAGTTTGCCGACCACGGCTCTAACCAACTGAGCTACATGGCCAGGGCTCTTTTTGTTTTGATGATGGTTTTTGTTGTGCAACAACTTTTTAATTTGATGTAGTCCCATTGGTTTATTTTTCTTTCGTTTGCCTTGCCTGAGGAGATATCGCTAAGATAAATTTTAGAGATTTTTCTGCCTGTGTTTTCTTGTAGGACTTTTATGGTTTCGAGTCTTACATTTGTCTTTAACCCATTTTGAGTTTATTCTTGTATATGGTGTAAGAAGGTCATCTAGTTTTATTTTTTTTACATGTATGTGTTCAATTTTCCCAACATCATTTATTGATTAGACTGTCTTTACTCCATTGTATGTTCTTGCTTCCTTTGTCATATATTAATTGACCATGTAGGTGTGGGTTTATTTCTGGGCTCTTTATTAGTATTCTGTTTCACTGATCTCTGTCTGTTTTTATGTCAGTACCAACCTGTTTCGATTACTATTGCCTTGTAGTATAGTTTGATATCAGGTAGTGTGATTCCTCCAACTTTGTTCTTCTTTCTCAAGATTGTTGTGGCTATTCAGGGTCTTTTGTGATTCCATATACATTTTTGGATTATTCTAGTTTTGTGAAAAAACGCCATTACTATTTTGATAGGAGTTGCATTGAGTCTATCTATGGATTGCTCTGGTTGGTATGGGCATTTTAATCATGTTAATTCTTTCTATTTATAATACTGTATATGCTTTCATTTACTTGTACCTTCTTCAGTTTCTTTCCTCAGTGACTTATAATTTTCTGAGTACAGGTCTTTTATCTCCTTGGTTAAATTTATTCATAATGTTGTGTGTTTTTTGAGGCAATTATAAATGGGATTGTTTTCTTAGTTTCCCTTTTTGGTAATTCATTATTAGTGTGTAAAAATGCAATTGACTTTTGAATATTTATTTTGTATCCTGCTATTTTACTGAATTCATTTATCAGTTCTGGTAGTTTTATGGTAGGATCTTTAGGGTTCTCTATATACAGTATTATGTCATCTGCAAATGACTATTTTACTACTTCCTTTCCAATTTGGTTGCCTTTTATTTCTTCTTGTCTGAATGCTGTGGCCATATTAAAATCTTTTAAAAATAGATGAATCCACTTTTCTGCCCTTAGAAAATGTGGAATGGTGAGTACAGTTGGACCTTTAACCTGGAAGTCAAGGCTTGATTCCCAGTCAGGGCACATGCCCGAGTTTTGGGCTCAATTCCCAGTGGAGAGTGTGTAGGAGGCAGCCAGTTGATGTTTCTCTCTCATCAATGGTTCTATCTCTCTATCCCTCTCCCTTCCTTTCTCTAAAATCAATAAAAAATGTTTTTAAAAAGGAAATAAGACCTGAAGTTAAAGTGAAGCCCCATGTGAAATATTTCATTTTTTTACTTTCTTATATATGTACATATCCATAAGTAATAGGTAGCATTGTTATGCATGTGTAAATAAATGATGTCATACATTTTAGTTCAGTATTACCTTTGGGATTCATTGATGTTGATAGAAGTAGTTCAACTTTGCTTTTAATTCATTTATAATAAGTTACATGCATGTACTTTATTTTACATATCCATTTTGTTACTGTACATTTGGGTTATTTCCAGTTTTTCAGCATTATATATATTGCTGTAATGAACATTTACGAATGTTTTTTTGAGCACATATGTGTGCAGATGGGTGGGCAGGCTTTTTTATTTAGTACATACAATAAGAATTGTACTTTATGTTCATACCCAGTATGTATGTTTTATATATGCACTAGAGGCCCGGTGCACGAAATTCGTACACGGGGGGAGGGGGTGTCCCTCAGCCCAGCCTGCACCCTCTCCAATCTGGGACCCCTCGAGGAATGTCCGACTGCCCATTTAGGCCCGATCCCGGTGGGATCAGGTCTTAAACGGGCAGTTGGACATCCCTCTCACAGTCCAGGACTGCTGGCTCCCAACTGCTCGCCTGCCTGCCTTCCTGATTGCCCCTAACCACTTCTGCCTGCCAGCCTGATTACCCCCTAACCACTCCCCTGCCAGCATGATTGATGTCTAACTGCTCCCCTGCCAGCCTGTTTGCCCCCAACTTCCCTCCTCTGCCAGCCTGGTCACCCCTAACTGCCCTCCCCTGCAGGCTTGATTGCCCCCAACTGCCCTCCCTTGCAGGCCTTGTCCCTCCCAACTGCCCTCCCCTGTTGGCCATCTTTTGTCCACATGGGGGCAGGATCTTTGACCACATGGGGGCAGCCATCTTGTGTGTTGGAGTGATGGTCAATTTGCATATTACTCTTTTATTAGATAGGATACTAGACACTATACTTTTACAAAAATGATATTTACCCATACGTTTGTGCGATGCACCCTTGAGATATGTGTATGTATATCCCCTCATTAAAAAATATATACTAATCAGGCACCACATTTGGCAAATAGTGGCTAATGTCTGTAACCTGAAGCAGAATTGCTGGTCTTAATGGAAGTGACAATCATCAGCTTTGCTAGAGAAGAAAATCTTAGTCTTCAAAGTGGTAGTACCAAACTTTACATTTCCATTAACAGCATTTGAGACTTAACTGTTTTTTTTTTCTATCAAAACCAACACTTGTCTAGCTTTCTAATATTTGCCAATACAGTGGATGTGAAATGGTATCCCAGTGTTTTCTAAGTCTGTTTTCTTATCAAATATTTTGAGTGCCATTTCTCTGTCAGATGCTTTGCAAAGCAGTAAAGATACTACCAAGAGAATTGGAATGTGGCTACCAAGAGAACTGAGACATGACTTCTCCTATTCTAGGAGAGGGAGGTTAACTTTGTCAACCTGTAAGTGTCAGAGACAGAGCAATGTGCAGTCCACTTGGAAACACGGCTGTTGTGAGAGATGAAGCTTGACCTTGGTTTTGAAACATGAGGAGGTGTTTTCAGACAGAGTTGAAGGACATTCTAGGTGGATAGAAGGGTACTGGGCAAAGGCATAGAGCTGTAAAACCACATCGTTCAGAGAACTTACTGAGTGTTAATGACTGTGCGTGGAGTCCTAGGATTGGGAGGCCTAGGAAGAGGCAGAGGGGAATCTGCAGATGGGTGGGCAGGTTGAAGGAGTTTTATACTGCAGGCACTGGTAGTAATTGGTGAAGATTTTAAGCAGGGTATTAACAGGAATTTTTTTTTTAAGTCTAGAAATGAATTTTGGTATTTTAAAGATTCTGGTCGATGAAGGTTTTTTCAGTTTCACTTGTTAGCTTGCCTCTTATTTCTGTGCTTTTGAAACAGGCTGATAATAGAAATTTTTTCCTTTGAACTGAAGTTGGTCATTGCTTTCTAAAATAGAAATAATTGTAGCCTAGCATATGATATATTTGCTCTTTTCTATGCTGCTTGGTTTTAAGTATGACAACAGATGGCCTTCAGGGTATTTTCTTTCTATTGTCAAATAAGAATGGATGTAGGTTTGTACAGGGTTGGTAATTTTAAGAACTTGTATTTTAGGACAGTGGCTTTCATCAGGATATTTTCAATTTTTCTCTCATTATTGCTGTATAAGAGCAAGTATGAATATAGTCCAAAGAACTTCCTTTAGAAAGCTTGGTGCCTCTTACCAAATCAACTGTGTGTGTGTGTGTGTGTGTGTGTGTGTGTGTGTGTGTGTGTGTGAAGATGAGGATAGAAGAGAGAGATCTCTTTGGGATCCTTGCCACTTTTGGCATTCCATAGCTGCGAGTCCTGTTTAATAGGAGCATTTGCCTGGCTTTACGGCATGAATGTTGAGGCCTGCCAGCCTTTAATTTAAATATCAGATTTAGAGACCAAGTTGGAGATAGTTGTACTATTTTGAAATTCTCAGTGCTTTAAAAGAAATAAATGTTAAACATACAGCACAGAACAGCAAACACTTGTTGGTGTGTGCATGCTTGGTATTTGCTCTTGGTAACCTCACACTTGTGTTAGTTTTAAGGAGAGTATTCAAACGTATGTTCTTTGATATGCAGGGCAACAGTGAGTACTGAACAGATGTTATTTCCCCCCCAAAGATATTATTATTGATTTATAGAGAGAGAAGAAAGGAGAAAGAGAGAGAGAAAGGAAGAGAAACATGGATGTGAGAGCAAAACATTGATCAGCTGCCTCCTGCATGTCCCCTTCTGGGGATCGAGCCCATAACTGAGCATATGCCCTGGAATGGAGCCAGCAACCTTTCGGTGCACGGGATGGTGCCCAACTAACTGAGCCACACTGGCCAGGGATGCACAGATGTTATTTTTAATTTAGGAAACTCCAAGGCAAGTAGATTTTTAAAAATTAATATGTTTTAATTTTTAGAGAGAGAGGAAGGGTGAGAGACAGAAACATTGATAATGAGAGAGAAACCTCAATCAAGAGAGAAACATAGATCCGGTTGCACCACAACAGAGATCAAACCCACAACCTGTGTATGTGCCCTGGCTGGGAATCAAATCGACGGCCTTTTGGTGCATGGATGATGCTCAACCAACTAAGCCACACTAGCCAGGACTGCAAGTAGATTTTTAAAAGAACTTTTTTCTAAATTTTGCAGTTCAGCGTTTTAGTTGTTTTTAACTACTTAATACTTTAAAAATACATACTTCTTCCCTCCATAATCTCTCTAAAATAAAGGCTTTTTATTAGTTTAGTACTTAGTCCAGGGAGAGTGCTTACTGAGAGAACCATATCTGGGATTAAAAGATCTAGACAGCCCTAGCTGGTTTGGCTCAGTGGATAGAGCATTGGCCTGTGGACTGAGGGTTTCTGGGTTTGATTCCAGTCAAGGGCACATGCTGGGGTTGTGGGCTTGATCCCCAATAGGGGGCGTGCAGGAGGCAGCCAATCAATGATTCTCTCTCATCATTGATGTTTCTATCTCTCTGCCCTCTCCCTTCTTCTCTGAAATCAATAAAAATTAAAATAAAAAAAAAGATAAAGACAGAAACCTGGCTAGTGTGGGTCAGTGGTTGAGCATTGATCTATGAAACCGGAGGTCGAAGTTCCATTCCTGGTCAGGGCACATCCCTGAGTTTCGGGCTTGATCCCTAGTAGAGGGTGTGTGTGGGGCAGCCCATCAGTGATTCTCTCTCATCATTGAGGTTTCTATCTCTCTCTCTCTCTCTCCCTCGCTCTGAAATCAATAAAAATATATTTAAAAGATCTAGACAGAAGTTTGTGTCACCCAACATTCTTATCTTGCCCTTTCCTTTCAGAAACCCCTGCTGATGATTCTCTCAGCCTTGTCGTCTGTGAGCCACCCAGCTTCCAATATATACACACAAACATAAATACACATACAATTTGACAGTTTAACATGTTAACACTTTGGCAGCAGAAGTGGGCTGAATCAGTTGGATACAAGGTGACTGTTCTAAAATAAAATGAAACAGCACAATCTTGAATTTATGGGCAACGTCTGAGACTGAACAAATGAGAGTTTTGCAGGTGGTTTGGCCATTAGCTGTGAGCATGCTAGAAGTGGACAGGATGTTTTCTCTGTAGTGTATAACCTTGAAGCCTTGCATCTATTCCCATTTCCCCAGGAATGAAATCTAAAACAGAAAAGCTGTTTTCCTTCCATTAGCTTTCAAACAAAAGTAAGGTTTGTAAATCTGAATTAGACTGTTGCATAGTGCTAAAGAGGATGGCTCTGGTCCTGGATTGGATTTTTGGTAAGGATTTAAAAAAAGTTCTGTTAGAACGTGAGCATAGATAAATGTTTTTAAAAAGTGAGATGAGCCTGGCCGATATTGCTCCGTCGTTGAGTGTATACCCATGATCCAGGAGGTCACGGTTTGATTCCCAGTCCGGGCACATGCCTGGGTTGCAGGCTTGATCCCTAGTAGGGGGCGTGCAGGAGGCAGCTGATTTATGACTTTCTTGCATCACTGATGTTTCTAACCCTCTCTCCCTATCCCTTCCTCTCTCTGAAATCAATAAAAAACATATTTAAGCCCTAACCGGTTTGGCTCAGTGGATAGAGCATCGGCCTGTGGACTCAAGGGTCCTAGGTTCGATTCCGGTCAAGGGCATGTACCTTGATTGTGGGCACATACCCAGTAGGGGGTGTGCAGGAGGCAGCTGATCGATGTTTCTCTCTCATCGATGTTTTTAACTTGCTATCCCTCTCCCTTCCTCTCTGTAAAAAAAAATAAATAAATAATAATAAAAAATATATATATATATATCAATAAAATATATTTTAAAAACATACCATATTTATGAGCCCTAACTGGTTCGGCTCAGTGGATAGAGCATTGGTCTGTGGACTCAAGGGTCCCAGGTTCAATTCCGGTCAAGGGCATGTACCTTGGTTGCGGGCACATACCCAGTAGGGAGTGTGCAGGAGGCAGCTGATCGATGTTTCTCTCTCATCAATATTTCTAACTCTCTATCCCTCTCCCTTCCTCTCTGTAAAAAATGAATAAAATATATATTTTTTAAAAAGTGAGATGGAAACACAAGGATATTAACCACTGTACATATTCTGTAGCAAATGGCTGAGAAGTTTAAGCAAATCTGTTAATGTCTGTATAGCATGAGCATGTATACCATGGTGGATAAAGCCAGTGCAGTATCTGAAGACTGTTTTCCTATTTTTTTTAGCTCCCCCCTTGAAGTAGAGATGTTTAATGTAGAGGCTTTCTATGTTAAGGCAGTAATAGTGCCCATTAAAACTTTGTGTTTTAGCCTGTCGGGTAGCTCAGTTAATTAGAGCTTTATCCTGATAGGCCAAGGTTGTGGGTTTGATCCCCGGTTAGGGCACATACAAGAATCAACCAATGAATGCATAAAGTGGAACAAGTCAGTGTTTATCCCCCACCCCCTCAAAAATCAATAAATACATTTTTAAAATTAAAAAACAGCAACAACAACAACTTTGTGTTTTAGTTTATTTTAAAATGCTGGATTAAATCAATGTGATTATCTGCCTATAAAAAAGCTCTGAAGTTATTTGAAGAAAAATTCGCAGGTTCAGGAATATAAGCCATTTGAAAATTTAAAGTGCATCTGAGAAAGCCTTCTGAGAGTTAGAAGGTTTTATGGATTTCTTCTGGCTTGTCATTAATAATTGAACTTGGTGTGAAAGGCACATTTTAGCTGGATGCATTTATGAGACTGCTAAAGGAAAGAATTTTTTATTATAGTTTGTCACTGTCTTTGCTCTGTTCCTATGTCCTGAACTAATGATTGAAAGAAAAACTTGTGGAACTCAATATCTTCATTGCTTTCTAGATGGGAGTGGGGCTCAAAGATGACTGCATGCTGCGCGGTGGGACGGGGAGGGGATCTTTTGAAAGACAGGCAAATTTGGGTCATGGGCCACTTAGCCAAGCCTGTTTGCTTCTGCTTTGGCCACAGGTGCAGTCAGGCTGTTTGACAGTGTTGAAGTTCTGCTTCCAAATAGACACCTTTCCAGTGTTTCTTCCTGGTGTTCTGAAAACCATATGTGGGGGAAATAGTCTCATTCTGTTTATAGGTTAAGGGTGTTGCCTGAATACACCAGAAGTATTATTATTATTATTATTAAAAATATAATTTATTGATTTCAGAAAGGAAGGGAGAAGGAGAGAGGGATAGAAACACCAATGATGAGAAAGAATCATTGATTGGCTGCCTCCTGCAAGTCCCACACTGGGGATTGAGCCCACAACCTGAGCATGTGCCCTGACTAGGAATTGAACCTGTGACATTCTGGTTCGTAGGTCGATACTCAACCACCAAGCCATGCTGGCGGGGCCACCAGGAGTATTATTTAATATTTATTTTAAGATTTGAGACAACAGATGAAGAAAACTTTCCAAACTTCCTTAACAAAATGGAGCCAAGCCACTGGTTTTTCTTGGGAAATGTGTTTCTACACGCCTTTAAAGCTATAAAAGTTAATTTCATAGCCTCAGGGAAAGATATTGCTTCCCCTAAACATCATTTTTAGGAGAGTTGGAAAAACTGATTGTCATTTGGTCTATAATTTAAACTGATAAAAAGCCTCTTTGAGGACTTACTTTGTGCCAGGCACTGTGCTTTTTTTAAAAAGCACCTTAGATATCTGATTTAATCCTCAAAATAACCCCGAGTGGTAGCTCATCTTGTCATTTTTCCTCTTTTAAAGATGAGAAACCTCTGAGGTGTAGGCCCCCGTCTCATGCCAAGTAAGTTTCCGATAAACTCAGGACGCCTGACTCTAAACCACTAAACTCTGCATTACACTGCTTATATTTCCCTGGACCATGTGGCAAGGTTGGTGGTTTTATTTTCCCAAGGGAGTGGGCTCGGAGTAGATAAAAGTAATTTACTCTCATATGGCTAGTATTGAAACCAAAATTCAAACCTGGGTCAGTTCAAAGTGAAAGCCTGTGTTCTTTCCACTGAGTGTATCATATTACCTCTTAGAGGACATTACTGTAATATCTGATTTACTAGGATCTTTTTATTTCTTGTGTTGGCTGCCATCAGTTTATAGAGGGGTTTGTTTAAAAACTTCATTTGTGAGATGGTGGTTTGGAACTCAGAATGCATAGTCTGCTAGCAATGGGTGCTGTACCTGGTTGTGGGTCCGAGGCCATACCCCATTGTGACAGTTGATTGACTTCCCCTTCTTATGCTTGTGATACCAACCTGGGTTCTAAGATCTGCCTCCAGTTCCAGAGAAACAGATATGTGTTCCTAGTTGTTTCCAGATTCCATTTGTCCCTTTACAAATGTTGTTTCCCTTGGTGTAGGTAGCAAACTATGAAGTATGGGGTTGAGGGTGAGTACGAAGCCTCTGAGGTCAGACCTGGTTCAGAGTGTGGCTGTACCAGTGTTACCTGTTCTCCTACCCACTGTCTACTAGATGACCTGAGATGAGACTATTAACCTTTCTAAGACTCAGTTTCCTCATCTAAAATGAAGGGATGCCCCCATGGGTTATTATAGGACTTCGAATGGCACAAACAATGATTAGATACTCAGCATGGTATCTGGACATGGTAGATGTTCAGGAAACAATGGCAGTAATGATGGAGATGGTGATTTATTCTGCTTTGTGGTCCATCTTCTAATTATATGCTGTAAATGTTTATATACTTTAAAATCTTAACTTTAACTGTAAGTTCATTTGTTTTGTTGAACAAAATTTTTAACGGTTGAGCATACATTTTGATGAGTGGCTTTGATATTAAATCAACAACTTTCATGAGCCTTTTAAGTTCTTGTTGCATTTAAACATAATGTACTTTTTGTTTCTCAGATGGAGAAACTGAGGTAGGAAGCAGGGATGAGCCAAATAGTAAAATTTTTGGCTTTGTGGATCATATACTCAATGCTGCTATTGTAATACAGAAGCAGCCACCAACAAGTATGTAAGTGGATGGGCTTGGCATGGTCCAATAAAACTTTATTTACAAAACAGGCCATGGGCTATAGTTTGTGGACCCATAGACTAAAGGAACATACTTAATTCTGTCTCATCATAAAATCCTACATTGTCCTACAATCTCTCTGTAGGTTAATGTAGATTTATTAAAGGGTTTTCCCATGGGGCTTTATCCTCAGTTTTCACATAGCACATTGTTTGCTATAAATTGGTTCATATATATACACCTTTAGTTATTTCCCAACTCTAGATTAGTATAGCTGCTTGCCTTCCAAACTCTTCTCCAAGAATATCTCAACAGGTTCCTAAAACTTTAATAAGTTTCATACTGATTTCATTGCAATATCCTCCAAAATCAGAATATAGTCTGTGTGTGTGTGTGTGTGTGTGTGTATTTGCTCATCTGTTACCCAAGTGGGAAACCTGAGGTCTTTTTAACTCCTCCTTCATCCTGTTAATTCTGCCCCCTTGATTGTTACTCTGCCCCTTCTCTTCATCCTTGCCACCAGTGCTTTATTCAGGCCCTCATGCTCTACCTGGACTGTTGTAGCAAAACATCTCACAGCTTCAGGGCTCCCTGTATCTAGGCTGTCTCTTTGTTGCTATCCTGTTTTTAGTACATCTGATCATGCCACTTCCTGCTTAAAACCCCTTGTTCCTCAGTGCCTGTGGTTTCAAGCCGAACTTTGGCTTAAGAGTCGATTCGATAGAGAAGGTGAAGGTCTGAACTGTGGTGCTGCACCCACTCCTGCAGTACACCAGCCTTCCCTTGCACTTCTGGCCTTAGAACTTGCATTTATTCTTCAGTATTTACCTCCAGCTTTGCATCTACCTCAAAGCCTTCTTTGTACCTCTCTCCACATCTCTACATTTGCCTTAGATGTTTTTCTTTTCTTCTGCATGCTTTAATAATAGCACTCTTTGTTTTCCCTTCAGATAAGCAGTTAGTTACCACTCTGTAATCTATTGTGTGCTTGTGGTCCAACTCCCACCTCTTTCAAGCTGTTCCTTGGAGGATAAATCCTGTATCTTCTATACCTTTGTCCCCAACTCCAAAACTGTACATTGTACATCTGGGCTTGGACATTTTGAAGAAGGGTAAATATTTAGTAATAAAGAGTTGGGGCCACATGTACAATTTTTTTTTCCATTTTGGGGGTGTGTTCTTATTTCTACTTTCCCAGGGGGAATTAAAAGCCAAAGGAAAATGGCAAAAAAAGAAAAGACCCTTGTTCAGCCAGAGTTGAGCGCCGTTCTGTGCACCAGAGCGCTGTTCTGTTGCCAGTTTGATTCCTGGTCAGAGTACATGCCTGGGTTGCGGGTTTGATCCCCAGTTGGGGCATGTATGGAAGGTAGTTTATCCATGTTTCTTTCTCCTTTCCATTCTCTAACCATGTGCTTGGGTGAGTTTTATCAGATGGCGGGGAGGGGAAGGGAGAAAGAAAAGACCCTTGGGCTAGGGTCTGTGGTACACAGATGGCCTGGGGCTTATAATTACCCCTGTAGGCTCTTCATGGCCTGGCAGCTCACACCCTAGAGCAGTGGTTCTTCATTTGGAGTGCAGATCAGAAACTCATGGAGTGTTTCCTCAAAGTATACATGTCTAATGAATACCTACCACCCCCTTCTCCCCACCTAGTTATCATTAGGGCAGGGGATGTCAATACCATAGTGATACTTATTTTTCTCACTTGACATTCTCTCCCTGCTTCTTATATCTCAGAGTTCTTCATGAATATTCTCCTTAAATCTTCTTAGTTCCTTTCCACTGAGAGAGGGGCTCTCGGTGCAATGAAGTTCAGATGATGAACATGTTAGCATCTCATTTTAGAACTCCAAATGCATTTACATTTTCTAGTAGAAACATTAGTATAGATGAGGATTAATATGCCAAAGTAAAATGGTGTACCTCAGATACGAGTTAAATTGGCTTTTATTTTTGATAAATTACATTCTGAGTTGTAAGTAATGGAGTTAAGAACTTTTGAAACAAAACTTAAGTCTGTTAAGGACTCATGGAATCACTGTAGAGAATAACATTCTATATCTCTTACTGCATCCCTCTTCTATACCCTGATTTACATTTACAGATGGAGACTCAGGGGCTCCATGTAGGCATCCTTTCTTGGGAGGAACCCCAGGGTGTTCTTGGAAGGTGGATTGGAAAGTGGTGTAAATTTTTTTGGTTCACATTACAAGGAGGCGCATGTTTCTCTGCAGCTGAATCAGTTATTCGATGTCATAGTTATACATACACTTGGCCGGTTTTGAGCCTATGCAGGTAGTTAGCCAGAGTGTCTAAAGAAGAAACCTCTTTATTCTTAACTGACTGCTTAGTAATCTGCATAACAAATGAGCCGTTTTACTTCAGAGATGTGAAATGGGCATCTATAAATGAATGGTTTTTGAAACTAAAGTTGTTAACACAAAGTTCATTTTTTCACAGTAGGGTTTCACCAGGAATCCTCTTTACTATATTGAAATGCACTAGTTTGCAATAGGAAAGCATATTCCAATAATAGGCCCATGCAATTAGCCTTTATTATAACGGAATAAATGCTGGAATTTTTTTGTGCGTTATCTTTATCAATTGGTGTTAGTCCCAAGGAAACCACATAATAGCTAGAAAACCTTGATTGAGAGACAAACAAAGGTTTCTGTCTTACTCATAGGCATCCTTTTGTTCTTGAATTTAATAAAATGTTAGTCTCTTAAATCTTACTTTTTTGGTAACCATCATCTGATGGTAAGATTAAGGAATGTTACTTAATTTTATTAACCAAATGAAATAGTACCTAATCACGCACTTCCTTCCTGCCACCCCCCCCCCCTTCTCTTACTAATAAAATATCTGCAAAAAAAACAAAACACACACCAAAAAACGTATTTCAGAACTGTTATTATTTTGCATTAGAAGAAAATGTCGAGGGCTCTAACTTTAGTGCCAAATTCATACCGTGATAGAAATGACATAATGGTATGCTGGTGAATATTGAACAGCTGCCCTGAGGCGGGGGGAGGGGGTAAAGCCCTAATTTGTGGCATTTGCTGATTTCTGAGATGTAGAAACCCCACCATGGCTGGTTTCAGACTACCAATGTGATGCCACTGAACTTGTAGTTGGGAAGAAATGCATATAACCAGCTGGTTAATTCACACTGCTGAATTAAAACCTCAGCTGTCAAATGTTCAGAATTTTATAGCCTATATATTTTTTCAGCCTGTATTTTTAATACTTACCTCATTCCTGTTTTGTTGTTGTTTTAATTGGCCATTCTGGTGTATAATTTACATACAATAAAATCCAACAATTTTAAGCATATAATTTGATAAGTTTTAACAGATGCATGTCCCACCACAATCATGATATACCCTATTACCTCTTCTACACAGTTGCCAGATTAATTTTTCTAACATCTTGTTTTGCATCCACCTATATAAAACCATTACTGGCTACATGGTCTTTATCGGATAAAGCCTGGTCCTCTGCTGTCTTGCCTCTTGCCTGCTCTTCTGGCCGTATGGACTGTCTGCCTGCCTACATAAATTTCTTATTAAAAACACACACAAAAACACCAAAAAAACACTGGTTCCTAGCACAGATCCTACATGTATGTCTTTGCTTATGTCTGTACCCTGCCTGCAGTATTCCTGTCACCTCATATTTCTTCTTGTTTTGACTGTCTTGCCTTTCCTTAAGAATCTAGTTTGAACCCCATTTTCTTCTTATACAATTCAGTCTTTAGTAATAATTTCCTCATACGACCTATTGTACTACTATTTGGCATTTAACTTTGCAACTTGTAAATGGTTCTTGATGACAATAAACTTTTCAGTGGCTCTTCCAACTCATGATAGTGTAGGAGAGAATAGTATTGCTATAATATAGACCTCTTAGAGGATAAAGGTTTGGTTTGTCTCAGAATAATGTCTCTCAAAACCAGTGTTAGTCATTAAAATACCCATTGGAACTTTTATCTCTGTCTTGGAATTCAACCAAAGGTGGTTAGTATCATGGACTTTGAACTCTTGGCAAGATTAAACATTTAAAGTAGTCCCAAAAGAAAATTCTTTGTTCCTTTCAACCAGTTTTATTTTACTTTTTGAAGTACTAATAAGAAGTCAGGGTGTACCTCATTGATTTCCTTCCTGTCCCAGGAAAGCCATGTTATGGTATTCTGAAAGAACTTCTGTGTCTTTTTTCGGTAACTTTACTATTAGCAAATAGTTTTTCTTTTTATTTTGAAACTTGGTACTTTCTCTGTAAAAAAAACATTGCACATGTACTTGTTGAAATCTGGTAGTGAACAGTAACTCAACAAATATTTAGAACAGGTTTAGATGCCTGTTTCTATTTCACAGTCTGCCTTGCAAGGTTCCTCTTCTGTCCTTTAAATAATGGGTTTACTCACGTCCCACAGTTGGTCCTCATCTCTAGTTAATTGAAACACTTTTCTTGTCTGATTTCATCTATTGCCTGAACACAATTGTCTCAAAAATTAAGATTTCACATCTCTCTCTTTTTTAAAAATATATATTTTATTGATTTTTTACAGAGAGGAAGGGAGAGGGATAGAGAGTTAGAAACATCGATGAGAGAGAAACATCGATCAGCTGCCTCCTGCACACCCCCTACTGGGGATGTGCCCGCAACCAACGTACATGCCCTTGACCGGAATCGAACCTGGGACCTTTCAGTCCACAGACCGACGCTCTATTCACTGAGCCAAACTGGTTTTGGCTCACATCTCTTTTTTAAAAAAAATTTTTTTATTGATTTCAGAGAGGAAGGGAGACGGAGAGAAAGATAGAAACATCAATGATGAGAGAGAATCATTGATCAGCTGCCTCCTGCACACCCCCTACTGGGGATCAAGCTTGCAACCCAGGCATGTGTCCTCGACTGGAATCGAACCCAGGACCCTTCAGTCTGCAGGCCGACGCTCAATCCATTGAGCCACACCGGGTAGGACAAGATTTCACATCTCTTGAGTTTCAGCCTTGGATGGCCAAATGAGTACTGGACATTTCCACTTAGCTGCTCTTCACAGACTGCACATTTAACGTGACCTAAGTAGGACATTTCTGTATCTTACACCTCTTATTGTACTGTTCTCTTGCTGAATAATATTGCCATCCCCAAATAACTTGAACCTAAAACCTTGGAATCATCTTTGGCTTGTTCTTGTTCCCTTACTTTCTCGGTCAGATCCACCTCAGATTTTCTTTTTTTGTTGTTGTTAAACCTCACCTGAGTATATTTTTCCATTGATTTTTAAGAGTAGAAGGGAGAGGGAGAGACACAGAGAGAAACAACGATGTGCGAGAGACTCATCGACTAGTTGCCTCCCACATGCACCCTGACCAGGGCCAGGGATGGAGCCTGCAACTGAGGTACGTGCCCTTGACCTGAATCAAACCCGGACCCTTCTGTCCAAGGGCTGATGTTCTATCCACTCAGCCAAACTGGCTAGGGCTCAAATTTTCTTTTTTCAGTGGATTTTGTTTGTTTGTTTGTTTGTTTTTAAGAGAGACAGACACACACACATCAACTTGTTGTTTCATTTATTTTAATGCATTCATTGTTTGCTTCTTGTATGTGCTCAGACCAGGGATCGAATCCACAACCTTGGTGTATCAGGACTATACCTAAGCTACCTGTCTAGGGCTCCACCTCAAATATTTTTAATTCTTTTTCCTTGTCTCTGTTTGAAATCAGGCTAACGTCATCTTTGTTGGGAGGGGGATTCTCCCCCACCCCAAATATTCAATTAGTGAACTATGAGCAGGTCTACTTCCCTGGCCTCATATTAGCCAAGCTTATGCGTCTGAAAGGTAAAATTGGAAAGCCAGTATGCAATTTTCAGTGTGTACCAGTATGGTATCTCCTAGACCAGTGGTTCTCAACCTTTCTAATGCCGCGACCCTTTAATACAGTTCCTCATGTTGTGGTGACCCCCAACCATAAAATTATTTTCGTTGCTACTTCATAACTGTAATTTTGCTACTGTTAATGAATCGTAATGTAAATATCTGTGTTTTCCGATGGCGACCTTGCTAGCAGTTCTCAACCTGTGGGTCGCGAACCGCTGCTGTAGAGCCTAAAACCATCGGAAAACACAGATATTTACATTACGATTCATTAACAGTAGCAAAATTACAGTTATGAAGTAGCAACGAAAATAATTTTATGGTTGGGGGTCACCACAACATGAGGAACTGTATTAAAGGGTCGCGGCATTAGAAAGGTTGAGAACCACTGTGACCTAGATGGAGCTAAGAGCCCATACCATAACTAGGTTATCTGAGAAGGAACCAGAACAAAAGCATTGAGGTGAATCAAATGTTTAATGGCCTGTCTTAATCAGATGATGCCACCATCTCTCTCTCTCTCTCTTTTTTTAATGTATTTTTATTGATTTCAGAGAGGAAGGGAGAGGGAGAGAGAGATAGAAACATCAATGATGAGAAAGAATCACTGATTGGCTGCCTCCTGCATGTCCCCCACTAGGGATCGGGCCTGCAACCCAGGCATATGCCCTTGGACCAGAATCGAACCTGGGACCCTTCAGTCCGCATTCAATGCTCTCTCCACTAAGCCAAAGTGGCTAGGGTGCCACCATCTCTTAATAGGGCAATTCCTTCTGACCAGAAAACTCATGTCTATGAGCAAATGCTTGGCCTCCTCCCCTGCCCAATTGCTTCCATGGCCCTTGCCAGCCTTTCTTTAAATTCTTCTTCAATGCTTGCAGGGTGGACCCTTGCTGCTGGATACCTTGCTTCTTTTTTTAAAATATTTTTTTAAAATATATTTTTATTGATTTCAGAAAGGAAGGGAGAGAGCGATAAAAACATCAATGATGAGAGAGAATCATTGATCATCAGCTGCCTCCTGCACACCCCACACCAGGGATCGAGCCTGCAACCTGGTCATGTGCCCCTGACTGGAATCAAACCTGGGACCCTTCAATCTGCAGGCCGACGCTCTATTCACTGAGCCAAACAAGCTAGGGTGGATACCTTGGTGTTTTTTTTTCATGTATGAGTATATTCATTATGGCTCTGCTTGAATCTTGCCAGGGGAAACCAAGTTTTCTCTTTCAGATGGCTTACAACCTTTTCTTTTTCACTCATTATGCGTTGATCTTGAGTTGAACTTTGAGGGCCACCTTATTACATGTGTTTGGAGAAAACTTTATTGTAGCTGCTATGTAAGAACAAAAGGCTAATTTCCCCTTATATTCAGCTGGCATCACTACCTCCTACAAATACCTTTCTCTTCCCTACCCTCCTGGGTTTGGAGCACCCTCAGTATGCCTCTTTAGCACTCTCCAAGTAACCCTTATTATAACACTCATTTATTTTCCTGCTAATTGTTTGCTTGTCTACTTTTCCAATAGAACTTGAATATCTGAGGGCAGGCACTTTCTTATTTCCAGATCCAGTGTCTAGCGTAGTGCCTGGCACCCATTCACTTTATCCATGTAACCAGTATTTGATGAGCACCCATTCTATGCCAGGCAAATAAGTTAGATAAGATTTCCTGCCCTCTTGGAATTTGAATTTTGTTGGAGGTGAAGAGGATTTAAACAAAATAGTACTTACGGCCAGACCTACAAAGAAACAGACAATAGGCTGAAGTAGAGAATATTTGTGGAATATGTTGGGGTGTATACTTCAGATGACTAGCAAGAAAGTGACATTTAAGACCATAAAGGGCCCGGCTGGTGTGGTTCAGTGGTTGAGCATCGACCTATGAATCAGTAGCTCATGGTTCGATGACTGGTCAGGGCACATGCCTGGGTTGCAGGCTTAATCCCCAGTTGGGGGTGTGCAAGAGGCAGCCGATCAATGACTCTCTCATCATTGATGTTTATATGTATCTCATTGATGTTTATATTTTTCTTTCCCTCTCTCTTCCTCTCTGAAATAAAAAGACACACTGTCAAGGATAAGAAGAAGCAAGCTATCTGTAGGAAGAGGGAGGTGAGGACGAGCCTGAAGTAGCCATTGCAAAGGCCCTGAGGAGGACAAGAGCTTGTGCTTTAGGAAATGAAAGACCAATGTGGCTGGAAAGTCAGGAAGAATGTGGTATGAATATACTGTTTCAGTATATTGTGGGCTCACATAAATTAGATTAGACAACTATTGATACAGTGATTCGTGTAGGTTAGATTTGTTTGGAACTAGTACTTGGTTATCTGTTAGAATTAGTGATTGTAAATGTTTATTTTGCATATTCCTTTCTGGAAAGTTAATTTTCACAAATAATGACTGAAAAAAACGCTTCGAATTTTAGTCTTATGTGCAGCATATCCTACAATTGGCCAGATACTCTTAGGAAGTTTCTTTCTGTGCCTGCATTTCTATCCCTGGGGAACTTATAATAAAGACAGATAAGCCATCTGTATCATATTGAGAATTTTCACTGATTGACCATAGTTATTTTCTGCATCAATGCAGTATCGTCATCTGAAAACCAATTCAAGATAAGCACAGCAGAGTCATTTAAACTTGTGTGAGTACTATATTTTAATTACGTTGATTGGTGTGTTAACTTTAAAATTTTTGGGGGGAGGTTTCTGTAAGTGCAAGGCCTCTCTCCTTCCCTTCTCACAAACTTGTTTTGTGTCTTTCACTACGCCAGATTATATATGCATTCTTGGGCTTAATGGGAAGCAGAATATTTTGAAAGACCATGAGTAGTAGCTCTACTACTCACCAACAATCTTACCTTGGAAAGTGGCACAGCCCGACCATCTTTATAGTGGAAAAAGTGTCTGCACAGTAGGGTTGTTGAGAGGTTTAAATGAAGTAACATATGTAAGACACTAACATCTCTTGGTAGAGGCTTGGTAAATATTTGGCATTTGGCCGAAACCCGTTTGGCTCAGTGGATAAAGTGTCGGCCTGCGGACTGAAGGGTCCCAGGTTCGATTCCGGTCAAGGGCGTGTACCCTGGTTGCGGGCACATCCCCAGTAGGGGGTGTGCAGGAGGCAGTTGATCGATGTTTCTCTCTCATCGATGTTTCTGACTCTCTATTCCTCTCCCTTCCTCTCTGTAAAAAATCAATAAAATATATTAAAAATATATATATATTTGGCATTTGTTAATCTTCAACTCCCCTGTGGGGTAAATATGATTATCTCCACTTTTGTAAATGTGAGGAAAGAGGCAAGACTTAGAGAAAGTGTCACTTGCTGTAGGTTGGTGCTTCTCAAACTTTAATGTGGCCCGGAGGATGTGGCTTGGTGGTTGAGTGTTGATCTATGAACCAGGAGGTCACCTTTGATTCCCAGTCAGGGCACATGCCTGAGTTTGGGTTTGATCCCCAGTAGGGGGTGTGCAGGAAGCAGCCAATTAATGATTATCTCTCATCACCAATGTTTCTATCTCTTGCTCCTCCCTTTCTGAAATCAATAAAAAGTATACTTAAAAAAACACACAAAAACCTGAATGTGCATGTTAGTCACCAGGGGATCCTAATTAGTCCGGAATGGGTCAGTTTCTGTTCACCACCTTGAATAGCGAGGTCCTAGGCTACTTATCTAGGAATTGGTGGAACCGGGCCTCAAACCCAGCTTTGCTGAGTGCAGAGCCTTCCACCATTCTGTGGATCCTCCTAAACTCTCACCAGTGGAACAAGGGTTTTATTGGGGGACCTGTAAGTTGTTTATTTAATAATCCCTTAGACTAGTAAGAACCTGAAGTTGTATTTCATTCATTCAGTCAGTATTACTTAGAATCTTTTTAGAGTAGATAAAACATGAGGGAATATTACTTAATGTTGTCTTAACCATCTTACATTTTAATGTCCCATATTCTTCTTATCTCCCCACTGCCAACCTGCTGCTCTTCCTGCCTTTCCTTTTATTTTTGTGGGAACAATGTCATCTACCAGGTCAGAAACATCAGATGTTCTTGAGTTCTCTCTCTCCCTCACGTACAATTAGTCATGAAGTTCTTTCAGTTCTTAGAAATCTTGAAATGTAGCTTCTTCTCCAGCCTCTGCTGCCCTCAGCTGTTCCCTGTCCTTGTTCTGGCCTTTCTCCAGCCATTGTCTCCCTGCCATCCTCTGCATTCTCTCTGTGGTTAATCTTCAGGACAAGTTTGAGTATGCTACACACCTCTCCCAACAGCTCTGTGATCTAGAAGCAGGAGTGGTGAAACGTTTTTCTGCCAAGGGCCATTTGGGTATTTATAACATCATTTGGGGGCCATACAAAATTATCAACTTAAAAATTAGCCTTCTCTATTTGGTCAAACATTTAATTAACTCATTCCTAATGCCTTGGCAGGACCAGACCAAATGATTTCACAGCGCCTTAAGTGGCCCCTGGGCCGGACTCTCCCCACTCCTGATATAGAGTGTAGCGTGGGTAATAAGAGCACATGCTTGAACTAGACTGCCCGTGTTCCAACCCTAGCTCTACAGCTTACAGGCTGTGTGAGCCTGGGTAGATTACTTAACCTGTCTTTGTAATAATAACTTGTCTCCTTGGGCTCTTGTGAGGGTTATGAGTTAGTAAAAAGGCTTAGAGTAGTGCCCAGCACATTGTAAATGCTAAAAGGGCTAGCTGTGGTTAATATTTGTGACTAAAAAGGGGAAGTAGTAATTTAAAGAATTGGGAAGGGGCTGTGCCAGCATAGAAGTTGGGCTAAATGCCAGCTTTGGAACAAGTTATAGGTTAATAATCCCCTCATTAGCAATTGCTAACATCAGTATAAGAATGAGCATATCTATACTAATAAAAGGGTAATATGCTAATTAGAGCGGACATCCTTCCAGACGTCCTTCTGGACAAAGCTGCAGCTGCTCCCTGAGGCTTAGGCAAGCCACGGATGGCGGCTGCTGCTGCTGCTGCTGCTGCTGCTGCTGCTGCTGCTGCTGCGAGGGCCGGCCCGAGGCTCAGGCAAGCCGCGGTGGCTGCGAGGGCCAAGGCTCAGGCAGCCGGCGCCAGCAGTGGCAGCAGCAGAGGCCTGGTGGGGGCGTTGCCTTCCCCTGATCGCCAGGTTGCCTCCTGTAGAAGGAGGCCAGAGGCAGTAGCAGGGAGGGGGTGATGGGGGCAGGTGCCTTCCCCTGATTGGCTGATGGCTCCCCGTAGTCAGTAGGACATTCCCTGAGGGCTCCCAGACTGTGAGAGGGGGCAGGCCGGGCTGAGGGGACACACCCCCCGCCCCCCGTGCATGAATTTTTGTGCACTGGGCCTCTAGTTAAAGATAAAAAGTCACATGTACTTAATTTGTCTCAAGATTGAAGAGATGTAATTTCAATTTTGTAGGTTATTAATTAAGGTAGATTAAACTAACATGTACCCTGTTAAATCTGAGATGCTGTTTTTGGTGTATTAATTATAGCAAATACTGAGCCTTTCTTAATCCTGTGATGTATTTACTATTACTCCCTTTTTACACTAAGGAAAACCAAGATACACAGATTAAATGACCTGCCCAAGACCATTATGACAAGTAAATGATGAAGCTGAGATTGAATCTAATGAATAGCCCACTCTGTAACCACTGGAATTCTGATCTTATTATATTGCAGAATTTTTATTGAAAAGAGCCCTCTTTCTTTGGCATTGGGGGAGCTTTGTAACCTGGTGATTTTGTGAAAATGAGTAGCAAGAAGGTTAGTTGGGTATTAGGACTTATTTGCTGTCTTCTCTCAATCTCCTAAATGTGACTTGTCAGTCCTGGATTTTGCCATGTAGATAATGCTGATGTTTAATATTTTCTATTTATTTTAAAGTGGTGTTAGTGGTTCCTTTTAACAGAAAAATTGTGGATTACTCATGGGCAGATTGCAGTCAGGTATTGATCCCTGTCTGGTTTCCTTTTGTGAACTAGCATGTTCATGAGTCACTTTCCTTTGTCATCTAGCCAGCATGTGCTTAGGAAATGCATGCTACCAGATCCAGCCCAGGAGTTAGAAAGATATATTTGCGAGAGAAAACATTCAAATGTTCATCTTGACATGTTTAAGCATGTTGAGGCAGTTCTATCAGAGTTAAGGGACAGATTAATGATAGATACATGGGTTTCTTGTTTGCTTAGTTTTTTTTTTAAAGGCAGTGATTATTTCCTTAGAAAAAAAAAAAACTTAATCATATAATAATATATGGCTCGGCAGTGAATAATATTTACATGGTCATTGATATCATAATCTCTGAATATCAATTTGACCAACAGTGGTGATATAACTATATTCCATGGCTAGGGAGAGGGAATGTGGGGGTAAGGTGAAAATCCTGACTTCCATAATGAAAAAGTTATTTGATAATATTTGTAACTAGAAAATCAAATAATATATAAGAATGTTCTTTAGTTATATAGAAGGTAAATACCATTTTAATATGTTTGAATTTTTTCTATAAGATCTCCTTGTTTTAAGTAGTCAGGGGTAAACTATGGCTTTTAACTTTTAGTAAATTGGAGGCTAACATGTAGTTCTTACAATGTTGAATATCTGTTGTTGAGGGATTCAAATCTGAAAATTGATTATTTTGTATGCTGTAAGAACAAAAGTAGTTTGGTATAAGGAGCTATTTAAAGTATTAGGTCTACCTAAGAAATGTTGAGATTTGATTGGCTAGACTTGTCTTTGAGATAGTTAATGGAAGGTGCTGCATATCTAGTGCATTTTTGTTCATAAAGCCTGAAGGGTCACCTTCTCATGCAGGTGCTGTGTTAAGAGAGGCAAGGAGAGAGGGTCAACAGAGTGGATCTTTTTCCCTTGGATGACCCAGCTAGGGCTGCAGTTGAATTGGTGAACAGCATGAAAGAACAAGAGACTTGGGCAGTTTGAGGTACAGGTGGCAATTGGGGCAGTGATTAATGATGAACTTTATTTCACTTTAAAAGCTTTAATACCAGTATTAGAGAGAGAGCGAGGAAAACCCATTGGCTGATATGATGGTGGTTAAAAAGTAACTTAATACAATCTTTTGAAGGACATTTAGGCACTATCAAAATTTGGAATATATCCCTTTGACTCTAAAGTTCTACTTTCAGAAATTGCAAACAGAAACTTGAAAAAGTATAGCAAGAAATGGTACTGGGTTGTTCATTGTAACATTGTAATGGCAAAAAACTGACAACAACCTACCTATTCACTAATGGATGCTTAAGTTAAAATTGATAATTGTGTAGGCATTAAAAAGGGGGTGTGACTTAGATCTATAAGTATTGATACAGAAAGATGTCCTCCAAATACTACATGGAGAAAGAATAGTTTACAGAATAGTTTACATCTGTGTTTCTGTGGTGATGTGAATGTATCCTATCTAATAAAAGAGTAGTATGCAAATTGACCGTCACTCCAACACACAAGATGGCTGCCCCCATGTGGACACAAGATGGCCTGGAGGGGAGGGCAGTTGTGGGCGATCAGGCTGGCAAGGGAGGGCTGTTAGGGGTGACTGGGCCAGCAGGGGAGGGCAGTTGGGGGGGGGACCAGGCCTGCAGGGAAGGGCAGTTAGGGGTGACCGGGCCGGCAGGGGAGGGCTGTTGGGGGGGACCAGGCCTGCAGGGGAGGGCGGTTGGGGGCAAACAGGCTGGCAGGGGAGCAGTTAGGCGTCAATCAGGCTGGCAGGGGAGTGGTTAGGGGGTGATCAGGCTGGCAGGCAGAAGCGGTTAGGGGCAATCAGGAAGGCAGGCAGGCGAGCAGTTGGGAGCCAGCAGTCCTGGATTGTGAGAGGGATGTCCGACTGCCCGTTTAGGTGGGATCGGGCCTAAACGGGCAGTCAGACATCCCTCAAGGGGTCCCAGATTGGAGAGGGTGCAGGCTGGGCTGAGGGACACCTCTCCCCCCCCTGCCCCCCCCCCCCGTGCACGAATTTCGTGCACCAGGCCTCTAGTTTATGTATAAACATTTCTGTATAAAATACAAACAATGGTAGTATTTAGGCAACACTGTAGTGTCTGGGCAGTGGGACTAGAGGGTTAGGGGGCGGAAAAGCTGCTTTATCCCCCATTCACAGTTTAAAGCCTAATACTCAGTACTTCACTAGATGAGATTATTTGGTTGTGTTGAAAGGCGTTCTCAGAACTGTGCTCTGCCCTCTGATTTTGGTACCAGAGAACTGTTTGTCTCAGTGGCACCTGAGCCTATCAGTCCTACTTGTCCCCATGGTACAAACATGAGAAGGGGAAACCTTATAGTTTTGTCACCTTTTCAATGCCAAATTTTCTTACTATATATACACCCACTGTTGTATGTGTCAGGTTTGTTTTCTCTTTTGCTAAATAACTTTAATTTTTTCCCCACATTGTTTAATTATTCAGGAAGCACCCCTTGTGAGAAACTTGATTTTTTTATTTCCTTCCTGTACTACATAACAATACAATCTTTATTCTCTTGCTGTTTATACATACTTAAATCTCAGACTTCTGTTTAAATTATTAGGCTAGCTTCCATATTATTTACCACTTCCATATCTAATTATACCTGACAACCCATTTCTTACTATGTGGTAATCAATTCTTTTGGTCTTGAGCTAGCAGCCTTACTAGCACAACTGGAAAACTTCCTCTCTCAGCTCTATCACTGTTAACTTGTGTGATGCTTAAAATAGCTCCAACCACTCTTCATCCTGTGTCACATTGCACACCTTGTTTATAGTCTCCTTTCACCTCATCTCTCTTGACTCTCCAGGGTCTTCTGCTTATTTAATCATATTATAGGGTTATTTTCTTATAATAGGGTGTTGTCTTTAAAAGAAACTTTTTGCCATTTAAAATTTTTATTTCTTTGGCTTATTTTCACTGTGGACTTTAAAAAAAAGCAACATTCCAGTTTTTGTTGAAAGTTTTTATCCCAGTTCTTTCATTCTAATTATTTATAAAGATAATAAATACAGGTATTTTATAATAGCTACTTGAACATATCAAATAGGATATTTGCCTAATAAGTACCTTTTCATATAGTTTTTTTAATACATAATTTTACTCATTTTTTTATTAAAGTACTAGTGACCCAGTGCACGAAATTCATGCATGGGGGTGGGGGGGGTGTCCCTTAGCCCGGCCTGCACCCTCTCCAATCTGGGACCCCTCGGGGGATGTCTGACTGCCGATATCCTACAGGGATCGGGCCTAAACTGGCAGTCGGACATCCCTCTTGCAATCCGGGATCGCTGGCTCCTAACTGCTCACCTGCCTACCTGCCTGATTGCCCCTAACCACTCTGCCTGCTGGCCTGATTGCCCCCAACTGCACACCCCCCCCCACCGCTGGCCTGATCACCCCCAACTGCCCCCCCCCCCCCCGCCAACCTGCTTGCCCCCAACTGCCTCCCCCCCCCCCGACAGCCTGCTCGCCCCCAACTGCCCACCCTCCTGGCCTGATCGCCCCTAACTGCCTCTGCCTCGGCCCCGCCACCATGGCTTTGTCCAGAAGGACGTCTGGAAGGTCTCCTGGTCTAATTAGCATATTACCCTATTATTAGTATAGATAGTTGGCTCAGATAATTTTTTCAGCAGAATTTCAAACAAGAAGACACTGCTCTTTTCCTTGTCACTTTAGATAACCTTTTCATCCTTTTGTTTTTCTATACTGTTTATAATTGCTACTGCCTCTCATAAGTCTTCCAAATGGATAATAGAAACTAGGCTCAATAGAATGAAGGCATATTCGTTTGTTTTGGAGTGCAGAGTTCTCTCTATTTTAGACAGCAATTTAGCATTTTATCCAGTGTATTCATCCATAGTTCACCTTTTTTCAGTATTAAATCTTGACAGTGATCTTGAACCTTTACGTATTTCTTTGCACAGTTATTGCTTTAAAAAGCCTAAGTCTGCCAAAACTGGTTTGGCTCAGTGGATAGAGCGTCAGCCTGCGGACTGAAAGGTCCCGGGTTTGATTCCGGTAAAGGGCGTGTACCTTGGTTGCGGGCACATCCCCAGTGGGGGGCATGCAGGAGGCAGCTGATCAATGTTTCTCTCTCATCGATGTTTCTAATTCTCTATCCCTCTCCCTTCCTCTCTGTAAAAAATGAATAAAATATATTTTTTTAAAAAAGCCTAAGTCTGTGCTGCTTTCTTTTCCCTTATAATTTTTATGAAATCAAAGTTATTAATATTCAACACTTTCTATGTTTAATGAATGTGGAGTAGTAAAGGGAACAGTACCAATATCAGGCGTCTGTCATTCATGTTCTGGACAAGAACTAGGTAGTGAGGAGGCGCTGTGACCAGAGCTTGAGAGCAATGATTTGTAAGGGTAAAAATGTTTGTGCAGTGTGTTATCTTTCCCCCTTATCTTTGAGTGTATAGGCAGTATATTTGATTTTGAAAGAGCTTGCTTTAAGAAATTTTCCTTGAGCCCTGGCCAGTTTTGCTCAGTGGATAGAGCGTCAGCTTGTGGACTGAAGGGTCCAAGGGTTCGATTCTGGTCAAGGGCACATGCCCGAGTTGCAGGCTCAACCCCCAGTGGGGGGCGTGTAGGAGGCAGCTGATAATGATTCTCTCTCATCATTGATGTTTCTATCTCTTTCTCCCTCTCCCTTCCTCTCTGAAATCAATAAAGTATAAAACAAACAAATAAATAAATAAATAAAATGTATAAAGGAAGTAAAGTTCTCCAAGATTTTCGGAGAAGAGAAGAACATTGGAAACATGAATACCAAGTGCACTGCATAGGTATTCCATAAAGCCCTATTAAATTTCGCTTAGTAATATTTATGAGAAGCCACTTCATGGTGTGCTTTGTTCTTTGTGGATGGCACAGCAAAAAGCATAGAAGGCACAGCCTAGAAAAGGAAGTCAGAATTTTAAATAGCTGTTTCCATTAGGATTTTGTAGAGGGCCACCTGGCTATTTGCATTTTTTTGTATCATTTGTGGGGAAATTATATGTTGCCTATGACTTCGAAATTTTCAAGTTCAGATGCTGTTGTCATCCTTAAGGTTTTGATTTATTTTTCTTTAGCCTACTATGATTAGGTAGTCTGCCTTTGGAGTGACAGGGTTCCTTCTGTTCACTTCTCTGACATGTGGACAGTGGATTCATCTACCTCTATACTGAGAACAGAAAAACTGGAAGTTGTGATTAAGTACCTTTTAATGTGGAACTTAATGCCTTCTAAAATTTTTCAAAAAATATTTTTTAAAAGAGTTTTTCTAGATCATTTGTTTGGATTTTCATTGAGGACTTGATGTGCCTGGAGTGTCTTGTGTCCTGAGAATCTTTTTTCTCTGCAATTCAGAATTGTATTCCTAGTTTGCACATTTTAATCTAGAAGTTTGGCTAATAGTTCTTTGACAGTGAGTATCACCTTTTCATAGAAGTACTAGTATAGTCAGATATATACATACAGTTTTCTGATTTTAAAAAAGAAGAAATGGTAGGTATTGGAAATTAAATAAAGGCAAATAATTTATTTTTATTATGAGACTAGAGGCCCAGTGCACTGTTGGGGCCCCTCAGCCTGGCCTGCACCCTCTCGCAATCCGGGACCCCTCGGTTTTGGCCTGATCCCTGCAGGCCAGGCTGAGGGACCCCACCAGTGCATGGTTGAAGGCCAGGGAGGGGTCACGGGAGGGCTCCAGGGTTTTGCCCAGTCCCTATGGACAGGACCCCAGCAGCAAGCTAACCTACTGGTTGGAGCATCTGCCCCCTGGTGGTCAGTGCTCATCATAGCGACTGGTTGAACAGTTGAACGGTCAGACATTTAGCATATTAGGCTTTTATTATATAGGATTTTCTAAGTGTACAAATTAAAGGTTAGTTTAATGAATCCCCATCTCCCAAATTAAAATTTTGCAATTGTTGGTATTTTCTCACGTATCTATTTCTCTTTTTTCTGAAATATTTTAGGACATATCTCAGGGGTTTTCTTAAATAACCATAATGCCATTATACTTAAGAAAATAAGCAATTCTTTGGGAAGATGATTTATTTTAAACATACTGTATCTCCTACCTTGGAATCAAGCTATAACAAGGAAACCAAATTGTGAAAATTAAGCTTTTGATTAACCTTTCAAGAGTTAACAGTAACATATTTTTAATTAGCTAATATACTTTTAATTTATATACATGGATTTATAAATTTTCAGTTAAACGTAAACAAGATTCACTGTTGCTGTGAAATAGCAAAGCAGTGACGGTTGTTTATTAAAGATCTATTTCTGTTTTATTGATAGCCTTCTGATTTCTAAATATTTTGAAGTACTTAACTAGAATATGAAGATTTTAGAAAATATGAATTTTATTTATGTTTTGACTGTATTTCTTTGGTCTCAGGATGGCATCGTTTTACCATATTTTTCTTTGCTTTTCTCTCTCTGTTACTTTTTCTGCCACTGGTTTATCTCTGACAATTTAACTTTGTAAATCTGCTTTCTAAAACATTTTTGGGGAGTGGAGTGGGGCTTAGTTTTCCTATAGATCTTGAACACTTCCTTTTCTAAAATCTATTTGAATAAAAGTATTTTTAACTTATGACTCTTAATTTAAAAAAATTTTTTTTAACCTTATTATTTGGGAATCTGGTTGCAAAATGATTCATCCAGGGAAGAGCTAAGTTACAGTGATGATTTTCTCATTTTAAAAAATAACATTTACTTGGAACTTGCCAGTGTTTATTTTGGTTTCTGACATGGAAGCTTTAAATGAAAGCATAACACTTGAGCGGGGGAAAAACTGTTTTCTAAGGTAGTGTGATTTTTGGGTTCCTGGGTGGTAATGAACATACTTTATGTATAACTAAATTTTGTGACTTATCTATTTAAAAATTTTAAAATATGTACTACTTTTTACCCCTTAGATAATGAGCCTTTAAGTGTTTCGTATATCATAGTAAATTGTCAAAGTGTTTTGCTTTACTTCTGGACAATACATACTTATTTTGAAATGGCTATTTTTAAATGTGAAACCTCCTCCAGAGGTTGTTGGCAACTTTAGCTAACTAACTTAGTTGTAAATCTGCAAACGAACAACTAAAACTTACCTACTTTATATTGTTTATTGGAGGATGTCTTTCTTAGAATGTTTATTATTTTTAATCCTCACCCGAGGTTATATTTTTATTGACTTTAAAGAGAGGAAGAGAGAGAGAGAAAACATTGATTGGTTGCTTCTCATATGCACCCCAGTGACTGAACCCTCAATCTAGGTATGTGCCCTGACCAGAAATTGAACCTGAGACCTTTTGTTGTATGGGAGGATGCTCCAATCAACTGAGCCACATTAGCCAGGGTTACCCTCTTTTTTTTTTTTTCTGGCAAAATGCAAATTTATTGTCCTCAAACTATAATATTCCAGTCACCTTATGGTTCCCAATTCTTACTATATTTAAAAAAAAATCATATTTTATTTTTATTGTTGACATAAAATTCACAAACTTTGGTTATCTGATTTTTATAACCCACCATAGATACATTTTAGGGGATGGTAGCCCAGTGATGGCTCTCAAACTCAGCTAAAGAAGTAAGAGAAACTCGGAAGAAAACTTGCCAATGCCTTCAGCATAACAAGATCAGAAAACTTCTGTAGCAGAAAACAAGTTTATACCTTATTGGTTCCTAAAGGCATCATTGTATTTGTAGCACCCTATAACAATTATCATTGGTAATGAAGACTCAGCATCAAGAAAGGTTGTTTTCTTAGGATTCTGCTTAAGAATGTAGAAGGGCCCTAGCTGGTGTGACTCAGTTGATTGGAGCATTGTCCCGTACACTGGAAGGTTGTGGGTACAATATTTGGTTAGGGCACATAGCCAGGTTGCTGGTTAAATCCCACACCTCCCGTATTGTTTTTAAAAAAAGAATAAAAACAATGTGGAAGAAAGTAATATTTTTGATATTGTAAAAACTTTGTTGCTTAGGAAGTTTTAATCATATGGGAATTAATTTAGTCAGTTTTGTGTACTTTTACATTAAAAAAATTAATTTCTATTGTGTCAGATGTAGGGTCAGGTACCTTTGTAGATATTTTATTTCGTTTTCCTCACCTTTTTTTAGAGGTTAGGAAACAGGCTGAGTTAGTGGTTTACAAGGTGACTCCTTTTAAATCATGAGTTTTCTGTCTGCTTATTATATTGCCACTTGGTTATACATTTATACTTTAAATTTTAATGTGTTCAAAACTAAATTTAGCATCTTGCATAAAAAACCTGTTCCTTCTGTCCTGTGTTCCACTTTGTTATTAATAGTATCATTTCACCTGTCTGACAAGGCTAAAACTATTCTTAGATTTCAAACTGGCAGCTTCAGATTGTGGCTGTCTTGCATCTTCATTCATGTGTTCATTTTATAAATATTAATTTGTGTGCCTACAATGTGCCAGGACTCTTAGGCTCTGGGAATGTAGCAGTACACAAACCAGACAGTCCTGTAGACTATATAGTATATTAGATGGTGGGAATGCAGCTGTACGCTGTTATACATAGGGTGGTCCCAGAAGCTTCACCAAACAGACATTGGAGCACATGTACTTTGTTTACATTCTGAAATTAGGAGATTGACATAGAACTCTAGTTTCTTGGTTCCTCATGAAAATGAGGCATTCTAGCAACACTGGATTTTCTCGGTGGCTGTCCCATGTCTAGTCAGTTTTAGAGACTATAAAGTCTTCTTTTAATCTTCTCTGATCATTCCCGCAGCTGTTACTTTAGTTGAGACCTTAAACATTTCTCTTCTGCTCGTTTGCTTTAATTCTGTTTATCACACCTTCAGCCAGTCTTGTACATATAGCTCGGTTATCTCTGTAAAGCACAGTTATGCACATGCATGGAAATAACAACTGTCTCCCTGTTTGCCTGATAAAATCTGTTTTGGGGCTCTTTATAATCTGGTCTTGACCTACTTTCTAATTCTCCCCATGGTCCACTCATCAAAATGAAAATGCAGTGGTCCGTGTTCTCTGGACCTATCCTGTGCCTTTCTGTCGTTGCTTTAAATGCCTTTCCCCCTCCTCTACATGTCCAAATCACACACTGGTCTTAAGGCCTGTGTAAATCCTTGGCTTCCTTGGCAAACCATTGCTGTCTTTGCCTGCAAGCTGTAAGAAATCTCTTCCTACTCTACACTCTAGTAGCACTTTATGCAAACTCTTTTTTTTGTATTTACTCCTTAGTGGACAGATCTCATCTTCCCTTGCTAAATTTTAAGCTTCTTGAAGGCAGGTTGTGTTTTAAGAGGAGTTTTTGTTTTCCTTAAGGCACTTATGTGTAGAATATTTAGTAAACCAACTTTAATAGAAATAGTGTCTGTGATCTTTTGTGGATTTAATAGATGCTAACTCAGCATAACAGGTTTCTGTTTTTGTAGAAAGCTTAAAATATTTTGAGGGGAAGATAGAAACTCAATGAGAGAGAAACATCATCAATTGGCTGCCTCCTGCACACCCCCTACTGGGGATCCAGCCTGCAACCCAGGCAATGTGCCTCAACTGGGAATCAAACAGACGACCTCTTGTTTCATGGGATGATGCTCAATCCACTGAACCACACTGGCCGGGCCATACTGGCTTTTTTTTTTTTTTTTAATGTTTTCTATTGATTTCAGAGAGGAAGGGAAAGAGAGAGATAGAAACATCAATGATGAAAGAGAATCATTGATTGGCTGCCTCCGCCCACTAATGAAGATTGAGCCCACAACCCGTGCATGTGCCTTGATCGGGAATCAAACCGTGACCTCCTGGTTCACAGGTCAACGCTCAACCACTGAGCCACACCAGTGGTGCTAGATTGATTTACTTTGAAGCAAATCCAAGACATAATATATTAGTAAATATTTCCATTTATAACTCTAAAAGAGAAGGATTTTTAAAATATATATATTTTTATTGATTTCAGAGAGGAAGGGGAGAGGGAGAGAGATAGAAACATCAATGATGAGAGAAAATTATTGATCAGCTACCTCCTGCACACCCCCTACTGGGGATTGAGCCCTCAACCCAGGCATGTGCCCTTGACCAGAATTGAACCTGGGACCCTTCAGACCCCAGGCCAACTCTCACGGAGCCAAACCAGCTAGGGTGAGAAGGACTCTTTATAAACATAACCCCAAAGTATTGTTTTTATGATATTTTGCACATTAACAGATTAATGAATACACCATGCTGTTTTCAAGACAACGAAGGAGATAGTGAAGGTTGCTGAGTTTCTTCAGCTTCTGTAGTGTGATTAATTTCAAGGAGAATTGTCAACAGACTGGTCTAAACAGAGAGAGAGAGAGTGGTGTACAAATTGCTTCTGCCTTCTTTAGAGAAACACATTTCTTCACCCCAGTTCTTCAATTGTATGGATACAGTTCAGAGACCACCCTCTTTTATTTTACAAACTCATTATTAGTAAACTTCGGAAACAATGCTGTCTGAATTCTAGGTCCTTGAACAGTTAACACCAGTCCTGTGACACAGGCTTACACTTGGGCTCCCTTTCTGGAAAATTCCAGAACTATATAAAAATCATTTCTAAAATCCTGATAGACATGTTTTGCCAAGAATGTCAGTTATCTCTTGACAGTTTGGCATTAGCCTTTAAATATTAGATTGTGTAATCATAATGCCATTCAGGGAAAATAAGGTAGTGGGTGGCTGGCATTTTAAAAGTAAAATGAACTTGGGTTCCTAGCAATGTTAATCATTAGTCTACTGAAAAATGCTGATACTATTTTTTAATAGCGAAATGATAAGTAAATAAAAAGCAGTATTTTGTTGCTTTGGCCAGTGTTGCTCAAGTGATTAAAGCATCGACCCATGCACTGAAAGGGTTGTGGGTTCGATTTCTGGTCAAGGGCATGTACCTGGGTTGCAGATTCAATTCCCGGCCCTGGTCAGGGAGCATGCAGGAGGCAACTAATCGATGTGTCTCTCTCACATTAATTTCTCTCTATCTCTCTCCCTTCCTCCCTCCCTCTCTCTCTCTCCCTTCCATCTCTAAAAATCAGTGGGAAAAATATATCCTTGGGTGAGGATTAACAAAAAGAGCAATATTTCACAAATAACTTAGATGAGAGATAAGTAAAATGTAATTTTATGGGTTTAACACATGTTTACCAGAATAATATCTGAAGGATATTTTTAAGCTTTGAAACTGTGAAAAGTAATGAAGGAAGCTTCTAGTGAGTTCCCACCAGTCTGCTAGCCTGACAAGCACATCTTAGCAATAGATCATTACTTTTGTCATTGTATCCTGCCTTCTCATTGCCTTCCTTGCCCTTGACCTTGCAGTAAGTCATGGCCTCTACCATAAATACATATGGTAATAGCAGTCTAGTGATTTTATATATTTTTTTGTGGACAAGTCATTCATTTGTGATGATGGAATGGCTTATTTTTAATGTAATTTTTCATTCAACTAAATTTAAATTCTTTTTTCCATCTAATTTAGTATCTGTACTCCATTCCAAGGCAGCATAAATTTAGCACAGCTTCTCATTTTACCAACTTGGTAGAAGTTTTTAAGGTTTCACTCAGTTTCCTTTTAGCTTTTCATATGAAATGGACTATAATAACTCTTTAATTTACAGCAGTGGTGGGGAACATCTGGCCCTTGGGCCATATAAGGCCTGAGAAATCATTTGGTCTGGCCCTGCGAAAGCATTAGGGGTGAGTTAATTAAATGTTTGACCAAATATAGCAGGCTAATTTTTAAACTGATAATTTTGTATGGCCTGTGAATGGTGTTATAAATATCCAAATGGCCCTTGGCAGAAAAAAGGTTCCCCACCCCAGATTAACAATATAGTGTGTAAAGAGAGACCAAATGTATCTGGCATGTGGATTGTATCAGGGATTATGGGAAAGAAGGGGTTTGGAGCATTGATTTCTAATCATGGAAAAGAGATTTGCAGTGACTATTTGGAAAGGAGAATCTTCTTTGGAAAATGGATAAAAGCATGGACTGTATCCCAAACAGACCACAAAATGGAAGAAACCTGGCTTTATTCATCATGTAAAGGATAGAAAAGATATCCTCAATTTTCTAGAAGAGACATCCATGTGGATAACTCATAATTTTAAATAATTAATGAAGAGTAATTGCCAGAGATCAGTGCCATTCATAGCATATTAGTTTTGGTCGATAGATTGTTCTTCTACAGATTTTTATATTATAAAATTAGGTTACAACTTCTTTTTGTTAAACTCATTTACTCTTCTACCTTACTCCATTCTTTCATTATCCTTGTAAATTTGTTTAGTTTTGTTTAATGGCTGGGATATCTTTACTACTATATTCAGTTGACTACTTCGGATATCCCACATTGAGTGGAAACACACATCAGTGGAGCTCTGGGTGGGTAGAGATAGACACTAGTAGCAGCCCATTGTATAAATGGTTTATAATTCATTTAACCAATATCCTATTGATAAATATTTAGATTATTTCCGTTTAAAAATTTTAGTAAACATAGTACCAGACACACTATCTTTAGAACTTTTTTTAAACAATAAAATATATACAAAAACTGCATAAATAGTTTTTGTAGCTCAATGATAAATGGGACAATAAAGGTGTAACTAGCACCCACAAAGTCCCTGAGGGTGCTCAAAGCTCTTTTCCAATTGTCACAGTCTCCACTAGCCTAACCACTATCATATCTAAACATAATTGATTCATTTAGCCTGTTTGAAATGTGTGTAAATGGAATCTTACTGTGTATTCTCATTAGTATCTGGTTTCTTTCACTATTATATCTGTGAGACATACATTTATGTGTAGCAATTCATTTTTGGGGGGTGTATAATAGTCTGTTGGGTGACTGTATGTACAATAATTTATCCTTTTTATAGTTGATGAACCTTCAGGTTGTAACCGAAATTTTGAATATTACAAATAGTGCAATGAACATTCTTAGGCATGTGTTGTGGTGAACCAATCTGTACATACACTGAGTGGCCAGATTATTATGATCTCTGAATGCATAATAATCTGGTCACTCAGTGTATATCCTATTTAATAATCCTATATAATGAAAGGCTAATGTGCAAATTGTCCCCTCGACCAGAAGTTCGACCAGCAGGCAGGCCGGCCAACCGCCCATGTCCCCTCCTCCTGGCCAGGCTGCCCGGACCCCCACCCATGCACGAATTCATGCACTGGGCCATCCTATCTAATAATAGACAAATATGCAAATTGACCATACCTCCGACACACCCACAAGCCACGCCCATAAGACACACCCACCATCCAATCAGAGCAAGCATGCAAATTAACCCAAACCAAGATGGCTATAGCCACAGAGAGCAAGGTTTCCTAGGTAACAGAGGAAGCCAAGCTTTCTGCCTGCCCTTGCCAGGCCTAAGCCTCCACTCAAGCTACAAAGTTTCAATTATAGAAGGTAAACAAATTCAAACAAATGGCGGCAGAATGGAGCTTGAGAGAGCAGGCCAGGGTTGCCGCCGGCAGCAGGGGAAGCAAAGCTTTCCGCACACCCTGGCCGGGCCCACCCACTTAAGGCAACAAAGTTTCAATTATAACCCCAACACAAATGGCTACCAGCCTCGGAGGGAGCCCTAGGCTTGGCTCTGCTCCAGGCTACAAAGTTTCAATTGTAGAAGGAAAATAAATTCCAGAAACCAGGGCCTCCGCTTGTGTTGCCAGGGGGCGTGGCCTGCCTGCAAACCACCACAGGCCCCTCGCTCAGGCCGCCCCACACCCCAAGGGAACCCCCACCTGATCCGGGACGCCCTTCAGGGCAAACCAGCTGGCCCCCACCCCTGTACCAGGCCTCTATCCTATCTAATAAAAGAGTACTATGCAGATTGATCATCACTGCAACACACAATATAGCTGCCCCCATGTGGTCAAAGATCCTGCCCCCATGTGGACACAAGATGGCCAGCAGGAGAGGGCAGTTGGGAGGCACCCGGCCTGCAAGGGGGGGCAGTTGAGAAGGACCAGGCCTGCAAGGGAGGGCAGTTGGAGGTGATCAACCCTGCAGGAGAGGGCAGTTAGGGGTAACCAGGCCGGCAGAGGAGGGAAGTTGGGGGCAAACAGACTGGCAGTAGAGTGGTTAGGGGGTGATCAGGCTGGCAGGCAGAAGCGGTTAGGGGCAATCAGGAAGGCAGGCAGGCAAGCAGTTGGGAGCCAGCAGTCCTGGATTGTGAGAGGGATGTCCGACTGCCCGTTTAGGCCCGATCCCAGGGATCGGGCCTAAACGGGCAGTCGGACATCCCTTGAGGGGTCCCAGATTGGAGAGGGTACAGGCTGGGCTGAGGGACAACCCCCTCCGTGCACGAATTTCGTGCACCGGGCCTCTAGTATGTATGTGTGTGTGTGTGTGTGTGTGTGTGTGTGTGTGTGTGTGTATACATATATATACACACACACATATACATACATACACACACATATATATACATACACACACACACACATATATATATGTATGTATGTATGTATACACACACACACACACACGCACACACTATGTGGCCAGATAATTATGCGTTCAGAGATCATAATAATCTGGCCACTCAGTGTATATGTCAGGAGAAGCACTGAAGGGCATAGGGTGTGCATATGTGCAGCTTTACAGCGTCAAGTATCCAGTGATTGAAACCATTTCATACTCCCACCAGCAGTGCCTGGTTGTTTTTGAAGCATAATTTCATAGGAGTGAAATTTGAATAAAAGAGTAAGTTAATTTTAAGTTTTGAGATATAGTGCTAAATTTATCCTCAGAAATACTAATTCATACTCCACTGAACACTAGGTTTTATCTAGCTTTCATCTTTATCAATTTATAGTGAAAAATGTCTCATTTCTAAACTGAGTTGAACTTTTTATAGCTTAATTTTGCTCATTTGAATTTTCTCCTATTAACTTTGCTATTCTGGCCTTTTCTTTGTTAGGGGTATTTCTGATTTTGCTTACTACTTTGTAACAACTCCTTTTTTTTTTTTAATAAAATTTTTGGTCATATGCTATACTTTTTTTCTTCTTAGTTTGTCCTTTGATTTAACTGTCTTTTACAGTATAGAAGTTTTAAATGTGTGTGCGTGCTTGCATCTGCTATTATTTTCCTCTGTGGTTTCTGGCTTTGGTGTCAGTCTTAGGAAAGCCTTTTTACCCCTGAGGTTTTTTTTTAAGTGTTTTCTTTGATGACTTTATTGCTTATATTTGATATTATTTATTGTTACTATATTTGACTTCTTTTTCTTTCACTAACACAAGGGTGCTTTTTAAAGTTTTAAAACAATTTAAACATACTCTCTTCTATTTATTTCACTAGCATTAGCTTTGGAATATTTTGCAGGTGTGAGAGGGTGACTGGTCAGGAAGAATGTAGTGTATCAAAGCATGCATGTATGTGTCATTTGACCATGAGAAATAAGCCAGTTTTCCATTGTGGATACTGTTTGAATCCTTTCAGTGTGCATATTACTAAAGTAGTTAGATCAACGTAGCATAGACTAAATTATTTTATTTAATATCTGTAGTGGATATTGTTCAAGGCTCTTCAACAGGACTTTGCCAAAAATACCCCTGGTCTCTCTGTTCTGTGGCCTACAGTACAGGATTGGAGAGACTAATACTTCATTTCAAACCTTTAAAAATACTATTTTCCTCTATT
Source organism: Cnephaeus nilssonii (assembly GCF_951640355.1). NCBI lineage: Eukaryota > Metazoa > Chordata > Mammalia > Chiroptera > Vespertilionidae > Cnephaeus > Cnephaeus nilssonii. The sequence goes on from NC_137083.1 coordinate 61,583,977, forward strand.
TAAGAGATGATTTAAAAATTTTTTTGGATTATTTCTCTTTTGCACAATAGTACATGCAATTTGTACTGCTGATTTAGATGAGACCAGTCTGTCATATATTTTTTTAAATGTTACGTGGCCCCAGCTGATGTGGCTCAGTGGTTGAGCGTCGACCTGTGAATCAGCAGATCAGGGGACATGCCTGGGTGTGGGCTTGATCCCCAGTGGGGAGCGTGCAGGCGGCAGCTAATCGATGATTCATCATTGATGATTCTATCTCTCCCTCTCCTTTCCCCTCTGAAATCAATAAAAGTATATTTTTTTAAATAAATGTTGGAATGGGCTTTGTGAGTACCCCAAAGCCCTTACCACCACCTAAAATTCCTATCAGAGTTATTTAGACCATAGAGCAGAAACATAAAACAGATACTAGACCATTTGCCCTCTCCTGTACTGAGATGGGTTGGTTTTGTTTGTGTAATTGAATCCTAGTACCTGAAAGAGGTGAGAATCTCAAGCAAAGGTACGTTTTTGAGGAAGAGAACACAGAAGTGTTAGTCCTTTGTGATTATAACCCCAGAGTCCCCCAGTCTAAGGGGGATGGAGGTTCAGGAGGGAGGGAAAGAGTAGGTGAAAAGAAGCACTTCAGACAAGATTTAAACTATTATTTGTTTACTTTGCTGGTCTTTTGCATTTGGTAGCACAGTACTTGTAGCAAGGTTGTGTCTGTGTTTTGACAATTTGCTAAGCCAGGGAGAAAATTGTGGGGACTTTCCTTAGTAAATCCATAATTTTGGGAGCATAGCATTTTTAGTTTAGGAGAATAAGTGTTTTCCCTGAGTATTTGAAATCGACTAAAGGGGATACTGGGTTTATGTTAAAGGCTCATTGGGGATCAGCTGGAAAGGAGAGAGTACGAGGGGGGGAAAACTGAGTATCTGTTTTTCATTTATGTGCAGTATGTACAAAAAGCCGTCTCATGCATTTTACATATTTAATCCATTTGATTCTCACAGAAATCCTAAGAAATGATGTTTTCCTGAATTGTAAGGAGAGAACAAAGGCTCTGGGAGTGAGTTCACATTATTTTGTCTAGGCTCACAAACCCAGTAGATGGCAATTCTGGGATTTGCACTCCAGTCTCTGAATCTAAAGCCCATATATTCTTTACACAAGAGTATATATTGCCTTCTAAATTAACAGATTTATTATATCTTTTAAATATTTCATCAGTTTTATATAAATGTTGGTGACACTTAAAATGGCGTAATTAAGATGTCATATTTAGTTCTTCAAGATAATATAAAGCCTGTGTAATTTCCTTTACCTTCTACCTTAGCATTGAGAGTAAGCATGAGGTTACGATCCTGGGAGGACTCAATGAATTTGTAGTGAAGTTTTATGGACCACAAGGAAGTAAGTACATGCGTTGGTCTGTGTTCTTCTATTACAGTTTTTATTCTCCGACAATAAAAATATCCAAGACAGGTGGTGATATATGTGGTTTTTGAAAAGTAAATTTTGAACTCTAGAACCAGAGAGGAAATCTCGCTGTTATCATAGTTACTTCATATGCTTTTCTCTCTTATCTGTATATGACAGTATTAAATATGAATTGTGAATTCTGGGTTTTGTATGGATGACTATAATGATGGCTAGGGAAATGTGTTTTGTTGTTTTATTTTTGTTTATGATATGTGTGTTTGGGAGGGGGCATGGGTTAGATTGAGATAAGAGGTTATTACTTACCAAATAATTGGTTGTGTTTAATACTTTAAAGAATCAGGTAACCTGAGGGGAGAAAGTGAATCTTTTCTCATTTTCTAACTGTAGATTTTTAAAGAAAAGTACTTTAATCTGAATATAGAATTATAAGAGGTCCCTGACTCTCAAGGGAATTTGCAAGGTTATCAAAAGAGATTAGGATTTAATGTTTAATTTACACTCAGGTCTATTTTCTAATTTGGAGACATATTTTAATGTGTAACATTTTTACTTTTCTTTCAGCCCCTTATGAAGGCGGAGTATGGAAAGTTAGAGTGGATCTTCCCGATAAATACCCTTTCAAATCTCCATCTATAGGTAGGTAACTACCCAGTTTCTCTCCTTAAAGAGTTTGGATATTAAAGAGAAAAAGAAAAAAAATCCTAGGTTTTGTGGGAGATAATTACAGAAGTGGCTTGTTAACTGAATTTTTCCTTTTTTGACTTTGGTTAAATTAATCAGTGATGTTTTATGGGACTTCCATAATGTGATAGAAGATGTTTAAATATACCCTTTGCCTGATTGTAATGACTACAACTCTAGATTTTTTTTTTTTCAGGGTTAGATTAAACAATTATAAGGCTCACTGTCTATTCAGGCTACAAGCAATACAATAATAAGTATATCTTAAATTTCATTTTAAATGCCAGATTGTTGGGATTAATACTATATACTTTCTATTCTAATTCTGTCATTTAAAAATTCTCTGTGTATTCTACTTTGTTTTTTTTTTTTTCACTCCAGCTCTGGGTACCTAGCAATGAAATGACCATTTTCAATTCTCTTCACTCCTAATCTTTAGTCCTTTAAACAGCTGAAGAAACTCACGTAACAACCCCAGTGAGATTATATAAAGTTTTACCTCACCTTCATCTTCCTTCTGCCAAAAGGGGTGATATTTTTAAGGTGTCACGTCCAGTAAGGCACTTGTGACAGTTTAGGTATTTTTGTGTCAGATGCAATAGGGGTATATCTGATTGAAGGTTGACACCTTAATTATTTTGAGATTATAAAATGGTAGTAATTTAGCTAAGGTAGTAACTTAAGCCAATTTTTAAAAATATTATTTTTATTGATTTCAGAGAGGAAGGGAGAGATAGAAACATCAATGATGAGAGAGAATCATTGATTGGCATTGATTGGCTGCCTCCTGCATGCCCTCTACTGGGGATTGAGCCTGAATGTGCCCTTGACTGGAATTGAACCTGGGACCCTTCAGTCCGCAGGCCGACGCTCTATTCACTGAGCCAAACCGGCTATGGTTTAAGCCATTTTTTAAAAATTTCATTCTGTAGATTATTTTAAAATACTCTAAAATATTGTCCAATTTTAAGAAAAGAGGAAATAAAATCGGAATATATTGAACATTCTCTTGACAGTCACACCAAGCCTGATGTTCAGAATTGCCTGAGTTAAAACATCTTGCTGCTGCTGTGGGCTTGTCTTTGGAACTAATAGGAGATTAGACACATTCGCCTGCCCCAACAATAGGGTTTTTAAAAGAGGTAGATCAAAGACATTCTGAGCTTTATGCTTTGATTCTAAGCCCCCACAATTCTGCCTAGGATAAATAATGCAGGAAAGTTAGGATTGTCACAGACTAATTCTCAGTTAAATGCAGGAGCCTCTCCCCTGACATCTAGCTACTTTATATGCTTTAGAGGTTTATGCTATAAAAATACTACAGAGCATCTCTCATTTCTTCTCAATCTAGGAACTGTTAGTGTTCATTTTAAGAACAAACTAGTGATTTCCTCTTATGGTCTCTTGGGTGAGTTTTCTAAATTCAGTAATTGAGAAGAAGTTCTTTGTGGGTAATTGAATTGGAAGCATCCCCATTGCTACCAGGGTCTCTAAGCTTTAGAGTTATCAAATGGTGAACTAGGAGGGAGCTGTGAGGTGTTGAGTCTTTGAGACAGTCAGGATATCTGCTTTACTGTCTATGTGGTTGGCAACAGCCCTGTCCCAGTACCATGCTAGGGTAGTAGGTTCCACTCAGTTTGGGACAGCTTTTCTATCATGTTGTGCTACCCTGTCCCCCATTTACCTCTTGACTTTAGGGTGTTTCTGTATGTAGATATTTTAAACCCTTATGCAGTTGAATGATGTGATCTTTAAACTTTTACAAACAGAATTCCAAACCATATAAATTCATTCAAAGACATTTCATAAATTTACTTAGACCTATTTACTTAGACTAAAAATTGGCATGCTAAATCTAGTTTTGTTACCCTAGATTCCTAATCAGAAAAGAAACAGTATACCTTGTTGAAATGAACAGTGAATCTATAGAAATGCAATACATGTATCCTGTAGAAATGTAGTTATTTCTCAAATCTTCTCTTAACATACTTTTTCAGGTAATACAATTGTTTCATCATAACTTTCAAAGTGAAAATATCTACACTTTAGACATTGTTAATTTATTAACTAACAATGTAGCAGAAACCTATGCACTTTCTTATATTAATGATGTAGTGTGAAATTGGTTGAGACAAATGACTAGGCTAATTTAACTTCTTCATAATTTTTCCTTTGCCTTTCTGTATGCTTTTAGAACTTTGTAATACCTACAAAGTGTACCATCTTCTCTTAAGGAAGTAGATGTAGTTGAAATATTTGTACAAGCTGTCCTTGTTTCTTCCAAAGAAAGATTGCATAAGAGAGTTTTAATCAGTTGTGTGGGGTGACCCATTTTCAGGTCATCAACAATGTAATTACTGTTGGAATGTGCTTTAAACACTTCAAGGGGGAGTGGCTCACTAGAATAAGCAAGGCTTCCTTTTCAAGTAATATAGTTTTAGAATTATACAGAAGGGCAAGGAGATAAGAAAAACCCAACCTCAATCTTCTTTATAAACCCTGCCTCTTATAGGATCTAGGCAGGCATACACTCCTTCCTGTGCCAAATTTTGAGCTCTTAAATATTAAGATGTATAAATTTAAATTAAGCCTCCTTAATACCTAGATCTTGAAATTTAAAAATATATATGTATATATACTTTTTGTTTTATATATACATATATATGTATATATACATATATATGTGTATATATATATGTGTGTGTGTATATATATATATATTTCTTACATTCCTGCTACGGAATTATATAAATTATATATAATTTTTAATTGTATAAATGCTCCATATCCGTAGCAGGAATGTAAGAAAGTCCAGGTGAGCAAAAATTAAAATGTCTCATAATCCTGTCCCTCACTGGATATCTTTATTTACATTCTGGTGTTTGTACTTAAAACATTTTTCTGCATATTTAAGTACTATATATTCCATATAATTTGACATGCTTATCTTTGGGATGTCCTCCAAACATAGTTTGATAGAGTTTTCAGTATTTACATGATTTCATGAGGTATAACTAAAAATGTCCTTTTAAAAACAATTTGCATCTTTAAATGTTTTTTTCAAAATAGTAATAAAGCTACCTCAAATCCTCTTTGGAAAGAAAAGGAATATAAATAGACACTTTGGGAGGTTATGAATTTACTCTTACAATGCCATCATTGTTCCAAACATCTTAAGCTCATCTTTTGGAATTTTACTTTCTCTTTGAATATTGTAAGTGATGGCAAATCTTGATGCTTTGAAGATGGATATAAATTTTTGAAATGGCTAATGGTCATTTAATCCCAGAGAATAAGGTGAATGGGAAAACTGAGTATCATTAATTAGAGTAAAAAAGTTATGTATGATTATGAAATTGACTTAAGTTTAAGGATTATGATTTTCTTATAAACTGACCCTATGGGAGTTTTCAACAAGAAATTATAAAACTCCTTTAATCACTTTAACATCATTGAAATATTTGCTTAGTTTTCCTGAGTTGACTGCTTTGAAATAAATCATCTTAGATTCTTTCAGTTCTGATTTATTTGAAAGTTCACTTACTTTTATCTTTCTCATTCAGAAACATTCCTAGAATGCTTAGCAGTGCTGCAGGGTGTCTCCAACTGTAGCGTTAGGAGAGTGTGATTGGTCAGTGGAGTGATTCTGGGCCTGGTTTTCCTTGACTGTGAGAATGATACCATCTGAACTGTTGCTTCCTCTTCTAGAAAATGAGATATTGTAATTAAATGAACTCTGCATGCTTGATATTGACTAATGTATAAAATACTCAGGATGTTTGGCATTCTACTGGATAATTGGGAAGGTTTAAGGTTTTCTCTAGGGAGAGAATATATCAATAGATCAATATAAATAAAATATATCAATAAATAAAATGTTGCATATGTTTTAGTTACAGCGTGCCATTGCTTTTTAGGAGAGGAGTGAGGCAGTGCCTCAATTGAGGGAGAGAGAGTGTATAGAGGAGATATGTGTTTCATGTGTTGAGAATATAGTCTTTACAAAGCTTCAGAGATGTGAAAGTGCACATGAGATCTTTAGACATACTCTTTCAAAACCCCAAGTAATTTTCAGTCCATGAAGATTTTGTTCTATGCAAAGAAGTTGCTACAGAGACTGCCATATTCCATACTTCAGAGTCACAGTTTTCAGCCATTACAGATGTGCTCATCTAGTAAGAGAAAGCTTTTACCAAAGAAAACACAGACTTGCAGTTGTTGGGGGGGGTGAAGTAAAGAAGTGATTTCATAAAGAGGGTAATATAGAGCAATTATTTATAAAAATAAAGAATAACCAATAAGCATAGGATATAAAATGGTTTTATGTCTAATCCACATAATGCAGATTTACTAATGAGAGAATATATGGCTTATCAAATTGACAGGTTAGATGTTATTGGTAAAAGGTATGAGATGTAGCAAACCTAGCTGGACATATTGATCAGTAAAGATTTTATATCTTTTGGGTCATTTTACTTAAAAATTAAATTATCTAAAGGAAATATTCAGAGATGTACTCTAAGATTAATGTGCAAGAATATGTACATTGTGGTGTTGTTTTTAAAACTTAAAAGTTGGAAGCAACCTAAATGACCCAGTTGACAACAGTTAAATTATGATACGGCCTAATAAACAAAATGCTTTACAGCCTTTACTCATGTTTTAACATCTTTAAAGGTACACACAAAAATGTGTAACTTTATATAGTGTAACTTTTTTTCCCATGCAAATTCCAAGTATGAATGACAAAATATTAAGTCTATTAAAGACATTTTTCTGTAAATTTCCAAATATTCTACAAGTTCCCTTTTATCCTAAAAGTAAATGTTTTTAAACATATGGCAAATACATGTCTTGTAAATATCCTGTCTGCATCCTTGTATGAGCCTACACTTTTCTTGTCTTCTACTCTAGAAAGCCATCAAGCTATCTGTGGCCAGAATTCCCACCTGGTGGCTTGCTAAGGACCTATTGCTTCTCCCCCTCCCCCCACCCCCCATAACCCCCCTTCACACACACACACACACACACACACACACACACACACACACACACACCTGTTTCCCACCAGACTCCTTTCTTTTTTCCTTTCAATGTTAATTATGTATGTGCATAAGTGTAAATACTGTTTTCTTTCCTTTGTCTTTCTGACTGTAGTTTAGCTTACTCCATATTGTGTACTGTCTTTACACCTTTACACTTAACGGTTCTTTACTCCTTTCTTTGCTTACCTTTTCCCATCTCTTGGGCTGTTGTCTTACAGCAGTTCTTACTACTTCTCTCTTCAGTCTGACTGCTCCACTTGTTTTCCCCCTTGCTCAATTTTTCTCTTCATTTGAACTAAAAAAGGCCCCTGAAAAAAATAAAAATAAATAAATAAATAAAAAAGGCCCCTGTACAGTGCTAATAATAACAACAGTACTACTCTTACTAAAATTGAGGGAAAATAAAATATGTCTTCTAATAAAATATAGACATGAAATAGTAGATTTAAGTTTTTTAGCATCTAAAGGTCTTGAAAGTACCTTGAAGTCCCCTCCAGGATATACCGTAGTCTTCATCAGATCATACCTACTTTACTTAAACACTTGCATTTAAGAGAGTTAAGTTGTCATTTAACCTTATTTTTAAATTATTACTGGCTAATATAGTAACAGAATTGCATTCTACTAATTTCAGATAGAACTATAGAGTATTTTAGAATCTTTTGTAAATAACCTTATGACCAGTCTGGGTACTCGGTCACTATTTATACTTTTTTTTTTTTTAATAGAAACTATGTTGTAAGATCCAGCTAACAAATCTAAAAACTAACTTTTGAAGTACTATCTATGTGTATCTCTATATTAACAGTGAGGAACAGCCTCTCCCAGGAGCAGGCTTGTGTGTACTGCAGACTGTGTATCTGGACTGCAATTTGATGATACCAAAGCTGAGCGTGTAGAGGAATGGTTGGTTGAGAACAGGATTCTGGAGGGACCACTTAATGGTTTGCTAACTGCTGATTAGAATGGCCAGGAAAAACCTCCACTCATTCTGCAGTGGAATTTGATGTCAGTAGCATATAGCAAGAGCTAACCAAGCCCACTGAGTAAATGGAGACAAAGTGAAAAAGTCATAGGCAATAATAATAGTTAAAATACTATATGGCGCTATACTAATGGCCTTCAGATTTTCATTTAAATGAAAATGTACTGCAGACTGTGTATAGGATGGTTTAGGTCATCCTATTCCAAGGAAAACTAGATTAAATAACATGTCAGAGTCCTTTTCTAAATCTCCCAATCTGCCGTAGGTTTTTTTTTTTTAAATATATTTTATTGATTTTTTACAGAGAGGAAGAGAGAGGGATAGAGAGCTAGAAACATCGATGAGAGAGAAACATCAACCAGCTGCCTCCCTGCACACCCCCTACTGGGGATGTGCCCGCAACCAAGGTACATGCCCTTGACCGGAATCGAACCTGGGACCCTTCAGTCCGCAGGCCAACGCTCTATCCACTGAGCCAAACCGGTTTCGGCTGCCGTAGGTTTTTTTGTTTATTTGTTTTTCTAATCCTTCCCCAATGACATTTACACTGATTTCATTGAAAAGGGAGAGAAAAACAGAGACAGAGACACCAATGTGAGAGAGACACATCAATCAGCTACTGGTATGTGTCCTGACCGGGAATTGAACCCTCGACCTTTCAGTGTACAGGACAACGCTCCTACCAACTGAGCCATACCAACCAGGGCTGCCATAAATTCTTAATTAAAAGATGCTCTAATAATCATTACATCATATTCTTTTTCCTTATGCCAGCAATTCAGGGAAGCAATTTAACCTTTTTTTAAAAAATATTTTTTATTGATTTTAGAGAGAAAGGGATAGAAACATCAGTGATGAGAGAAGAATCATTGATTGGCTGCCTCCTACACACCCAATGCTACTCCCACCCCTTGGTTCATAGGTCGATCCTCAACCACTGAGCCAACACTGGCTGGGCTGATTAAACCTTCTTTATTGCCCAAATGGCATACTCTTCTGGCATTGTTATTTTTATTTCACTATGGCCAGAAATTATCTCACAATATCTTTACAATGGAGTTTTATAATATGGTATAACTAAACTAACTATAGAGTTTAGAATATTTACCATTTTACTTTGTGTCTTTGTAGGTGGAAACATTATATTCCTTCAGGAACTTGTTTGAGTAACTTAAGTTTAGTCAGGAATGGACCAGAATTTAGATTAGAGGAGTGTGTCATTCATGAGAGGTTATGGATTATTCATTTAATAAAGGCCTACTTGAACCACTGTATTTCCACAAACAGAATGAATTCTTAGACTGAGAAAGCATAATTCCATTAAAGTCAACTGTATAGTTCTCTACTTTCATGAGCTTGGGTTTGAATTTAGTTCTTGTCTCAAACAGTTAAATAATTGCTACTCTGGTAGGATCTATAGCTTTTGAATTCCAGTAGAGAGAAACAAATTTCTAATAGGGAAGTTTTATTAAAAACTTTAGATAATGCTATGAGAATGTAAAAATTGGCAAAAGCTCTTTGTTTTTCAGGATGGATTTTTAAAATGCTTATATCGGGCAGCTGAGGCAGAACCTACTTTCTCAGAAGATTGGTCCATCTTAACATCATTTGTTCTAATCAGCTCCACAAATTTATGGGATACCAACTGTGTGCAGGGAATTATTCTAGGTGCTCAGGATACAAAAGTGAACAAATTGCTTCCTTGACGCTTAAAAATTATTTTTTGGGGGTGGGAGAAGATAAAACAAAATTTTAAATGTCTAATAGCTTTATGCAGAGAATGGACATAATAGAATTGACGTAATAGTTACCTTTGATTAGGTATTCAGAAAGGGCCTCTCTGACAAAGTAAATTCAAGCTGAGTTTTAAATGGAAAAGGGGAAAAAAGCCAGCACTGGTCCTCCAAGGTCAGGGATGAGAGCATTCCTGGCAGAATAATTTGTGAGGACAAAGGCCCTGAGAGGCAGACAGGTGATTAGCATTCTCATGGAAGAGAAATGAGGCTGGGAGGCTGGGTGAAGAGTGAGATATGAGAGAGAACGGTCTCCTAGGGCTTTTAAGGCCAGGTTAAAGGGTTGAGTTTTATTTTTAATGAAATGGGAAAGCCATTGAAAGATTTTAAGCATATTTTAATGGTCACTTGACTGATATAGGGAAAGAGTAGAGATACTAGTAGTTTAGATCAGAGTTTTGGATCAAGAGGCCAAAGCTGAGAAGAAACTCCCATGTAGATATACATTGCTTTGAAGAAATGTGGCTATATTAAGGAAATCATACAAATGTGCATGATATCAAGAGGAAGATATAAGGGAGGTTTTGTTTGTTTTGTTTGTTTATTTGTTTTAAAATCTTTATTGTTGAAAGTATTACATATGTCCCCTTTTTTCTTCCATTGACCCCTATAGCCCGCCCTGACCGGAAATTGAACCGTGACCTCCCGGTTCATAGGTTGATGCTCAACCACTGAGCCACACCAGCTGGGCTGAGCATACCTTTTGTGTTTTAATTTTTTTATTTTTTATTGATTTCAGAGAGGAAGGTAGAGGGAGAGATAGAAACATCAATGATGAGAGAGAATCATTGACTGGCTGCCTCCTGCACGCCCCCTACTGGGGATCGAGTTCAAAACCTGGGCATGTGCCCTGACTGGGAATTGAACCTGTGACCTCCTGGTTCATAGGTTGATGTTTACCCACTGAGCCACGCCAGCTGGGCCAAAGTTGGTATGTTTGTTTACTTATATCTCTCTTCCTTGCCAACCCATAGAAACTCCATGAAGGCTGTCTCTGAGTCTGTTTTACTAACAAGCCCTTCTCTCTGTCTCAGAATCTGATGTAGTGCCTGTTCTGTAGAAGAATACAGTTGACCCTTGAACAATGCAGTTAGGAGTGCTGACCTCCTATACAGTTGAAAATCACATATAAAGTTGGCCCTTTGAGTCTGCGGGTTCCCAACCAAGGAGTTGCCCCTTGAACAATGCAGGTTTGAACTGCATGGGTCAATTGAAAAACTCCCTATGTAAGTGGACCTGTACAGTTCAAACCCACAATGTTCAAGGGTCAGCTGTATTTGTTGAGTAAATGAATGAATCCTTACTTAGTGGCATCCTCAAGTCTAAGTTTAGAGAATGTGAATGTTTGGTTTCCTCCCGTTGTAGATGGGCATTTGGGGAGAAGGTCAGGGATTTGCAAAGGATTGTTAGAGAATGGCTCTTAAATCTTAAGTTGAGTAAAGGAGAAAGGATAAAGATAGGGCTGATAGGTAGGAAGAAAAGGGAGGATCAGTGGATTAGAGTTCACAGATGAAAGAATTGTTGATGGGGTGGGAAGCTCTTTGACAGAGATTGGAGACTGTGGTGGGAAAGGGGGTGTCTGAATTTATGAGTTGGGAGGTGAGGCTGTTTGTGGAGATGAAAACATTCAAGATGTGTCCTGGGAGTATGAATGAGATAGAATAGAGGAAAGGTCACTGAGGAGAAACTTAAGGAACTGACTGAGAAGGCGGGGTGTCTGGAGTATGGTCTGTAAAGGTGATAATGTCACTTAAAATGACAGGAGTTGAGGGGAAGAGAGACTTGGGGGCCGGGTGTTCAGGGACAAAAGAAACCAGTGGTCAGATTGGCCCTATTAATGAAAACCTGCTGTTAGAGGTCTATAATACCTCAATTCATTCAGCTTCTTCTTATTATTTGCCAGAGTAAAAATAGTAGTTAGCTTTCCCTCCCCCTCCTCCAGTCCACCTCTAAGGGTAGCCTTGCCTTTGCACATGCTTGCTTCTGTTAGATGTGTCCACTTCCTTCTTGAATCTGGCTGATGTCAGTTTTAATTTTGCAATTCAATATTATATACTCTCCATTTGTTATATAAAAATTCCGTCTAACTTGCTGTTTAGGTTAGCCCCTATTTTAACTAAAGTAGGAGACCTCTAGCTTTTGACTTGGTTATTCTGTCATCTTTTTGGCATTAAGTCCATTCCTTCCACTTTAGGATTGGTACAATGAAAACATGCACTCTTGGCTTCCTTTTTCTTTGGTTAAAGTGAAATTCTTTTAAAAACAAGTCAGAAAAAATAAAATAAAAACAAGTCAGAATAATGTCCTAGTTCCCTTTGAAAAGCTTGTTCACACAATTTAAGATTTGTTTATTCCTGATGCTGGTGAAAACCATATTGCTTGAAGGAACTTCAGAGATTATACCATACAGTTGCTTCATGTTAAGGATGGTAAAAATGAGACTCAGGAAGGTGGAGGATATATAAACTAACTAGTTGCAGAGCCTGCTTTCTGGCCTCCAGGCTATTGTTTTTCCCAAAAAACCCCAAAATGCAATCAGAATAGTCTTTTTAATAATAAATAGTAGAACAACTGTACTTTTCCATTTTCAGTGTGATAGGGTTATAGGAAACCCAGTGTCCCATAATCAGAATATCCTCTACTACTCTTTACAATTCCTACAGGATTAAGAGATGGATGGGTATGTAGAAGTAGTATTTGTATTTTTACCATGAGGAAAATGAGATGAAATTACTTGCTTGAGCTCATTAAGCTAATTATAATATTAGTGAGTGCTTACTGTGTACCATTTATTGGTCAAATGCTATACATATATTAATTCATATAACTTTCATGACAGTCCATTATGTGTAGATACCATTATTTAACTTAGCTTTATGATTAAGGAAATAGAAAGGTAGAGGTTGAGTAACGCTAACTTGCCCAAAGTTCATAGAGGGGAACTTAGGCGATCTGGCTGGAGTCTGATTTTTTAACCACCATGACTTTGTGTTTTTTTCCCCCACCATGACTTTGTTTAATATGAGTGGCAGAGACTTGGAATTGGGTCTCGAAATTTGAAGTCCAGTGTCTTCTATATTTTACTGCCTCTGACCATGAAAATAAATACTGCCTGACTCAGTATGGTTATATGAATGACTAGGAAAGTGAAAGATAAACTATGGAAACAGGAAAGTGATTACAATCTTCTAAAATGAAACTACAGAAGAGTAGGTTTAAGGGTGCAGGTTTTGGTAATCTGCTAGGTTGGTAGAAGGGTTATGCTGTTGAAGGATAACACTTCACCTTTTCTTAGTTATAAATGACCTTTTCTTATCCACCCAGCCCAGTCCTCAGACTCCATATTATCAGAGAGAAAGGAAGAAACAGAAAAGAGGACCCCTTGTTGAGTTTAGATCTCCTGAACACACACAGGATCAGTTCAGAAGTTCCCATGACACAGGGCATTGAGAGGGAGCTCCTTGCTTGGTTCCTCACCCAAGAAGAGACCGGCCCAGGTCCATCTCTCCTGAGTAGGGAAGGCTCAGCTCTCTGAAGAGACTTCTACTCGGGTGCAGGCTGCAATGGGCTGGGCCTGGCTGTCTGAGGTAAGATGATAATCTATCAAATGTGCATTAATGCACAGAGCTGGCAGTGTCGCTAGTGCAACTGGCAGCGTCCCCAACTCTAATCACCTCTTCCTGCATGCTAGGAATGGAGATCCAGGTTATTGCCCTTAAAGAGTCTATAGTCTGATATACTGATAGGCGAGATAAGATTCAATCTTTAAGTATATTTTAAATAATTTATACCTACTTTTAAAAATAGAATTAATCAGTCTGATTCTGAATGATCTCCTTTATGTGGGTATTTGTCCTGAAGATGGAATATCAGAGTAATTTGATGTATTTACTTGTTTCTCACAGGACTTTATAAGGTTATAATTAAATTGCATCAGCCACAGCTGCCTCAGCCATTTGCAGTCCAGGCTCATTTTATCCCTGGGAGAGAGCTTTCGTTTTTTGCCTTTGACACTTTTTCATCTATTTACCTTAGAGTTGGTTTACTTTGTTCATGAGTCATTCGTTTGATCTCTCATATTTTGAAGATTATTCTAAAGGAAATTTCTGGGTAGATGACTGGCCCTAGGTAGTATTTCATTCTATCCACAAATTTAATCATTAAAAATATCCTCACAAGTAAAGGAAGCAAAGGTGAAAAATACAATGAGTCTTTGCCTCTTTTATTTACATATTTACCCTAATATCAGAAGTTACTTGAAAGTGTGTGCAACTTTGTACAGATCCTCTCTTGAGATTGACACAGAAACAGGCTGAAATGAAAAACAGTTCTTCAGCATGACTGGGCACAATGTTATTTACTTTCTCTGCCTATTAGCCTATGGGTCAAGAGATTTGTTATTCTAGAGCAGTTGAGGGTTAGGGTGAAACAAACCAAAAGCATGGCATTTTTTATTTTAATAATCTGTACAATTATTCTTTTAAATATGTAGTTTTGCATCAACTAAGCATGATTTGCATTTCTCCTCCAGAATTATAAATCACCTGATTCTCTTTTGTTAAAAGAAAAAAAGAGGTGGTGAGCTTTTTAGTTAAACATTTGTTTTATTATCCCCTTTTTCAAAAGTGCTTGAGCCATGCCAGAGAATAATTGTCCAAAAGATTTAAAACAAAGGAGTCCTAAATTTTATGTGGTCAAATCATTGAAATACATAATTAGAAAATATATAGTAATGACTAAAATCTTAAATCATGTAGATTAAAATGACTTGTTGTGTCCACTTACCATGTTTCCAACAAGCAGTTTTCAAAATATATTCTCTTAAAATATCTTCAAAATAGTTCCTGGTTGAATGGAAACAAGTGTTGGGAAAGTTCTCTTGTTGCAGACGTATTCATTAGTGTGGTGTTAGCATTGCCAAAAGGAAAGAGAACATGCCAGGGCAAACATGCTCAGCCCTGAGAACGTTCCTTCTCTGAATTCCTCGCCTGTTCTTTCTCATCTGCTCCCCTCCTCGTCCAAAAGTTCCATTGTTGCTCTCATTATCCAGAATGTAAATGGCTTTTTCTGAGAACAAATGTACAAGAGATATATATGCTCACTTCCAGTTATTTGCTTTGGGTATTTTTCTAACAATTGAGAAGCCCTGTATAGGAAGAGAGCACTGTAGTCTGGAAATTGTTAGAGTTGGTTGGTCTGACTGTGCTTGTTCCTCAGAGGCCAGGTTATAAACCCTGTTCTGCTTACTTTGGAATAGTCAGGAGATTTTGTGTCTCTTGGTGGTATTTTAGCATGTTGGTAGCTTTGTATTCTCTAGAATACTTCTGTCCCTAAAAATGTGTCTTATAGAATAAATTTTCTTTAAGGACTTAATCTCTGGACATTTCCCCTTAAGTTTTCTGTATTCAGGACTCTAGCCATTGTTATGAAATCCTACATTTTTAGAGCTGATAGTCACTTTACAAACAGAATAATATTGGATATTGTAGAGATTATATAGTCTAGCTACTTCTCTTTGCAGGTAGAAAAACAGGCCCACAGAAGTGATGTGACCTGCCCAAGGCCTGCAGTTAATAGCAGAGTTGGGATTAGCCCCAAGTCTCTGTTAGTATTTTCTCTTTCTAGTCTGATTCTACCCGTCTCAGATAGGGTTTTATACTTAGTAGGGGCGCAGGGGCCTGGGCTCCAACGACCATTTATTACTTAAGAATATGTTTACTAAGTCCTTTTTGGCTCTCTCTCTTATGTACTCTTGGACTCAACCAAGTCAAAAATCTAGATTTAATTGAAAACAGTGTGGAAACTGTATTGATTCCAAATGTAATTTCCAGGCCTTGTACAAGGAGGGAGGCACCTTAGCCTTTCAGAGACAGTTTTGATAAGCATATAGAGGTCTTTCACCATAGCTGTTTTCTTGACGTATGCTTTTGAAGTTCCCTGTAACGTAAGTTGTTGAAGCTTCATTAAGTCTTGGAATCTGCCATTCCCATCATTCTTTACCCAGCAGGCTTCCCAACTTACTCAATGAAAACCAGCATCCTTAAAAGGGCCCACAAATACTCATCACCTCTCTGATCTCACACTAGTCTTTTGTCCTTTATTCACTCCACTTTAGTTTTACTACTTACTTCGTTTGCTGGTCTTCTAACACATCAGGCAAACTCCTGATGCACTTTGTACTTGGCTATTCGTGCTATGTGAACACTCTTCCTCCTAGATAATGAATGAGCCTCCCTCACCTCCGTCAAATTAAGTCAGCTTCTCCGTAAGACCCTCCCTGACTATCCTATTTTAAAATTGCAGCCCCCACCCCAGCATTCCTATTCTGAGTCCCCTTCTTTTTTTATTTAGTTTAATTTTTAAATTATATTTATTGGGGCGACATTGGTCAACATGAACATACAAGTTTCAGGTGTGGGTTTCTATGTTACAAGACCTGTATATTGCACTGTGTGCCCACCACCCAAAGTCAAATCTTCTCCCGTCACCATATATTAGGACCCCCACTGGGTCCACTGCTTTGGCTGTGTTTTCTCCATAACCCTTGCCACCTTCTAAAGCGTTTGTTTTTTAATCCTTACCCAGTATAATTTTTTTCCATTGGTTTTTTAGAGAGAGTGAAAGGGAGGGTGAGAGATACAGAGAGAGAAATAATGATGTGAGAGAGACACATCGATTGGTTGCCTCCCGCATGCAGGATCAAGCCTGCAACCACGGTATGTGCCCTTGACCGGAATCGAATGCAGGACCCTTCAGTCTGCGGGCCAATGCTTTAACCACTGAACAAGACCAGCACGGACAGCACTTTCCTTATAGCACAGGAAACTTCTGCCATAGATGTTGCTTCACTAGGTTTTATTTAGGAGAATTCTAGCAAAAGCAGGATTTTAAGTATCAAGATGAATTTTTAAGTTCTTAACTGTAGCTTCAAGCAAAATATTTTTCACATAATAGAACAAGTCTCTTGAATTAAACCTTACAGTGCCTAAACATTAGTGTTTTCCATGCACCAGAAAGTTTCTTGGCAGTTGTGATAGCAGTATGTTCCTAATATATGTAACTAACCTTGAGGAGCAGGTGCCTAACAACCTGAGGATCTTCTGATATTTTTGTAATGAATTTGTATTATTTAAACAGTGTTTAAAATATGAGACCTCAAATAAAATAGTTGATTTCAGTGATGCTTTTCCTTAAAAGATGCAGCACTAGATAACCTATGTATAATTAGATTTACTTTAATATTTTTTAATAACTAACTTTTTTTTTTATTGATTTCAGAGATAGAAATATCACTAATGAGAATCATTGATCAACTGCCTCCTGCACACCCCGACTGGGAATTGAACCGTGACCTCCTGGTACATGGGTTGACACTCAACCACTGAGACACACCAGCCAGTCTAATTAGGTTTACTTTAGAATGTTTGCTATACTGTTTGTAATTTTTTATTTGAAAGCTTTTTTTGCCCTAGCTGGTTTGGCTCAGTGTATAAAACATTGGCCCACAGATTGAAGGGTCCTGGGTTCAATTCCGGTCAAGGGCACATACCTCAGATCCCTGGCCCTGGTCGGAGCTCATGTGGGAGGCAATCAATTGATGTTTCTCTCTGTGTGTCTCTCCCCCTCCCTTCCACTCTCTGAAAATCAATGGAGCCTGGCTGGTGTGGCTCAGTGTTTGAGCATCAACCTATGAACCAGGAGGTCACTGTTAGATTCCCTGTCAGGGTTGCAGGCTCAATCCCCAGTGGGGGCATGCAGGAGGCAGCCAATCAGTGATTCTCTCTTTTCATTGATGTTTCTATCTCTCCCTTCTTCTCTGAAATCAATAATATATATGAAAAAAAATCAATGGGAAAATATACTCAGGTGAGGATTAACAACAACAAAAAATTTGTCAAAGTTTTTTTCAACTTCACATTTTAGACATTTTGGCAAGTCAGAAAAGTAGTAGTAGAAATAATGGGGGTCTCTAAAGTTGACTGCCATGGACACTTGTTCGTTTCCCTCTGACCTTTTTACATTGCTGTGATCCTATGTCTGGAATGGGAGTGTGATTTGAAAATGGAAAAAAATATTTCCACCACGAAGAATTAAGTACTGTTAGTAGTTGTACATATTTGCTGCCAGTTTCCTATTTATGTGCACACTTTTTACAAAATGGAGCAAATAATATATAAGCACATTCTGTCTTTTTAAAAGGCATATAAGTGTTATAGATAAATTCATATTTAATTACCATTCCCCCTTCTGTTTCCATCTTCCACCATTGGCCCTGCACTCTCACTGAAATAATTGCTTTTGTAAGTTTGATATATATTGGTCCAGTACAGTTTCCATACTTGTTACCATAGAGAATATGTAGCATTGCTTTGTTTTAGTTTCTTTAAACGGTGTTATGCTGTAAATATACCATTCTGCAACTATTTTCCCTCTCAGGTTTGGATCTTTCCAAGTTGATACTTACTGATCTAGCTCATTACCTTGGCTGTATAGGACTCCCAGTCTATGGATATACTACAGTTTCTCCAGTTCCTTTTGATGGGGTTAAATTTGTTTCTTAGCTTTTATAAATAATGCTGCAACGAATAATCCTCATAGGTCTTCTCAAACACATGTATTAGTGTTTTTCTAGGGTCATGTAGATTTGTATCCTGCTTTTTCTCCTCTTACCCTTAAAACATGAGCATTTCCATTGGCTTTAGTATAATCTCTTCATAAGCACATAACTCTTAAATCTAGACTTTGAAGCCTCTTTCATTTCCATAATGAAAAATTAATATGAAATTATAATTGGACATAAGGCTTTTCTTTCTACATCAGAGTAATTTAAACATTGCATGGCTTCTCTTAATAGTAGTAGATAAAACATTAAGCTATTTCAACACAAAGGATTAAAAAACAAAAATTAGAAGCATAATTAATACTTGGAGTGGCTAGAGCAGTGATGGGCAACCTTTTGAGCTTGGTGTGTCAAACTTCGCCAAAAAACTGAGCATAACTCAGGTAGTGTGTCACTTTGAGGAAAAAACATTATTTCACAAATGTTTCATCCTCAGGAGCAGCAAATGTTTCATCTTCGGCATGCGGCCGCATGTCATCAGAAATGGCTACGCGTGTCAGTGCTGACACGCGTGTCATAGGTTCGCCATCACTGGGCAAGAGCAAGCAAAGACTAGCATACCTGGGATTTTGTGTAGTATCCCCCTTTTCTAAGTCTAAAGAAGTTTCTTAGATTTTTCTGAGATGTCCTCTGTCATGACTTATCCTTGAGGGTCTTCCTCTGATGCCACTTCTCTGCATCTTTCCTGACAGCTTCCTCTTCCCTGACTGTATCAGCTCTGTGCACACATTACAGCTACTTCTTCATGTCTCTTATCCCACTGCTACAGCGACCTCCTCGAGAATAGTGTAGTCTTACTTATTTTGTACCCTACACAACCCCAGTGCCTGAAACATAGGCATTGACCAAATATATTTTGAATAAAGGAAAGTGAGACCATGTGAGAGGGTGTGAGAGAGTGGGAGTGGGAAATAGGGATGGTCACTTTAGTAAGGAATTTCAATTTATTGAAAGTGAAATGGAATAGGAAGTTTTAAAAGGAAATGAGGTGATAAGGTTGGTAAAATGACAGCTTTGACAGTGGATCTCTGTTGTAGAATATTGCCATCTGCATACATAGAGGCTGATTAAATCACCAGTTTTACATTACAAATATTCATTTCTTCTTGGAATTGAAATATCAATATATTTGTTAAAGTACATACTTTTTTTTCTAGGAATAAATAAATAAAAAAACTTGGATCCCTGACAGACCTAGCTATCTTACAGATTTTTTTTTTAACTCCTTGCCTCATTCCTTGGTTGCCCCAATTTTAATCAAAATTGGGTTTCTTGGAATGAGTAGACTAAAGTTAAAGGAAACACTTTGGTCACCGATCTTATGAAATCCTTTGTGGTTTGGAAGCAGTACTCCTTTAGCGTTTCAACAGTTTCATTCATGTTCCGCACACTGTGTAGCAGAACAATACCAGTAACAGCTTCTGAAAGAGAAGTTCAAATGCAGAACCTCCTAACTTAGAGATTGAACAATAAAACTTGGGGGAGGGGAGTCAAAGTAGCTTTCTTAACTTTTATCAGGACAGTAGTTATAAATCATTTAAGACTATCAATTTTCTTGGCAAGTACCTTCATAACTCTGAAAACAATTTCTTTTAATGATCATTTTGTATAAGAGGCTGCATTGCTCTCAGAGTTTGCGCATTTTAAAAATAGAACTCTAATGTATTTTAAGTAAATGCTATTGTAAGGAGAATATAGTCTTATCAGTATTCAAAGATCTAAGATTGAAAGGTAATGAGTTCTGAGTATCATCACCTTTTCCCAATCTGAAAATGTTTCTGATACAAAAATACTTTAATTGTTCTCTGGGTACTTTTTGCTGCTAATTAACATCTCTTTTTACAGGATTCATGAATAAAATTTTCCATCCCAACATTGATGAAGCGTAAGTAACTTTAAAAATGTTTAAATCTTAGCAGCAACTGCTCTTGATTAGAGTTCATCTCTCTCTTCATTATACAGAAGCTTCAGTTATCTTTTTGGATTTTATCAGCAGATAGGACTATCTGAATGGTCACTTAGACTATACAGTCCTAGGGATATGATGTTCTAAACCACTTAGTTCAAATTCTATTGGACTGCTTAGTTTTTCCAGTGTCATGAATGGGTCCTTCATTTTCCCTGATAGCCAACTAGCATTTGTAATATTCCACATCTCCATTCTCTGTTAGACACAATTCAAAGATCTGTTTTTAATATACAGATTTATTATTTTCAGCCCTTTCAAGTATTTCTCAGTTCATGAGAGTAAAGCAGACATGACTAGTTTCATTTCAGTGATTGAATCTTAATTACCCCTTTATTTTCTTCTAATATTAGTGATATTTTAAATGTGATACCCGTGCCTCCTATTTTGTTACTTCAGTGATGTTTAGAATACATGATTATTTATTCTGCACTTTTTTCCTTGTCATGGCATTAAATTTTGATATTTTGTGCACATACACATGTACACATACATGTGGGGTATTCTGAACACTGTGTGAGTAAGTTGTATACATGCATCATGCCCCATTGTCCTTTAATACTTCTATGTATCAGTCATCCTAACAACAAGGATAGTCTCTTATATAAGTGCAATATAGTCCTCTGACTCAGGAATTGAATATTAATGTAGTAGTACTTTTAATCTACTGCCATATTCTCGCAATGTACTTTTTAGAGCTTTCTTTTCTTTTTTTTTCATTCAGTAAAGGATCCAGTCTAAGCTCATGTATTGCATTTAGTTGTCATGTTTCTTTATACTACTTTAATCTGGAACAGTTCCTCAGCTTTTTATAAAATTGACATTATTAAAGAATACAGACCAGTTATTTTATAAGACAACTATACCTCAGTTTGGGTTTGTTTGACATCTTTTTACTGTTACATTCAGAGTATGCGCTTAAGGCCAGAAAACCACAAAGTGAGATTGTGTCCTCCTCAGGGAATCCTATTCAGAGGCATATAGGTCTGTCTGCCCCTGGTTACCAGTGTTAATTCTCATCACCTGGCTCAGGTGTTGGTTTCTCCATTGTATAGCTATTGTTTTTCCCTTTCAATCTGTACGGAGACACTTAAGACTTTGCATACAGGGTGGGGCAAAAGTAGGTTTATAGTTGTATGTATGGAAAATAATACAGTAATCAATAAATAATAATACAAGAATAAACTCTGTTTTGCATAATCACAACTCTAAACCTACTTTTGCCCCACCCTGAATTGTATTCTGATTTTCTTCATACTTTCCCCAATTGGGATTTTTTTTAATGATCTATTAAAAGTATTTTTCTTGATAAATAAAATTAGTTGCCAGATACATGCAACTAACTTTCTAATTTTTAAAAAAATGCCATTCTTTCCATCTGTTTCAGGTCAGGAACTGTGTGTCTAGATGTAATTAATCAAACTTGGACAGCTCTCTATGGTGAGTTTGGCCATGGAATATTTTTTAGAGATGTTGAGACACTGCCTTAAAAAATGTTGTTTGGCTTTTCTTCTTTGATTTAAGATATTTTGTTGGGAATGGGAAGGAATTTTGAAGTCCTGGATGGGAGAGTTTTGATCAGTGAGAAAATTTTTTTCTCAAGTTCAAACTTTGGTTTAGCAGAAGTTTAAAATAATCTTGTGTGATTCTGAAATTAAGGTATAGTGATATACATATGCAGACATAGAGATACATATTAAAATGTTTGCATATCTGTGTGTATTCAGAAGCACATTGTATACATGTTTATCTGTAATACTTTTTTTTTTTTTTTTAGAAAAACATTAAATGATATGAGGTATTAAGAGGTTTGGGGTATCATCAGTTTCAAAGGCCTAAACCTTGCTATGAAGCAAATAATAATTTAGCTTTACCTTTAGTGCTGAACTTGACATCTATGTACAGTGAATCAACAATGGATTCCCTAATTTAGCATTGCAAAATACTATGCTAAATATCACAGAGAAATATAAGTAGTATCAGGCAGGCCTTCTCTCCCTTAGCTTGTAACTTGATTGGGGAGCTAAAAATATTTTAAAATATATTTAAAGTTAATTAGGAATGCAACAAATTAGTATGTTTATTCCCCCACATATCTGAGTCCTCAGACATCACACACTCTCCCTGCTCTCGTGCCCTAACCCCATAAAAGCTTCCCCTGATGCGCAAGCTGGCAGTAACCTCTGGCCGCTCTTACATCTTATATAGCTCTTTTTTTGTGACCTGCATTTACTTTGTGTTTGTTGTTATGCCTATGTTTTTTGAACTACTAGATTATTTCCTGCCTTAATTTTTGTTTAAGGTGTGTATGTCTGATTTGTCTTAAAGTCCTGGCACTCCTAACACTGTGCCTTGAACCAACGCATTTGAATGAATGAGTGGTACAAACAACAATTGCTGAGAGATACAAGAAGAGGGAGGAAAGATCACTTTAGGTTGGGGTTAACCAGGGATGGCCTCCTCTTGTTGCAGAGTTGTGAGACCTTTTAACAAGACTGGCTGAGGCACCCTTGGTCACCTGTGCTTACGTCCCTAAAAGAGAAATTGGGACACACATGTACACACACATGTCTAAAATAGTGCCCAGTTTAAGGTATCTAAGACATCATTTTCTAGCCACAATCTGTGAGAACCTTGCCAGACACACTTATACAAGGA